>NC_136916.1:136701819-137901819 GCF_949752795.1 Hyperoodon ampullatus
CCTGGTTCTGCTGCTATTCTTCCTACTGGGTAATATTCATTTGTTGATCTTGTTATTGTCCTCAAGTGACAAATACTTGGAAATTCAAGCAGCATTTTAAGTTATTAAAAAGGGTTTCTCACTATTTACCATTGTAAATTAATTAACAATTTTTATTCTCGAATATAATAGACAAGAAGAAAAAGCTGGTTAAAATAGTGCCGTGGCAACACGACGTTTAGTACCAGGGAAAGTAACTACATAGGGAGGTTGGCCGAGATGACATTGAAGTTACTTGTGTACATAGTACTTGTCAACTACAATAAAGAATATCTTTACAAAGATAAAGGAAAACACGGCATTAAGAAAAACATTGTTTTTCTGTGTCTCCTCTTTCTCCATTTGAATATTCTGTTTCAAATTCAGCATTCTTCAAAATGTGCTAATTTCCTCTCACACCAATTTCCTCTCATTTCCTAAAGTCTTGACCCCAGTTAAGAGCATCATTCTCCCATCAAATTAGAAACCTCCACACAACCATCAACTCCTCTCTCTCGCTCTTCTCCCCAGTCCACTCCCCCTCTCTAGTCAATCCTACTTACTAATTTTTTCTGAGGTCTATTCTACCACTTTCCCGTCCACTGCCACTAGCTTCCCTCAGGTCTACATCTTATTTACCTGGAGAATGGCGAGTGTCTCCTGATGGGGTGCTAAGTCATCTCAAATGCACACATACTTTTAGGAATGAGGCCATTATTAAAACAACAACAAAACAACACCACCAACAATGAACTCCCTGTATCTGATCTCACTTCCAGGCCCCTGCTCCCCAAGCTATTTCCTATAACGTTTCCAGAGGAATCTTTGGAAAATAAAAATTGAGTATATTATTCCTTTGCTTAAGACCTTTCAATGCTTTAAAGATATAGTTCAAATTTCTCAGAATTCTAACCCCTTTGTCCCTGCCCACACTGGATAATTACATTTATTTCTCAAACAAGCCATGCTTTCTCCCACCTCACATCTTTGCACTCTCTACTTCCTCTTTCTAGAATATCCTTTAACATCCCCTCTCTCTAACCTTAAACTCCTTCTCTACCTCACCTTTCAAGCCTAAAATAAAATGTTACCACCTGGCCCAGCCAGCATCTCTTGGAATGAATTAGTTGATCCTTTCTACCAATAGCCCTAACGCTCTGTACAAATCCTCACTGTAAGTTATTTATTGGGCAATAAGTATAGAGCACCTACTGTGTATAGATACTAGGGATACTGTAGCAAATAAGAAAGGTGAAGTCCATGTTCTCATGTAACTAATATTCCAGTGGGGAGAGACTGATAATAAACAAAAAGAGCAGTTTCTACAGTAAAGTGGGGACAGAAATCCAACTGGGATAGACTGAGAACAGAACAGGAGATGAGAAAGAAGGGACAACTTAGCACATTTGCAGGTTTTTATTTTCATTTCTTCCTTGTCCTCTAGACTGTGACCCACAGAAGAGCAGTGACATCTTATTTATTGATGTAAATGAGGGCACAACACAGTGTCTGGCTTGTAGTGAGTAATCCATAAATGTTGGATAAAAAAAAGAATGAGAAAAGGAACAAAGAAGGAAGGACATGAAGAGATGAAACCTCATACTCAGTTTCTGCCACACCAGCTTTTCAATAACATACTAAACTGGAGGCAGAGAGCCTAAATGTTAAAGTTAGCAGATCATATACTCTACTATGATGGACTGATACTGAACTTCTTTTTATACATTGAAGGTCAAAGGGAACTGCAGGTTGCAGTCAAGTATGGGAGTTCATGGGTAGTAAAGGATTTTACAGATGTTATATAGAGTCAGATACAGAACTAGTATCATGGCATATATAATGAAGGACATGCTATTTGGGAAAATTAAGAACATGGGTGCTGATTATAATACTAGAGCATGAATAATCAACATAAAAACTAAAGCTTACGTTGTATATATAAAAGTAATATTTATTGCAGCCATTTATGTGAACCACTGACCATTTATGTTTATCTTACAGCACAATGATAATTTTCACTCACATAACATTACATTTTTAAGATTATCTTTGTTTATTATCTTATCCAACTGATATTTATCTAGTGTCTGTCATGATAAAGACATTCAGTTGGACTCTGTTGGGGGCTGTGCAAAATTTCAGAGAACAGGTCCCTCCCCTTAAGCAGTTACAATCAAAAGGGGGAAAAAAACATATGATGTCAAATGTGACAGACTCTTTATAAGAGATAATCCAGTGCTAAGGTGTGGCAGGCCATACAAAGGAGATCCTATGGAAGATTAGTCTTGAAGGATGTGGTAGAATTTGGTCAGGTAAAGATGGTGGGAGAAGTAAATATTGTCTTTCTTTTCAGATCACATGATCTTATATAGAGCCTATCCTGAAGACTCTACCAAAAAAAAAACCTGTTTGAACTAATTAACAAATTCAGTAAAGTTGCAGAATACAAAATCAACCCACAAAAATCAGTGAAATTTCTATACATTAACAATGAACTATCTGAAAAAGACACAATCCCATTACATTAGCATCAAAAACAATAAAATACTTAGGAGTAAATTTAACCAAGGAGGTAAAAGATCTGTACACTGAAACCATAAGACATTGATGAAAGAAATTAAAGAAGACACAAATAAATGAGAATATATCATGGATCAAAAAAGTTAATATTGTTAAAATGTCCTATTAAGCAAAGCCATCTATAGATCCAACACAATCCCTTTCAAAATTCCTATGGCATTTTTCACAGAAATAGAAAAAACAATCCTAATATTTATATGAAATCATAAAAGACCCTGAATAAACAAAGCATCTGAGAAGAACAAACCTGGAGGCATCACACTTTCTGATTTCACACAGTAGAATGGTGTACAGAGTAGCGTGGTGTTTGCCAGGACTTGGGGGAAGGAGGAGATAGGCAGATGTCAATCAAAGTGTACAAAGTTTCAGTTATGCAGGATGAATAAGTTCTAGAGATCTAGTGTACAGCATTATGACTATAGTTAACAATACACAGTATTGTGTACTTGAAAGTTGCTAAGAGAGTTCATCTTAAATATTCTTACCATAAAAAAGGGGGTAACTATGCGAGGTGATGGAGGTGTTAACTAAACTTATTGTGGTAATCATTTTGCAATATACATATCAAATTTTCATGTGCACACTTTAAACTTACAAGATATGACAATTATATCGCAATAAACCTGGAAAAAACAATTTTTAGAAAATAAAAGTATAAGAAGGTGGTTGGATAAAAGGATATTCTAGAGTGAAAAAGTTCAGATGTGGGACACTATGGTGCGTGTACAGGAAACTGTGAAGAGTACAGTCTGACAGAAAAGTAATATATGTAAACAGGTGAAAGAGGAGATAAGGATGGAAAAGTGAACTGAGATGAGATCACGATGGCCAAGTAAAAGTTTATATTTTGTCCACTTCCTTTTTGATTTCCAGAAGAGTTTCAATGAACTGTATTTGGAATTCTCTATACTAAAACTAATAAGGTTTTCTTATTCCCAATCAAAGCCCTTAGGAGAGTCCCAACATGGAAGAATTACTGAGTAGCTCATACATGGAAAGTCCATTTAGTGAACTGCATTTGGAATTCTCTACACTAAAACTAATAAGGTTTTCTTATTCCCAATCAAAGCCCCTAGTATAGGAGAGTTCCAACATGGAAGAATTTCTAAGGAGTAGCTCATACATGGAAAGTCCATTTAGTTTCACTAAGTAGCTGCCACCCAACCCTCTAGTCTCAACATCAAATTGTCACCCATTGTGCTATATACGGATGGTAGAAACACTTAAAAATTCTCACACATTTATTGCCTGTATCTGGTTGTTTATTAATTTTTAATCTCTAATCATCTTACCTTCCAAAAAAGATGTTGAGACAGCTTCTCACTTATTGTTTGGAAATATGGGTTGTCTGTCAGTAATCCATTTTGGTTTGCCACTTAATTCTGACAAATTTCCCTGCTCTGAGGTGTAAAATTACATTCACTTCCCATTTCAAGAGATTCCCTGGCCTGCTCTTGTGGAGAGGGATCAGAGTTTCTCTTTGCTCATACCTGAACACCAGCAAGGAGATACAATCTAGCTGAAAAACTTTCATTTATAACCCAAAAGGCTAAATGGCCTGTAGTAGACCAGTTACTCATTTTTCGTATTATTTGTGTGTAAATCTCCACCTCCAGGTGGAGTTGGTGTTCTAGGAAGTTCCAGGAAATGCAGACAAGTCTTTGAGATAAATGCTTCCAGAAAGACCCATTATCTGCACACAATTTTTGATAACTACGTATTGGAGTACTCCAAACATGACAAAAATTAGAAAATACTGTATGTTTCATTATTCCAAAGACTCTTTTATATTTATTAAAATTTTTTTCAACAATGAATATGGGAACTGGTTTTGCTTCTCAAAGAGAAGACCATTCAAGGGAAATAAATACAGGCAGTCCTATAGTTGCAGGCTAAGTGACTTAGAAAGATCCTTGTATTCTCTGTGCCCAGTTCTTCACATGTAAAATAGAGATGATAATAATAGTATTTACCTGGCATCTTGTTAGCTATTTAGTATTATTTATATTTCCTATATTTATTTCTATTTTCTATATCTATTTCTATTTTCTATATTTCTAAATAAGCGCTTGTCATTTTCTATTATGTCTTTCCACTGTCATGGTTCCAGGGTAAGGATGCACCATGGTTTATTTAGCTCATACTTTAGGAACAGGCACTGTGATATTTTCACTGTTTGTTATTACAAACTCACTGTGATAAAGATCTTGTTAGGGCACATCTGTGATTATTTTCTTCCTTAGAATGAATTCACAGAAGTACAATTGCTATTTTAAAGGATGGGTATATTGTTTAAAGTTTTTGATGTTTTCACCCAAGTCCCAGAGAAGGTTTTTATTTTTAATTCATTTACCAACTCACCATTATGTTAAAAAGTATGCAAATATACCATTTTAGAACGTATTTTCCAAAATCTTCCAACGTAATTCTTGTTGAGGTTCAAGTAGATAATAGCATTAGAAGGCAATTTAATAGATTAAGTTTCAAAGAGCTACCCAGAGAAAGGTTTTCATTCCAGGACCTCAGAACATGAACATGTTACTTTTATAAATGAATTGTAGAAGGATGACAGCAGATGCCAACCAAAAATACAGAGGACACTGTGCTGCTCCATTGAACAAGTTTTTAAATTGTCTTAATTAAAGCTGGAAAATCAAAGAACTGACTAAGGAAAATTGCCCTTTAAGCATTTATAGTTCTTTTAAGTAAGATGTAAATCCATCTTCTGTGGGTGTACATGATATAGACCTTTTTTAAAGGAAAATGTTTAATAGCTTGTTGAGTATCTAGAAATATAATTTTCTCCATATACATATAAATATCTCGCTATATATTATATATATAAACTATATATATGCTATGTATTAAGGTATATATAATTCATTATATACTATATATAATGAATTGAGAAGTGTTCCATCTTCTTCAAAATGTAAATAAATAAAGAGGGATGTTGTTTCTAGCCACGAATACTTAGTTCCCCAATTTGAAGGAAAAGGGCATTGGGTTCATAACAACAGAAAATGGAGGATTTGGGGACAGTTACTTCCATGTTTTAGCACTGAAACCCTAAAGGGCAGTTTTTAGAAGGGTGAGGAATCTGGTGTAAAGAGGCCTTCAAAATTTTACCTTAACATTCTTCCACGTTAGATTCCATCTCCAAACATGAACAGCAAATGTTCAAGAAAATTTTGTTCAGCAAGTAAATACAACCAAACCCAATAATCTCTTAATCTCAGCTACAAAAGTGTGACTCATGAAACCAGGCCAGACATTCTCTCATACTTAATCAAGACTTAAAAGTAAATATCTTGAGTCATTCTTCTTCTTCTTACAAATCAAGATTTGCCATAGGATACGTTTAATCATACTAAAAGAGACATCACTCCAGGGAAGCCATCTTACCTTAAGAAAACTATATCAAAAAAGACAGCCCTATTTTTGGGGAAAAAATGGAAGAAATCTATTTCTTGCAGTAAACAAACCAATTGATAGAGAACCAGAAAAATGAAGTGTACAAAGTTTTATTTATTCAAAAAGCTCCCTTTAAAAAGAACTGTAGGGACTTCCCTGGTGGTCCAGTGGATAAGACTCCATGCTCCCAATGCAGGGGGCCCGGGTTTGATCCCAGGTCGGGGAGCTAGCTTCTGCATGCATGCCACAACTAAGAGTCCACATGCCACATCCCGTGTGCTGCAACTAAGACCCGGTGCAGCCAAAATAAATAAACAAATTTAATTTAATTTAATTAAAAAAATATAAAGTACTATAAAGACTTCTAAAATATAATCTATATCCCAAGGTTAACTTTTCTTTGACTGCAGACTGTGTGGGATTTTTTATGTAAAATTAAAGTTTCAATTGTATGGAATAACTAATTAATTTACTATATTTTCAATATTCCAAGAATGTGAAGGAGATCAAATATGAAACAGCCTCCCAGAGAGATAAAACTGTGTCCATGAGCTCGATTAGAGGATGGTCTGTTTGGGATACAGGGTGCTTAACAGAAAACTGGTACCAAACCTGAGCACATTCCATTAATTTTACTTTTTTCTATTTTTAAATAATATTCGCTTACCAGTTTTGACTGTTTATATCCTCCCCATGACAGGTCTTTGTGTGAAAAATTCATAGAACTTTTTGGCATCTATAATTTAGTTGAATAAAAAATCTCATTCTACCAGTGGCAATTACATTTTATCAAAATGTTTGCTCTGTGCCTTTTTCAGAAGAGTGCACATTAACAGAAACAGTGAAAAATACTATGTTAACTCATCTAATTTAAACATCTTAAGACTAAGAGAGATTTCAAAACTAATTTGTTCTAGACCAGCAAAGCACAGCACCAGCAGAACATTTTCTCTTTTCAAAGTGCTTTTCTATTATTAATCACTTTATCTGCACAATGTTCCATGACCTGGTTCAGTCTAATCCCCATTTTATGGATGAGTACATTTGGCTGCATGGGAAGACAGTAAGCTGCTGTTGGCTGTAAGGTGAAGGCAATGGATTGTGCCACAACCCAGGAGGACGGTAATTTTCTGAGTCCTAATCCTACCTTTTCTATGGGTTGTTGGGATACACTGTGTTTATTTTTTAAAAATACACACACATTGGGCCTCCCTGGTGGCGCAGTGGTTGAGAGTCCGCCTGCCGATGCAGGGGATACGGGTTCGTGCCCCGGTCCGGGAGGATCCCATATGCCGCGGAGCGGCTGGGCCTGTGAGCCATGGCTGCTGAGCCTGCGCATCTGGAGCCTGTGCTCCGCAACGGGAGAGGCCACAACAGTGAGAGGCCCGCGTACCGCAAAAAAAAAAAAAAAAAAAAATACACACACATATATACACATATTCTTTATAGCAAGCTACAGTTTATGCTGGCCTTGCATACACAGATACAACAGAACAGCTGTTCTGCTGCGGCAGATGGCACAGAGTAAAAGGAAACTAGAGCTTTTGAGTCAAGTAGACCAATTCAAATCAATTCAATTCAAACCTACCAGCTATGTAACCTTCTCTGAGTGCCATTTTTCTCATATGTAAAATGGGGCTAATGGCTTCATCGTAATGACACAACAGAGCAAGTGAGAGCATAGTAAATGGTGCATAGTAGAGGCTTAAATATCTGTTTCCTTCTCCCTTCACCATCTCATTAGAAAATACAGTAGGTGGCAAATTAAGTTAAACCAGTGTCCTTTACTACTTAACCCTGAACAAGTGACGATTTTCAAGTGCAAACGGCAAATAGCACAAGACAGGACGAAGTTGGATGTGAGCGATCCTCACATAAACTGCTCACAAGTGGCCAGACAGATGTGAGTAACCCACTTGACCCTGTCATTACCTACTCTGCCCAGAGGGCTAATGGTGGTGGCAACTGCCAACAGGCAGCCAGTGGGAGAGGCGAGCTGTTAGGGAAAAAACTAATCCAATATTAGATAATTATTCCCCATATAATTAGCAGTTGAATCGTACACAACTCTTTCCTTTAACACTTCTCTTTCCCATGGATGTTAACCTGAGCATAGGCAAGCTACTCTCATAATCCTTTTTACTTATTAGCATTAGCCTCAAAAACTTCTCAGGAAATTCTTTGCTATTCATTCTGAAGGGAATCACTCTAAGAAGCTGAAAATATCAAGATATCTTTTCAAACCACTTTCATACTATCCCAACTCTCTTTAAGTCATACTTTGCCAATTTGAAAACAGGTGCCTCAAAGGGCTCATTTTCTTCTTCAAAAGGGCAGGCTGTGTCTTATTCTTTGGAAAAGGGGCCATGGGAATGATGCAGTGAGCCACAGATTCCCGAAGATCCTTGGGGCTCCAGCTGGAACTTTCCATTGCTGCCATCTAAGGTCCAAACAATAGGACCCTGACCCCAAAGTATTTCTCCTCACTTTTTCTCCAGCACACAGGAACTGGAGAGGAATAGCACACTTAGAACTAGAGAGTTCAAAACTATTTTTTTTTAATGTGAAGAAATGCGGGGATCCAAAATGTCATTGCCTGACCTTGAACAAGTGTGCTAACTTCCCAGGACTTCTCGACTAGCACCCCATGGTTTCCTGTGTGGAAAGGAAGTCTGCTGTAGGAAAACCTCTGAACTAGGAGTTAAAAGGCCTGGTTCTAGTCCTAGTTTGGAGAACATTTATGTGGGACCTTGACTTCCATGGCTTCAGCTTCTACATTTATACAACAAGTGTCAATGGCAAGATGGGTGATTCTGATGGAAGCTGGATAGTCACTCCAGAAAAACGATCAAAGTCACAAAGATTGGCACAAAATATCACGAGGTGCCCTGGCCTACAGGGTTGGATGGGTCTCCCCCATCAAGGACTCTATAGCTACTGTTCTCATGTAACCTGACAAGACGTAGTATCATTTACTCCCTAACAAGAAGGAATGTCTTCTCACCCACTTGCTTCTACTGCTCTGGTTGCAGGAGAGAAGGAAGAATGGATTAAGAAGAAAGAAGCATGAGAAGGCCAAGGTGAGAAGTGATAACTAGACCATTAGCTAGATATACTCTCCCTACCTATAAATGTAGGCCTCTGTGCAAAGAAAGATCTCACTTCTGTGACCCCATGTGTCTTTACATAGGAAGTCAGCCAAAATGTCTCATTTACTATTGATGTTATACGCATGAGAGAAAGCCTTCCTGAATCCTGAAGTCACTCCCTACCTAGGAATACTCCAGTGGAAACTCACTCTGCAAACAAATTGCCTAGCAGCCCTGTTTTTTTTAATAATTGAAATGTAGCTGACATACAATACCATGTTAGTTTCAGGTTTACTACATAGTGATTTGGCATTTGCATATATTATGAAATGATCACCACGATAATCTAGCAGCCATCTGACCCTATACAAAATTAACACAATGCTTCTTGCAGCAGATTAGAAGTGAGAAGTACTCCTTGGCTAGTGCCTCATCCCAATGAGGCCTGGATAGCAGCGGCCTCTGTAGTAGCAATAGAAGGTCACCAGCAGTACCTCAGCAGCACAAAGTATAAGGACAAAAAATAAGGTACAGTTCTGCATTGCCTACTAATTAGGCAATATTGTACCTAGCTCATAAAACTGTTCTGAGAATTAAATGAATTAATATATGTAAAGGACTGAACAGTGCCTGTCACTAAGATAGCACTAATAAATGTTAGCTATTCGTGCCAAAATACTAATGAGTGCCAAAACTACTGGAATTCAACCCAACTGTACATACAGAGTACATGTGGAATCAAAAAGATGTTCTTTCCTCAATAATTGGATAAGAAGGCCAGGAGCTAGAAGATATGGTAAGTCCTTAATTCATTTATTTAGCAAAATAAGAAATACTGACTCTAATGAATATTCAGTTATTATTGTGAGCAGCTCTTTACAGGAGACCACCCTCCGCCGGAAGCCCCTTTTCTTGTCACTTTAGCAAAGCTGTATTGTAGCTAACTTTTTAACTAGGCACTCCCATGCTCTACTCATCTCCAGCCCAAGCACACCTTTCAAATTTTTTAATCACACAATACCTTGCCTAATTTGTCAGTTTTTTCCATAGACCAAAGAAGCAGAAATGAAGAATAAGTAATTAACAGATGACCAGATCTCTTCCCTAGCTTCCCCTTCAGTAATCTCCCAAACAAACTGTGTGAATAAGATAACATCTAGAGGAAGATCTTAAGGGGTCGACAAGCCTGAACACAGTGAGGAATGGTGATGGCTCTGACCCCGTTTCTCAATGATTGAGATTACTTAAAAGTTTCACAGCCAAGCAGAATCTTCAGAGGTGGTTTTTGGAGGACACTGAATCCACCACCTCCCCAGACTGTCTGCATTCTGATTAAAGGCACCTTTCCTTTCTACTGACATCTGTTGAGTATGTAATTGATTTTGTAAGCAACAAGCAGCAGGACCCCCATTTGATAACATCATGATGAAATCTAGCACTAGTTATATACTATCTGTGCAGTTCATTTTTGACCCCACTCCACCCAGATCCAATCTCTGCCTTTCTCTGCTATATTCAGTATCCCAGAAGGCTGATCTCTACCATGTGGACACCCTCCCTCACTGACTCCTGACCAGGACTGGACAATGGGACGCTCCAGCAGAGATGGAAACAGCTGCGTCCCTCCACTGTTGAGCTCCTGTTGAGTGGCCCCACTCCCATGACGCCAGCTCTCTCAATATTGGGGTAACACCATTCCCTCCCTTTGTCCCTTCAGGCCAGGGGGTTACAACAGTTTTCCACTGTGACTGGACTGGATGTTTCACCATCCCTTGCTGGTCCCCTTAACTCTGTCCACACCTCCAAAAATAATCTATTACACTCTCTTTAGTTAAATCCTTTTGACTGTGGCTCTTTTCCTTCAGTTACACTCTGACCCTACCTGAAACACTCTCATTTCCTCATCTAGATGTTTCCTTAAAGTCAATCTCTTCTCTCCAACTAGAAGTTAGCAGAGTTGCCTTCAACTTCTCTCATGCTTCATCTCTTCCACCTCAGTCTCCTCTCCCACCTCAAACACAAAGAGCAATGTACTCAGGGCACAAAAAATATGGCTGACATGCCTCATGCTCCATTCGACTCCATGTTTCCCCAAAGGAAGGCACCTTTAACTAAAGAAAACATCTCTAAAACTTGACGTGCCTGTGGCAGTGAGTCTGTGCTTCATGGCTGAGCTGTTCTAGGGAGATCAAACCAGTTGCTCTCAACTGCAATGTCAGCCTTAATACAATGCTAAATCAACTGTGAACTCTGCCACAATAATTGGTTACTAATAGTAACTACATATACACATGATAGATATTATATCTGTGTCTATCTATATAAAAAATTAGGACATTCATGTTTTGTCAAAAATATCACTTCCTACCTTGAGTTTTAGTCTTCTCTTTAAAGTGAGAGAGAAAAAAGGGTGGAATTACAAACAGGGCAATGGGAATTTTAGAGAAAACAGCTAACAGTCTTATTTCAAATGCTGGACATGTTCATAAAAGTGTCATTTATTCATTATACACATGTTTATTAAAGTCTGCCACATGGCAGGCCCTGTGTCAAGCACAGAGGATATAACCGTGAACTAGATGGAAATGGTCTCTACCTGTAATGGAGCAGGACCCTATGGGGCCTTCCCAGGACAGGCCTCCCCACCCACCCATGTCCTCTGCCTGCCTCTCATCTGTAGAAACAGTTTAGCCAAATAATACATTTAATCAGAGAAATGAGAAAATGTGAAAACAAGGGGAAAATGTCAAACAAGACAAAGTAATAATAGTTTAGCCATTAAACAAAGTCAAGGACATTTAGTTTCTCCTCAAGGGCTATAGATAATAATCTGAGCCAAATCTTTTGAGCTCTTTTATAGATACTGAAATCCCCATGAGGTGAAAGATGTTAACTACCTGATGACCATATTGTAGCCATGATATAAGCTGCTCCATCTTACATAATTTCAAGAACTGGCCTCAATAAAATGGGAACAAACTAACCCTATAACTGAAGATTAACTGTACTTAAAACAATCAAGATAAGATGATGCTGATCAGACCACACATGACCAATTTCAAATGACTGTCAGAGCTGACTGTGCTGTTCTACACACAGCCACCTCCCTCCACTCATACACCCCTGAAACTCCCCCTATAAAAACTCTTGTCCCCCGATCAACAATGGGGAATTGGCTTTTGGACATGAGTCCACCTTCTCCACCAGTTTCCAGCTTCCTCAATAAAGCTATCTTTCCTTTTACCCAACATGTGTCTCTCAGTTTTGGATTCTTGAGTGACGACCAGCCAAACCTGAGTTCAGCAACACACCTTCAAGGAGCTTCAGGGTGATGGTAAAGATGATTTTTGACTGAGTTCATGAGTTTGAGGAGTGTCATGAAGAATACATTCAGATGCCATGTGAGCACATGATGGGGGGGCAAAATGACCCTGGGTAATCAAGGAAAGCTTCTTTGAGGAAGCAAAGTTTAAGATGAGCCCTGAAAGATTGGCACTGGCTGGATGAGTGGGCAAGATAAAGAAGGAACAGACTGTGCAAAGACCAAGAGATTGGAAAGATCGCATGTTTGAGGGGCTGAAAGAGGCCAGTGTGGCTGTGGGAGAAGGAGTTCAAGCTGAGGCTGCAGAAGTAGGCTGGGTAACGCAGGACTCTGTAACCACATTAAGAATATGGATTTGATCTCAAGGCCCATGGGAAATTATTGAAAGACTTTGAAGTGGAGAGTCATTACCAGATTCTGAAAACCTCTCTCTGGCTGCAGTAGAAAAGCTAGATCAATGAGGGCAGGAATGGATGTGGGGAGACTGGTTTGAAAGCTGGTGCCTTTATTCCAGACCAAAAATGATGCTGGCTTGAACCAAGAGACTGGTGATAATAAAGAGTAGTGGATTCAAAAGGTATTAAGACAAAGAACCAGTAAGACTTGGAAACTGGTGGAATGTGGAGAAGTGAAGGAGAAGGTGGAGTTTTGACAACTTCAAGTTACCTGGCTTGAGAGTTGTATGGGTGATGGTGTTGCCACTTCAGATGGGGAAATGCAGCATAAAAACAAGGCTGGGGACATGAGAACATCATCCAACCAGTTAGATGAAGAAAAAATTGCTAAGAACCACTGAGCTAAACTACAGTTTGGATCATCTGAAAGAGTCAGCATTAGACTATTTTTGACCTACAAAAATGGAAATTTAATTTGGTCCAACCTAATAGCAGCTGCACTGGTACTAAAGTCTCTCTTCCAAGATTAACATAATGTTTAAGGAACCACTGTTTGATTATGGTGCTGTATAAGCCTTTCTTCAAGACTTGGTCAGGGATGTTCACAGTGACAGTCAAGAAGGGTCATAGAAAGGGGGCAGAGAGGTACATGCACATACATACACTTGAGGCTAAATCAGGATATGAAAATGCACACTCATCAAACCCAAGTGAAGAAAATTAAGCTGTGAACAGTACTCTAAGATCAAACAAATCCATGTACCCCAGACCTATTCTAGGACTACTGGAAAACACTTAAAACAATTAACTTAGAGCCAGCAGTGAAGTCAGCGTTTAAAAACTGGTTCACACTTATTCACCATAATACTGGGAAAAACAGGCAAGAAATGTACTGTGTTTGTTTCTAACTTTAAACAAGAATCCAGGTTTCTCACTCTGGAATTCACTTAGGGAAACAGGTACACAGCACAGCATATGGAGGTTCCATCCTAGATCTTGGATTGCTGTCAATTATCTCTTTTGCATATTGAAAGGCTGCAGCTATTTTTTTATATCTCAAATGTGAAAAGCCCCATACAGGACAGTAGGTCTAGTATTTACCAGGGTCTAACATTATTCACTGCACTTTCTGAGAGGCATATGTCTCCTCCTCAGGTTGTTGAATTCCAACGTTCCTCTGCTGTTGAATTCCAAGGTTCTGAGCCTATTTATCTTGAAACAAAATCACAACTGTAACAGGGGACAGCAGCCACTGTGTACACAATATGAGATTCTTTTCACTGAGCACAGCTTTACCCTGAAGGTCACTTCAAATTAGGGATTCACTTCTCTTTGCTTCTGTGTGATATTAGGATGTTACTCATGATTAAGTAGGGGTCAGAGCACAGCTACATGTAAAAGAATGAAATTAGAACACTCCCTAACACCATACACAAATATAAACTCAAAATGGATTAGAGACCTAAATGTAAGACTGGACACTATAAAAACTCTTAGAGGAAAACAGGAAGAACACTCTTTGACATAAATCACAGCAAGCTCTTTTTTGATCCACCTCCTAGAGTAATGAAAATAAAAACAAAAATAAACAAATAGGACCTAATGAAACTTCCAAGCTTTTGCACAGCAAAGGAAACCATAAACAAGATGAAAATACAATCCTCAGAAAGGGAGAAAATATTTGCAAACGAATCAATGGACAAAGGATTAATCTCCAAAATATATAAACAGTTCATGCAGCTCAATATTAAAGAAACAAACAACCCAATCCAAAAATGGACAGAAGACTTAAATAGACATTTCTCCAAAGAAGACATACAGATGGCCAAGAAGCACATGAAAAGCTGCTCAACATCACTAATTATTAGAAAGATGCAAATCAAAACTACAATGAGGTATCACCTCACACCAATTAGAATGGGCATCATCAGAAAATCTACAAACAAAAAATGCTGGAAATGGTGTGGAGAAAAGGGAACCCTCTTGCACTGTTGGTGGGAATGTAAATTGATACAGCCACTATGGAGAACAGTATGGAGGTTCCTTTAAAAACTAAAAATAGAATTACCATATGATCCAGCAATCCCACTACTGGGCATATACCCAGAGAAAACCATAATTCAAAAAGACACATGCACCCCAATATTCATTGCAGCACTATTTACAATAGCCAGGTCATGGAAGCAACCTAAATGCCCATTGACAGACGAATGGATAAAGATATGGTATGTATATACAATGGAATATTACTCAGCCATAAAAAGGAATGAAACTGGGTCATTTGTTGAGATGTGGATGGATCTACAGACTGTCATACAGAGTGAAGTAAGTCAGAAAGAGAAAAACAAATATCGTACATTAATGCATGTATGTGGAACCTAGAAAAATGGTACAGATGAACCAGTTTGCAGGGCAGAAGTTGAGACACAGATGTAGGGAACAAATGTATGGACACCAAGGGGGGAAAACCATGGTGGGGTGGGGATGCTGGTGTGCTGAATTGGGCGATTGGGATTGACATGTATACACTGATGTGTATAAAATTGATGATTAATAAGAACCTACAGTATAAAAAAACAAAGAAAAAAACAAAAAAACAACTAATACTAAACTGTCTTTGGGTTATTTGTATGGAAATATGTTAATATAAATGTTTCAGACATTACATGAAATTTCTAAAAATCTTATAAGTTCTGGTATGTTATAAGTCATAATTCTAGTTATTACTTTAAAATGTATATCTCAGAAATACCTAAATTTCCTTGTCAATTGCATTATTATGAACTTTCATCAAATCTTTAACTGTGGTCATTTTTAAGTCTTTTGTCATTTACAGACAGTTCTGGGTGTACTCTGATGCTTTTGCAAAAATGTTCCTATAAAAGGGTGTCATCTTCAAGGAATTCATGGAAAAGACTCTGACAAGTATAAAAGGGTGTCATCTTCAAGGAATTCATGGAAAAGACTCTGACAAGGTTTCTGGCAACTGACTATACTCCTGAACCAAATGAATAAGCATTTTCAGAACTCTAATGGAAAACTCATGAATTCATAAAAGTGCTAACAAAAGATCAAGATAAAAAAATTAATTACGAGAGAGGGGGAAGATGGCGGAAGAGTAAGACGCGGAGATCACCTTCCTCCCCACAGATACATCAGAAATACAGCTACACGTGGATCAACTCCTACAGAACACCCACTGAACGCTGGCAGAAGACCTCAGACCTCCCAAAAGGCAAGAAACTCCCCGCGTACCTGGGTAGGGCAAAAGAAAAAAGAATAAACAGAGACAAAAGAATAGGGACGGGACCTGCACCAGTGGGAGGCAGCTGTGAAGGAGGAAAGGTTTCCACACACTAGGAAGCCCCTTCGCGGGCGGAGACTGCAGGTGGCAGAGGGGGAAGCTTCGGAGCCATGGAGGAGAGCACAATAACAGGGGTGCGGAGTGCAAAGCGGAGAGACTCCCGCACAGAGGATCAGTGCCGACCAGCAATCACCAGCCCGAGAGGTTTGGTTGCTCACCCGCCGGGGCGGGCGGGGCTGGGAGCTGAGGCTCGGGTTACAGTCCAAGCGCAGGGAGAGGACTGGGGTTGGCGGCGTGAACACAGCCTGAAGGGGTTAGTGCACCACGGCTAGCCAGGAGGGAGTCCGGGGAAGAGTCTGGACCTGCTGAAGAGGCAAGAGACTTTTTCTTCCCTCTTTGTTTCCTAGTGCGCGAGGAGAGGGGATTAAGAGCGCTGCTTAAAGGAGCTCCAGAGACAGGCGCGAGCCGTGGCTAATAGCGCGGACCCCAGAGATGGGCATGAGATGCTAAGGCTGCTGTTGCTGCCACCAAGAAGCCTGTGTGCGAGCACAGGTCACTCTCCACACCTCCCTTCCAGGGAGCCTGTGCAGCCCGCCACTGCCAGGGTCCCGGGATCCAGGGACAACTTCCCCGGGAGAACACACAGCGCGCCTCAGGCTGGTGCAACATCATGCTGGCCTCTGCTGCCGCAGGCTCACCCCACACTCCGTACCCCTCCCTCCCCCCGGCCTGAGTGAGCCAGAGCCCCCGAATAAGCGGCTCCTTTAACCCCCTCCTGTCTGAGTGAAGAACAGATGTCCTCCAGTGACCTACACGCAGAGGCGGGGCCAGATACAAAGCTGAGCCCTGGGACCTGTGCGAATAAAGAAGAGAAAGGGAAATTTCTCCCAGCAGCCTCAGGAACAGCGGATTAAATCTCCACAATCAACTTGATGTACCCTGCATCTCTGGAATACCTGAACAGACAACGAATCATCCCAAATTGAGGAGGTGCACTTTGAGAGCAAGATTTATTATTTTTTCCCCTTTTCCTCTTTTTGTGAGTGTGTATGTGTATGCTTCTGTGTGAGATTTTGTCTGTATAGCTTTGCTTTCACCATTTGTCCTAGGGTTCTATCCATCCATTTTTTGTTTGTTTGTTTTACTTAAAAAATTTTTTTTCTTAACAATTATTTTTTATTTTAAAAACTTTATTTTACCTTACTTTATTTTCTATTATCCTCTTTCTTTCATTCCTTCTACTTTTTCTCCCTTTTATTCTGAACCGTGTGGATGAAAGTCTCTTGGTGCTGCAGCCAGGAGTCACTGCTGTGCCTCTGAGGTGGGAGAGCCAAGTTCAGGACACTGGTCCACAAGAGACCTCACAGCTCTACGTAATATCAAATGGCGAATATCTCCCAGAGAACTCCATCTCAACACCAACACCCAGCTTCACTCAACGACCAGCAAGCTACAGTGCTGCATACCCTATGCCAAACAACTAGCAAGACAGGAACACAACCACATCCATTAGCAGAGATGCTGCCTAAAATCATAATACGGGCACAGACACCCCAAAACACACCACCACACGTGGACCTGCTCACCAGAAAGACAAGATCCAGCCTCATCCACCAGAACACAGGCACTAGTCCCTTCCACCAGGAAGCCTACACAACCCACTGAACCAACCTTAGCCACTGGGGACAGACACCAAAAACAACGGGAACTACGAACCTGCAGCCTGCAAAAAGGAGACCCCAAACACAGTAAGATAAGCAAAATGAGAAGACAGAAAAACACACAGCAGATGAAGGACCAAGATAAAAACCCAGCAGACCTAACAAATGAAGAGGAAATAGGCAGTCTACCTGAAAAATAATTCAGAATAATGATAGTAAATATGACTCAAAATCTTGGAAATACAATAGAGAAAATGCCAGAAACATTTAACAAGGACCTAGAAAAACTAAAGATGAAACAAGCAACGATGAACAACGCAATAAATGAAATTAAAAATACTCTAGAAGGGATCAATAGCAGAATAACTGAGGCAGAAGAAGGGATAAGTGATGTGGAAGATAAAATAGTGGAAATAACTATTGCAGAGCAGAATAAAGATAAAAGAATGAAAAGAACTGAGGACAGTCTCAGAGACCTCTGGGACAACATTAAACACACCAACATTTGAATTATAGGGGTTCCGGAAGAAGAAGAGCAAAAGAAAGGGACTGAGATACTTGAAGAGACTATAGTTGAAAACTTCCCTAATATGGGAAAGGCAATAGTTAATCAAGTCCGGAAAGCACAGAGAGTCCCATAGAGGATAAATCCTTGCAGAAAAACGCCAAGAAACATATTAATCAAACTGTCAAAAATTAAATACAAAGAAAACATATTAAAAGCAGCGAGGGAAAAACCACAAATAACACACAAGGGAATCCCCATAAATTTAACAGCTGACCATTGAGCAGAAACTCTGCAAGCCAGAAGGGAGTGGCAGGACATATTTAAAATGATGAAGGAGAAAAACCTACAACCAAGATTACTCTACTCAGCAAAGATCTCATTCAGACTTTACGGAGAAATTAAAACCTCTACAGACAAGCAAAAGCTAACAGAATTCAGCACCACCAAATCAGCTTTACAACAAATTCTAAAGGATCTTCTCTAGGCAAGAAAAAAACAGAAGGAAAAGACCTACAATAACAAACCCAAAACAATTAAGAAAATGGGAATAGGAACATACATATCGATAATTACCTTATATGTAAATGGATTAAATGCTCCCACCAAAAGACACAGACTGTCTACAAAAATGAGACCCATCTATATGCTGTCTACAAGAAACCCACTTCAGACCTAGGGACACATACAGACTGAAAGTGAGGGGATGGGAAAAGATATTCCATGCAAATGGAAATCAAAAGAAAGCTGGAGTAGCTATACTCATATCAGATAAAATAGACTTTAAAATAAAGAATGTTACAAGAGACAAAGAAGGACACTACGTAATGATCAAGGGATCAATCGAGGAAGAAGATATAACAATTATAAATATACATGCACCCAACATAGGAGCACCTCAATACATAAGGCAAAGACTAACAGCCATAAAAGGGGAAATCAACAGTAACACATTCATAGTAGGGGACTTTAACACCCCACTTTCACCAATGGACAGATCATCCAAAATGAAAATAAATAAGGAAACACAAGCTTTAAATGATACATTAAACAAGATGGACTTAATTGATATTTATAGGACATTCCATCCAAAAACAACAGAATACACATTTTTCTCAAGTGCTCATGGAACATTCTCCAGGACAGATCATATCTTGGGTCACAAATCAGGCCTTGGTAAATTTAAGAAAATTGAAATTGTATCAAGTATCTTTTCCGACCACAATGCTATGAGACTAGATATCAATTACAGGAAAAGATCTGTAAAAAATACAAACACAAGGAGATTAAACAATACACTACTTAATAACGAAGTAATCACTGAAGGAAACAAAGAGGAAATCAAAAAATACATAGGAACAAATGACAATGGAGACACGACGACCCAAAACCTATGGGATGCAGCAAAAGCAGTTCTAAGAGGGAAGTTCATAACAATACCACCCTACCTTAAGAAACAGGAAACATCTTGAATAAACAACCTAACCTTGCAGCTAAAGCATTAGAGAAAGAAGAACAAAAAAACCCCCCAAAGTTTGCAGAAGGAAAGAAATCATAAAGATCAGATCAGAAATAAATGAAAAAGAAATGAAGGAAATGATAGCAAAGATCAATAAAACTAAAAGCTGGTTTTTTGAGAAGATAAACAAAATTGATAAACCATTACCCAGACTCATCAAAAAAAAGGGAGAAGACTCAAATCAATAGAATTAGAAAGGAAAAAGGAGCAGAAACAACTGACAGTGCAGAAATACAAAAGATCATGAGAGATTACTACAAGCAACTCTATGCCAATAAAATGGACAACCTGGAAGAAATGGACAAATTCTTAGAAATGCACAACATGCCAAGACTGACTCAGGAAGAAATAGAAAATATGAACAGACCAATCACAAGCACTGAAATTGAAACTGTGATTAAAAATCTTCCATCAAACAAAAGCCCAGGACCAGATGGCTTCACAGGCGAATTCTATCAAACATTTAGAGAAGAGCTAACACCCATCCTTCTCAAACTCTTCCAAACAATATCAGAGGAAGGAACACACCCAAACTCATTCTACGAGGCCACCATCACCTTGATACCAAAACCAGGCAAGGATGTCACAAAGAAAGAAAACTACAGGCCAATATCACTGATGAACATAGATGCAAAAATCCTCAACAAAATACTAGCAAACAGAATCCAACAGCACATTAAAAGGATCATACACCATGATCAAGTGGGGTTTATTCCAGGACTGCAAGGATTCTTCAATATACACAAATCAATCAATGTGATACACCATATTAACAAGTTGAAGGAGAAAAACAATATGATCATCTCAATAGATGCAGAGAAAGCTTTCGACAAAATTCAACACCCATTTATGATAAAAAACCCTGCAGAAAGTAGGCATAGAGGGAACTTTCCTCAACATAATAAAGGCCATATATGACAAACCCACAGCCAACATTGTCCTCAATGGTGAAAAACTGAAACCATTTCCACTAAGGTCAGGAATAAGACAAGGCTGCCCACTCTCACCACTCTTATTCAATATAGTTTTGGAAGTTTTAGCCACAGCAATCAGAGAAGAAAAGGAAATAAAAGGAATCCAAATTGGAAAAGAAGAAGTAAAGCTGTCACTGTTTGCAGATGACATGATACTATACATAGAGAATCCTAAAGATGCTACCGAAAAACTACTAGAGCTAATCAATGAATTTGGTAAAGTAGCAGGATACAAAATTAATGTACAGAAATCTCTGGCATTCCTGTACACTAATGATGAAAAATCTGAAAATGAAATCAAGAAAACACTCCCATTTACCATTGCAACAAAAAGAATAAAATATCTAGGAATAAACCTACCTAAGGAGACAAAAGACCTGTATGCAGAAAATTATAAGACACTGATGAAAGAAATTAAAGAGGATACAAATAGATGGAGAGATATACCATGCTCCTGGATTGGAAGAATCAATATTGTGAAAATGACTCTACTACCCAAAGCAATCTACAGATTCAATGCAATCCCTATCAAACTACCACTGGCATTTTTCACAGAACTAGAACAAAAAATTTCAAAATTTGTCTGGAAAAACAAAAGACCCCGAATAGCCAAAGCAATCTTGAGAACGAAAAACGGAGCTGGAGGAATCAGGCTCCCTGACTTCAGACTATACTACAAAGCTACAGTAATTAAGACAGTGTGGTACTGGCATAAAAACAGAAAGATAGATCAGTGGATCAGGATAGAAAGCCCAGAGATAAACCCACTCACATATGGTCACCTTATCTTTGATAAAGGAGGCAGGAATGTACAGTGGAGAAAGGACAGCCTCTTCAATAAGTGGTGCTGGGAAAACTGGACAGCTACACGTAGAAGTATGAGATTAGAACACTCCCTAACACCATACACAAAAATAAGCTCAAAACGGATTAAAGACCTAAATGTAAGGCCAGACACTATCAAACTCTTAGAGGAAAACATAGGCAGAACACTCTATGACATAAATCACAGCAAGATCCTTTTTGACCCACCTCCTAGAGAAATGGAAATAAAAACAAAAATAAACAAATAGGACCTAATGAAACTTAAAAGCTTTTGCACAGCAAAGGAAACCATAAACAAGACCAAAAGACAAGCCTCAGAATGGGAGAAAGTATTTGCAAATGAAGCAACTGACAAAGGATTAATCTCGAAAATTTACAAGCAGCTCAGGCAGCTCAATAACCAAAAAACAAACAACCCAATCTAAAAATGGGCAGAAGACCTAAATAGACATTTCTCCAAAGAAGATATACAGACTGCCAACAAACACGTGAAAGAATGCTCAACATCATTAATCATTAGAGAAATGCAAATGAAAACTACCATGTGATATCACACCAGTCAGAATGGCCATCATCAAAAAATCTACAAACAATAAATGCTGGAGAGGGTGTGGAGAAAAGGGAACACTCTTGCACTGCTGGTGGGAATGTGAATTGGTACAGCCACTATGGAGAACAGTATGGAGTTCCTTAAAAAACTATAAATAGAACTACCATGTGACCCAGCAATCCCACTACTGGGATATACTCTGAGAAAACCATAATTCAAAAAGAGTCATGTACCAAAATGTTCATTGCTGCTCTATTTACAATAGCCAGGAGATGGAAACAACCTAAGTGTCCATCATCGGATGAATGGATAAAGAAGATGTGGCACATATATACAATGGAATATTACTCAGCCATAAAAAGAAACGAAATTGAGTTATTTGTAGTGAGGTGGATGGACCTAGAGTCTGTCATACAGAGTGAAGTAAGTCAGAAAGAGAAAGACAAATACCGTATGCTAACAGATATATATGGAATCTAAGAAAAAAATGTCATGAAGAACCTAGGGGTAAGACAGTAATAAAGACACAGACCTACTAGAGAATGCACTTGAGGATATGGGGAGGGGGAAGGGTAAGCTCTGACAAAGTGAGGGAGTGGCATAGACATATATACACTACCAAATGTAAAATTGATAGCTAGTTGGAAGCAGCCGCATAGCACAGGGAGATCAGCTCGGTGCTTTGTGACCACCTAGAGGGGTGGGATAAGGAGGGTGGGAGGGAGGGAGACGCAAGAGGGAAGAGATATGGGAACATATGTATATGTATAACTGATTCACTTTGTTATAAAGCAGAAACTAACACACCATTGTAAAGCAATGATACTCCAATAAAGATGTAAAAAAAAATTAATTACATGGGACTGAGTTAACTGATGAGGATGATTATAATGTTTGTGACTTTCTGTTTGAATAAAACAAATAAAAAATAAAAATAAATAGGGGTCAGAGCAATATGCTAGTAGTGAAAGGTAAAATTATACTTTTAAAGGACTCTAATCATTAGCTAATAGCTCAAGTTAATATTAGCCTAGACTTTTTCAAGGTATTTATATTAAGAAAGTGATTACACACCTAATACATGTGAAGTTTCATTACACATAACATTTTCCATGTGAAGTTTCACTATCAGGCTTGTAACAGTACCTGGCTGTTCATTCCCCCCAACCCTGTGGGGAAGGGGATGGGAATTTATACCCTATATTTAACTATCTTCTTTGCTTATTTTATTTTTGAAGTGCTTTAACAAATACATAGATTTTTAAGTAGAAAAAGAATATTTTGAATTTCTATGACAATTCTTAGTATCTCTCAAAAAACAATTGCATATTTATATTTTATAATTTTTAAGGAATTCTAAATGTCTATCAAAAGTGAAAACATTATTTATAATCCACTATTGGGTGATTTAAAAAGTATTATAGTCTTGTCTGTGGCTAGTTGGTTGGAACTGGTTAGAGCAGTAACTCGCCGCTTTTGTGGATTTTTAATACCCTGTTAGTTTTGGTTTAATTTTATATTTCCTACCACCTCCTCATTGTCAGGGATGGCATATATACTTCTTCATATGATGATCCAAGCCAGAACCCACAAAATATCCTGAATTCCTTCTTCCCCTTCATCCAATCTTTTCCAAGATTCAATCAAGTCAAGTCACCAAATTCTGTTTGTTCTCCCTCTTAAGTGTCTATCTAATCTCTCTATTCTGCTCGATCTTCAAAGTTGTTACCTCGGTTTAATCTTTAAAATCTATCATCTGGGCAATTGCCAGAGCCTCCCAACTCTTTTCTCTGCTTTTAATTACTTCCCCCATTCAAGCAATCCACAGGATATCCAGTATGACCTTCCTAAACACACAGATCTTCCATTACAACACTTTGATGGCTCTCCCTTGCCTATAAAGTTCAATGCCCTTAGCACGACGCACAAGGCTGTCTGTCTCATGGCTTTTTCCTCCCTTGCCAGCCCTATTCTTCCTTCCTCATCCACACCAGCCATGATCAATTACTTGTAGGTTCCTGAATATGCTCTATACTGATTTGTAACTTTACACCATCATACATTTTATCCTCTCTACATATGAATCTCCCCTACCAAATTAAGTTTTTCCTCTTTTGTACCAGCACCAAACTGGGTAGATATCTCTATCTTTGCATTTATCACACTACACAGTAATTCTGTTTCCATGGCTGCCTTCCTTTGTAGAACACAAGAAGGGCAGGGAGTTTTCTTATTCATTCTACCTTTGACAATGCCTAGCGTGGTATCTGACCTATGGTATGTGCTCAGTGAGTGGATGGAGGAGGTGTTAAGTGGCATTTGCTTAATTTTTTAAAAGTTAAATTAATGAACATCATTTTGCTATAAGAAAATAGGAAATTCCTTTAAATATATAAACGGTAAAATGCTGTCCAATCTTCACTGATTTGCCATAGCCCCACTTCCCCCACCCACAGTGGGTCTGCTTTTCTCTGTTCAAAAGCCATAGACAACGTCTGGTTCCCAATCTACAAATATTTTTACAAATGATGACTAGGCACAAACGTGTCACCTAGAGAGAAAAACGTTTCACATATACCAAACAGAGGGACAGTAGTCACATCTTTATATATAATACAGGACATTTATGGATATAAACTTAATATTGAAGAGGAAAAATGCCTACTCAGAGTCAAAAAGCAACTTGACAACATTTCTTTATACCAAAATTAGATTTAAAAAAATATATATCATTACTCTTTGACTCATAACACAAGAAGGAATTTCCTCAGAATTGTTCAGGTCATAGACTTGATAATGCATCCACAAAGTCAGCCAGAAATGAAAAAAGTTTTGCAACCAAAACAAAACACAAAAGTCCCAGTCCTGAGTAATGTTTAATTATTATTCACTCTTTTAAGATGTTCAGTCAGACCAGCTAAAATGTATTTCCCCACTGAGTGTCTTAAAATTAAACTTTGAACTTAGGAAACCAGGGACTGTGAATCCAGTCCCTTTACAAAATGAACCCGTTTTATTTGTTGACTTTGCCTACAAGTAAAAGCATACAGCCTCTGTTTAGTTTAATGAACCATGGGTATAAATTGACCTGAAGTGTTTGTTTTTCTTGCTCTTTATAACTAAGACCATCAAGAAAGAACACAAAAGATACTGCCTGCCTGTGTACATTCACTCATTCAGCAAAGTCTACCAGCCCTTGCTAGGCCCTGAGGCTACTGAGATGAGTAACTCACACTCCTCTCCTTCCAGAGGTTCCCAACTTGCAGGGGATATGACACCTAATCAGGTAATTGTGAAACCACGTGTGAGGTTAGTGGTAGAGACATGTACAAGTTTGGTGTAAGCCCAGAAGAGGAGCATCTAGGCCACAGGTGGCTGAGCAGAAGAGCCAAATTGTTGAGACTTAAGGTACCCAGAATAGGCATGTTAGAAGTACATTTATAGTGAGATGTAAGGGATGGGAAGATGAGGCAGTTTAAAGCCGCTAATATCAGTCCCCTCAATAGTGGAGGCTTCCAGCTCACTTATTGGGGGAAAAGAGTCAAAGATTGAATAGGGGGATCTCTTCTAAGAGTAGTAAAAACGTGGAAGCATTTTTGAGAGAAACAGGAAAGGAAAGTGATGAAAGATAAGAAAAGTGTGGAAGAGTGGCTCTGAGGGGTTAGTTAGGGGACTCAATCTGTAGAGAAGCCAGTCTGCAGGGTTGTAGGGGAGGAAAAGGCAAACAGGAATACATGGGTTTTGCAAACACACAGAGGAGAATACAAAAGGAAAGAAGCGGGCTGGCAAGGAATCAGTTCAGATGGCTAAGGGTGGGTTGGCTAGGAAAGGAAGAGTACTAAGCATTGTATGATGACTTGTGTGATCATGCATCCCTGTCTGCCCAGGAAACATCCTGGTGTGATTATTGTAGTGCACACTTTCACAAGATTCCTGTTGGACAGTAAATTATATGGTCCCTTAATGATGGCCTGGGAGAAGTAATAAGGGACTGGGTCCCCATGAAGTTAAAGGGATAAGGTATTGTGGCCAAAGAGTGGAATGAAGGCGTTATGCTTTAAGAAGGGAGGGGTCCTGATAATGAGAAGAGAAAGGGTGTGGTCCTGGGAGTGAGTGGCTGAGATGACGCCAAGAGGACAATCTTTAGAGTCAAGATAGCCCAGGAAATATGAAGCTAATTGGTTGGATGGGTCATTCTCATGCCCGCTGAGATTGGTGTCTAGCACTTAGTAGGTGTTCAACAAATGACCAAGGATATAGCAGGAGTTAGAGTGGGAATGAACACTATGGATCAGGTCCCAGTGATACAGACTTTAGGGGGTTGTCCAGCAGAAGTGAAGAGAGGTTCAAGATGGCACAGCTGTGTGCCTGAGACACAATACAGAAATGTACTTTTAAAAGAGGGAGGAAGAGTAATGATCAGATAGCAGTCTGGGGCAAGCCAGTAGTTTGTGGGATATGGGAGAATAAGAGAATGCCACAGTGTAAGCTTCAGAAGAAGTGCTGTCCCCAGAAGAGAAGAATGGTGACCACCATTGCGTGAGGTGCCCTCTGCAAAGGGCAGTAAACGTCCCGTTAGATGAGAGGCCATGGGCTCTGTCTCAATGTAAGTGAATCCTACTGAGGTCAAAAAAAGTACAGAAACCAAACCCCAACCTTAATAGGAAGTCTGAGGGTACCTGGTAATTAATTTCCTTCCCTCCTCCTTTCTTTTTCCCTTCTTCCCTCCCCTCCTCCCTTCCATATCCTAGCTTATATACCTTGAAGGGATGTTATAATGAAACAAAGACAATTCACTGCTTTAACCTTTCTGGGATAAGTGCTACTTAATTATGTTACTTTATGTTATTGCTTAACAATTAGTAGAAAAAGAGACTGGTGACTCTAAACAAGTCATTCCCACTTCCCACATATGTATCTTGAACAGCAATTTTTCCAAGTCATTTGGGGAAGAACTGTAGCTTGTCCCAACATGCCTCTCCCCATTTGTGTAGAGTAGGGAGGCTGACTTCAATAAATAACTGAACACAAGTGGTTTTGGATTCCCTAAAAATATACTACATAGCCTCAAAATACTTACCCTTTAAAACTGCAAATTAGGGCCTCCCTGGTGGCGCAGTGGTTGAGAGTCCGCCTGCCGATGCAGGGGATACGGGTTCGTGCCCCGGTCTGGGAGGATCCCATATGCCGCGGAGCGGCTGGGCCCGTGAGCCATGGCTGCTGAGCCTGCGCATCCAGAGCCTGTGCTCCGCAACGGGAGAGGCCACAACAGTGAGAGGCCCGCGTACCACAAAAAAAAAAAAAACAAAAAAAAAAAACTGCAAATTAAATTATCATCACCAGATACAAAGAAGGTAAAACTCAATCTGTTTCAACTCCACTGAAAGAATTTCATCAAATTCAACATTTTTAGAATAATTTGAAAATGTCTGCATTCCTCTGCCCTTAAATCATAGTTTGGGATGGGGTTGAAGAGAAGAAAATAGGAAAATTCTGGACCTCTTGAGTCGGGGGAAAAGGGAAAGACTGTAAAAGGAGTTGGAGAAAGGATTATCCCAAAACCCATTCTAGTGAAACAGGTCCTGCTGGATCCCCTGCGTGCCTCCCTGTCCCAGTTACTGGGAAGCTAGAGACATGTCCTTGAGCACATGGCAAAATCTCTTGACTAAAAATATCCTGTCTATCCCATACCAATGGAAATATTTCCATCTTCTCAAGTGCTGGTTAGGATGGTGGTCCTCAGGCTCAGGTCTCCAGAGGCTCATCTCATTAGCTGTCTACTGTGTTTTCATGATTTTTCTTCAGGTCATCTCCAGTCTGAGTATCAACCAAGATAATGGAAAGATTGTAACTGAGGTCACCAGCTAGATAGAAATACGGGAGCGACTTTTATTTTGGTTTGTTCTCACAAGGAGCTTTTCTGTGTGAACAATCTAAGCTTAATAAAAATATCACTGTCTGAGTTAGGGGCATCTCTGAAAAATGGTAGCAATAGAAGTGTGCATTATTTCATTTCTGTTTCACTGTTTAGATCCGCATGCTTCTGCAGTGGTAAGTATCTATATTTATCTCATAAGTCAAAAAACACTGCAGCTGCAACTATGAGTTTAGCCAACAGATACAAATAAGACACCAGCACCCTTTTAAAATGATTTTAAATTTCAGATTAAAACATCCTATTGCATGGTGAAAGTTACAAAGCTTTTCATAATGCAGCTTGTGTTAGGGGCAGTGGTGACAATTATGGGAAGATTTGCTTAGGGAAAGTATATATTTAAATTAAAGTAGCAGTGAGAGATGACTCTTGGGACACTTTCTTTCTTAGATTTCCAGAAGCAGAGACCTTGACAAGACAGAAGAGATCACTTAATGCTACCTCTTCATTTTACTGAGGAAAGGATGACAACTCAGAGTTTGGGGTCTGTTCAAAGATCCACAGCAGAGTCCTGGTGAGAACCTGGAAATAAGAATGCCCAGAAGAGTCATTTTTCTACCTTACACAGCCTCTTCTTTAATAAATGGGCACCAAGTCATGCCTCCACGCTTGGAGACAACACAGCAGGGGTTCCTATTAAACATTCCATGGCTATCATGAACACCTGCCATGTTTTGACCACCAAGCATTATTTCCTAAAGTACCCTGATTCCTTTTGTGGAATCATCTCTCTCCTACCAGAAGAGGTCTTGGTCGGAGTGTCAGTCCAGACACCTCCCCTTCCACTGTGGAAGTTAAAGCAGACTCTGTAGTTTCTTCTGCCAGAGACTTTTTCTCTCACCCTACAGCAGCCAGGAGCAGACATACAGTTGGGTCCAATGATTCTAGCAGCCAACTTAGCCAAGACCATCAGGCAGTCAGTTCCTGCTCCTGAGACTTAATACCTATCTTTCTTAAATCTGTGTTTTGAGCACTGCCTTCAATCTAGGGATTTTCCTATATCTTTGCAAGATATAGGAAACATTCCCACTTGTTGCAAAAGCAGAGAAAAGTTACAGGTCTCCTGAGATTTAGGTATAACAGCTGATGAAGTTTTGATATCATGCTGGGATTATCTTGGGGTTAAAATCATTGAAACTAGAGCCCTAAAGGGTAGAGAAAGTTTCAATTCCAAGATAAAAATTAAGATGAGATATAAAAAAGCAATACACAAGTCTGCAGCTAAGACCAGGATTAGACTAAAATTTAAGATTTAATAGTTAAGATCAGTGAGAAAGAAATTATCTATATCTAGATTGTACCTTTCAAATCTTCCTCTATATTTATTTAAATTCAGTGTTTAGTAGTTTCATAGTATTAAATTTTCCCATTTTGAGTTTTATTTTTTGAAAAATGGCAGAAGGTGGACAAAGTGGTAAAATGAGGAAGAAAAATATATCTCAAGCAAAAAATCATCTTCTATGCTCAGGCCTTACTATGGTCATGATTAAGCATGATTGCCTCCTTGTGGTGACATAATTTAATTGCAGGTTCCATTTGACAATAAACTCACTGACTGATCTTACACCCTAAAGGAAAATAAACAAGGGCAGTAAAGTCATGATTTATATGTTTGAAAAATTTTTTTCATATGATAATAAAAGCTTTTTGGTTCCAAAATGCTGTGGGAGTGAAAATTTCTGGTTAGTGGTAATTAAGACAAGCTAAATGTTCAATCATAGTGCTCTATGTGCATGTTCTTCATCCTAAGATTTATAAATCAATATGTTGAGCCAACAACTCTTTGGAAACAGAAGTTGAGCCCTCCAATTGTAGTAACCAGGCAGATGGCATTACAAATAGAGTTAAAGAACTTCTGTCAGAGTAACAGGTTTTACAAGCTGAGATGAAGAAAACCCAGATTGAGCTAAGTTGCGTTATGGGAATGCAATGGAATTCTCTTATCTTAATTGGAAGGAAAAAAATCTACCTACAAAAAAGAGTCATCCAGAATATCACACATCAGAACATGCATGCAGGCAGATAAAAGCCAACATGAATTTCTAACACATAAAAGACATTTTCACAGACTGCATGGAAAATTTTTAAATTTATTTCAAAATTCATATTACATTTTGAAAATAAGCCATTTGTTTTTTGTATGAAAGGTGCTGAAGTTTGTGAAGAAAAGAATATGAAGTGAGCTTTAGAACCAAAGGTGGCAGAAAGGGCATGGATTCATCTGTAAATATGTAAATATGAAAAAAAATGGCCTCCAGATTCCTGGAACATAGATAATTTATCACCAGAAATCGCTAATATTGGGGGCTATGATGCTTTGGCTTTGCCACTATTTAGCTTGGGCCTCAGTCCACATGCCGTGTTATAGGTTTGTGTAGCTGATGTCAGAAACCTAGTTTAGCCTACTGATCTGGAAATTATGTAAATAATTTTTGTAAATAACAAAGTATTTGTAATAACATAAACTGTAAGTAACGTTTTTGTAATTTGTTAATTGTACATAACATTGTAAATAACATAAAATGTAAATAACATATTAAATTATGGAAATTATGTAAAAAAATTATGTATTCATTCTGAAAATGAAAGTTTTATATTCAGAAGTTAAGACAGAAATCTGACTATGGATTTTTCAAAATAAGTTTCTGCTGTAAGAAAGTGTCAATAATCTTAAAAAAAAAACTGGTCATGACTACAAAATCAGCTTAGGTACCTAAAAATAAGTAAAGAGATATTAACCAACTAATAAATTTAGAAATATCTGGGAAGAGTCTTTGGGGGGCAGCCCAGCAGACACAAAAGAAGTAAGACTGAATTTAGAGGCATATGTTGGTTGAAAAAAAATTTTTCAAAAGTGGTATGTGTTTAAAAACACTGGAACCCTTTTTCCATTGATGTGTAGATAAGATTAAGGGGGAAATTTTCATATTATACTACAAATACTGAATTTTAAACATTTTTAACCTTTTAATTATGGAAAATTTCAAACATATTCAAAACTAAAGAGGGTAGTATAATGAACTTCCAAGTACCCTTCAACCAGCTTCAGTGATTACTGGTTTATGGCCTGGGCATGATATAGCTTAGGAGGTGGACAGCAATCTCAATAAGTTCTAATGGACAATACTTTTAATTTCATTTCCAAAAGAACTGTTTAGCTTCACTCTATTCCACGGCTACCACCTGTACTTTTAAACCTAACTAGCTATTTTTAGAATCAAAAAATAGGTTGAAACGAATGTAGGGATTATCTAATCAATTATTTCCCCACTCAATTCAAGACCCCCTTACCAAGATCCTCATACAGTATAAGTACTTTTAGAAACAGTAAGAGTCATTTAAAATCCAGGAATCCTGCCTTATGAAGCAGTAGGTGCCCCGTTGTCCCTGGAAGGGTTGAGATAAAGACTGGAATTCATTAAATGCTTAATTTCGTGGTACAGTGGGAAGAGTGTGTGCTGGAGAAACAGACCTGAGTTTGAATCCTGATTCTTTCCGAGAAGGTAGTTTTGCCTCCTCTCTGAGTTTCAACACTTCCATCACAGACTTGCTATTAGATCCAATGAGGGGCTTCCCTGGTGGCGCAGTGGTTGAGAGTCCACCTGCCGATGCAGGGGACACGGGTTCGTGCCCTGGTCCAGGAAGATCCCACATGCCGCGGAGCAGCTGGGCCCGTGAGCCATGGCCGCTGAGCCTGCGTGTCCGGAGTCTGTGCTCCGCAACAGGAGAGGCCACAACAGTGAGACGCCCACGTACCGCAAAAAAAAAAAAAAAAAAAAAAATCCAGTGAGGTAACATAAATAAAATGTCTAGCACACCAGAGATACTTTTTTTTTTTTTTTTTGGGCTGTGTTGGGTCTTCGTTGCTGCACACGGGCTTTCTCTAGTTGTGGCAAGCAGGAGCTACTCTCATTGTGGTGCGCAGGCTTCTCATTGCAGTGGTCTCTCCTGTTGCAGAGCACAGGCTCGTGGCATGCAGGCTTCAATAGTTGTGGCACGTGGGCTCAGTAGTTGTGGCTCACAGGCTTAGTTGCTCCGTGGCATGTGGGATCTTCCTGGACCAGGGATCGAACCCATGTCTCCTGCATTGGCAGGCAGATTCCTAACCACTGTGCCACCAGGGAAGCCTCACAGGAGATACTTAATAGACATCTCTTTCTTTCATCTCCCTTTATTCCCCAAATAAATTGCATAAAATAACAGAGTAAACACACAGAGAAAGATATAAAAGTATTTTACTTAATGAAGTCACATACATGTATAATTTTTCAGTCACTGTCTTATTATGGGATAACACTGAAATATTAAATTGGTAGAGTTTTTCCTATGGCTAGACTTTTCCCTTGACAATCCACATGTAAAAAGAATTGGAGAATATAGTGCTTTCATAACAGTATATTAAGCTGGGGCAACACAGAGCAAATCACTCCAGATTTTTATAGCACTAAGAACTAAATCCATTTTTTTCTTGTCATATTTTTATGCTATAGAGAAAATATCAGATTTGGAAAAAGAAAAGCTTTTGATAGAAAGAATGAGAGCCCCATTAATAGGAAATGAAAAGAAATCCTAAAGTAGATAATTTCTTAATTACCCTTTCTCTCACTAGCTTAACACTCACCTCCAATGGTATAATATTTCAAATTAACAACTCCCAGGTGGTTTCATTGCCTAAGAACCTTCAGTATAAAATAAGTCCTCACGTAGCCTTGTGCCTGTAACCAGTATCTCTCTGAGGAATAGCTGACCCTGTCCATTTTCCAATACTTACTCTCAATGTGGATAATTTCTAACTGCTACATGAGGCATCATTATTATTTTATATGGAACCAATGTGGTTTTCTAAAGACTCCTTCCTAGAAATACCTACTGTATGACAAGTACTGATATCTGTGACATATACAATACAACATGCTGGAGCATTTGAGAATCTCTCTGGATTTGATTTCTCATTTATGGTGCATAGAGCTTTGGTGACTGTGTTGCAGATGTTTTTCTTCTTGAATACTGTGCTCTACTTTCCCTCTTTTCACAAATGCCCTACAGCCATCAAAGTAAGAATTATTCTTTTTTTTTTTTTTTTTTTTTTTTTTGGCAGTACACGGGCCTCTCACTGTTGTGGCATCTCCCATTGCGGAGCACAGGCTCTGGACGTGCAGGCTCAGCAGCCATGGCTCATGGGCCCAGCCGCTCTGCGGCATGTGGGATCTTCCCGGACTGGGGCACGAACCTGTGTCCCCTGCATCGGCAGGCGGACTCTCAACCACTGCGTCACCAGGGAAGCCCTATTCTATTTTTAAAGTGCAAATATTAAAATTATTTACTGAGAGTGCTTCAGTTAGTCTATGCTGCATAGCAAACAAACCTAAAACTTGTCGGCTTAAAACAGTGCCTATTTTGTCTCATGACAAAATGCAGGTTACCCAGGCAGTTCCTCTGCTGGTTTCACCTGAGCTCACTCATGCACTGTGCTCAGCTGGAGAGTTGGTGGGGCCCGAAGGTTCCAGATGGCCTCACTTATGTCTAGCAGTTGATACTGGTTGTAGGCCAGGGTGCCTGGGTTCTCCTTCACTTAGCCTCTCATCCTCTTATATTTACCTGTTAACTATCAGCTTTATTTTACTTTAAAATACACAAATATTTTGAAATGCAGAAGAGTTTAAGGTTGTTGGATTTTTAAAACTCCACACAAAACTGACACAACAAAGAAATTCATAGCAAATTAATCATGCCAGACTGCTAATTCTATCTACTAATTTAATACTACAGCGTTCAGGATAAATGAAAGGAGTTAATATTTTTAACACTTAAAAAAAAACCCAACAGTCATTTGTAACATGCTGCTATAAGTCAAACAACCACTTTAAGGATTACTTGTACAAAGAATTTTAATAGGAAACTTAGGCCAGTAGGCTAGACTGGCTTGCCTAACATGACTGTCTCAGGGCAGTGTCCTTGTCCTAAGTGGTCTCAAGCAGAAAGTACAAGACCTCTTAAGCCCTTGGAAGTTGTATAACATTATTGCCATAGCACTCTATTGCTCAAAACAAGTCAAAAGACCCTCCATTATTCAAGGGGTAGGGGGGAATAGACCTCACCTCTTAATGGGAGAAATAGCAAAGTCACATTGCAGAAAAGTTGGGAGGAATGTTACACCCATCTCTGAAAACAAGTAGCCATAGAGGTTTCTCAACAATGGTATCAAATTAAATGTCTTGTCTTTCTCAGAACTAAGCTTCCTTCTCTAAAACCCAAGTACAGCACAACGCCTCTAGCTGTGATCTCCTAAGAATCAGAATTTAAGCCTTTGCTTAGCATTGCAACACATCTCTCAGTGTTCTGTCCGTATTAATAATCCTTGTATCCTCACAGGCAAGTAGAAATTTGAGGGAAAAAAAAGAGTTTATTTTTTTTTCACAGTAATTTTTTCCTAATCAGAAGAATAATGTAGAAAAAAAGAAGTTCAATCACTTAAAATACCAGTAACTGCTATGCTCAGAGGGTCCATGCAGTAAAATCTTTGAGACCCACAGGTGGAGAACTTAACTGGGATGGCACAGTGACCATCAGCACACCCCCATGATGTTGCCATGAGCACAGAACAGCCTCTCCCATGATCAACACATCCCGAGAGAGGCAAAGAGACAACTGAACAGCAAATGTCTGTGTCACGCCTGGACTGGTGCTTAGAAACCTGGGGTTCTGACGTCTCTGATTGCTACCAGTTGTGATCTGCCCATGAACCTGGCTCTTGTTTCTCTCTCTGCATGGCAATAACCCAATTGCCCACAGGATATGCAGAAAGCATTTTAGATGTCTCTGATAAAATAAAATGGTAAAATACCAGAGTATGATTTCCCCAAAATTTTGGCTACTGCTAATCAGTGGGACATTTTAAGAGACTGGAGTGCCCTAAGTTTTCAAATATTTCATTTGGAAAAATATATAATCATGAAGTAATTACAGAGCTTTAAGAGCCAAAACTTGGTTCCATAGTCATCATACTAAATTATAGTGAGAAACAATATACAGATATTTTTCTATAAATCAATGACAAGTATCTTCCTCCTTAAAAGATTTTATGGAAGATATTTCAAGGTGTCAGAGGCTTACTTGGTGTTTTTATTAGTTTGTGAATTAGATTCACATTTTTCTCTAGTAAAATATACAGAAAGATGACATCTGTGAGAGAGAGAGAGAGAGAGGTGTGGGGGGAGAGAAACAGGGAGGGAGAGGGAGGGAAGGAGGGAGATCTCTTTCATCTATGCAATGGAAGGCACCCCTTGAGGAACAATTCCCCCTAATATCCAAAGTATCAATAATATGTGATTCTATTGACTGTCTGCCTGTCGATCGTCCAAATTGGTTATAATCCGTGATTAGGAATTTCTGGAACGCTATATCACAGCTGTAGGTCGAGTTTCTTCCAACCTACTCCCTGTTCTGCACCTGCTCAGATTCCTCAGTTTATTTTCTCCTTCTTTTTCTGGGGTTAACTGATGATAGATATTTTATTACTTTGAAAGGCTCTAAGCTCTGCCATCATCTCCTGACTCTAGACTGTGAATTACAACACCTAAAGCCATATGGCACTTACAACGTCCAGAACTGTGAGCAGATAACTGGAAAGGAGTTAATAGCAAGGATGCAGCAAAGGCCAAGTGACCCAGTTAGCTGTCAGAATTTAAATGCATGAGTTGTGGATAGCAGTACTTGCCAAAGACTCCTGGTTTTGGAATACTTGAGTTCAGACCTCAGGTTCTGATATATTATCCTCCCGTTAAACTCTCTGCTAGTATCATAATGCACATTTTATCACTGTAAGCCATGCTACACTGGGCTATCTCAAAGAGTGATGAAATGCTATCAACTTCAGCAAAATGTAGTGGAACAAAACCACAGATGAGCAGAAGCTTGGCACTCACTGCCTCTAAAGGCAGAGCAGTTGAATTAATCTTTTCCAAATGCAAATAATTGGATCTACAGGTCCAAAGTAAATAGAAATAAGGCTTATTAGATTACAATATTCGGTACTCAGGATGGCTGGTGAAAAGAAATTCTATTAGGGTGAAGATTTAAACATGCTGAAACTTTGAACAAGGAAAAAAATATATAACTAATCTGCACATAAAAAATTCTGAGAGGTTTCCTAATTATGTCTGCAAATGAAGGTCCAGTAATCTATGACATTAATTTCCTACTCCAGTAATGCTGGTACATCCCTACCTTGGAGAATAGTAAGATCTACTTGATTCCTGAAGGGTTGGTACCATCTCACCACACTCATTCATTGATTTCAGAGATTTTTGTTGACCTCCTTCCTATTTATATGGCCCACATCCATCTCAACATCACAGAAAGTATAGATCTGGACACAAAGCAACATGGCCAGGAAGTGGCCAATACTCGGACTGCTAAGACTGCCTTCCTTCCAGGCAAGTCTACCTGGTGGCATGGTGGTTAAGAATCTGATTGCCAGTGCAGGGGACACAGGTTTGAGCCCTGGTCCGGGAAGATCCCACATGCCGCGGAGCTACAAAGCCACAACTACTGAGCCTGTGCTCTAGAGCCTGTGAGCCATAATTACTGAAGCCCGCATGCCTAGAGCCTGTGCTCCACAACAAGAGAAGCCACCGCAATGAGAAGCCCATGCACTGCAACAAAGACAAATTAATAATTTATTTAATTAATTAAATTTAAAAAACAAATTCTAGACCTTATCTTTAAAAAAAAAAAAAAACGTAGTCTCTGTCTACTCTCGGGGACTTCCTGGACCCTGACTACCTGGACCTTGGAGGCCTCCATCTGCTGCTTGCTCTATTGATCCTTCTCTGTTGCATGTGGCTTCTTGTCAGCACCAGGGCTTGACTCTGTCTGCCCAGCTGGATCCTGTCACATACTGCTATGGCGTCCTCATGGCTTCCTATGTTCTGATACAGATGATTCCATACAAAGATGTTTAAGGAAAAAAAGTGAACAGGCAGATTTAATTAGACTGATTTTCAGCCAAATTAACTTTTGTTTATTGCTCATAATCACTGGACATCTGCCTCATTCCACTAGGTTTACCATTCCAAGTTCATTAACAGGCTTTGTTTCATAAATGTTTGAATTTTCACATATATAAAGCGGCTGTTAATGATGTAATTCATGAGAATTCTTGGAGCTGTGTTCTGGATAGCTTTCCTTCAGACTGGACACAAAGAAATGATTTTCGCTCTCACTTTGCCACCTACAAAAATAATACAATCAAAGTTTCTTTTGTAATCAGTTTGCTCATGGTGGCCAGGCTCTGTGAGTGTGACAGTGTATCTCTTCTTAGACAGATGTCCTGGGAATATTTACGGCTCATACATCCTGCCGGGAGGTGGGGCTTCTGAGAATACGACTGGGGAACACACTCATGGGACAGAGTTCTCCAGGTGCTAATGCGCTCACTTAGACTTCTAGGTGTTGTAAGGTCTCAGTGAGACACCCTGCCACTGTCTACCGGAGGGTTCTGCATTTGAGAAGCTCCATCCCATGGCTCTTAGGGACCCAGGGAGCATAAGGATCTTCAGCACATCAAGGTTTAACAGTTTGCTAATGACATTTCTCTCTCCCTTTCTTTGACTATGGGAAGTTCTCTTTGTGTGTTAAGAGTGAAACAAGGCAGCATTGCTTTGGGAATTATTGTCTAAACCACACAATTCCTGGGTCTAATTGGGAAGTACATGGTTTTCATAAGGAACTTTGGGCTCTGCACCCTGGAACAGGTAGTATTAAATGCCATTAGAAGGAAAAAGCCAGACTCCAAAGATCCTCTCTTCCTGGATCTGTGTGGTTTTTACTGCAGACTGGGCCCAACAGGGATAGTTTGAGGAGTGAGATTCAGTAGACAACAGTGTGTGGTCTCAGGCCAGGCCTGGGCTTGAAGCGGGTCTACACCTTTTATTGCATTCCTCAACCTACGTTTCTTCATCTGTAAATCAGAGGTAATAATTCCTACCTGATAGGTTCAGTGTGACAAGAAAAAATAATCCATGTGGGCACCTAGCACAGAGCAGACTCTCAACAAACAGTAGCTATCATTATTTTTCATTTAAAATGTGAGACAATGAAAACCTGACTTCTGTGAGACTACCCACCTATTTGGGATAATTTATAAAAAGCCACAGAACTCTATTTTGAAGAGACTTTTTAAAAACTATGATTACTAATCATATACTGCATTTTCCAAGTACTTACTGACATAATTTGGGCCATTTTTTCAAGACTGTGGTAAGTTACTTAATTGTTGTTTTTCTATTTTTCCAATAGCATGCATATTTTGTCTCCACATATGCTGAAACCCTTTAAGCCACCTAAGCTCTGTCCACTGGAGGTCCACAAGGAATGCTTGCAGGAAAAATGATAAGGTTTAGTGATTCTAGTGTTTTGTTCATTTGTTTTGTGGGGTGTTGTGTGTGTGTATTGTTGAGGGGTGGGGTAGGTTGGTTGTTTTGTCTTCCAAAGCTTTGTGTCACTCGAAAATGACTCAAGGGATAGATATTATGTAAATACCATTTATTATCCAGAAATGCAAGGATAGAGAAAAATGTGCTTTAAAAATACGGGGCGGGGGGAGGGATAGTTAGGGAGTTTGGGATTGACATGTACACACTGCTATATTTTAAATGGATACCCAACAAGGACCTACTGTATAGCCCAGGGAACTCTGCTCAATATTGTATAACAACCTAATTGGGAAAAGAATTTGAAAAAGAAGAGATACATGTATATGTATAACTGAATCACTTTGCTGTATACCTGAAACTAACACAACATTGTTAATCAACTATACTCCAATACAAAAAAAAAGTTTTAAAAAATACAGGGGGGTTATTACGAAGGGGTGAAGGTACAGTATAGAGTGTAGGGGCATGTCTGAGTTCAAGCTCATTTCTAAGGGCTCTGCAGCAGCTCAGTATGGGCCAATTGGGCCTTCCACTTGCCATCTCTCACCGCCCACAGGGATAGGAACCTGGAAGAAATCCTAAGCATGGAAGCTTTTGAGATAATTCACTTTATTAAATAACTGAGATTTTTTAAAAAAGATATTATCCATTCTATTAGGATATTCAGAGTCTTGGGGACTAAAACAAGAGGGAAATAAGCATGTGAGCAATAATGCCCCCTAAAGTATTTGTCTGCTCTTTTGAAGGTTATCTCAGAACAAAGGCCTGCCGTTATGATACACTCAAATAAACAGACTTCAGTCGTAAAGCCAAGAATTTTAGAGGATAAATGCTTACTGCACTGGGCAGTGTTGGACACCATGCCATCAGGGACCTGCTAAAAAGACTTATTCTTCCTCAGTCAGAAATGCTGGGGTGTTTCATGCCCTTGGATAAAAATATGAAGTCCCTACTGGTTTAGCCCACAGTTCTAATACATACGCAAAAAGACTGCACTTCATCTTACATACATCACTAAAGCTGCTTCTAATTTTGACTACCTTTTTCATTAATATTTACATATGAAATATATCAAACAGAATATAAAAGTAAAGACAATGGTGTAATGAATCCTCAGGTACCCATCACCCAGCTTCAACAATTAGCAACCCATGGCTCCATCTATACCGCTATGGACTTCCCCTGTTCCTGGATTATTTTGAAACAATTTCCACTTCATCGTATCACTTCATTCATAAATATTTCAGCATATATCTTGAAAAGATTAGAATTCTATTCTTATACCTAATCACAATACTAAGCCATGCAAAAACATTTACCTCGTTAAATATCCAACTGTGACTACCTTTTGCATAATTGTAAGAAGTTAATTATACAGAAGTCAAAGCATCCACATGAAAATGACAGCTGCCATAGGTAGAGACCCAAAATCTTCAAACATTCTTGTCTACAATTCAATTACTGACAGCAAAGAGTGTCTGGCATAAGCTTCAAAAACAAAAGTCTATTTTGGTGAAGAAAGTCATCCACGTTTAGGAGCATTTGCTTTCCCTAGTGAACTTAAACAGTACATTTAATCTATCCACTTAAAGTGATGGAATGCTTGCACATGGAAAACTGAAAGCATGTTATCTTTAGGCTCAAGTTGTAGAACTCTATATCTGACCAAAAAATCATCAAAGAACTCAAATGAAGCCAGCTTGACCAAGCCAGCAGTTGGCTAATTTGTTGGTTTATTTAAGAAAACTTGCGTTTTTCACTGGTAGGTTAGAAAAATCAGGAATATAAACTAATGAAGCCCAAAATACTAAATACATCTGAATGCTGAGGTTGCTTTTCTAGTACTCTAAACATCTTGAGCTTGTGTGTGTGTGTGTGTGTGTGTGTGTGTGTGTGTGTGTGAGTGTATTAGCTCTGTGCAATTTTATCCTATGTGTAGATTTATGTGACCACCATAAGAGTCAAGATACAGGACAGTTTCATTCCAAGGATCCCTCATGCTAGCCTTTTATAGACACAGTGATTTTTTTTTAAGGGCATGATTCATGAACCACCTGCATCAAAATCATCTGGGGTGGGAGCCAGGTGTTGCTTATAAATTCTGGGGCCTCACTCAAGAATAGCTGAGTCAGAGATGCTGCAGCCTGGGTCTGAGAATTTGCATTTTAACAAGCTGCCCAAGGAATTTTTATTAATACTAACTTTTGAGAATCTCTGTCATGTTTCAGTATTCTGGCTATAGTATATATTTTACTTAAATCTAGGCCTGAAGAGATCCAGAACTTTAAACGAAGGTGTAATCAGAATTGTTGCATCTCAATATAATGAATCTAGTCCAAGCTCAAGTGGGCAGGCTATTTTGGATTTTGAGGAAAAATGCAATGTGTATAGTTTACATGGTTGCATTTAGAGTCAACTAAAACCACAAAGTTTAGATTGTAAATTCCCAAATATGCAATATAAAGAAATCTTCTTTGCTAGCTCCCACCTGGGCACTGTGCCAGGTACTTTATCAGCACAAGGTATTTAATCCTCACCATAATTGCATGCTGGAGATCTCAAGGTCCACATTTTACAGATGAAGAAATAAGAGGCTCAGAGAAATAACTTGTCCAACAGACACACAGTTGGTAGGCAGCTGTGCTGGGATTAAAATACAGGTATGTCTGACATCACCATTCAAACTCTTTCCACAGTATCAAGAGAATTTAGATATAAAAACAGAGGGAAATTGGGTTAGATTGATACAAACACTCTCTAAATTTCGTATTTTGTGATTGAAGTCTTATCTTCATTAAATTTTGCTACTGTTCTTATCATTTTTGTTTGAAAGTAAAATTACAATAAGGGCAGCACCACTCAAAGTATCTGTTATCAAACAAAGTAAGTGTAGAAATGGAGAGTAAACAATTAGAAAGGGTCATAGCCATTCAACATTGCTGTGACATCCAAGGAGTGATCGATTGATTTACCCCTTTAAGACAATATAGGCCAGTTCAGAACACAGAATCGTATGATGAATCCTGTGTGGCTCAAGTCACAGGCTGGTCACGTGTGGCAGGACCATGTACTGGTTTGCGATGGATTAGGAAAAAAAGAACTGGTCCTTCCCTACAGGTAGTTTGAAGAGCACCGGGTTTTGCAATTGACAAATTTAAAGGTTGATAGATGCACTTTACTTCCCGTTTGGACATTGTGCAGGGTGGACATAGATGGTCAGCCAGCCTCTCCAAAGCTGCCCAGGTCTTACAGAGCCCAAAACTCTCTCCCTTGGTGACACACCAAGTCTTCCCCAGACCACCATAGCCATAACACCAATGACAGTCCGTGATACATTCCCTCACAAAATGTCCATGCTCAGCATGTTTACCTGGAGAATTTAGGAGGGGAGGAATCAGAACTCAAAACTCACTCCCAGGTGTCTCATACACAACTTGCAGTGGCATCTGTATTGGAGCGCTCGTGTTAATTTCTAGGCAGTTTCTTTTGTTGTTATTACTGATCCTTCCTTCGGCTTACTTTATTTTCAGTTCACAAGCCCTTGATTTGGAATCTGACATCCCTTGTCTCACCTGCTTGGCTATCTTCTATCTCCTCTTACCTAATATACATGATTTAGAAGATCGGCATCCTCATAACAGCAGCTACAATGTACTAAAAACTTATGTGTCAAACATGGCGCAAGGGACTTTCTATAAATTATTTCATTTCATTCATAAAAATTACATAAGGTACATATAATTATCCCCATTTTTCATAAGAAGGAACCAAAGCTTAAGAAGGTTAAGGTATTTTTTTCTGGGTAACATGACTAATAAGAGGCAGGCAAAGATCTGATTTCAAGCTCTATGTTCTTAACCACTCTAGATAAATAAATATCCAACATATTAACATCTACATGTAGTTAGCAGTAAATATCTCCACTTTACAGATAAGAAAACTGAGGTACAGAGAGGCTCAGATACCTGGTACTAAGACAAGTAATTTCTCATGACAGAGTGATGACTTTCTTAAGGCTCATTTAAAGACTTCTTTTCCTTTTGCTACTACTGCCCTCAAATGTCCCACTCTGCTGTTTTCAAGTCATTACCTGTACTGTGTAAATGGAGATTTACCTGAGCTGAATATATCAGATAAAGCAACAGCAAAAAAAAAAAAAAAAAAAAAAAAAATCATTTCGCTTAATGCCTACAGCTTCTGGATTGTATTTTTATTTTGGTTAATATTTAATTTAGGCTCCTTGCATGTGAAGGTAAAATGAGGTTGTATACAAAGAGAGAAAACTGAATGACATTACAAGGAAAAGGATAAAAATAGAAGGATGTTAGTTCTCAAAAATGATAGTGTATATATAAAAATTCTATGCTCACAGTGAAAATCTCATATTAACATTTGGCCTTCATCAAATTTTTAATAAGTCAACATGGAACACCGAATCCAAATCCTGAGATTCTAAAAATAAGCCCTTAAAATCATATTCTCTGTGTGTGGGTTGATGTGTGTGTTTTTTTTTCTTCACAACCAGACAATCCAATACTTTTCCCATATACTTGGGTAGGGAAGCAAGCTTGCTCATTAGACCCTCTTACTCCAGCCTCCCAGAAGCCTTCACCTCTCTCCTGCCATTGCTTCCACCTTTCTGATAAAGCCAAGGTACACAATGCAATCCCTAGAAGACCAGCTCTAGAAAGAGAGATGAAGTTTGTTTGTGGGAGTGGGGAGTGGCGGTGTTGAGGGATTCTAAGAAATTTTCTTACATTTTAATGGTTTAGTTTTATTGATCTGATTCCTAACCCTTTTTCACGACAATTTGCTGACTTACGAGTTTACCTAAAAATGGAACTTGCTTTCCCAGAAGAGGAGTCCCCAACCTTACTAAGCCCCCTCCCTCCACCACTCCAGATCCAGTTCTTTGGAAGAAGGTACAGGCGCATGGAGTCCAGCAGTCAGCCCCGGCCAGGTGGACACCCAGCATTAAGATGGAAAGTCCTATGTCTTGTAAGGAGTCCAGTATGACATTTACTCATTGGGATCTGAAGCAGCCATTTCCTATTTTGTTTAAGAAACACTGATAACTCAGGAAAACACCTGTGATCCTGCTGTGGTTCCAGCAGAAGCAGGAGAGCAGGGGTGTATGACCTTGGGAAGCAGGTAAAAGCCCCATGGCAAGGGGTGGTTGTATAACCAGGGGCTCTATCTGAGCACTGCACATTGCCATGGACACTGTCTCCACTCCTCCTTTCAGACTTCGTGACCCCCTCCAGGGTCTTTGCTTTAGCATTGAGGCAGCAGGGGAGCCAGAAAAGATTTTGTTTACAGGACAGGGCCACATGTTCATGGTGGGGCTCTGTCTGTGGTCTCTGTATGATTGGGAATATTTCCGATAAATACTGGCAGCCTCTGGTGAAGAGGTAGTCTCTGCAAGGTGGTGTGTACAAGCTTCTTGGGACCATGTTCAGTGGCACCCAAGCTCCCGCTATCACTGAGGACTCCCCCTACAGGAACAGCCATCCTCCTTTGGCTGCCTCAGTGGTACAGAACCCTTCTCCTGGTTGGGTCTCCCCAACATTTGGCCCAGCAGCACCTGGACAGCACCATGATTCTTGACTCTACCAACTTCCATGAGCCTTTACAGGGAACCATGTAAAGGTATTCTACAGCCTCTGAGGCCTGAAGAGATGGGTACGGGTAAGGTTTTCCCTCTTCTTTTTCCCAGATACCTTATGCCATGTTTTTTTCAAATCCCATTGGCATGGGCTTCTCCATGGGGCCTTCAGAAACCTCTAGACCACATGCAGGTACCCAGTCCTCTGTTCCCCACAAGCCCTGAAACTTCAGGAAAACCACTTCAACTTCCTCCCAAATAATTCTCTCACACCACACTGAGGGCAGCTCATGGCAGCTCTGGGGATTGAGAGTGTGTACAATGAAGATTTCCCTTCTCTCGCAGTTTTAGTGAAATTACCAGGACAAGAGGAAAAGTCTCTCTAAATATTCTGTATGTAGAGATAAAACCCTTTGCAATTATTAGACCATGCATTTTAACTGTCCCTAACTTAGATCTTGGCCCCCTGCATTCTTCTTCCTGTGTGGCTTATCACCCAAGGGAAGAAGAGAGCTCACACTTAGGACTTCTCTAACAAGACTCTGGGCTTTGCTGAGGAATAAGTTTGACTAAAAGCCTCCATATCCCATTCAGGGCCAGCTTCTCAGGCGTATGACCTGTGGAGTCGCACAGAGCCCCATGCTTTTTGGCTCAGTGTTCTGCTGTTGCTGTCCTGAAATTCTAATACTTTTTGGAGAAGAGGCCTGCATTTCCATCTTGCACTGGGCCAGGTGAATTATGAAGCCATCTTCTGGCATTACACAGGCCTCACACAGGCCTCAGGGCATCCAGGTAAAATGAAGATAAGAAGCACTGGAAGAAACAGGAAAGAAAAGTCAACATGTTCTGGGCAGAAGAGTCAGGGAGGAAAGCAGGAGGTGGGGATGCAGGGAAGCAAAGGTCACAGGGTGTCTTGATTCCTCCTCAACTCCCTCCTTTTGGACAGAAGCCCAGAGAACAGAAGAGTGTTAAGCAGTGTGGGGGAACCAGAAGGAAGAGGGGCCTCAGCTCCCAGTGCTGATCAGAAGTCTGGGGAGGGACTCAGCCTTGCCACAGGGGCCTGGTCTAACAAGGTAAACTTGGTGCTGTGTGATCAGGCCAGGGGCCCCAAATCTAGATCTCCTGGCCAGGCTGGCTCCCATGCCCTGTGGATTGGAAGCAGATGTTCCCTTGGCCCCCAAGGGCAGACTGAAAGCCACCCAGAGGACCCTAATTCAGCAACCCTCCAACCCACTCTGGGCCTGCCACAAGGCTGCATTTTCAGGGTTCCAGGCAGTGGCTGATGGCTGAGACCCTCGCACTCTGACTGAGGGGCCACTGCCACCAAAATCTAAATGACAGTGCAGAGTGGATCTGAGGGCCCCAACACTCTGTCACAACAAGGTCTTATGAGCGCCCCCTGCTCCACCAACCTAGAGACTATGTCAGAGATGGGGCGGAAATACGAGAGGAAGCCTGATCTAAAGGGCCTATTTTATTTTTGTTTTGTTTTTGTCATTTTTTGTTCTTCAAAAAATGAGATCACATTTATTACATAGTTTTCTACATGTTTTTCTCACCCAAGGATACTTCATGTAAATATCTCTAAGACAATGATTTAGCTCTAATTCATTATTACGACAACATCATCTCATACTGTCATTATTCCATAATTTATTTCAACCATTCTCCCTTTTATTCTGAGCCCTGTGGATGAAAGCTTCTTCATGCTGCAGCCAGGAGTCACTGCTGTGCCTCTGAGGTGGGAGAGCCAAGTTCAGGACACTGGTCCACAAGAGACCTCCCAGCTCCACATAATATCAAACGGCGAAAATCTCCTAGAGATCTCCATCTCAACACCAACACCCAGCTTCACTCAACGACCAGCAAGCTACAGTGCTGGACACCCTATGACAAACAAAAAGCAAGACAGGAACACAACCCCACACATTAGCAGAGAGGCTGCCTAAAATCATAATAAGTCAACAGACACCCCAAAACACACCACCACACGTGGACCTGCTCACCAGAAAGGCAAGATCCAGCCTCATCCACCAGAACACAGGCACTAGTCTCCTCCACCAGGAAGCCTACACAACCCACTGAACCAACCTTAGCCACTGGGGACAGACACCAAAAACAACGGGAACTACGAACCTGCAGCCTGCAAAAAGGAGACCCCAAACACAGTAAGATAAGCAAAATGAGAAGACAGAAAAACACACAGCAGATGAAGGACCAAGATAAAATCCCAGCAGACCTAACAAATGAAGAGGAAATAGGCAGTCTACCTGAAAAAGAATTCAGAATAATGATAGTAAAGATGATCCAAAATCTTGGAAATAGAATAGAGAAAATGCAAGGAACAATTAACAAGGACCTAGAAGAACTAAAGATGGAACAAGCAATGATGAACAACACAATAAATGAAATTAAAAATACTCTAGAAGGGATCAATAGCAGAATAACTGAGGCAGAAGAATGGATAAGTGACCAGGAAGATAAAATAGTGGAAACAACTACTGCAGAGCAGAATAAAGATAAAAGAATGAAAAGAACTGAGGACAGTCTCAGAAACCTCTGGGACAACATTAAACGCACCAACATTCGAATTATAGGTGTTCCAGAAGAAGAAGAGAAAAAGAAAGGGACTGACAAAATATTTGAAGAGATTATAGTTGAAAACTTCCCTAATATGGGAAAGGAAATAGTTAATCAAGTCCAGGAAGCACAGAGAGTCCCATACAGGATAAATCAAAGGAGAAACAAGCCAAGACACATATTAATCAGACTGTCAAAAGTTAAATACAAAGAAAACATATTAAAAGCAGCAAGGAAAAAATAACAACACAGAAGGGAATCCCCATCAGGTTAACAGCTGATCTTGCAGTAGAAAGTATGCAAGCCAGAAGGGACTGGCAGGACATATTAACAATGATGAAGGAGAAAAACCTACAACCAAGATTACTCTACCCAGCAAGGATCTCATTCAGATTTGATGGAGAAATTAAAACCTTTACAGACAAGCAAAAGTTAAGAGAATTCAGCACCACCAAACCAGCTTTACAAAAACTGCTAAAGGAAATTCTCTAGGCAAGAAACAAAAGAGAAGGAAAAGACCTACAATAACAAACCCAAAACAATTAAGAAAATGGGAATAGGAACATGCATATCGATAATTACCTTAAATGTAAATGGATTATATGCTCCCACCAAAAGACACAGACTGGCTGAATGGATACAAAAACAGGACCCATATATATGCTGTCTACAAGAGACCCACTTCAGACCTAGGCACACATACAGACTGAAAGTGAGGAAATGGAAAAAGATATTCCATGCAAATGGAAATCAAAAGAAAGCTGGAGTAGCAATTCTCATATCAGACAAAATAGACTTTAAAATAAAGACTATAACAAGAGACAAAGAAGGACACTACATAACTGATCAAGGGATCGATCCAAGAAGAAGATATAAAAATTGTAAATATTTATGCACCCAACATAGGAGCACCTCAATACATAAGGCAAATACTAACAGCCATAAAAGGGGAAATCGACAGTAACACAATCACAGTAGGGGACTTTAACACCCCACTTTCACCAATGGACAGGTCATCCAAAATGAAAATAAATAAGGAAACACAAGCTTTAAATGATACATTAAACAAGATGGACTTAATTGATATTTATAGGACATTCCATCCAAAAACAACAGAATACACATTTTTCTCAAGTGCTCACGGAACATTCTCCAGGATAGATCATATCTTGGGTCACAAATCAAGCCTTGGTAAATTTAAGAAAACTGAAATTGTATCAAGTATCTTTTCCAACCACAACACTATGAGACTAGATATCAATTACAGGAAAAGATCTGTAAAAAATGCAAACACATGGAGGCTAAACAATACACTACTTAATAACGAAGTGATCACTAAAGAAATCAAAGAGGAAATCAAAAAATACCTAGAAAAAAATGACAATGAAAACACGATGACCCAAAACCTATGGGATGCGGCAAAAGCAGTTCTAAGAGGGAAGTTTATAGCAATACAATCCTACCTTAAGGAACAGGAAACATGGGAGCTTCCCTGGTGGCTCAGTGGTTGAGAGTCCACCTGTCGATGCAGGGGACACGGGTTCGTGCCCCGGTCTGGGAAGATCCCACATGCCGCGGAGAGGCTGGGCCCGTGAGCCATGGCCACTGAGCCTGCGCATCTGGAGCCTGTGCTCCGCAATGGAAGAGGCCACAACAGTGAGAGGCCCACGTACCACCAAAAAAAAAAAAAAAAAAACAGAAACAGGAAACATCTCGAATGAACAACCTAATCTTGCACCTAAAGCAATTAGAGAAAGAAGAACAAAAAACCCTAAAGTTAGCAGAAGGAAAGAAATCCTAAAGATCAGATCAGAAATAAGTGAAAAAGAAATGAAAGAAAGGATAGCAAAGATCAATAAAACTAAAAGCTGGTTCTTTAAGAAGATAAACAAAATTGATAAATCATTAGCCACACTCATCAAGAAAAAAAGGGAGAAGACTCAAATCAATAGAATTAGAAATGAAAAAGGAGAAGTAACAACTGACACTGCAGAAATACAAAATATCATGACAGATTACTACAAGCAACTCTATGCCAATAAAATGGACAACCTGGAAGAAATGGACAAATTCTTAGAAATGCACAACCTGCCAAGACTGAATCAGGAAGAAATAGAAAATATGAACAGACCAATCACAAGCACTGAAATTGAAACTGTGATTAAAAATCTTCCAACCAACAAAAGCCCAGGACCAGATGGCTTCACAGGCGAATTCTATCAAACATTTAGGGAAGAACTAACACATATCCTTTGCAAACTCATCCAGAATATAGCAGAGGGAGGAACCTCCCAAACTCATTCTATGAGGCCACCATCACCTTGATACCAAAACCAGACAAGGATGTCAGAAAGAAAGAAAACTACAGGCCAATATCACTGATGAACATAGATGCAAAAATCCTCAACAAAATACTAGCAAACAGAATCCAACAGCACATTAAAAGGATCATACACCATGATCAAGTGGGGTTTATTCCAGGAATGCAAGGATTCTTCAGTATACGCAAATAAATCAATGTGATACACTATATTAACAAATTGAAGGAGAAAAACCATATGATCATCTCAATAGATGCAGAAAAAGCTTTCAACAAAATTCAACACCCATTTATGATAAAAAAAACACTCCAGAAAGTAGGCACAGAGGGAACTTTCCTCAACATAATAAAGGCCATATATGACAAACCCACAGCCAACATCATCCTCAATGGTGAAAAACTGAAACCATTTCCACTAAGATCAGGAACAAGACAAGGTTGCCCACTTTCACCACTCTTATTCAACATAGTTTTGGAAGTTTTAGCCACAGCAATCAGAGAAGAAAAGGAAATAAAAGGAATCCAAATCAGAAAAGCAGAAGTAAAGCTTTCCCTCTTTTCAGACGACATGATACTATTCATAGAGAATCCTAAAGATGCTACCAGAAAACTACTAGAGCTTATCAATGAATTTGGTAAAGTAGCAGGATACAAAATTAATGCACAGAAATCTCTGGCATTCTTATACACTAATGATGAAAAATCTGAAAGTGAAATCAAGAAAAGACTCCCATTCACCATTGCAACAAAAAGAATAAAATATCTAAGAATAAACCTACCTAAGGAGACAAAAGACATGTATGCAGAAAATTATAAGACACTGATGAAAGAAATTAAAGATGATACAAATAGATGGAGAGATATACCATGTTCTTGGATTGGAAGAATCAACATTGTGAAAATGACTCTACTACCCAAAGCAGTCTACAGATTCAATGCAATCCCTATCAAACTACAACTGGCATTTTTCACAGAAGTAGAACAAAAAATTTCACAATTTGTATGGAAACACAAAAGACCCCGAATAGCAAAAGCAATCATGAGAACGAAAAATGGAGCTGGAGAAATCAGGCTCCCTGACTTCAGACTCTACTACAAAGCTACAGTAATCAAGACAGTCTGGTACTGTCACAAAAACAGAAATATACATCAATGGAATAGGATAGAAAGCCCAGAGGTAAACCCATGCACATATGGTTCACCTTATCTTTGATAAAGGAGGCAGGAATGTACAGTGGAGAAAGGATAGCCTCTTCAATAAATGGTGCTGGGAAAACTGGACAGGTACATGTAGAAGTATAAGATTAGATCACTCCCTAACACCATACACAAAAATAAGCTCAAAATGGATTAAAGACCTAAATGTAAGGCCAGAAACTATCAAACTCTTAGAGGAAAACATAGAACACTCTATGACATAAATCACAGCAAGATCCTTTTGGACCCACCTCCTAGAGAAATGGAAAGAAAAATAAACAAATGGGACCTAATGAAACTTCAAAGCTTTTGCACAGCAAAGGAAACCATAAACAAGACAAAAAGACAACCCTCAGAATGGGAGAAATATTTGCAAATGAAGCAACTGACAAAGAATTAATCTCCAAAATTTACAAGCAGCTCATGCAGCTCAATAACAAAAAAACAAACAACCCAATCCAAAAATGGGCAGAAGACCTAAATAGACATTTCTCCAAAGAAGATATACAGAGTGCCAACAAATACATGAAAGAATGCTCAACATCATTAATCATTAGAGAAATGCAAATCAAAACTACAATGAGATATCATCTCTCACCAATCAGAATGGCCATCATCAAAAAATCTAGAAACAATAAATGCTGGAGAGGGTGTGGAGAAAAGGGAACACTTTTGCACTGCTGGTGGGAATGTGAATTGGTACAGCCACTATGGAGAACAGTATGGAGGTTCCTTAAAAAACTACAAATAGAACTACCATGTGACCCAGCAATCCCACTACTGGGCATATACCCTGAGAAAACCATAATTCAAAAAGAGTCATGTACCTAAATGTTCATTGCTGCTCTATTTACAATAGCCAGGAGATGGAAACAACCTATGTGTCCATCATCGGATGAATGGATAAAGTAGATGTGGCACATATATACAATGGAATATTACTCAGCCATAAAAAGTAATGAAATTGAGTTATTTGTAGTGAGGTGGATGGACCTAGAGTCTGTCATACAGAGTGAACTAAGTCAGAAAAAGAAAGACAAATACCATATGCTAACACATATATGTGGAATCTAAGAAAAAAAAAGGTCATGAAGAACCTAGGGGTAAGACAGGAATAAAGACACAGACCTACTAGAGAATGGACTTGAGGATATGGTGAGAGGGAAGGGTAAGCTGTGACAAAGTGAGAGAGTGGCATGGACATATATATACTACCAAACGTAAAACAGATAGCTAGTGGGAAGCAGCCGCATAGCACAGGGAGATCAACTCGGTGCTTTGTGGCCACCTAGAGGGGTGGGATAGGGAGGGTGGGAGGGAGGGAGACACAAGAGGGTAGAGATATGGGAATATATGTATATGTATAACTGATTCATTTTGTTATAAAGCAGAAACTAATACACCATTGTAAAGCAATTATACTCCAATAAAGATGTAAAAAAAATAAAATAAAATAAAAATTAAAAAAGAACACAAAGATGACATGTAAATAAAATCCACACATATAATCACCAACATTCAGTTTATCTAGCAATTTCAAAATTCTCCTTATCAAACCTTATACTTCACATTTTTTCATAAGTTTTATGTAAATTACTTCCACATGCATCTTATTATTTGTCCTTACAACCCTGCAAGGCAAGTAGGAAATATACCACTGTCCACATTTTGCAGGTGACCTGGGGATGCTAACTTGTCTGTCCAAGATCATAGGGCCATTAGAGACACTACTAGGCCCAGAGCCAGGCCAGACTCCATGTCCAGTGCTCTTTCTACCATGCCATTCATGCCTGGTCAATGCTGTATAACCAGACGGCTAAAATGTGATAAGTGTAGTGGATGCTTTCTTCCTCTCTCTGCTAATCCACTTCCCTTCAAGGTGGGAACATTTCTGGGCAGCTGCTCTGTTTTCTATTTCATTGTTTTCTGCTCTTTTATAGGGTTGGCCAAAAAGTTCGTTCGGTATTTTTTTACCTAGGGATGGCTCTAGTAGAGTTTAGTTGTCTTAAACTTCATTCAAAACAACTTTGTCAGATTGTATTGACAGCTGTCGTATCAACATGCAGTTAAAAAAACTTATCAAAATGGGTGAATTTTTGTGTAGCCATTTTAATACTGAAGATGGAAGATAAAAAGCAGCATTTTTGGCATATTATGCTTTATTATTTTAAGAAAGGTAAAAACACAACTGAAATGCACAAAAAGATTTGTGCAGTGTATGGTAAAGATGCTGTGACTGATCGAATGTGTCAAAAATGGTTTGCCAAGTTTCATGCTGGAGACTTCTCACTGGACAATGCTCCACCATCGGGTAGACCACTTGAAGTTGATAGCCATCAAATCAAGACATGGAGAACAATCAACATTATACCACACAGGAGATAGCCGACATACTCAAAATATCCAAATCAAGCACTGAAAGTCCTTTGCACCAGCTTGGTTGTGTTCATCACTTTGATGTTTGGGCTCCACATAAGTTAAGTGAAAAAAACCTTCTTGACCGTATTTCTGCACATGATTCTCTACTTAAATGTAGTGAAAATGTTCCATTTTTAAAACAAATTGTGATGGGTGATGAAAAGTGGATACTGTACATTAATGTGGAACGGAAGAGATCGTGGGGCAAGTGAAATGAACCACTACCAACCACACCAAAGGCTGGTCTTCAGCCAAAGAAGGTGATATTGTGTATATGGTGGGATAGGGAGTCCTTTATTATGAGCTTTTCCAGAAAATGAAACAATTAATTCCAACTAGTACTGCTCCCAAGTAGACCAACTGAAAGCAGCACTCGATGAAAAGCATCCAGAAGTAGTCAACACAAAATGCATAATCTTCCAACAGATTACCACAAGAACGCATGTTTCTTTGATGACCAGGCAAAGTGTGACAGCTTGGCTGGGAAGTTCTGATTCATCTGCCATATTCACCAGACACTGCATCTTCAGATTTTCATTTATTTTGGTCCTTACAAAATTCTCTTAATGGAAAAAATTTCAATTCCCTAGAAGACTCTAAAAGGCACCTGGAACAGTTCTTTGCTCAAAAAGATAAAAAGTTTTGGGAAGATGGACTTATGAAGTTGCCTGAAAAATAGCAGAAGGTAGTGGAATGAAATGGTGAATATGTTGTTCAATAAAGCTCCTGGTGAAAATGAAAAATGTGTCTTTTATTTTTACTTAAAAACCGAAGGAAACTTTTGGCCAACTCAATATATTTTCCTTTCTTCTGCCTGCTTTGATTTCATTTTCTCCTTTTTGCTAATTCTTAAGATGGAAACTGAGGTCTTTGAAACTTTTCCTCTTTTATACTATAAACATTTTAGTACTATAAATTTTCCTCCAAGTACTGCTCTAGCAGCAGCCCACACATTTTGATATGAAGTATTTTATTTCATTTTCATTTCATTCAATTAAAATTTCTAAGAATAAATCTTTGACCCATTTTTTTTTTTACAAGTGTGTTATTTACTTTCCAAATATTTGAGGGTTTTCTAGACCTGTTAATGATTTCCAGCTTAATTCTATTGAGAACAGAAAACATACTGGTATGACTTAAATCTTTTTAAAACTTGTTTTTATAGCCAGAATATGGTCTATTGGTAAATATTCTGTGTATACTGCTGTTCAGGGATACTATGTTTTATAAATATCAATTAGGTCATAACTGACCATAACCCTATTAGGTTATTAGTGTTGTTCAGGTTCTCTTAGGTCCTTACTAATTTTTATCTACTTGCTCTATCAATTATTTAGAGAGTAAATACTGAAATATTAAATTTTTCTCTACTTGTTCTATCAATTATTTAGAAATGGATACTGAAATATTTGACTATAATTGCAATTTTTTTATTTCTCTTTGCAATTCTATCAGTTTTTGCTTCATGTATTTTGAAATTGTGATGTTAGGTGCATAAATATATAGAATTGTTATCTCTTCTTGTCTAATTGGCCCCATTATCATTACCAAATGACCTTCTTTATCCCTGGTATTATTCTTTGCTCTGAAATCTTTGTTTGATATTAATATAGCCAGCCACTTGAGTTTTCTTTTTATTTTCAATTCTACCATTCTACTCTGTTTCTATGAGTTTGACTTTTAACATTTACATGATGTATGGTTTTCCATACTTTTACTTTTGACCTATTTGTATCCATATATTTAAAGCAGCATACTTTTAATCACTGTAGCTTTGTCATATATTTAGAAATCAGGAAGTGTTATTTCTCAAGTTTTATTCTTCTTTCTCAAGAGTGCTCTGGCTATTGGGGTTCTCTTGTGGTTCCAGATGAATTTTATAATTGTTTTTCTATTTATATTGGGTGATGGATATGTTATTTTTGTCTTCTTACAAATATACTTGAGCTTTTCTCTGGGACATAGTTCAGGTACTTGGAAACAATTTGATTTATTTTTTTCTTTTTTTTGGTCTTGCTTTTAAGATCTGCTAGGCAGGACCAGAACAGCATTTAGTCTGGGCTTAATTATTTTCTACTATTGAGACAAGACCCTACTGAGTACTCTCTCACTGCCCCAATAATTAGGAAGCTCTCCTATCTGGCTACTGTGAATAGACACTATTCCCAATCCTATGGAAGCCTCAGACACTTGCCATCCTTTTGGAAGACTATTTCCCTGGCCCTGGGTAGTTTCTTCACATGGATGTAATTTGTTGAAAACTCAAAGGGAATCCTTGGCAGATCTCTCGAGTTCTCTCTATTATAAGTCTCTGCTATCTGGCACTCTGCCCTTTGATGTCTAGCCGAATTGTTTTCTCCCAATTCTCTAGATTCTTAATTCCATCTCCTCAACTTAGGAAATCTGTTAGATTCTGTGTGGGTTCCCTCTTTTTGCATTGCAAATAAGAAATTCTCTCCAGGCAATAAGCCGGGGTGATTGTGGGACTTGACTCATTTGTTTTCCATCTGTGAGAGATCATTGTCCTTCATTACCTGAAATCCAGTATCTTCAAAACAGTGGTTGCACATATTTTATCCAATTTTTAACCATTTCAGGCAGAAGGATAAATCTGGTCCTCATTACTGCATACTGGCCAGAAGGAGACATTCTTCCATTCTTAACGTATACATATGTGTGAGTCCTCTTGACAGGAGAAACTCTATTTACTTTGTAGAATATCCTAATGTGATTTCATTAACCCTACAAAGGTGTAAAATGACTCAAAGATAATTAAAGACGGATGATGGCTATAACCAGGAAAACTTTAAAAGGTCATTATAAAAGTCTGGATAATGAAGACTTTGTTTAGAAAGTTGACTTTCAGGAAGAGTAAATTATTACTTCTTTAGTATTAAATGATTAATAACTTCTAATGTACACTGATTTGTGAAACATTAAAGCTCTCCACTGTACATTAAGGTATCTATTTTGTACAGACTTTTATACATTCATCAACACATAACTAATTCTCACACACAGAGTGTGACTCATGGAGTCAAGACGACAGATTTTTAAAAAATAGAAAACACCTACCATCAGCCGATACTTTTAACAAGAGACTAAGGTAATTTTCCCTTAAATAAAGCACAAAAATTCATCTAAGATAAGCATAAAAGGTTTTGCGAAGAGAAGACAACTGCACAAATGTTGGTTAACCCTAGCAAGTGTGACTATCTACAAATACTTCAGTGTTCTGGATTGTAAGCAACAGAAACCATTTCCTGCTACTTAAGAAGAAACAAAACTCATTAAAAAGGATATTAGGAGGCTCACAGAACTGATATGAAAGTAGGTTGAAAGCAAGATATTTGGGAGGTTAGACCCACTGCTAAGTCATGCCATAAGGACAACCTGAGTGGGGGGTCTTTGCTGACACAGCTGCCATAACCTTTACTACCAGTGAAGTAAATTCAAGCCACCATTACGTCTTCGTATCACTCACTCAAATTTCAGAGTCTCAGGCAAGAGTATCTAGTTGGGCAAATCTAATTTATGTGCCTGCATCCTTGCTATTAGGATTCAGAGAGAGCATGAAACCCTGCTTCTCTCCAAGACTCACTCAGTGGTGTTTTTCCTAAACAAAGAGGATACTTTCCAATGCTGGACAGCAGATAAAACAACTAAAGTGCACTGTATCTGTCTTTCAGGGACTTTCATTTTTATTCTGTTAGGAAAAATTGTCCAAGACTTGGCCATGGGGTAAAGGGATAACTGAGAACCCTTTCTGTGTAGTGCTAGGCATTATTTAGCACTGCCCAAGGGTTATCTGATTTTCTATGGATTTGTACCTTTGTTCCCCTTGCTACGTGCTATTGATTTGAATAGTTCATAATTCTGTAAAGGTAGAAATTAATTGCAGAAAATAGTAATGTAACTTGTCCCGTAGCAATGCAAATGAATTATTCCAACAGTACAAATAATTTCTATCTAAAAATAATAAAAGAGAACCCCAAATGTGTAGTTTTACTGGCTTGTAGAACATTAACCACTTTTTAAATCTAAATTATCAATCTTACTCAAATATCCTTTCTTTCAGTTAATATAAATACTTCAGTATTTCTCCAGTTCACTTTCAACCAACTTTCCCATCTTGTTAGTTCCATCATTAATGTGCTAAATATGTTTTGAAATGTGTTCATTTTATATTTGTATAAGTCATGCTTTTAACTTTTGGGAATTTATACTTTGATAATGCTTTCTGCCAATATCAAAATACCCAGCTTCAAGAGATACCTTGCCTCTCCTACTTTCCCTAGCTCATTTGTGGGCAAAAAAGTATGTAAAGAAAGACATCTGTTCTCCTTAATACAACTAATAAGACATACTAAATAATAGTTTTAACTTAAAAAAAAATCTAAGGTAAAAAGAATATCAAGTATTCAGAGGCAGGATGGCATCATGATTGAGAGTGCAAACTCTAGAGCCAGAATAGCAGCTATTTACCAGCTTTGTAACCCCAGGCAAGTGACTCAACCTCTTTGCATCAGTTTCATCTTCTATAAATTTATGATAATAATATCTACTGGGTTATTATGAGGATTAAATGACTTAATACCTACAAAAATCTTAGATTAGAGCCTGAAGCACAAAATATGTTATACAAATATACTTATTAACTATATTATATTATATTACATATTATATTATTAAGTATAGTTAATATTATTAATGCTTGTGCTTCAGGTTTGCAAAGTACAGACTTATAATCCTTTAATAGTCAACGATACCACTTTCCAAACACACGTTGTATCTACCATTTCACGCTACTGTAGCTTGTATTTTCCAAAGGAAACATTCCAATAGAATGCTATTTCTTATCTTATTTACTACTTTAGAATGTAAGCTTGGCACACCCTTATCAAGATGTAGTATCTAATTATCCTTGAACCCAGGCTGGTCTTAGTGTCTTGCTTGACCAATAGAATATGGAAGAAGTGACATTCTGTGATTTCTGGGGTTCAGTCTTAAGAAGTCTTGGAACAAATACTATTGGGATGTTTCTTTTTGGAACCCAGCCACCATGCCCCACAAAGCACAAGCCACATGGAAAAGCTACATGCAGGCACTTTAGTCAGTTGCTTTAGTTGAGTTCCCAGCCAATTGCCAACTATGTAATTGAGCCATTTTGGATGTTCACTTAATTGAACCTTCAAATGGCTCCAGCCCCACCCCACTCCTATTTGACTGAAATTCCATGAGAAATCTGAAGCAAGAACCTCCCAGCCAAAGCCAGTCAACCCACATAACCATAAGAGACAATAATAAATTGTTATTTTTAAGTCACTAGGCTTTGGGACGGTTTGTCATGGAGCAATGGATGACTAAAACACACATCCTTTTGGTCTCCCTGCCATGTGGTTCCAAGAACAAGACCATCTTACTTTATCTCATCTGCAAGTTGATCTACCTAAATCATTATGCATAAGCAAAAGTAAACTAAAATTCTATCTGTTTCAAACCTTTAGTCTTCCTGGACATAATCTAGAGAGTCTACAAGTTCATAGCTCATTTACAGAACAGTAATTTTCAGCATAAATATTTGAAATTAATGGAAAGTCTTGAAGTACTTCTCAGTTTAAGGTTTCTCCTCCTTTCAAGAATTCTAAATTGTCTTTTTATCGAAGTGATCCTGACTGCTACTAAGTTCTAGGATTTTTTAAAACCCTACATGGGTTAAAACTGAAAAATGTACCATTTAAAAGTTACAAGTAGTTTTATGCCACTTTAGGAAAGTGTAAGCATTTGATTATGCTTTGTGGTAGATGAACCTTTGGTCCAGAGTAAGGAAAGCCAATGGACTTTCAATTAGGCAAAAGTATTGTAAAGACTCCTTTCTAAAAACCAGGAGGTTTGAGGCTGCCACTCTAAGGAGCTAAGTGTTCCAACAACAATGCAAAATTTTGTCTCATGGGTGGGCAGTGATAGCTTTGTAGATAATATTATCTTTAAAGCAGTGATTCTTAAACTTGGAACCACTTTTAAAAGAAAAAACTTACTGGAAATCCTCAGCACTGTTTTAAATTATTTTTATTAAAAAATATTTAAATGTGTACAAATATGTATTGCATGCCTGTGTGCCAGTCACTGCTCTAGGCATTGGTACCAGCCTATGTCCTTTACCTCAAGGAGCTGATAAACTGGTGAAACTATGATAATAAGTGGACTAGACCACTTATTTTCTACATGTTATTATTCAAGACAGAAAATCCAAATTTGGGGAAATGTGTATATGCTGCACCACTGTAATCTGTTGTTTTTGGAAGACTAAAGGGCAAGGCACATGTGTGGATGGAGGTGGAATTGCCCTGTAAGGGAGTTGATGTTCATGCCGCCAGTTGTCCTGGACAAGGGTCAAACCAGTGGTGGGGAAGTGGGGACTCAGAAAGCAGCCTTACAGATGAGGTGAAGATAAGCTCTCTCCAGATTCTTGGCAGTCAGATCTTGACTGTGAGGCAGTTGCCCACAAAGTCCATTCTGCATTGGGAACCACAGACACAAGCATTTTAAGAGCCTATAAAAATGTATGAAAATTGGGGGGAAATTGACTCCAAAATAAGAAAACTGCTAAATTAATATTAATAGATGTTTAATTAACTGCCTACAAAATGTAACATTGTGTCAACAGCACTGACTGTTAAAATTAGTATTCATTAAAATGTCATTACATTTGGAAATTAATTGGTCAGATTATCTCTTTTTGCAAGAATTCTCGAATATGTATGATTGCCAAGAAATCATTGCCAGTCATAAATTAAATGAGTTGTAAATAATTTCCAGAGGAAACTTACAAAAATCCTTTCATTCAATTAATATTAAATTAATGTGGGATATATGTTTATGTCAATGTGTTTGATAGGAAGTAGAGTATGGTCTCGAAAAGTCTGAGAACGTACAGGCAGCAAAGGACTTAAATGATGAACAAAGATCTGGTTGCCCAAAGTCCTCTGGGCCACGAGGGGGTAGGTGCTTTCTGAGGTATTGAAGCATGCCAGTTGTTAAGTAGGAGGGGTATTAGCAAGGGTCCACCGGGGTCACTTTAAACTCATACATTACCTCTGTGTGATTTAGAAAAATGTGACCCTTCCAAGCAGCTGCAATCCCAGCCAAAGCACAGAGCATGATAAACTGGGAGTGGACTAGATTTCAACCTCTATGCATCTCCTGGGCTAGATGCTCTTATTCAGGACACAATGTGCACATGCACTCAGGGCAGCCAATATTCTGCTGTGGAAGTGTCTGAGTTTGTGTAGTAATTGTTGGCTACTCCATGGCTCACCTTCCTCCCATAGTTCTGAAACCTTAACAAAATGTTCATGGAAGTTTTGGTCTGGTCACTGTTTTGCTGTAGGAAACTGATGGGACTTAGGACAAAAAGAAGAGCAGGAGTCCTTTCTCTTAGCTCAGAATGACATAACCAAAGATAGCTGCACGCAGTAACGTGGGGATATGGTGAGAGTCATTGGCAGCCAAGGCAGGTTAGGCAAGAGCCCAAGAGCATGGAAACCCATTACTGAGCATGAGACAGCATACAACAGAGCCCTTAGAAATAACTGGGGGGCCTGTTTGAGCACAGCACATGATAATCAGATGACTGGTACTTAAAATGAAATTCAAATTTATTTTGTAGTCACAGGTTAATGAAGCCAAGGTATTGATACTATGATAATAGCTTCTTTCCCTCACAGAGGCTGTAGTCTAACAAAAAATTCAGGCAGAATAAGAGAATGTTAGACAGAAAATAAAAGTTACTTTCCCAACTTAAGTTCTAACATACTAATATTTATTTTAAATATAAATAGACCAATTAATTTAAACCTAAATACACCAATCAAAAGAGAGATTGGCAGAATGGATAGTAAAACATAACTCATCTATATGCCGTTTGTAAGAAATTTACTTCAAATTCAACAACCTATAGGTCAAGAGTAAAAGGCTGGGAAAAGCTATACCATGCAAATATTAATTTTGAAGAGCAGGAGTGATTAATATCTAATAAGGCAGACTTCAGAGAAAAGAAAATTACTAGAGACAAGAAGGGCACTAAAAATGATTAAAGGATCCATCCACCAGGAAGACATAATGATCCTGAATGTGTACTCACCAAACAACACAGCCTTAATAAACATAAAACAAAAACTGAGAGAGCTGAAAGGAGAAACAGAAAAATCCACAGTTATAGTTGGGGACTTTGACACCCTCCTCTAACCAACTGATTGAACTGGGATACAGAAAATCAGCAAGGACATAGAAGATCTTCAAAACAAAATCAACTGACATGATCCAATTGCCATATATAGAGCACTACAGTCAACGATAGCAGAACACATTTTTAAATGCCATTGATGGAACATTCCCTAAGATAGTCCATATCCTTGGCCATAAAACAAATTTAAAAGAATTGAAATCTGACTATAATGTGTATTATCTGATCATAATGGAATCAAACTAAAAATCAATAGCAGAAAGAAAACAAGACCAATCTCTAAATGTGTGGAAAATAAACAACACACTTTTCCATAATCTTTGGGCCAAAAAGAAAGTCTCAAAGGAAATTTTAAAAATACTTAGAACTGAAATTATAAAACAACACATCACAACATGTAGAATACAGTTAAAGCAGTGCTGAGAGGGTAATTTATTGTACTAAAAAGCTTACATTAGAAATGCAGAAAGCTCTTAAATGGATCAAGAAACTAGAAAAAGGAGAACAAAGTAAATCCAAAGTAAACCCAAAGTAAACAGGATGGAAATAATAAAGATAATAGCAGAAATAAATGAAATTGAGAATAGGTAAATAATAGAGAAAATCGATGAAACAAAAAGCTGGTTCTTTAAAAAAAAATCAATAAAATCGATAAGCCTCTAGCAAGACAGATAAAAATGAAAAGAGAAAGGACACAGGTCACTAATATCAAGTATGAAGCAGAGACTATCACTATAGATCCTGTAGCCATTAAAAGGATAAAAAGGCGATATTACAAAAAACTTTATGCACATAAATCCTACAACTTAGAAGAAGTGGATCAATTCCTTGAAAACTACAAACTACCAAACTCAACCAGGATGAAATAGATAATATAAATAGTCCTACTACTGTTAAAGAAATTGAATTCATAATTTTAAAACTCTAGAGAAAGAGATCTTTAGGTCCAGATGTGTTCACTCTCCAGTATTCTACCAAACATTTAAAGAAAACTTAACACGAATTTTACATAATCTCTTCCAGAAATAGAAGAGGAGGGAACACTTCCCAACTCATTTTGTGAGTTGTCTTATCTTGACACCAAAACCAAAGACAATACAAAAAGGGTTAAACAATGAATATTTTAGGGTATTCTGTTGGCTTTGCCTACATTAAAATGCTTCTTTTCCATTTACCCAATAAGACTTAGGGATGTAAATTTTAAAACAAATTTGCCTTTCTAATTTAGAGACCTAGTTCAACTCCAGAGAAAATTATTTCTAAGAGAACATACCGAGAATCCTATTTTTTGTTAAAGAGGCAAGGAAAAGAAGAAACATCTTTCCAAAAATGCAGTGATGTTCTCCAAAACCGTCCCGTGAACAGCAAGACCCATAGAACAGTAAACAGTGAAATGAATGGGGGAAGGGAATTTCACAAAGTTAATTTCTTATTTTTGGCCAGCAATGTTCATGGATTCACTAATCAGTCCCCCATGAAAACCTTCTAAAATTCTCAAAATAGCTCTCTGCGTCAATGGCATATCACAATTTTTCTCAATTTGTTTGGGTTTGGGATTACCACAAATTATACACAGGAAAAATTACACAGGGAGGGGGAAAGGAAACTTAATTTTATCTCAACCATGAGGAATACTTCTATAAGAGACAGCCTTGGTTCTTATTTTCCAGTTACTCTAAAGAATCTTAAGTTTGTGAGACATTTCCAGAAAACATCACCCCTGACTTCAGAGAACATAGCATCAGCCCTAATACTTAGAGCAACCCTGGTAAGAACAACCCACAGGCTTTTCTACTAAAGCCATTCTGCTACTCTGCCTCAGTACCTTGTTAATAGGCTCCAACAGCCCAGCTGGGCTTCCATTAGCAAGAGCAGTCATGGGCTCAACCCACAAGGCCAGGCACCCATCCTTTTCATAACATGATTTCTTTCAGCTCAGCCATAGCACCTGATGTACATGTTTTCCTTGAAAGTGCCTCTATGCAAAGCAGGTGAACTTATTCTCTGAAGAGTACACACCAGACTGTTCAACATTCTTCCACAGAAATACAAGATTGGGTTCTGAATCTGTGCAGATGCAATCATCCCAAACTTCATAAAATAACTGGATAATTTCAATGTCACACATCTAACATGTTACCTATTTAACATTTAGTGAATGGAACCTGCCCTTTGCATTTCGGGAGGTGAATTTGTGGATTTTAGTAAGAAATATCTCTGAACAAAGGCTGCACAGAACCACAAAGGCAGGCAGGCATTCAATCAGAAAAACTAAGTCAGTGCTAGAGGGGCCACGTCATCACCTACTACGAGGCCCCTGTGAAAAGTACAGAAATGTGGACAAAAAGTACCTCTTACAGTGTTGTCAGGGTGCTTAGAGATTCTGTAACAGAGCTTTAAGTGGGGGTTTTGAAAGAAACGATTATGGATTTTCTGCCCCTTTCTTTATAAAACCTGATGTAATATAAATTTTAAATGGATTTTGACTACAATTTCCTATAGCCTAAGGGGGAGCCTTTTTTGAAAAAGAGCAGCCATATTTTCAATATTTTACTGACGCTTTGCATTAATCATTTAAAAACACCATCTCTGCTTCCTTTGCCAAGGGCCCCAGTTCTGAATTTAGAAGACGAAGTCCTACAACAACTACAACAACAAAAAACTCACAGGAAAAAAAATTATAAAAACACTAACCCAGCGATAATTCTGTAGAGCGGGGTCCCAGGTGATCCATTTGGGGCAATGAAATGAAAGCCCGCACTAGTGAGGGAACAGCCTGGTAGATGCCTCTCAGCAGTAGCACAGAAGTGCACTTCAGAGGGTAATTCAAAGGGGAGGGCATGGGTGTCACAAGGCTCTTCTCATCTGACAAAGTGGTGGCAGTGCAAGGCCTAAATGACAGGACATTTGTCTGATTATTGTGCAATGTGGTCATTGGCCAACATGCAGCATTTAGGGGTTGTTTTCGGGAAGTGTGGGTGATGGTAGGGGATGTCAGGCATGGCGTGTCTCACTTTTACAGTTAAGAAGCCAGCAATATTGTATTTTCTACTTAGTTATTATCACTGAGCTAAGGGCCGTCTCCTAACTGATGATCAAAGCTCCCAGAAAAACAAGGTATACAATCAAGCATTCTGAGGGGTGGGGAAAAAGGTCAAGGCAGGCTTAACCTCTTGGGTTATTTTTCCACCTCCATGGCCTCTCTCTTCCTCGTGAGCTCTCCAAGCACCCCAAGCTGTGCAGCTAGGGAATCTGGCGGCAGGTTAGGGTAATGGGAAGAGAGTTTGCATATATGTGATTTTGCAACAACTGTCTCGTCAAATCTCCTAGGTTCCTTTCTCCGTGTTGAGCAAATGAATATGGATCCTGGTATGTTTCATAATCTAGTAAATGCTTGGAACTCTCAGGTCAACCTATTACCCTGTAAGTCACAGTACAGAATAGTAAAATCTGGTTGTTCTGTCTACCTCAGTGCATTTAAAACCATGAGAAGGACTGATACCAAAAACTATTTTGTCCTGCACACTTAGGGCACAGGATTTCTCCACTTCAAATTTCTTAGTGTGAAAAACAGAGGCACTAGTATTTCACATGCTCAAAACTTCACTGGCCAATTTAAATTTCCAAATCAGGCTTTCCCCCCATGGATGTCTCACAGATTACTCCTCATTTCATAAATAATTCCAGTGTTATTTCAGGGCCTCCAACCGCTTTTATAGCTTTGATGGAGTCTTTCAGAGAGTATAATTTTACCTCATATTCTTCTAATGACTTTGCTCCTAGCTTTAGTTCCAAGTTCATTAAGTCAGATTTTTTTTCCTCACTCTGCACTTATTAATTGTGAATGTACCTGAATTGAAATCTCACCTCACACACTTCACTTCCATTTGTGTCCATATCCCATTTAATAATTCTAGAAACTAATTTCTAATGTGCAGTTGCAAATTCCTCTGCCTTCCAGTAGTGGGGCTGAAAATATGCTCCCCAGTTTACAAGTCCCTTTGGACCAAAGGTGCTATGAAGCTGTAATGAAATTGCACAAATACTGCAGTAACATATGTGGAGGAACTGGAAGGGGGATATTTCCTGTCAACATAGAATGGAAGGCGAAAAGTTAGTCCCATATACATAAATCCTGCTACCCACTGTTTCCCTGAAGTTATAGGTTGTCACTTTATAAAATTGTCCAGTATATTTTTAAATTGTGCAGTTATGTTTTTCTAGGTGCATCTGTGCTTCACAGTGTGTTCTCATAATTAATTTCACCTTGCACAGCATGCAGTGTCTTTGGCTTTATAATCCATTTTCCATTCCCTACCTATCCCTATCATTACACATAGAAATAGGAAAACCTATCTATGATGTAACATCAAAGAAATACACTAGAGGCTTATATAATATGCTGTACTACACAGGCTCTTAGTCACTTTTTCACTATCAGGAAGCAAAAAGCCATGAACAGTGAGTTAGCAGGAGGGGGTGAAATTTTTCTCAAAATGTTCCCTTCCAGATCATGAAAGTAAATGTAATGTTCAAGACCAAATTCAGGAAAGAAATTCTGCAATAAAAAATATAGGGACACCAAGACTATTTGCTGCTTCCCTGAAGACAACTGTCTTCCTTGAAAACAATTATATATGTTAAACAATATCAACTAATTTTTATCGAGCACTTACGATGAGCTAGGAATATGCATTGGGCACATACACCATAAATAACCCACCAACCCTACAGGGAAGTCACTTTTGGATCCACGTTATAGATGAGGCAACAGACAACACCCTGTTGAGGTCTTAAGTTAGTACAGGACAAAGCCAGGAAACCATAAAGTCTTACAGTTAGTATGAGACAAAGCCAGAATTCATACCCAGGTCTGTCTGCCATCAAGTCTTTTTTTTTTTCCCTCTCCGCCACAGTTAAGATACATCTTTTATCAGGAAAGCCAGTCTACCATATTTAGCTGTAACTTTTCCACCAGATATCGATTACACAACTTTAAAAAATAGCTGTGTAAAGAATAGTCTTTTTTAATAGAAATTGTGGCAAAAGAGGCTCTAGAGAAACAATCCCTCAAACATGACCCGAAATGTGAAACTAACTGACAATTCCTTAAGTGTCTGTGGCAACTGCCAGTTACTTTGTGAAAGCAGATTCCATACAGTTGCTGCCATGTTGTCCCCAGGATCTCGAATGGAGCTTCTCAGAAGCCAGTGCTAACTCTGGGCCCTGAGAAATCAGTATGCATTAGTCACAGAAGCCATGTGGTCAATTCTTGCCACCAGTAAATAAATTTCCCAGAACAAATCTTCCCTAAGGATTGAAGGAGGAAAACCATAAGAGGAACAACAGAGTTCTGAAGGCAAAGCAATCCAAGTAAGACCAATACACCCCAGTAATCTTTGAGAGGACATCCATGCATTAGAGAGTAGTACAAGTAACAAATGTTTACCAAACTACCCTCGGTTATCAAGGATAGTTTAACCATACCCATCACCAGCAGAGTAACTAGGAAAATATTTATTTTATTATACAAATGTAATCAAAATGATTAATTATCAAGTTAATCACATTTACCCAAATGATTGCAAGTAGTTTAAATGTTTTGATATTGAAAAATTAGCCCTCTATTACCCAGAGTATTACATGACATGAAATATCTCTGTGATGATACCAGACATCACAACTGAATCTAGATGGCAGCGATGGTAGTACCCTGACTCCTGGCCTAGGACTCCATTTTCCTTTCCTTGATACTGGATGACCCAGCCACTTCAATGGGAACTCCTCTGCCTGCTTTCCCTGACAATGAAATGAGGCCACAGTTGAGAAATTGCTTTTTAAAGCACCCAACAATACAAACGTGTATGAATTATCTTTTTTTAAAAATAGAAACTTGTGTCTGAAAAGCAGGGAAGAGAATTCTCTAAAGGCCCACCTTCCTCTACTGTGTAACTTCCCAAATCCCAAGAATGTGCCCAGGGACCTCTGATTAACAGAATACAATTTAGTGCATAGTGAAAGGGGTATACTTGAGAAAAATTACATTTGTTTCTCCTTTTCTATGTTCATTTCTTTTTTCTTTAAACTGATAAATCTACCCTTTAGTGGGAAATTTTAACACTTTTCTCAATGATTCATTGATTAAGCAGACAACACGGATACAAAAGATTTCAAAGACACAATTAATAAGATACGACATATACATATGTATACAGAACACATATTTTCAGACATACATTAAAAAATTACAAAAGTGATCATATGGTAGGCCAGGAATAAAATTTCTAAAATTTTTAGGAAATCAGTATCACACAAATCTACTCTCTCATCACAGAATAAATTAGCTTAGGAATCAATTAGCAAAAGATAGCCTTGAAAGAAAATATGTCTAGAGATTTAAGAAACACACTTTCTAAATGACCCATGACTCAAAGAAATCATACTAGATATGAGAACACACTAAGTTCAGAAGTTATAAAAATACTATGTAGCAAAATTCATGAGGTAGCTCAAGCAATACTTAGAGAAAAATCTATATACTCGTAAAGCAGAGGTTATCTATGCTCATTTCTTAAATGTTCTTTTTCAACTTTCTCCTTTACAGTAGCCATGAACACTTCACTTCACTTCATCTGTGGGCCCACATGGCTCATTTTAACTCACCCTTTGGCTTGGACTTCATTAAGATTTCCCATTTCATTTATCATTCTGGCCACTGAACCTGAGACAAAAAAGTCTCTTTGGGTATGTTCTGAAAACGTTACAACTATAATACCCTTCAAACAATATATGAATAAAACTACTCAAGATTATGTGCTTCAGATGCACAGATAAAATGTATTTCTGAAAAAAATGACCTTTTAAGGATTCAATTGTCATACATATTGGCATCAGAGATTAATGAAGAGACCAGAAATCTTGAAGATGTTGGTGGAATTCAGAGGACTGGGTTTTGAATTCATGTTCCACCACTTACTAGCTACATAACATTGAACAAGTTACATTATTTCTGGAAACCAAATTTCCTCATCTATTAATAGATATTAAATGAGCTCCTTGCCTCAAAGGGTTGTTAACGGGATTTAAAAGAGATGATGTATGCTTATCACACATCTTGGCATTTTGTAAGTGCTCAATAAATGTTATTTGCTAATATTTCCATTAAATGTAGCCATAGCCTTCCCTAGTCAGTTTGTATGTATGGATACAACTTTGAATGCCTGCCAGGTTTGGATCAATGAAAAAATAGAAAAATCTTGGCAAACAAACTTTCATGTTTTGTCTAGGCTTTCATGTGTGTGCTCAGCCCTCAAGTTTCTCTTAGGTAATCTAAAAGAAGCTCAAAGACTCCATTCATTTAGGAAGCATTCACTAACGCCCCAGTGTGAGTAAAGAAAGAAAGGAAAGAAAAGATTCAAGAATTTGCCACCATGTTTACTCCCAGTGATTCAACTGACCACAGTGAAGTCATCAGAATTTCTGGCCAACTTTACACATTCAAGTCATTTAACCAATCTGGCCATGTGGTGGTCAAGTACAATTAAAAATCCTAAATCATTCATGATACAGCACTATAAATTCTGTCAGAAATATCAGCTGCAGGAAAGTGACTCAGAAATCAGTTGGACTAGAAACCACTAGATGAAAAAGAACAAATCTCACTCTTTTGAAAAAGGAACACAAGGAAATATCAAGTTGATTTCTAAACAATTAAATTACTGAAAGTGATACATAAATTATAGTATAAAATATTTCTGCAACGAACTTGTGAATAATTATATAAAATTAATAATAAAAATATTAAACTTTTTAGTTCCACAGAGTAAAATTCTCCACCCTTGTATTGCAGGTTTCATTTCTGATAATCATCATTTCATTTCTTATTTGCATCAGGTTCATGAGCATTTGCTTGATCACCTCAGCTGCAGAGTAAACTGCTGCTAATTCTGATGTGGGCATTTTAAGTTTTATATAACTTTTTTTTTCAGTCAAAGTTGCAAATGATTAGAAGTGTTATCATCCTATCTATGCAACTTGTTTCAAATTGACATCACTGTAACGTATCACAATCATATAAACAAAAGCATGAAGAGTAGATAGGTAGTGGAAAGAACTTCTCAGGCAGCAAAAACAACCAACTGAATTTTGGTTCTTCCTCCAAAAAATGATTGGTTTTTAAATTTGCATATAAATAGTGTCATTTGAAAGCACCATATGTGCAGAATGAAACAAGTAGGCACAGCTGGCTCCTGGCCATAGCGGATGGAAGGAAACCAATGAAGCAGTTAAGCATCAAGCTGAGGGGCTTACACCCACGCACACACGCACAGACACAGACTGTTAATAAATATTACCTGATGTTGACGAACTACTCAGTTTCACTGGGAATCTCAGATGACAGGTGACACAAATGAAACTGTTCACAATTTTGTACACAATGACAAGATGGATGTGCTCTTGCTGCTCCGTTAAAATATGGAAACACACTAATTTGCACTGGCACATACACAAATCATCTCAAACTTCCTAATTTCATGACTCTCTCTCGCACCCAAGGGCTTTCAAAACCATGCCCAAGTGTCCACAGAAAACACCTTGCTATAATCTCCTAGCAACTGGGAGGATTCATGAAACCATTGTAAAAGGTATTCTCAGGGAGAGGTCATCCACGTGACCTTCAGAAGACCTGTGCCTCTTCCCCAGAGCCCAGCACTCCGGGGCTCCGCCTTGCCTGCTGGGGAGGACGGACACTGCCTGCCAGCCATCTTGCAGGGAGAGGGGGCGTGGGGCTCATTCGTGCTCCCTCTGCCCTTGTCATCTATTATTCTGTGCTTAGTATTTCGAGAGTAGGCAGCTGAACCCCTCCCGGGAAGTGGCCCTGGGAACTGGCTTAGAATGAGATAGGACATAAGGGTCAAAAGGAAAAAAGGAACTTTAAAATGTCCTGCTCCTCACTTGGCACATGAAAATATATTGTCATTGGCTAGCTGTGTGTTCTTAGGCCAGTCACCTAACCTCTCTGGACTTCAGTGTTCTGATCTGCAAAGTGATAGAACTGAAACTCTAAGGTACCTTCCAACTCAAACATTCTATGAGGAGTAACAGCAAAGTATTCTATGCCCATAAAACTTATGCAAAGCTATCTGGGAGGAAAAGCCTCTGATGAAAAAGACATTTTAAAAAGCACAGAAAAGACCAGTTGCCTTATGAAAATGGAAACCAAGAGAAAAAAAAATAGCTAAGCCCCAAATATAACATGTTAAACACTGTATGGTAAATATAATTATGGGTCTCAATTTGTCGTTTTCTTACAGTAGTATTATACTTGCCATATTCTGGTAGTGTGTAGACTGTACTGCCACACCCCCTGAGCTTGGATTTGGCCATATGACTCACTTTTTTCAATGGGATATCGGTAAAAGTAATACAAGCAGAGACTTAAAATGGGTTTGTGCATTTGGGTTGCCCTCCTGTACTTCTGCCATTTCCACAGGGAAATATACTAAGGTAGTCACTGTGCGTTCAGTCTGAACCCCAGAAGAGACCCATGCAGCAGCCCCGAACATAGCCTGATGCTACCTGAGTCCAGGGAAACACCACAGACCCATGAGCAAGGAAAAAAGTACTTCGTTGTAAGCCCCTGAGATTTTGAGGTCGTTACACAGCATCATTACACGAAAGGCTGACTGACAGACCCTGCAAGGAAATAACATATAGAGAATGAAGAAAACGCCTAGAGAACAAGATAAACACCTAACCATCTATATAAGAATCACAGAACCAGAGCCAAGTGTACTCAACACAGTCACAAGCGTGTCAAAATGACAGTCATGTCTATTTGAAAACTGCACACAAATTACAACAGTATCTTCTACACTCAGTTTTGTTTTTGTTTTTGTTTTTTTAGCAGTCCACACAGTTTATTCAGCAATAAAACAGAAGAGAACTTCCATCATGACAGACTTAAGGCGGATACAGGTAGATCTCTGGGGTACATTCTTTAAACAGACTAACAAGTGACTTTTTAACAACATGTGGCAGGCATGATTTGTTGCATACCAACAGCCATTCATTCCTTACTTCTTCCTTCCTAAAAGAGCTCTGATTTTATTAGAGGAGACAATGTGCCCTATCCAGGCAATGCCAACTCCATTCCCCTCTGCCAGGTTTCCCAGGCTCCCTTGTGATTCAAGGATATATGGAAAAAATCCTTGCTGTAATGAGATGTAAGAACAAATTTGTGAGGGACTTTTGAGAAAGATCTTCTTCCCCAATAAAAGAAACAGACCTGAAAGGAGAAAGCTTTTTGCTCCCTACTTCCAGCCTTTGATTGGGATTGCAATGTCTGGAGCAGCAACAAGCTACATTGTACTCGTTGAGAACTATGAGCACAAAAAGCCAATATGATAAGGATCCCAGAGGGGAAAGATAGAAAGAACCTGGGACCTTGAGAAAATTGAGTTGCTACACAAGCACTGGATTATCTAGAATCTTAAGTGGAATTTTTAAATTGTTCAGTGGCCTCTGAGATGTTTTCAACTGCTTTTTCTAAGTTTCTTACCCGAACTCTAGTTCCATGATTCTTGTGAACAAGTGAAGGCCAGAATGAGGTCAATGTCAGGTAAGACCTTCTTAGTTCTAAGAAAAATGCTTCCACTAAACTGTTCATAATATATATGGAGTCAAGCTGGGTAACTTCTTTAGTCACCTATCTCCTAGGACAGGTACTTTTCCATTACCAGGGGAGGACATTCTACATTCAGTCACCACAAAGACAGGATAGTATTTGCTTACGTAGAGCCAAGGAGATGTAGACAGAGGCATTTCTGCATGCTTTTATGTCACCTATATAGGTGTTGCCTGATTGAACGTGATTTCTCTGACAGTGACCAGTTATCGATCATGTCATACCCACACGGAGGATGAGCTAAATAGAGCCAATGATGAATAAATAGTTATATATGAATAAATTATATATATATAATTATCACTGATTAATATATGAGGTAGAATTTAGAACAATATAGTTTATTATTAAAATGTCTAGTTGTTTTACTGGAATAATCTAGAATTCAGCTACAAGGATGCTTTCCCACAAAAGTTATCACTAGAATATAATGAAAGTACACACAGTATGGGGCTTCTCCTCCAGGACTACCGTGTCATAATAATGTCAATAATTAGGCTGTGGAGATTTTTAGGAGTAAGCTAATTCCAAAACATAGGAAATATGGATTAGTCAGGTTCTAGATGAACAGTCTGGCTTGGAATGCTGATTAAATTCATGCTGAAGAAGAGATGCATAGACCCTGGAAGCAGATCCAACAACAATTTAAGCAGTTTCCCAGAGCAGTGACAGTCTGGATCAGATATAGAAAGGAGTCATTTTTCCATCTTCCTTGGGCTACTAGTACACAATCCTCTAGAGTCTCCATGATTTTTACTTTAAGAAAATCTTAAGTTTAAGAAGTTATTTCCTTTGGCCAAGTTTTTTGTTCAAGGTTTTGTCTGTTCTGATCAGGATAAACTGTAATGCGGGGTTAAAACCAGCAACTCTAGAGTCATATATCCTTTTTCTAACCAGTGGAGGACCCAGAAGAAATGGGTGGCAAGCTTTTTCAAAGGTCCACCTGGTAAGATTTTGGAGAGCCCCCTCAAGTGGGAAAGACCAAGGAAGAACAAGGCTTCTATCAGCAGGATTATCAAGATAACACTCAGCAATAATCAGCTCTGTTAATACGGTCTAAGAATACTTGCTAACATTCATTCTCAACCAGTTCAGTTTGGTACAACCAGTGGCCTAGTTCTAAACTAGGGAACCATTGCTGTCCACAGTCAGGGCAATGTGAATTTATCTGAGAACAATGGGACCTAGAGAGACAACACAGAAAGCAATGTAACAGTAAGAGGCCACAATGACAAAGAGAGACACCCAAACAACCAGTCCTATTACAGGTTTAGTTTAGCACTTTCTCAGTCCAACCACCATTACTTGGAGAGGGTAAAATTTGGCTTGCACCTCTGTGCAATTCTTAAACATTTCATTGTCTATTTTTCACTCACTTGCAACCCAGTCTCTGAACTCAGGGACTGATCCAGTCTATGTTATCAGTCACTTACTAGCAGCACAGATCTCAGAATAGCTCCTTTAAATCCCAGCTTCTCAAGAAAATGTAGGGTTCTAGTCTAAGTTAATTATTTTTTCTTGTGTGTTATCAGCTGGTGGTATCATGCAGAGGCACCCGGCTTACTCTGCTTTGCTGGTAAGTTATTGTCTGGTTGGTGAAACAGAGGAGCTGACAGGTCCAGTGGGTCTTCGGTGGGCGCTGGCACTCTTGCCATTGCAATACACATACCCAAGTCTTAAGGCCTTGGCACTTGATAGCCATGTAGAGGGGTCAGGAAAACCTGGCAGAGTCCTCTTGAGCGTGGATCCAATGAAGTCTTTCTTGGGAGGACCCTAATCAGGACCCAGTCACAGGGAAGTAGCTGCTGTTGAGTTGGTTGAAGGGTCTGGGAATGCTTCACACACTTACAAATTCTAGCGGGGTTTTAAACCATCGACTGTCAATGTCAGGAAAGCCCTTCAAGTGTTCTTTCTGCTCCACAATGCCGAGCTGCACCCCTCGGACGCGGCGGAACAGAACGTCGTCCCCGTCCCTTACACTCAGTTTTAAGTGATCCTAATTAATGACCCTAAATGGTTAGCTTGATTTTAAAAAGTTAGACCTGGGCTTCCCTGGTGGCACAGTGGTTGGGAGCCCGCCTGCCGATGCAGGGGACACGGGTTCGTGCCCTGGTCTGGGAAGATCCCACGTGCCGCGGAGCGGCTGGGCCCATGAGCCATGGCCGCTGAGCCTGTGCTTCTGGAGCCTGTGCTCCACAAGGGGAGAGGCCACAGCAGTGAGAGGCCCGTGTACCGCAAAAAAAAAAAAAAGTTAGACCTTTATTGGGAAAGAGGTAAAATTGTGGAAAAATCTAAAAACTCCTGAAAGTTCATTTAGATGAATTGGTTTTCACAAACTGTACTGTCTTCCACATCGTACTCAGCCTGGGGATGCTGCAGATATTTACCACCATAAGCCATGAGGCTCTCAAGCACACACCTTATTTTTCTTTAAAAATGGATTTTTATATTTTAATTTTTAAAAATTGAGATCATGTAACATTGTGTAAGTTTAAGGTGTATGTGTTGGTTTGATACATTTAGATATTATGTATGTTTACTACCCAAGCCTGTAGCTAATACCTCTATCATGTTACTAATTATCATTTTTTTGTGTGATGAGAACAATTAAGATCTAGTCTCTTGGCAACTTTGAAGTTTATAGTACAGCATTATTGACTATTATTCACTATGCTTATTTATCTACTAGCTGTAAACATCATCTTAAACAACATCTCCCCAATTCCTCCACTCCCCAGCCTCTGGTGACCACCATTCTACTCTCTGTTTTTATGAGTCTGACTTTTTTAGGTTCCACATTTAAGTGAGGTCATACAGTATGTCTTTCTTTGTTGGATTTATCTCACTTAGCATAATACCCTCAAGGTTCAACCATCTTGTCACAAATGGCAAGATTTCCTTCTTTCTCAAGGCTGAATAACATTTCACTGTATGTATCTACTACATCTTCTTTATCCATTCATCGAATGACAGACACTTAGGCTGTTTCCATATCTTGGCTATTGTGAATAATGCTGCAATGAACATGGGTTTGTGGCAGTATCTTAGTTCTGCAACCAGGGATTGAACCCAGGCCCTCAGCAGTGAGGGCGCAGAGTCCTAACCACTGGACTGCCAGGGAATTCCCCCAATTCCTTGTTCCATATATACCTAGAGTAGGATGTTTGGGTCATTTGGTAGTTCTATTTGTAATTTTTTGAGGAACCTCCATACTGTTTTCCGTAATGACTACTCCAATTTACATTCCCACCAATAGTACACAAGTATTCCCTTTTCTCCACCCTTCTCCAACACTTGCTATTTCTTGTCTTTTTGATAATAGCCATTCTAAGATGTGTGAGGTGGTATCTCATTGTGGTTTTGATTTGCATTTCCCTGGTGATTAGTGATGTTGAGCATCTTTTCATGTACCTCTTGGCCATTTATATGCCTTCTTTTGAAAAATGTCTATCCAGGTCCTTTGCCCACCTTTAAGTTGAATTATTTGCTTTTTTTTTGCTATTGAGTTGTATGAGTTATTTATATATTTTATATATTAATCTCATTAGATATATGGTTTGTGAATTTTTTTTTTTCCATTTTGTAGGTTACCTTTTCAATTTGTTGTTTGTTGTGCTGTAGCTCCTTAGTTTAATATAGTCCCACTTGTTTATTTTCATTTTTGTTGCCAGAAGCACACACCTTCTGAAGAGACAATGTTTCAATTTCTCCTAGGATCCAGAAGCTACTGAGTTTGAACAAATCCACTTTACAGAGAAATGTGCACATATCTGTCTCATAATTAAATAATGTAATTATCATGTTGCATCTGAGTTTTATGCTGCTCTGTCTTTTGGAACCAGAAGTCCTGCTGAGGCAGGTTTAGAACTTTTATAGTAAATGCACCAAAGTCTTAGTTTTGTTTAGCAGACTAAGCAGAGAGGAGGAGAGAATAAATGAGGCAGAGAGGATAAACTCCCAAAACTCAGTAAATATCAGAGCACCAATCACACTAATAAGGGCAAATGATCTGTTATTCTATACCATTTGATAATAGATTATGTTGCCAATGAAAATAGTTTGTGAGAAGTTTGTGACAATTTATAAATTGCTAATGCTGTAATAGTAAATGAAAAAAGCAGCATATAAAATAGTATCAATAGTACAATCACAACAATGTAAAATGAAAGTGCACTAGAAAACCAGATTTGGAATATTCTCAGGATTGTTAATACACTGTCTTTAAGTAATAGAACATTTGACTGATTGTTTTCTTTTTTTCTGCATTACTAGTATTTTTCATATTGAATACGCATTACTCAAGGTCTCTTTTGAAATTACCTTTTCTAAATTACAACTTTATTCTTTCAAACTATCATTCCCTTTTTGGTATACTTTGTTCTGGCTTTTTCCACACACTTACCAAAAAAGGGGAAATGCAAACTAATATTGCAGTAGAGTTTATGTATTTATATCTGACCTTCAGAAGTCTTGTTAATCACCAACAACACAAATATTTGTCCCCTCTAGCTTAAACTAGAGCTGCAATTTTTTCAAACCTAATGTTAACCAAAACAATGAAATGATATAATCTCTAGAAAAGAGTCAACAGTGACTTACAGTGTGGTCATTAAAAATGAAGCTGCCATCTTATTATCACAAGACCAGGGAAATTTTGAGATTACATAGGACATGGAAATACTGTGTCCCAAAGACACACCAGTCATATCTCCAAATTTGTCATTATTTCAACAGAATGGACTGGTCTAATTCAAAAGTCATATTTAAATAAAGTATAAATATTATAATATCAAAAGAATAATTAGCATATTCTTTATCCCAGAGAGCTTCAAAGATGTTAATAGATTACCATGATCTCTGTTTCTTCAAAGACAAGTAGAAAATAGAAATGTGAAATCATTTTCCTAAGGCCACACAGAGTAAAACATTACTGTGATAGACACTTAACTGATTTATGAATGTTTCCTGAGTATGTCATTAGAATCTTAGAAACGTTATCACTGGGCTATGGAGAGACAATGTCTCTTTTTTTAAAATCAAAATTCCCATATTGCAAAAGTAATTTTGTATAAAGCAATAGTGTTTTCATTTCTAAAGCATTTTTTTTTGAAAAAAATAAAACTACTTCCCACCTGGCTTTGTGAGGAACTGCTACTAATAACTACTGTTAAACAGTTTGTAAAAATATGATATGCTATTTCCTTGTCTGGTAATGATAACCTTAGCAGACCAAAGCATAAATAAATAACTGTGCTATTGTTTTTCAGCTTCAGAAAATTACACATGCTATTACTAGTTGATAATTTTGTGTGCTTAAAGTCTAGAAACATTCATTAAAAATTAATAGGCTGTGTCATTTTCCAAGCATATCTTTAAAAGATATGGAAAGTAGATTACTGTTAGTTTGTGAAATTAACAATGAAAGACTACTATGTCTCACTTCAAAGATTTACCTAAATATCTAGGAAGGCTCAGGAACAATTTTGGGAATTTGCTTAATGTAAATTCTCTTATGATCTGAAAGTGCCAAAAAATAAAAAAATTACCTTCTGTCTATTCGAACACACACACACACACACACACACACACACACACCAATTGCACCACAGCAACTAAGATCACCCATGAACTGATTTTTTTTTTAAAGCAAGGGCTCCACTACTTTTCTTTTTCTTCCTGATAAAGAGAAAATACCTTAACTTGCCCCCCCGCCCCAGTTGTCTGTGGGTGCAGAAGTCTCACCAGGAAGAACGACAGATTTGTGGAGGAGACTCCAGTGAGTGATGCCATATATAGTTAATTAATGCCATATGTAGTTAATTAATACTAGAAAGAGAAGTGCAGACACTGTAAGTCATATGATTACAAAGGAGACCAAACAACAGAGCACCCTAACAGTTTGGGCCTTTATTAGAGAGAGACAGTTTTCCCCTTCATTAAAAGGAATTTTTCCTAAGCACACTCTTATCCCTGAGGAAGAGGAGTGACAGGTGGGGATTGTTAAATTCGGGGCAAATGGAAAAGGCAAGCTCTGTTCCATGCTCTACTTTCTTTCTCTTGAGAGTATGCCTGCTCACGCTGGGCACAAGCTCTCTCTCTTCCTCCGCGTACCCGGAGCCTCCACTGGGTGGGCCTCCTCTTCCCCCAGGGGATTCCTGCCCCAGCCCAGTTAGGCCGTTCTGTCTAACTCCGGGGTTCACAGCTGTTAGCAATCCATGAGGCCAGTACAGCCAAAGCCATTACCTTTACTGGTTTCTGACAGTAAACAGGAAATAAATGGTCCCTGTCTTTGCATTGTTCTATATCTCAACCTGTTCAGAAACCAAGCCTCTTCAAGTATCAGTTTTAGGGTGGTTTTATTCCAATAATAAGTATAGCAAATCACTATACTTACTCTTAGAAAAGGGCTTTCATTCATTGCTGATTGATTTGCAAAAACTCCAAGTCAAGTCTACTGCCTGATTTATAAGGAAGCCATCGATCACATGAGACACAGTCCACACTTGAATTACCTGCTTACCAACATCACAGTTCTGGCCATAGCACTCTACAATGACTTGTGCTATTATTTATTAATGTTTCTGTTTTAAAAGGCTCATTGTTTTTTACTTTAAAGTATGATGCCAAATGGAAACTACTGCAAAAGGAAATTGAGTATCACGTGTCAAAGATTAACGCCAAAAACATACATAGCACTTAGTCTACGCCAGTAGACTGGCATATTTATAAATAATTTATAAATAGAAAATTTATAAATAATTTATAAATAGATATTTATAAATATCACCTCAATGAATTCTCACCACAATCCTATGAGGTAGGTACTGTTACTGCTGTCGTTTTATAGATGAGAAAACTGAGGCATAGAGAGATTAGGAAATTTGCTCAAAGTCAGGCAGCTAATGAGGGGCAGACTTGGCTCTGCCCAAGGTGTCCTGGCTCCAAAGTCAGCTCTGACCCACCTCAAGTACAGAAAGTGACTATAAAGACAAAGGCAGTGAAAAGAAGTCAATGCTCTCACAGTATAAAAATAAAAATGAAATGCAAAGCATAATAACCATTTAACAAAAATGCACACTTAAAAATTCTCTTTTTCGTGCACAGGAAATAGCTGTTAATCACTCAATAGTAAAATTTTAAGTTTAAAAATGAAAATGAAATACAAAGAATAATCACCAATTGATTTCTTAAAATCCATTCTGGAAAAGTCTATTTTTCTCTTGCAAGAAATTACTGTTGATGATAAGTCAATAACGAAAGCTTCATTTTAAATAGCCTTACTGTAAGATTAATTAGAGTAAAATGCCCTGAAGAGAAAAGAGGGTTTTAATTCATTTTTGCTGCCCTTTTGCTATGCCCTAAGCAGAAAGTTACAGAGATTGAATACACCTGAATCATTCTGGGTTTTCATAATGGCATTTTCCCCACCGCATCCTTCAGTGTCCTTATCTGCAGTGATAAGACCACCCCAACTCCTTCCCCACAGGAACCGGCCTTCAAGTGATTCATGTGGTCAGCAGGAAGTGGCTCTACCACTTTAGTTTTAACCTAAGCAACAATACTGTGTCTGTGAAATCAGGGATTTGATGAGCTGTACCTCTCATAAGGTGTCCATGAAGAGAGACAGTGGTGAGTCCCACCTCACTCCGTTTCCTTTGCTCACTGGTCACACAGCTACCAGACATTTCCCAGCAACCCTTGCAGTTAGGCGGGGTCACATCACAGGCTCTGGCCAAGGGACGGTGCCACGGAAGTGATTCCTGGCACCGTCAGTGATCCTGAATGTCCCCTCTTTGTTGGTCTGTGGCTGGAGGAAACCGATTCAAGGACCAGAGGAACCTAAAGCCCCCAAACTCAAGGAGTCTGAGTCCCTGAATGACTGTGGAACACAGAACCCATCCCCACTAAAGCCCACATTGGACTGTGATGTGAGGTGAAAAATAACCCTTTATTCTCTTAACTCACTTTGATTTTGAGATAGTTTTGACAGCACTTAGTTTATTCTAATTAATATAATACATTAAAACAAATGCTTAAATCTTACTCTTTGAAAATTCCTTCTCTTTGTATCCCTTAAAATGACCACTCTTTGGTAACTGCTGATGTAGTAGGCACTGCCCATACCTACACAGTTTGGTCCCCATAGAAAAATGTTTCCAGGCACTGACCAAAATAATCAAAGGCTGAATCATATCAAGTCATCTTCTAACTAACGCTTCTCTGAACTTACAGGTGTTTCTCTTTCGGCTAATCCTTCACTGTAACTGGCACATTGAATAAGCAAGACTTATGGGGTTTAATCACAAAAATTTGTTTTTTCCCATTGTCTCCTTAAACCCAGTCAGGTCCTTCCTTTAACCTTGACTTTTACGGTCATGCTTAGGTTAGAAAGATAATCTACTATCATTTTAAATTCCAACTGCAGTCCCAATTCAGTATTTAAAAGTGTCTAGTCAGATATGGAGACGAACAGATCAATCGTCATCCAAAAGTCTCCCTTCCACACACCCCTCCCTTATGCTGGACCAGCAGCAAGACGCTCCCGCACCTCAGGGGAGGAGGGTCTGCTTAACATCATCTGTTTTAAATTCTTTCTCCCAGAACTTACCTGCTATTTCTGACCTGTGTCTCACCCAGTGTTGAAGCTGTGAGGGGGAAGTAAAGGGGCAGGAAAATTCCTACTTCGTGAGTACTACATAGTAAGGTAGTGCTGTTCTTCCTGGTGTTAGAAGACATCTAGAGCTGACATCGCCATGCTGAGTATCTTTACGAATTCTCTAGAGACTCCCTTCGAGGTTCCTCTGACTACAACCTCCATTTACCCATCAAAGCCGCTCGCTGGGCTGCCCATTCCCAAGCACCCTCCGCTTCTGTTCCTTATTCCCCGCCCCGGGCCACAGCAACCACCAATGTCACCTCACAGCCTTTTACTGCCATGGTCTCCTCCCCTGGGTGACCCCTATTAAAATTATTCCCAGCCATTGGTTCCCCACCCAGTTCCTAGGATCCGCTTTCCACCGGAGGGCAGGCAGCGTGACCATTCAGACACAGCCGCAGCTTTGCACCTCTGCCCGAGCACTCACCATCCCGTCTCTCTGGCTCCTTTGATTTCCCAGTGGGGATGGGTTAGTGGGTGACGGACAGCCGGCTACTACACCCTTCTACCCACTAGAGTCACATGCTAAGCTCTCTGGGTGGTCAGGTGGAAGTCTCCTCCTCAGATCTGAGATGAAGCGATTGAGCACCTCCCTACTTCTTTCTCTTGCTTAGTTTAGGTGGATTCGCAGCACAGCTTTCCCCAGCGAAATCCTCCTCACAGCACTGTTTTAATTTTGAACGCCTTAATTCATTTATCCTTCACTTAATGTCAATGGCAAACCCCATTAACAATTCCTGAAATAAAAATAGAATCTGGGTAATAAAATAAAGTCTAACCTTTTTTTTTCTTTTCCTTGGTGCTTCGTCCAGTTTCACTTGTTCATGGGGTGCTGTGTGCAGAGGCCTTGCGCCCAGCCCTCAAGACCACAGCTCCTGGTACAAAATGGCTGCACTGACCTTCAGCTCGTGGTGGTGCGCAGAATCACGTGAGCATGATTCTAACTCAGTAGGCCTGGGGTGGATCCTGGGAGGCTGCTTTTCTAACAAGCTCCCAGGTGATGCTGATGATCTGTAAACAACCACATTGAGTAGAAAGGTCGAAAAATATCTGTTGAATGGTTTTCACGTTTTGCTTGTTTGTTTCTCATTTACAATAGTTTAGGGAGGCTGACGGAGTTTAGGGGGCAGAGAGCCCCTCCAATTGTCCCTTGCCACCACTGACCATCCTCAGTTTTAGCCTCTGCTCTCACCCTTGTTAGCATCAACAGCCGATGTCTTTTGCCCAGGTTCATGTGAATCCATCCTTCCTGCAACAAAGTCTCCAAATGCCTGACAGCTCTAAGACCGTCTATAGTAGGAGTTTTTCCAACTGAAAAATGATATAGCTTTGTCTTTGACCTTGGTCAGAACCTGTTCATGATCTAGGCAGTATTTCAGAGAATGCTGTACAAAAAGGCCAGACCTTAACATGGGGTCAAGGACTCAGAATTGCACAAGTCTCAGTAAGGCTCAAAGTAAAGGGCTCACCCCACCCCATATGGAAGTGAAAGCTACCATTCAGACTACACACCTGGAAGGTGTGGACCCATCTTACTTTAAATCTCCCTTAAGGCAGATGGGTGATTTGCATAGTATTAGCAATCCTTATACTGCCCAGTGATAAACTGACTTATTAAGAGAAACTTCTGTCCCAAATTCCAGTTTTGGAGATGATAAAACAAATGTTTCCCAGAAACCGCCTGAGTTCAAAGTAGAGGGCAATGCGGGTAGCAGAGGCCCTGGCAGAGCTAAGCTAAAGAGAGGAATCAGTAAAGTTTGATTGGGGATCTGGGATTACAACTGAAGCAGCAGCTTCTCCAAATTCGAGTCTGTGTTACTTATTACTTGAATTGGCTAATTCTTCCTTATTTCCCACCATAAGTGAGCACTGTAGCTTAGAAAGGCGAGGGAAAATGGGTGAAAAGAGCATAGATTTCAGAGTGTAAGTTCCCTTCCAGATTCTTCACTTACTTGGCTGTTGGCTTGGGGCAAGTTAATAATCTTTCTGAGCCTGAGATGCCTCTTCTATAGAATAAGGATAAGCATAACAATCTTGCAAGGTCGTTATGAGAATTAAATAAAATATATACCAAGAGGCCTCATGCAATGCCTGGCATTTAACAGGTACTGACCACATAACCCTCCCCCTTCAAGGACAACAGGGACATGGAAGACACTTGGTATTCTGCGAGCACCAAAGGTTTCTAAAGCTCTTTAACTTTCAAAGCACCTTCAGAGCTGTTTTCTTACTTTGTTTTTCTAGGGGAAAAAAGGGGGGAAAGGAAGATGTGAAGAAAAGAAATACAAAAAGAGGGAAGTATGGAAGAAGCACGGGACACTGCAAAACAAAATCTAGAGCCTACGTTTCCATCAGACCGAGATGTGGCATGTGACTCAGGCGGCAGAGTCTCTCACAAGTCAGGTGAAGGTCAAATGACAGCGAGTGAAGTCTGCAGTAAGTGCCCTCCAATTAAAATAATAGTAAGTCAAGTATCTATCTGAGTTTGTTGTGAATTTGACCCAGAAATTAATTTTTGAGAAGAAAGAAGTCTTCTCATTCCAATCACCAGCAAGTGGAGTAACAGTGTAGCGCTCGGCGTTGCTGATCGCTGATGTGTATTCCCTGGTGGGACCCTAAGGACTACAGCGGAGCCATGCTACCCTATTAAAGCCGCCTAAATATAGTCTCTGTGGCGTAATGTTTGCGGGAACCTTTTACATGTCAAGATTCAAAGCAAGTACAAATCTGCAGTACAGAGAGAATTAGATCCCAGCTGGAGTTCAGACTGTACCCATCTCTGCCCCTCCTCCCTTTAGGGATCTACTTGCATACAACCACTAAGCATCCTTCAAAATAGAAGTCAGGCTAAAGGAAAAGAGACTGGCCTCCACCAGCCTGGCCCACTAGCATCACCCCTCTGGCCTTTGACTAAGTCCTTGAAGAAGGGCAACATGGGGAGATATTCACAAAATATATTCACAGATATTTGAGAGACATGGGACACAGTAGGTAACAGAACTTGGGGAGCATATGACAAAGTGGGATAAAGAATGGGGAAAAGGAGCTGTCCCTATTTCCCTGGAGAAAACAGTGTGGCATTTTGCCCAGTGGCCAAGTGTCCTGGGCCCAATGAATCTGGGTTTGAATCCAAGTTCTGCCATTTTCTAAGTGTATGAGTCGAGGCATGTTTGTTAACCTCAGTTTCATTATCTACAAAATGGACACAAAAATAGAAACATCTTGGGACTTCCCTGGTGGTGCAGTGGTTAAGAATCTGCCCGCTAATGCAGAGGACACGGGTTCGAGCCCTGGTCCAGGAAGATCCCACATGCTGTGGAGCAACTAAGCCCGTGTGCCACAACTCCTGAGCCTGCACTCTAGAGCCTGCAAGCCACAACTACTGAAGCCCACGTGCCACAACTACTGCAGCCTGCATGCTTAGAGCCTGTGCCCCACAACAAAGAGAACTCCCTGCTCCGGCAACTAGAGAAAGCCCATGCACAGCAACGAAGACCCAACACAGCCAATAAATAAATAAATAAATAAATAAATTTATTTTTTTAAAAAAAAGAAAAAGAAACATCTCTTAGAGTCTTCCTAAGGTTTGAAAGAGACCTGTGTAAAAGCTGGGCCTATCAACTTTTCTCAAGTCATGGCAGTTACAGAAAATGATACGTGCATTATAATTCTATAACATAATGAAACTGCTTAATCCCAGAGATAACAGCATGGGAGGTCCTCAGCCCCAGATCCTGTCCACACCCCCTGTGGGCTGAAGGGATAATAACAACAACAGTGATAGCAAATAGCACCGCTATAGAGCTTCCTGGGTGCCAGCTGCTGTTCTAAGTCCTCTACATTGATTAACTCATTTGATTCCCACAGCAAACTTATGAAATGAGTATTATAATTTTTATTATTTCACAGATGAGGAAACCAAGGCACAGAGAGGCTAAGTAACTTGCCCAAGATTACATAGCCTGTGATTGTCAGGGCCAGGTCCAGCCCAGGCAGTTAGATCCAGAATCCTTGCTTTCTTCATTATGCAATACAGCCTATCAATATCATGGCCCAGCTCCAACCCAGACGTGGCATCCCCACCTTCCTTGCAGAAGGCACTCTGAAATACAGCTTTTCTCACCTTGCATGGCATACAGCATTTAACAAACATTAGTATTTTATAAAGAGCTGTGCAATCAAGTGTGCAGATGCCCCAACAAGATCTGCAGGACTGGTGGTTTGACAGAGCAGGACAGTCCAGGGCAAAGGGTAATGGCACAATCAGTGCCAGGAATCACAGAGAGACAGTCACGGCTGGCTCAGCAGCCAGCCACACCACAGGCAGGGGAAAAAAAGAGGATGGAAATGGTAATTTCCCCATGGTGTTGCATGCTCTGGGGTTGTAGCACTCTCTAATAAATCATTGTGGGACACTTTGAATAGGGGATAGAAGTCTAGCATTGGTGGTGGGAATTAGAGCCATCGTGTTTCTAACTGTAGGTGTTAATTATAGGTACAGTTACCCCTAAACTGGCCCGGCCTGGGGAAGCCAAGGGTACAGCTGTGAGCACCTGCTGAACTTCACACATTCATTGCTGATTATAGACTGTAAATTCCTGAAAGGCAGAGGATGTGTCTCTTGCATTTTGATAGCCCCAGCAGTTGTCAGAGGCCTTTTTTATATAGTAGGCCATCAATAAGCGTGTGAGTAAGTCAATCAAATATATTTATTTAATAAAGATTTAGGGCTAGCCCTTAAAACAATTACTTTTAACTTCAAAGTTCTTTTTGCAGAGGCAATACATCGATTTCTCTGCTCTAAGTTTAAGTAACATTGGAAAATTCACAGTGGCAAAACTGAAGACCTAAACGAAACTCTGAACACATTTATTGCACACCAACTCTGGGCAAGACTCCTTCAAACACCAAGGCAGAAGCTTTCCTATGTAGAGAAGGTTATTCCAAAACCCAAAAATGCTGTTTGCAAACTCAACCTTGTTGCTTCCCCTAAATCAAAGAATCCATGACTAACAGTAGTTTTCATGATCATCATCATCATCATCATCACTATTATTATTTGTGTTAACTCTTTACCGATTCTGAGTGTATTAAACCAAATGTTATTTGATGAAATAAGAGTTGTTTCTTTGACTCAGGGGAAAGCAATTGCTGTAGTTTGTGCTATAACACTTTAAGTCAACCATTTTCCAATGTATAAAGGTGTTTTTAGGTCAGTTTGGAGCACTGGTTGTCATGTTCCAACATCTGGACCACTGGTGTGGGAGTGGAATAGGGCCAGAATGTGATGGAATAAACATAAATTAAATGAGACTGCACTTTCTTTCATGCAGCCCCCAGAGATGCTTGTCATGGAAACTGAAAATCCCTGTTCCACAAAATAGATGTGATTTAGCAGTGCTTTGCCAGATACCAGCATCTCAGTGATAATTTAGAATAGGGGACAACAAACTACAGCTCATGAGCCAAATCCAGCCTACCTCCTGTTTTTGTAAGTAAAATTTCATTAAATATAGTCACACCCATTCATTTATATATTGTCTGTGGCTGCCTTCACCACACTCTAAGTGCAGAGTTGACTAGTCTCAAAAGAGACAGAATGGCCTGCAAAGCCAAACATATTTACCATCTTGTCCTCCAGAGAAAAAGTATGCCAACCCCTGATTTAGAATAATACCAAAAGTCACAAACATCAACATCTCAGTGACAATTTAGAAAGCCACCAAAATTCATTTCACCAATCTACAACCCAACCTCCTAAGACACCTGAATTTAATTAGGGTCATTAAGTTTTTTAAACCATTTATATAGTTTATTTCTTGAATCTTCAACATGATGTTTATTAAAGAGGCACACACTTTGCCTTATATAAAGTATGGGTCTTGCCCTTGATGTTGGCAATTGGCATCCACCTCCTGTGCAGGAAATCAAATTTGTTGTTGCTATTGCACTTCCTTCCATATATCAGTGTTTGACCTGTCCCCTTAACCTCAGGGCTGGGACAAACTCTAAAACATTAATATGCATAAGAAATGTAATTGAAAAATTTATCCCCCCATTCTTAAGATGTCACGCTTCTTATTTCTGTATTTGGTGCCTGTCTAGCTGCAGCCTTGTTAGCTTGATCCCTGGCCAGACAGCATTTGTTTAATGACACCCCCCGTAGGAGCCCCCTCCTCCCCACTCATTACACCTTTTTCTTCCCTCACCCCAAATTCCCTCTAAATACGACATCTCTCAGGGTGCTTGACTAGCAGAGAACAACAGTGTTACCACTCTTTCCAGCAATAACTTGTTTTTCTTACACTGTACCTCATGAGCATAAACAAAGGAAAAGTATAGAAAGAGGGAGATTTAAGAAGTAAAAAGAGAAAGATAATGGTGAGAAGTGGACATATGGTAAAGGAAAATGTTGGAAAAAGGGAAAGAGAAGGGCAGGACTACACCAACCTGTCAATAAAGAAGCAGCAATGAATCACAGTTAAAAGAGAAGGAAGATCTGACAGTGTAGCCAAATGCAGGACCTTTGGGTCTTACCCACTCTTGACCTTGCTCTTTCAGGGCACATCTTACATTTTCTCAGAGAGGATGTGCCAATGTCACACTTCACATACTTGCCATCCAGGGAGAATCACAATGGTTGTCTCTCCCTCTCGATAGTTATTAAGCCCCATGCATGTACAATCCCGTTTTCACAAACTTCAGAGTGCACTGTAATATCTTTGCTTACTTCTCTTTAAATGGTTCCAAATGGCTACACTGCAGAAGAGGCTTCTGTCTGCTGATAGTTATTGAGCAAAACCAAATCAAGTACCAAAACACAAATAGCAGCTCAAGATCCACCCCAACTCTCTCAGCCCTCCCAGGCATGCAGAAAATGAATCTCCTTGTATTCCACAACCCCACACTTCAGAAACCTTGCTCAAGGCCTGCCTGATTTGGGATCCATCACTCCAGACCCTGAATAAAGCATCTGTTTACCTCCTCAAAACCAGAAAAGATATAATATCTTTTAACATTTACTAGGTGTTGAGAAAAACAAATACCATACAATATCACTTATATACAGAATCAAAAATATGACACAAATGAACCTATCTATGAAATGGAAACAAACTCATGGACAGAGAGAACAGACTTGTGGTTGCCAAGGAGGAGGGGGTTGGAGGAGGAATGAAGTGGGAGGTTGAGCTTAGCAGATGTAAGCTATTATATATGGAATGAATAAACAACAAGGTCCTACTGTAGTGGGGCTTCCCTGGTGGCTCAGTGGTTAAGAATCCACCTGCCAATGCAGGGGATACGGTTTCGAGCCCTGGTCCAGGAAGATCCCACATGCCGCGGAGCAACTAAGCCCATGCACCACAACTACTGAGCCTGCGCTCTAGAGCCCGCAAGCCATAACTACTGAGCCCGCGTGCCACAACTACTGAAGCCTGCGCCCCTAGAACCCGTGCTCCACAACAAGAGAAGGCACCGCAATGAGAAGCCCACACACCACAACAAAGAGTAGCCCCCACTCGCGGCAACTAAAAGAAAGCACGTGCACAACAACGAAGACCCAATGCAGCCAATAAATAAATAAATTAATTAATTTTTTAAAAAGTTATAAAAATTATTTTTTTAAAAAGGTCCTACTGTATAGCACAGAGAACTATATTTGGTATCCTATGATAAACCACAATGGAAAAGAATATTAAAAATGTATATATATCTGAATCACTTTGCTATAGAGCAGAAATTAACACATTGTATATCAACTATGTTTCAATAAAAAAAAAAGAAAGAAAAGACAGTGGCGACAGCCCCCCCCCAAAAAAAACATTTAGTAGGTGTTCATTTCTTGCTCTGAATTCATTGATGTATTAATAATAAAAAATACAGTATTGTCTGCTTTACAGACACAACTTGATATATTAACATACTGGGAGGCAGGGCTGGGATAAGGATGAGATAAGTGAGGTGCCTAGAGGCACAAAAGACAAGGAGGCACTCACTTTCAGGGTCAAGTACAAAATCAGTCATCTCTGAGGCATGGGGGATGGGAGTTTAATAAAAAAATTCGTCACCCTTCCATGCCCCAGTGCACGATTTTAGTTGCATTCTACTGACTAGGCGGAAGGACTGTATGATTGTGTTCTAGATGCCCACAGCAGTGGCTTCTTGATAATAAACCTTTATGTTTGCCTTTCCTTCCACCTGTTTTATTCTTTTGAAACTCACACCAGCTCCATGGAATCATCTCTCAACTACCACTTCCTAAATGCAAGCCTGTATGTCAAGGCTCTATTTTCTGGAAGAAATTAACCTAAGAGAATTGGCATCAGGATTTGCTATCGGAAGCAGGCCCTCAGGATGGGGCTCTGGAACTAATGACTCACCTACGATCAGCATCGCCATCGTATGACTCCCCCATATCAGATGGAAATGAGGTATGGGTAAAAGGTGAACCATTGGTTTCTGCACTTGAACAGTAGTGGGGGGATGGGAATAATAAGGACTGTGGGGTTGACTGGCTTTAAATGCAACCACAGGGAAGATTGTATTGAAAATTAGGTTCAGGATTTGCTGTTAAAGACACAGAGCTACAAGAGGTCTGTGATGTGACTCCTATGTCTAAAGCAGGGACCTGATAGGATAAGAGTGAGCCCTTGAGACTTGCATGTAGAAAGACCTAAGAACCTTGTATCCCTATGATCCTTTGAATTTCCCTACACTGGAAGAAGTAACATCCTCCCTTTTCTAGAGAACAGCCTCCTCTCACCTGGAGATCTGCAAAGACCACACCTGAGGCAGGTACATCACATGATCAAGCTTTGTCCACTTCAAGAGCTAACCCACCTTCCGGTACCACCTTCACATTAGGTTGCACCACAGCCCAAGGAAAGTAGTCCCTGCTCTGGCAGGAACAAAGAAACATGCTCTTAGAATTGTAGGACCTGAGCATGTGTACAGGTAGGCACCTGGAGCATACATTTGACAATGGATCTTTGAGATTTTGAATTAGGAGACAAAAAATATAGCTGTGATAGAGAAGACCTTATTGATATAAGAGCCTTTTCCTGTGATTTGGGAGCTTAATATTCTGACAAAATCGCCTGAGACTGGTCTAAAAATGTGCCTGGTATGGCCCCTTGGATACTGAACATGATAATGGTCTACAGTAAATGAAGTAGAGATACTGAATTGTCCTAGCAGAGTATTCGATGGAGGAGTCAGAGGGCTCTGAGAGGTGAGAATATTAGGATGGATTTAGTGAGGCTGGAGAACTCACCACCTGAGTGTATTCTCCAGCAATGGTCAAAGATAGAATGCACAGGTGAGAGGCATAGCAGACTCACTGAGAAGCTAGGCAATGGTCATCCTCTGTGGGTTAAAATCAAAGGAATTACTGAGTGGAACAGTGCTTCTGACTATAACATCACTATATCTGTGGTGTTGATAGGATTTGGGGATGGCAGGGGCCAAATGGTGGCACTTAATCATCAGAGACAAATTAGAAATAATTACTCTCATGGCATCAAGGCCAGAGTGGCAATCAGGGGGCTTCATCTCTAATAACTAGAATGCATGGATCTGCAACCAACAGGTGGAAGTAGGATTGGGCCCTGTCACCATTCTTCTCAGTGACCCACTTGCTTCTTCTCTCCGAAAACTTAGCATCAGCTTGGGAACTCCTGGTTCACAGGGAAGGGGAAGCTTCTAGCAAAGGATGCAATGTGAACCAGAAGCTATGACATCCAGTCAGTCATATTGACTCCTCATTCCAGTGGACCAGTAGCCAAAGAAAGGATCACTGTCAAGGTGGGAGTTTTCTTTGTTTGTTTTTTTGTTTGTTTTTGCGGTACGCGGGCCTCTCACTGTTGTGGCCTCTCCTGTTGCAGAGCACAGGCTCCGGACGCGCAGGCTCAGCGGCCACGGCTCACGGGCCCAGCCGCTCCGCGGCATGTGGGATCTTCCCGGACCGGGGCACGAACCTGTGTCCCCTGCATCGGCAGGCAGGCGGACTCTCAACCACTGCGCCACCAGGGAAGCCCCAAGGTGGGAGTTATTGACCCTGATTACAATAAAGATCTAGGATTGATACTATACAATAGGAACAGAAAGGGGAGTGTCTGGAAACCAGGGAATCCCCTGGGCTATTTCTGTGCCTTGTGTTCATACTAAATAGGAAATCTCAGCAACTATGGTCCACAGGTGTTAAAAATAAAAATAAAAATAGACAAAGGCTCAGATCTCTAAGGGATGAAGATCTGGGTCATTGACCAGGCAAGCAACTTAGACCTGTTTAAACACTGTCTAGCATGAACAGACTTTAGAATGGGGTAGAGAGCAGTGTGATGATGAATATCAATTACAGCGTCAGGACCTATTGTTAAGTGAGGGTCATAGCTTGTTCCAGTAAGCCTGCTGTTTTACACCTTTCATAGGATTGCAGCAATTTTGCTGATTACCTGATAATATTTTTACCAAAAACCTATGGCCAGCATCATACTTAAAATTAAAACTTTAGAAACGTTCCCTATAAATTCAATTTCAAGGCACGGATCCCTACTATTCAGACAGCGAATTAGTATCCTGCAGTTATCCTAGCCAGAACATTAAATCAAGGAAAATATTGAGAGGAATAAGAACTGGAAAGGAAGAGATAAAATTGTCCTTTATTGTATATGATATGATTGTTAATATAGAAAATACAAGAAAATATATGAAGAAATTACTAGGACTGTTAAAAAGATTGGCCAAATTGTGAAATACAAGATCCACATTCTGAAATCAGTTAACATTCATTTACATGAATAATATTGGATTAGAAAATAAAATTTACAGGTTTCATTCACAATGAACTGTGTAAAGATGTTATATGGAGAGAATTGCAAAACTTTATGTAGAAATTTAAAACACATGAATAAATAAAGGGACAAACAATGTTCAAAATGAGGAGAATCTCCTAATTAATCAGTGAATCAAATGCAGTTCCAATGAAAATATCAACAAAGTTGTTCATGAAATTTGATACACTGATTCTATAATTTTTATGAAGAGCAAAAAGCCAAGAATAGCCTAGATGATTTTGAACTAGGTAGGAAAACAAATATTACCAAATATCAAAGCTTCCTATAAACTTGTAGTAATTAAGACTGTGGTATGGGTAAGGGGATTAGCTAATTGTATGGTGGACTACAGGATTCTGAAATACAGCCATGCTTCTGTGCAAATCTGATATATTGGAGGGGTGTAATTGCCAATAACTGGGAGAAAATATGGATGAATATTTCAACAAATATACTAGAACAACCTGCTATCCATGTGATAAAAATAAATTTGGATGCCTATGCTACATCATAAACAAAAATGAATTCTAAGTATTTAAAGACGTATATATGAAAAACAAAACTTGAAAAATTTTAAAAGAATATATAGACTTTTTATGACCTTTTGCTAAGAAAAGATTTCTGAAACACACACACACACACACACAGAAATCATAAAAGAAATAAGTCCTGGGGATGTAATGCACAGCACAGTGACTATAGTTACTAATACTGTGTTGCCTATTTGAAACTTGCTGAGAGAGTAAATCTTAAAAGTCTTTCCTTTTTTTTGTATTTTATTTATTTATTTTTATACAACAGGTTCTTTTAGTTATCTATTTTATACATATTAGTGTATACAGGTCAACCCCAATCTCTCAATTCTTCCCACCATCCCCCCACTGCTTGCCCCTCTTGGTGTCCATATGTTTGTTCTCTACATCTGTGTCTCTATTTCTGCCTTGCAAACCAATTCATCTGTACCAATTTTCTAGGTTCCACATATATGTGTTAATAAAAGATATTTGTTTTTCGCTATCTGACTTACTTCACTCTGTATGACAGTCTCTAGATCCATCCATGTCTCTACAAATGACCCAATTTCATTCCTTTTTATGGCTGAGTAATATTCCATTGTATATATGTACCACTTTTCTTTATCCATTTGTCTGTTGATGGGCATTAGGTTGCTTCCATGACCTGGCTTTTGTAAATAGTGCTGCAATGAACATTGGGGTGCATGTGTCTTTTTGAATTATGGTTTTCTCTGGGTATATGCCCACTACTGGGATTGCTGGGTCATATGGTAGTTCTATTTTTCGTTTCTTAAGGAAGCTCCATACTGTTCTCCATAGTGGCTGTATCAATTTACATTCTCACCAACAGTGCAAGAGGGTTCCCTTTTCTTCACACCCTCTCCAGCATTTGTTGTTTGTAGACTTTCTGAAGATGCCCATTCTAACTGGTGTGAGGTGATATCTCATTGTAGTTTTGATTTGCATCTTTTTAATAATTAGTGATGTTGAGCAGCTTTTCATGTGTCTCTTGGCCATCTGTATATCTTCCTTGGAAAAATTCTCTTTAGATCTTCTTCCCATTTTTGGATTGGGTTCTTTGTCTTTTTAATATTGAGCTGCATGAGCTGTTTATATATTTTGGAGATTAATCCTTTGTCCATTGATTCATTTGCAAATATTTTCTCCCATTCTGAGGATTCGCTTTTCATCTTGTTTATGGTTTCCTTTGCTGTGCAAAAGCTTTTAAGTTTCATTAGGTCCCATTTCTTTATTTTTGTTTTTATTTCCATTACTCTAGGAGGTGGGTCAAGAAAGATCTTTCTGTGACTTATGTCAAAGAGTGTTCTTTCTATGTATTTCTCTAAGAGTTTTATAGTGTCTGGCCTTACATCTAGGTCTTTAATCCATTTTGAGTGTGTTTTTGTGTATGGTGTTAGGGAGTGTTCTAATTTCATTTTTTACATGTAGCTGTCCAGCTTTCCCAGCATCACTTATTGAAGAGACTGTTTTTTCTCCATTGTATATCCTTGCCTCCTTTGTCATAGATTAGTTGACCATAGGTGCGTGGGTTTATCTCTGGGCTTTCTATCCTGTTCCATTGATCTATATTTCTGTTTTTGTGCCAATACCATATTGTCTGGATTACTGTAACTTTGTAGTATAGTCTGAAGTCAGGGAGTCTGATTCCTCCAGCTCCATTTTTCTTTCTCAGAACTGCTTTGGCTATTTGGGGGTCTTTTGTGCCTCCATACAAATTTTAAGGTTTTTTGCTCTAGTTCTGTAAAAAATGCCACTGGTAATTTGATAGGGATTGCATTGAATCTGTAGATTGATTTGGATAGTATAGTCATTTTCAAAATATTGATTCTTCCAATCCATGAACATGGTATATCTCTCCAGTTGTTTGTGTCATCTTTGATTTCTTTCATCAGTGTCTTTTAGTTTTCTGAGTATAGGTCTTTTGCCTCCTTAGGTAGGTTTATTCCTCGGTATTTTATTCTTTTTTTGCAATGGTGAATGGGATCATTTCCTTAATTTCTCTTTCTGATCTTTCACTGTTAGTATGTAGGAATTCAAGAGATATCTATGCATTAATTTTGTATCCTGCAACTTTATCAGATTCATTGATTAGCTCTAGTAGTTTTCTGGTGGCATCTTTAGGATTATCTGTGTATAGTACCATGCCATCTGCAAACAGTGATAGTTTTACTTCTTCTTTTCCAATTTATATTCATTTTATTTCCTTTTCTTCTCTGATTGCTATGGCTAGGACTTCCAAAACTATGTATGAATAAGAGTGGCAAGAGTGCACATTGTTGTCTTGTTCCTGATCTTAGAGGAAATGCTTTCAGTTTTTCAGCATTGAGAATGATGTTTGCTGTGGGTTTATTGTATATAGCCTTTATTATGTGGAGGTAGCTTCCCTCTATGCCCACTTTCTGGAGAGTTTGATCATAAATGTGTGCTGAATTTTGTCAAAAGCTTTTTCTGCATCTATTGAGATGATCATACAGTTTTTATTCTTCAGTTTGTTAATATGGTGTATCACATTGATTGATTCATGTATACTGAAGAATCCTTGCATCCCTGGGATAAATCCCGCCTGATCATGGTGTTGTTGGGTTCTGTTTGCTAGTATTTTGTTGACAAGCTTTGCATCTATACTCATCAGTGATATTGGTCTGTAATTTTCTTTTTCTGTAGTATCTTTGTCTGGTTTTGGTATCAGGGTGATGGTGGCCTCATAGAATGAGTTTGGGAGTGTTCCTTCTTCTGCAGTTCTTTGGAAGAGTTTGAGAAGGATGGGAGTTACCTCTTCTCCAAACGTTTGATAGAATTCACCTGTGAAGCCATCTGGTCCTGGGCTTTTGTTTGTTGGAAGATTTTTAATTACAGTTTCAATTTCAGTGCTTGTGATTGGTCTGTTCATATTTTCTATTTCTTCCTGGTTTAGTCTCGGAAGGTATACCTTTATAAGAATTTGTCCATTTCTTCTAGGTTGTCCATTTTATTGGCACAGAGTTGCTTGTAGTATTCTCTTATGGTGCTTTGTATTTCTGCAGTGTCTGTTGTAACTTCTCCTTTTTCATTTCTAATTTTATTGATTTGCAGCCTCTCCCTCTTTTGCTTGATGAATCTGGCTAAAGATCTATCAATTTCATTTATCTTCTCAAAGAACCAGCTTTTAGTTTTATTGCTCTTTTCTATTGTTTTCTGTGTTTCTATTTCATTTATTTCTGCTCTGATCTTCATGATTTCTGTCCTTTTACTAACTTTGGGTTCTGTTTGTTCTTCTTCTCTAGTTCTTTAGGTGAAGGTTAGATTGTTTATTGTAGATTTTTCTTTTTTCTTGAGGTAGGCTTGTATTGCTATAAACTTCCCTCTTAGAACTGCTTTCACTGCATCCCATAGGTTTTGGATCATTGTGTTTTCATTGTCATTTTTCTCTAGGTATTTTTTGATTTCCTCTTTGATTACTTCAGTGATCTCTTGGTTATTTAGTAGTGTATTGTTTAGCCTCCACGTGTTTGTGTTTTTTATTTTTTTTCCCTATAATTGATTTTTAATCTCATAGCATTGTGGTCAGAAAAGATGCTTGATATGATATCAATTTCTTAAATTTACCAAGGCTTGATTTGTGACCCAACATGTGATCTATCCTGGAAAATGTTCCGTGTGCACTTGAAAAGAAAGTGTAATCTACTGTTTTCAGATGGAATGTCCTATAAATATCAATTAAATTTATCTGGACTGTTGTGTCATTTAAAGCTCGTGTTTCCTTATTAACCTTATGTCTGGATGATATGTCCATTGGTGTAAGTGAGGTGTTAAGTGATTGTGTTACTGTCGATTTCCTCTTTTATAGCTGTTAGCAGTTGCCTTATGTATTGAGGTGCTCCTATGTTGGGTGCATATATATTTATAATTGTTATATCTTCTTTGTGGATTGATCCCTTGATCATTATGTAGCGTCCTTCCTTGTCTCTTGTAACAGTCTTTATTTTAAAGTCTTTTTTATCTGATATGAGTATTGCTATTCCAGCTTTCTTTTGATTTCCACTTGCATGGAATATCTTCTCCCATCCCCTCACTTTCAGTCTGTATGTGTCCCTAGGTCTGAAGTGGGTCTCTTGTACAAGACAGCGTATATATGGATCTTGGTTTTTTCTGTTTTGTTTTGTTTTTTGTGGTATGTGGGCCTCTCACTGTTGTGGCCTCTCCCATTGCGGACCACAGGCTCTGGACACGCAGGCTCAGTGGCCATGGCTCACGGGTCTAGCCGCTCCACGGCATGTGGGATCTTCCCGGACTGGTGCACGAACCCGTGTGCCGTGCATCAGCAGGCGGACTCTCAACCACTGCACCACCAGGGAAGCCCTGGATCTTGTTTTTGTATCCATTCAGCAAACCTTTGTCTTTTGGATGGAGCATTTAATCCATTCACATTTAAGGTGATTATCAATATGTATGTTCCTACTACCATTTTCTTAATTATTTTGCATTTACTTTTGTAGGTTCTTTTCTTCCCTTGTGGTTCACACTTAGAGAAGCTCCTTTACCATCTGTTGTAGAGCTGGTTTGGTGGTGCTGAATTCTCTTAGCTTTTGCTTGTCTGTAAAACTTTTGATTTCTCCATTGAATCTGAATGAGATCCTTGCCAGGTAGAGTAATCTTGGTTGTAGTTATTTCCCTCTCATCATTTTCAATATATCGTGCCACTCCCTTCTGGCTTGTAGAGTTTCTGCTGAGAAATCAGCTGCTAATCTTATGGGAGTTCCCATAAAATGTTGTCATTTTTCCCTTGTTGCTTTCAATAATTTTTCTTTGTCTTTAATTTTTGTCAATTTGATTACTATGTGTCTTGGCGTGTTTCTCCTTGGGTTTATCCTGCCTGGGACTCTCTGTGCTCCTGGACTTGGGTGGCTATTTCCTTCCCATGTTAGGGAAGTTTTTGACTATAATCTCTTCAAATATTTTCTCAGGTCTTGTCTCTCTCTCTTCTCCTCTGGGACCCCTATAATGTGAATGTTGGTGTGTTTAATGTTTCCCAGAGGTTTCTTAGGCTGTCTTCATTTCTTTTTTCTTTATTCTGTTCCAAAGCAGTGAATTCCACTATTCTGTCTTCTTCAAGGTCACTTACCCATTCTTCTGCCTCAGTTATTTTGTTGTTGATTCCTTCTATTATATTTTTCATTCCAGTTATTTTATTGTTCATCTCTGTTTGTTTGTTCTTTAATTCTGTTAGGTCTTTATTAAGCGTTTCTTGCATCTAGTCAATCTTTGCCTCCATTCTTTTTCTGAGGTCCTGGATCATCTTCACTATCATTATTCTGAATTCTTTTTCTGGAAGGCTGCCTATCTCCACTTCATTTAGTTGTTTTTCTGGGGTTTTATCTTGTTCATTTATCTAGTGCATAGTCCTCTGCCTTTTCATTTTGTCTATCTTTCTGTGAATGTGGTTTTCATTCCACAGGCTGCAGGATTGTAGTTCTTCTTGCTTCTGCTGTCTGCCCTCTGGTGGATCTTAAAAGTCTTTCATCACAAGAAGAAAAATTTTTTGTAACCATGTATGGTGATGCGTGTTAACTAGACCTATTGTGGTGATCATTTTGCAGTTCATACAAATATCAAATCATTATGTTGTCCACCTGAAGCTGATGTAATGTTCTATGTCAATTACACCTCAATAAAAAAATTTTTAAGAAATCATAAAAGGAAAAAAGACCTGCATAGTATCAAGCTTATGATATAGACAACTTTCAGAATAGGCTTATTATCATTAATCAATTACATGCATCTTCACATCATCTGTGCCACTTTCTAAATAAATTAAGATAATCAAGAGTAGGATGAAGAGTTTTCAGGGCAGCTGTTGAGGGCAAAATGTGATACTGGGTAAGTAAGAGAAAAATGCTATACTTTATGTAATTAGAGTTGACATTCTTTATGGCAGAGAAAGCAAGCCAATAGCGAAGGCAAATTATAAGCCAACTCAAGGTATGTTTCTCACCAATGATCAGGGGTGACTCAACTTACAGACATCTCAGTAATTAATGTTTTGTTCTGAACTTCATTAATTGTTCTCTTCAGAGTATCTATAATGCAGAAGCTCAAATTACTTTACATTTTTTCCCTTTTGAAAGTATTTACCAAATGAGTATGAATAGGAAGGAGAGAAAACTTCTTTTTTCATAACATAAAGTTTCTTGAGTTTTAGAGTATAAATGAGTAAGCCCCTGAGAGTGGTATTTTTAGCATCAGATCTCATGACAAGGCACTACTTCTATAAGGATCGTCAGTCTCACAAATTTAAATTGATTGAAGAATACTTGGAATAGATGTAAATCTAAAGTAGAGAAAAGACTGAGATTTCTAATCATATAGCTAATGCCTTGCAGATGTGTGTTAACAAAAAGAGAAAGCTTGCTATTCCATAAAGCTAATAAAACACTTTATTCTTTAATGTGACCTAATTTTTTCCAGCTTGATTAACTCCATCAGTTATTAGTCCTATTTCATTCTTTGTATTTTTACTATTTCTTTTTTTTTGCCATTCTATTTATTTTTTTTTAATTTTTATTGTAGTATAGTTAATTTACAATGTTGTGTTGGTCTGAGGTATACAGCAAAGTGAATCAGTTATACATATACATATATCCACTCTCTTTTTTTTTAAGATTCTTTTCCCATATAGGCCATTACAGCATACTGAGTAGAGTTCTCTGTACTATACAGCAGGTTCTTGTTAGTTATCTACTTTACATATAATAGTGTGTATATGTCAATCCCAATCTCCTATTTCAAATTTTTTTAAGATTTAATTTACTCCTGATTGCTACTGTTGCCTGATTTGTCACATACCTGGTTTCCTCCTTAAAAAACAAAAAAAAGTCAAAGGCTAAAACAATGCTATTTCAGCCACAGTTTCAAGGTCACAAACACAATCTCTTCCCAGGCTTTAAGGTTCTTGTGATAGCACACCAAATTATACTGGAATCTAAAGGTGTCTCTTTTAGCAAATGGTGATTACAATCTAGTATAGAAATTCACTTCACAGCTTAGTCTACCATGGAGAAAAAGCAAATTGTTAAAAACCAATAGGTTCCTAAGAGTAAGATGAAGGGTGTGTTCATGCACCACAGTAACTGCAACAGCAGGTAACAAGGGCATTTTGTAAAACTAAAGCAAGACATTAAGGGGCCTGGAGAAACAGACTCAGCAGGGAAGTTCACTTAATAACTTGTCCCATCATGTAAAGGTTATCTGTGGACAACCATGAGCATCTCAGGTACAGTTCATTCTTTGTCTTCCACCATGGTGGGGAAGGCTGCTTAAATCAAATATTCGGCCAACTATAATATTAGAAAAAATTAATTTGCAGAAATGGACTTCCAGCAAACTTAAAGCCTGGTTCTGCTCTCAGTATCCAGAGATGCCTGGGAAATTGACCTCAATTTCACCTGGTGCTGAAGCTATCACTCAGAAATATGGTGGAGGTGGGAATGTAAATTGATACAGTCACTATGGAGAACAGTATGGAGGTTCCTTAAAAAACGAAAAATGGAACTACCATATGACCCAGCAATCCCAGTACTGGGTATATACCCAGAGAAAACCACAATTCAAAAAGACACATGCACCCCAATGTTCATTGCAGCACTATTTACAATAGCCAGGTCACAGAAGCAACCTAAATGCCCATCGACAGAAGAATGGATAAAGAAAAGTGGTACATATATATAATGGCATATTACTCAGTCATAAAAAGGAATGAAATTAGGTCTTTTGTAGAGATGTGGATGGACCTAGAGACCGTCATGCAGAGTGAAGTAAGTCAGAAAGAGAAAAAAAATATCGTATATTAACGCATATATGTGGAATCTAGAAAAATGGTACAGATGAACTGGTTTGCAAGGTAGAAATAGAGACACAGATGTAGAGAACAAATGTATGGACACCAAGGGGAGGAAGCGGGGTGGGGGTGGGGGGTGGGATGAATTGGGAGATTGGGATTGACATATATACACTAATTTGTATAAAATAGATAACTAATAAGAACCTGCTGTATAAAAAATAAAATAAAATTCAAAAAATAAAAAAGAAATATGCTGGAGTTGTTGTGCATCAGTTACTCGGACCTGGTATGGGGATCGGCATACAGGAAATCCAGAACAGTTGGGAGAGGCTGGGAGCAGGGACAGGACTTGGGTGAGGTGAATGAGATTCCCTGGTGGAAAATTTGAGGAAGTGCTCACACACTCAGGCACTGATCCTGCATTTGCATGCCCCTGAGAGTGAGTACCTCCTTAAATGTTGTGCCCTGGCTGCTTCACTCCCCTCACCATAGTCCTAGCCCTGGCCAAGAGGACAAAGACAAACAAAGTGGCAAACAAAACCTGAGTATGAACCCAGTGAAATCCTCAGACCATGCTGATGCTTCTTTGAAGTCCCCATGGGAAACTTGGGGATCTGGAAAGCCTGACCCTGTGTCTGGGAGCGGGGTGCACTGTCTAATTCCTATGGTTACATGCTTAGAGGTAAATTTCTCTGTCTTTTGAAATGAAACCAGCTTTCCATCCTTTAACTGTGTCTCTTGGCACTTTCCCATCTATTACATCATTGTCCTGCGGTATCACCTATGCAACACTTAACACTAAAATAAGATTCCAAGTCAAAGTACAGAAAATCAAGGTCAGCATTATGAACATCAGTGATTGCACTGCAGGTGTAAGGAGTTAGACAATAGCAGACCTATGGGAAGAAGGTAAACTAGGTTATTCTCCACACTCACTTAAAAATTCTGTTTATTAGCTATTTAATAGTTTCTTAAATGTTTTTCTCTTTTTTTGCCTCTTGTATGCTAAAAAAAGATGTGACTAGCACCAAATAAAAATGAGTAATTCAAATAGCAACAAAGAAACAGTATGTTTTTTTATTAATTTATTTATTTTTTGGCTGCATTGGGTCTTTGTTGCTGCGTAGGCTTTCTCTAGTTGTGGAGAGTGGGGGCTTCTCTTGTTGCGGAGCATGGGCTCTAGGCACGCAGGCTTCAGTAGTTGTGGCACACGGACTCAGTAGTTGTGGCTCCTGGGCTCTAGAGCACAGGCTCAATAGTTGTGGCACATGGGCTTAGTTGCTCCGCGGCATGTGGGATCTTCCCGGATCAGGGCTCGAACCCGTGTCCCCTGCACTGGCAGGCAGACTCTTAACCACTGCACCACCAGGGAAGTCCCAAGAAACAGTATTGTTCTTGTGCAAAAGACAGTGGGTCTTCTGCTTAAGGACAACTGACCTAAATGCCCAAAGGGGCCTCTAGGGCTCCTCTTATCTATTACTGCATAACAACCTACCCTAAAACTTTATGGCTCAAGACAATAAGCATGTTTCTATATTTCTTTTGACTTTGTGGGTTTGGAATTCTATCCCATGAACACCAAATGGGATCATTGCTGTTATTCAGCTAACAGCTGGGCTGATCTGAAAGATACAAGACAGTTTCATTCACATGCCTGGAAGGCTGGGCTCAGCTGGGCTCTTCTTGTCCTCCTGGTAGTCTTAGGGGGTCTCCATGTAATCTCTCCAGCAGGGTAGTCAGACTCCTTACGTGGTGTCCCAGGGCTCCAAATGCAAGTATTCCCAGAGAAAGGAAGTAGAAAGTGCCAATCTCTTAAGGCCAGGACTGGAAACTGGCCCGACATCACTTTTATACTTCTGCTATATTCTGTCAAGACAGCCACAGAGCCCCCACTTTCAAGGGAAGGGTAACAGACCCCATCTCTCAGTGGGAGGAATATCAAAGAGTTTTTGGCCATCTTTATCCCACTGATCATCAGCTTCTTCCATCTAGAAGTTGTAACACACTAGAATAGTACCAGACATGTCCAGCCCCCATGGAGCATATTATGTTCTCTTTTTCGACTGAGTATGTTCATGACTACTCCTCAACTTCCTCAAAGCAAAGAGGGGGGACCAGACCAGATGCTCAGGGACTCAGAGGAGTTACACATCTGGGCTACCTGAGTACACTCAACAAAGCACCTGGAACTCAGGTAAGCCCTGGGCTGTGTGGGATGAAGCTAAGAACAACATCCAGGCAGCTTGATATGGTTTATCCACCACTTCACTGAGACCCTGACCAAGGCACCAAGTCTGATGGTCACATTATCTTACTTGACTTCTGAGTAGGACTGGACACAGCTTAGCAATCCCGCATCCTTTAAATGTTGTTTTCTCTTGGCTCCCGTGATAACATACACCCCTGACTTTCCTCCTACTTCAAGGTCTGTTTTTTTCTCCAACACTCCTGCTGCTATCTCCTCCTTTGCCAAATCTTTAAAGTTTGTGTGACTCAGGGTTTTGTCCTGGGCCCTGTCTGTATCTACAGTTTGTCCCCTAAGTGCTCCCATGCATCCATACACTGGTGCAAAAAGAATCCATATACTGATGTACTCCAAGTTTGAATCTCCAGTCTAGACTTCATTTGTCAACTCCAGGTTCATGTTTTTGGCTGCCTATTTGATATTTCCACTTGGATGGAAAGAGGCATTTCAAACTTAGCATGATCAAAACAAAATTATTTTAATCCTCTCAAAACCAATTTCTCCCCGTCTTTCCTATGCACCCAGTTGCTCAATCAAAGATCTAGAAGTCATCCTTAATTTAACTCTTTTCCTTCACCCACCCATACCCCATCACCCTCTGAACCCCCAGACATCCCTCACCCCCCACATCTAATCTATAAGCAAGATCTCTCAGCATCCAAATGTGTCCCAAATCTAGCTATTTAGGATTTAATATACCCATATGCATTTCCATCTCTTGCCTGGTCTGCAACCAAAAACTTCCAATGGGTTATTTATTCTCTTTCCATTCTCATCCCTTTACATTAACTCCCTTCAGTGGCCAGAGAGACCTTAAAACAGAATCAGATGGTGTAAATAAAGAGAGTAGGCCCTTTTTAAAACCACTCATAGCCCCACCGCTCTCAGAGTGTTATCCACACTCCTTACCACAGCCCAGTTCCTACGTGATTTGGCCCCAGCCACCTTTCTGACATTGAATTCTGCTCCTTGCTCACTACAGTCCACACTTCCTGGCCTCCTTTTTCTTCCCCTCTGCCTGAAATACTCTTGTTAAGCTGCCTCAGCCTCATTCTTCAGGCCCCAGCTTAGATGACCCCTCACTGGTCTTGTGACGCCCCCAACCCTCATGGCTTTTAGCAAAATCTGTAACTCACTCATTTATTATTGGATTGTCATTGTCTGTATTCCCTTCCAAAAAATAAATTCCATGAATTCAGTGTTACCATTACAGCAGAGCATATTTGGATCATGCTCCAGGGGAGCAGCATAAATTTAAGCAATGCAGAGGCCCTGAAGGACCTGCTGTCTTGTTTGTTGCTATGTCCCCCATGCTTGACATAGTGCCTGGTACGTAGTAGGTGCTGAATGAATATTTTTCTGTGAATGAATGGATGAACTAATGACTCTGAGCCTATTATTTTAAAAAGGCTTGGGCATTTTGGGACCTTGCAATCTGGCACTACATCTATTCTTCTCTCAATAGATACATGTTTATCCATAGAAACTGAAAACATATTGTTAAAGCGTGATATATATCTTTTTCCTATTAAAAAATAGTTTAGTTGTGCAATCCTTTCAAATATTTATATTGATTGTATAAAAAATTTTAAAGTACAGACATAAAAAAATAAATGTCACTCATAATTGAACATTAGATGGATAATGTCCTAAATGTTGTATCCTTTACTATTTTGTTTCCTTGTACTTCTTGAAATCTTTCTCTACCCTGTAGTCATTTCTCAGTATAGAATTTCAACTGTTTAATATCATATTCCCCAGAATGAGGGAGAAATAAAGAACAATATTGTAACAACTGGCTTCAAGGAAGCCTGGAGGACAATTCTGATGCTTTTAGGTGATCTTTACTAGCCAACTGGAATAAATTAATTCACCTAAAAGATTTTAAATCAGTTAATCAACAAAACATTACTCTTAAAATCCAGAATTCTGTTTGCATGTATCACAAAAGATTGGTAATTATGTCAGAAGCCAAATCACTAGTATGTGATAAATGGAATATTTGTAAGTGGAATGGAATATTTATAAATGGAATATTTCCTGCCATATCTATAAACAAAGGATGTCACAGTCACCAGTGATTGCAGCCCTCCAACATGAGCTGAAAAGAATACCTGCCATCTAGCAACCAACAGCCTGCAACCACTCCCTATGGTGAGTGCTAAGGAAACTATAGATGTGAAAATACAGGCCCCAGGTAGCTAAGGTGCATATCAAAGGGATGATTTCAGTGAGCCCGACTCTTGCATCTTCTTATACAGAGAAAAGCGCTAAATTCCTTAACTTGAGATATCTGGCTTCCTTATTTAACAATAATCTTTTGATTATTACCTGCTCTTTGTTGCAAAACTCCTATATCCTGGCTCCTTCCCTTCGTCTCATCAAGAGTAATTTCTCAGTTATCTGAAATGCTGTCTCCCGGACTGCAGTCCTCATTTTGCCCCAAATAAAACTTAACTCGCAACTCTCACGTTGTGCATATAATTTTTGTAAGTCAACAGTTATGGTGACCACGAAGGGACCCAGAGTGGACTTTTCTCTTTCACCTAAACTCTGCAAGGAACCAGAGCCTTGGTACCAGCAGAGGCTGCTTGCACCCATCTGCCTCCTCAGATAGTCTAGACAAATTTGGGTAAGTCTCTCCTGGTTCTTGGATCTTCCGTGTTATTTGATGACCCTGAGTTTCATCTGGCAGTGCAGGAGGTACCTGCCCCCTCCCAGTTGAAAGATACTGGGGGGGCCCGGTTGAAAGATACCAAGGTTGCTCAGTTGTAGGAGACTGAGTGGTCTGCACTGAGTGGATAGGTAAGAGGCTGATCTGACGCTTTTCCTCAATTCTGCTGCCTTAATAGAATTTGTCAGGATAAAAGTGAAGATATTACATGAGAGCGTTGCTACAAAGAAAAAGGACAAGTCTCCTCCTAGCCGGTTACAGCTTTCTCAGGGGACTTAGAAATTTATGGCAGTGGTGGAGGCAAAGTCCTCACACCGTGCAGTGGTCCCATACGGACACCCACTCATTAATTAAAACACTTGCTTGTCCAGGGGTCGTGGATAAGAATTGGCCATTCAGTTATCCGAGCACCCATGGTGGTCTTAGACCACCGAAGGGAGAACTGAGACATGTAAGAGGGCTGAAACGACTCTGGGGTGACTCCTAGCGGGGCTAAGCTCACAAGCAGCATACTGGCCCACCACACAATTTCACTAGTAAATTTTATCCTTGATAAATTTAACTTAAAATGAGAGATAGACTCTCTCAAACACAAAAACAGGGGCATAAGAAAACCAACCTCTGACTAACACTCCAGCCAGGTTCATGTACAACAAGTAGGGGGCTCATACTTACAAGTACCTAGTTAATTGGGGAAATTATACTAAAAGAGAACTCAACCTAAATGGCCAAATTGGGGTTCTTCAATATTCCAAAAATTGCTGTTTTTGTGCACACAGTTAGAAAAAAAAAAAGCCGGCCATAAGATCAAACAGACTGAATGGAATGCTTACTTTGATTGGTGTCTAGAAGCTTCTAAAAGAGGAAATGATAGAGTAATTCCATTGGCATTTGCAAGATATTTGAGTTAACCATCCAGACCTATGAGCCTCTGTATCAATTAGTATTTACTTAATTGGAAATTAAGGGAAATCTCACCCTAAAAACGAGGAGGCTCTTCTTATTGCCTACGCAGTTAAGTTAAATTAAGGTTGAAAAGCTGTCTTGATAAAATCTTTTCAGAATTCTGACTTGAAACAAAGCCCTTCTAGGGGGAAACTTGCATTTCTCTTCCCGTGTCTTTGAGATGTAAATGTTCTACCTGATCTTCCCAGGACGTTCTGTGTGAATGTGTGTGCATGTGTTTTGAAAACCTGGCCTCTGCCATGCATTTTTCTTGAGAGGAAACTCTCCGGATTTTACTTAGGTGAAATCCTCCCCTATACTCTTATGGGGAAGCCTCTTGCATCTTATTGGTTTGAATCACTATTAATATGTATTTTATTAATGGCCAAATGATGGATCCTTTTAAATTGGAGAAACTAACAAATTAAATCTAGAGCGCTCTCATAAATAGCTGTTTTATTGGTATCTATAAAACAAAAATCTAACTAAAGCTCTCTTAGCCTCCAGTTGACTCTGGGATGCTTCGAAGGAGCACCCTAAGACATCTCAGAGATGAATGTTAAACCAAGTTTACTTGGTATGTTTAACTACTTCAGAAACATTGTCAAGTGATTGGAGAGGAAACTTTGGTTATAGTGTATGGATACATATTATTAATATAGATATTCCAATATATATATGAAATCCCTAACATTCATATGTCTTGATATAATGTCATAATTCTAGTTATTCTAAAATGTTATATGTCACAGAAATATACAAGTTTCCTACTAATTGCATTGTACTCAAATCTTTAACCATGCTATTTTAAGTTTTGTCCTGATGCTTTTACAAAATGAAGAATTTCGAGGAGACTCAAAAAGAACTTTTTAAACAAACATAAGTTTCTGATGGCCTTTAGATACTACCACTGAACTATGTAACAAATGGCGGAAAACCTGATTACTTCATCCAAATCAACAGGAATCAATTGCATGGGACTGAATGAACTGATGAATATGATTTATAACTTTATGACTCTGGGAAATATACTAACTTTAATCTTTGTTTTTCAGAAAAACCTTTTCTCTTATGCTATGACCTACAAGTTGATAAAGTATACCCTCGTAAACAAAGATAAAACATTTATCTTTTTCGCTCTACCTGATCCTGCCAGAATTTGGCTTCTCCAGCTGGCTCTCCTATGAACTTGATAGTTTATTGCAACTGGATTACAACTAGTTATACTAATTGTTTTAATTTGTTCTTTGTTTCCAAATTGTTTACGATTGTGTCTCCCTGCTGCATTATGACTGTCAATATTACTAGCTGCATTACTTATCCTGTCTATTTTATAAGATCGTTGTCTCTTACAGTACTCAATGATAGTAACCAGGCTACTAGCCTACTGAATTCTTAGGTCTGTATGTTGAGAAAAGCGGTGCTACAAAATCGCGTGGCCCTTGACATCCTTACAACATCTCAGGGAGTTACCTGTGCCACAATTCAAACTGAATGCTGTGTCCTCTAATATAACACGTTTAGTTAACCATATGAAAAATCAGATTTCTGCCTTAAGTGACCCACTTCAAAGTCTTGACCACCTCTTAGAAAACTGGTTTGGTGTGGGAAGCTATTGGTTTAAATATTATAACTCTATTAATGTTATTAGCTATATTATTTGTATTTTGCCTGTTTTACAAGATTATTGTTTTTTGTATTATTAAATGTGTGACTGAGCCTCCAACAAAAATAATGATGACTAGGCAACTTGAAGCAGTTGATCAAATATATAGTTTTGTATGCGATCAATGATTGTAATAGTGCAACTCTAGATATAGGAAGATGCAACAAGGGAAAACATTTCCTGGATCATAATAGATTAGCAAGATAGAGGATCCAGAGGATCTTTAATCTGATGATTAAACAGGCCTGATCCGAAAATTAACACCTGGAATGGCATATCAACAAGAAATTTTGCCTGATCTGGGATGAGCCTCCCAGCACTGTGGGACAAAATTTGGTCATGAAATGTCTCCCAAACATTGGTCCAATTTTCGACCAAGATGAGCGACTGATAAATGGAATAGTTATAAATGGAATGGAGTATTTATAAGTGGAATATTTCCTGTCATATCGATAAACAAAGGATGTCACAGTCACCAGTGATTGCAGCCCTCCAACGTGAGCTGAAAAGAATACCTGCCGGGCTTCCCTGGTGGCGCAGTGGTTGAGAGTCCGCCTGCCGATGCAGGGGACACGGGTTCGTGCCCCGGTCCGGGAAGATCCCACATGCCGCGGAGCGGCTGGGTCCGTGCGCCATGGCCGCTGAGCCTGCGCATTCGGAGCCTGTGCTCTGCAACGGGAGAGGCCACAGCAGTGAGAAGCCCGCATACCGCAAAAAAAAAAAAAAGAATACCTGCCATCTAGCAACAAACAGCCTGCAAGTACTCCCTATGGTGAGTGCTAAGGAAACTATAGATGTGAAAATACAGGCCCCAGGTAGCTAAGGTGCATATCAAAGGGATGATTTCAGTGAGCCCGACTCTTGCATCTTCTTATACAGAGAAAAGCGCTAAATTCCTTAACTTGAGATATCTGGTTTCCTTATTTAACAATAATCTTTTGACGTTCCCAATTACCTGCTCTTTGTTGCAAAACTCCTATATCCTGGCTCCTTCCCTTTGCCTACTTGGAGCAGTTTCTCAGAGTTATCTGAAACACTGTCTCCCGGACTGCAGTCCTCATTTTGCCCCAAATAAAACTTAACTCGCAACTCTTACATTGTGCATATTTTTTTAAGTCAACACATGCTAATGTAAATCAGCATACATTATTCATTCAGTTAATGTTCAGTCAACAAGTCCTTCTGAGCATCTACAGTGTCAGCAATGTTCTAGACCCTGGCAACACAGGGGTGACCAAAAGCCCTGCTGTCCCAGAGCGTGGTCTAGCTGGAGGACAAAGAGAGGTGGTAGATAGATGGTAGGTAGGTAGATAGGTATTATAAAATAGGCAGAAACAGATGATAGATACATGATAGGTAGATAGATAGATGATATAGATAGATAGATAGCATATGTAACATATTTGATGGTGATAAGTTCTTTGGAGAAAAAAGTCAGGGAAGAATGATGAAGAGTTTGTAATTTTAATTTGTCATTGGAGTTATCAGGAAGCTAAATAACTGAGATCTGAAAGAGGTGAGAGAGTCCAGCACAGAGAAATCTGGGGAAAGAGTGTTCCAGGCAGAGGAAACACCCACTGCAAAGGTTCAGAGGTGGGAGAGAGTCTGGTTTGGTCTAGAAAGTATCAAGTCAGTGTGGCTGGAGCTGAGTGACCAAGGGAGAAAGTAGTAGAAAATACAGTCAGAGAAGTACCAAATTATTCAGAGCCATAGAGGCTATTTTAAAGATTATGGCTTTTACACTGAGTGAAACAGAAAGCTATTGGAAGACTAAGGATTTAAGAATGATATCATCTTACTTAATATGTAAAAGGATCGCTCTGGCTGCTGTGCTAGAAGTAGCTGTGGCTGAAGGGCAGAAGGAGGAAGGGGATCAGGAGAGTTCGGCAATATTCTGAGAGAGAAGGGATGACTTGGACTGGGTGGACAGAGCAAGAAAGGTAAGATTCAGGGCTTCCCTGGTGGCACAGTGGTTGAGAGTCCGCCTGCCAATGTGGGGGACACAGGTTTGTGCTCCGGTCCGGGAAGATCCCACATGCCACGGAGCGGCTGGGCCCGTGAGCCATGGCCGCTGAGCCTGCGCGCCCAGAGCCTGTGCTCCACAACGGGAGAGGCCACAACAGTGAGAGGCCTGCGTACAGCAAAAAAAAAAAAAAAAAAAAAAAGAAAGGTAGTATTCAAAATATATTTTGAAGGTAGAGCTAACAGTCTTTGTGGACGGCTTGCAGGTGAGATCTTGACCATCCCAAAGTCTTAGGTCTGAACAACTGGAAAGAATGGAGGTACCATTTACACAGAAGAGAAAGACCGTGGGAGAAGCAGGTTTCAGTGGAATATTAGTACCACCCAAGCAAAAAAAAAAAAAGAAAAAGAAAAGAAGAAAAATGTTTAAACGAAGTTTAATATTTAAAAATGTATGGGAAAGTATTGCTTGGCTACGTTAAAAGGGAGAAAGCAGGATACAGAGTGAATAATAAATGAAGATAAATGGGTTTTTAAGTGCTAGTACAATTAATAGAATAAACTGGGTCTGTTCTGATACTGGATGTGTTTCTTTTAAAATAGTCCAAAATCAAGCAAACAAACAAACAAAAGAGGAGTCTCTAAGCAGCAATCAGAGGGATTTGACACTCCCTACATATCCCTGTAGAACAGCTTTCTTAGAAAGGATCAATTCACCAAGCAATAAAATATAACTCTACAAGCTTTAGAGTATGTTCACCAACAAGAAAGTAATTCTGATTTTTCTCATGAGACAGTTATTTTCTATCTTCATCAAATATTTCTCCAGATAATCATATGAAAGGCAGAAGGACACAGAATTCTGCAGCAAGTGGTATCCAGTGGCCCACTGACAGTGTCTGAGAGAAAATTAACAATATTATGTGAGATCTCCAAAATGGGGCTCCATAGAAGCCCACACTTCGGTGATATTTAACTACCTTGTTTAATATACAATTATAAGGCAGTCCCTCCCCCCACCCCTTACTTTTTTCTGAACATAGCAAATAATTAGCTTTCTAAACAGGCAGTTGGACATAGTATCTTTCTAAATGCATGGATGATTTTTACAAAGCATGAAACTCAGCGTTAAGACATTGTTAGGCTTTCAACTAATAATCTGCATCTACATTTGGTTTGGTCAGGAAGGGACTCTTTGATGAATCCCAAACCCTTCTAATTATCTCTTCTCCCAAGTTTCTTCTCATATAATTTCTATAAAAAGGAAATATAGAAGTAATTACCGAGTCAGGCAAAAATCAATACAGCCGCTCACCACCAAGCAGGCACTTTCCCACAAGCTCCAGCTGAGATCACAGGAAGCCACCGGATCAGTGGTTCTCAACCTGACATGTACATCTGAATATTGTGAAAACCTTACATGCACATTTGAATCTTGTGAGAGCTTTTTAAAAAAATACCCATGCCCCAGACCCAATGCCAGAGATTTTCATTTAATTGGTCTGGGAAAGGGTGGAGAATTTTTTAAAGTTCCCTACACATTGTAACACATAGCCAGGACTGAAACCACCACACTAGAAAAAGCTATGAGCACAGCCTGTTTTCAAAGCAGGGAATTTCAACACCCACAGAAAGAGTGTATTCCAAATAATAATACTTGGCAATCCAACAGACACACTGGGCCAAATTCTCAGGTGACAGGAAAATCACGGGAAATTAGAAAATTCAGGTAATGGGAATATTTAATTTTTAAAAAGATTATACATCTATGGCAGTAGTAGACCTCTATCCTTCCCCTACATTCCCACAGAATGCTTTCAAACCAATTTTTTTTAAATCCCATAGAAGCAGTCTGCTCCCTGCCAAATTCTTAAATATGCACAAGGAATCCATTGTGTCACAGAAATGTTGCCCCTCCTCTTGGCAGCCCTCTCCTTCCATACGTTGCTGGTGATCCAGAGAACTGATGGGGGGAGGAGGGAGTTAGAGGACTGTTCTTCCAGAAAACAGCAAATTTCTCTGGGCAGCCATGGGGTGGAATTCAGCAATTTCATTGGAGGAAACCAAGGTGAGCAGGGCTCCACAAGCGTATCTTGAAAAGGAAACAATATTATGCAACAAAAATAATAACAATTTCCCCACAGCCCAAGCTCACCCACAGGACAATTCTTAGCTGTATTACACAACTGGCTGTTTTTAAACAGCCCTCCTGGTAATGCCTCATGGAGGGAAATGTCTCTGCACAACCTGAAATAGGTTGAAAAATGCCCTCCAATGTAGATTTCTGGCACCCATTATGCACAAAAACAGTATGTGAGGTACTACGGATACAAAATATAACCCACGTGCCTGGCGGTCAATGCAATCGTGATTTTGACAAAGAAGGGATGTACACACACGGCCTTTGACATGCATACACCAAGTGAGCTGCACAGAGAAAAGATAGTAGAGGAATTCAGAGCAAGAGACTTTCGCTACGGGGGGCAGGATCCATTAGGAGAGCTTCAGAGTAGAAATGAAAATTAAACCAGATCTTGAAATGTAGTTAGGATTTCAGAAGAAGATAACCAGAGAGGGATTACTCAGCAGAAGTGCTCTGGCAGGAGCAGAGTGTGACTGTAGGAGGTGGTGAGGGGTGGTGGTGGCTCTCAACAGGTGGCTGCAGTCGCTAGCTTAGAGCACTGCTAAATTTTACTAACGCAATAGTGTAGATGTGCTACCACTGAGGAAAGCTATAGTATTCTCTTGGTGACAGAATACAAGCTGAGAGAGTTATGCAAAGCGATGTAAAGCAGGGCTAAAACTTACTGTCACAAGAAAAGGGAGCCCTCCTACACTGTTGGTGGGAATGTAAGTTGGTGCAGCCACTGTGAAAAACAGTATGGAGATTCCTCAGAAAGCTAAAAATAGAACTTCTATATGATCCAGCAATCCCACTCCTGGGCACATACCTGGACAAAACTATAATTCAGAAACATGAATGTACCACTATGTTCATAGCAGCAGTATTCACAATAGCCAAGATATGAAAGCAACCTAAATGTCCGTCAACAGATGAATGGTTAAAGAAGATGTGGTCCATATCTATGATGGAATACTACTCAGCCATAAAAAGAAGAACGAAATAATGCCATTTGCAGCAACATGGATGCAACTAGAGCTTATCACTCCGTGAAAGTGAAGTAAGTCAGAAAGAGAAAGACAAATATCATATGATATCACTTATATGTGGAATCTAAAATATGGCACAAATGAACCTATCTACAAAACAGAAACAGACTCACAGACATAGAGAACAGACTTGTGGTTGCCAAGGGGAAGGGGGGTGGGTAAGGAGAGGGATGGACTGGGAGTTTGGGGTTGGTAGATGCAAACTGCTACAAACTATTTACTTTTAGAATGGATAAATAACAAGGTCCTATACATGGCACAGGGAACTATATCCAATCTTCTGGGATAAACCCTAATGGAAAAGAATATTAAAAAAAGAATGTATAAACATGTATAACCGAGTCACTTTGCTGTACAGTAGAAATTAGCACAACATTGTAAATCAACTATACTTCAATTTAAAAAAAGAGGGAGAAAAATGCAACTGCCACAAAGAGGGCAGGCTAAGTCAGCCAGCAAGAAAGATGGTGTGACTGGAACCCAAGGGACCATTTCCTCTAAAGTACATGGGAAAGTGTGGCCCTGGCACTGTGCTCAGCCTGCAACACAGGCCAAGAGAATAAGAATGCCATGCTACCTGTGGCTTTTTTGGGTGCCACCAGACCACTCACTCCTACGACTGCACTGTAGGGATTGCTGGCTAGTTTTTGCACGATTTTGAGTCTTTTCATCCCTTCAAGCATGCAGGAAATAATTCTAGTCTTTCAAAGAGTACTGTGAAGAAAAAAAAGTTGAGAATCTCCAGACTGAGCAAGTTGGATCATATACTGTATGAAATGGGGAATTGCTGATGGTTTGTTGTTTTTGTTTTTTTTTTTTTGCGGTATGCGGGCCTCACTGCTGTGGCCTCTCCCGTTGCAGAGCACAGGCTCTAGATGTGCAGGCTCAGCAGCCATGGCTCACAGGCCCAGCCGCTCCGCGGCATGTGGGATCTTCCCGGATCGGGGTACGAACCCGTGTCCCCTGCATCGGCAGGCGGACTCTCAACCACTGCGCCACCAGGGAAGCCCTTGATGGTTTTTAATAGGAATTTTGAAAAGTAGGAAAAGGGCATACGGTATAATTTTCTACTTTTCAACAAAATTTCAAATACATTGTTTCCTACCTAGAGAAAAAAGCAATAGAAGTAAAAACTAGTAAACACTGCCCCCCAAAAAAGTGTCTGCAGAGTAATATTTCTCTTTATACATTTTCCCTTTAACTTCATAACATTTCAGCCATGTGCTTTTGGTTCAATTACTCAATCTCTGTAAACTTGGTTTCACAATCTGTAAAATGAAGAAAGTATAATTCCACCTCAAGGAGCTGTTACGAGGATTAAATGAAATAATCCATATAAACCACCTCTAAATAAATAAATAGGTTAATTAATTAATAAGCTTTTTGTTTGGATCTTCTTAGCTTTGGGCAAGAAAAATACTTCTTACAAGCCAAGGACAACTTGCAATATGCCCCAAATATGAGGGTTACAACCCAATACCATGTTATGTCATGGAAATTCTAAAAGATACATCCAGTAAAACCTGTAGTCTAGCATGAGAAAGATCGCAAACTTAAGGAGTTAAGTGACTGGAAACTCATTTAAGAAGCCAATAAATTAATATTTCATTGTTGAACGAGCCCTTACGGTGTTTGCTGGCTCTGCTCAGACCTCACTCACCACCTTCTTCAATGGGAAAATGGACCTGCCTGGTACATGTCATGAAACAGCAACAGGACCCATGAGGATAGGGGCCATTAGAACACAGGTTACAAAAGCAAACAGTGGATGGTAGTGTTGCAAGACAAAGAATCACACACTCCACTTAGCCCCCCTGTGTGACTCTGCAACCAAAAACCCAAGGCTACTTCATCAGAGATTCAGCCTCGACTGAGTAGAGTACTCATTTCTGCACAAACTACCTATGGAGTAAGTGCAATGGCCCTTGGGTAGAGAGCACCAGCCACTTATTCTAGGCACTGAGGAAACAAAAATACATCCCTGCTCTCCAACTGCCAGTGGGAAATTGTACACATGTTCTGTCAGAATTTATTATCTTCCCTCCCAACTCTGATTTCCCCACTGTGTTTCAATTTCTGTTACTACACCATTACCATAAACCAGTTACTCAATCTAGAGCTGTGAGGTCATTTTCAATTTCTCTCATTCCTCTCCTTTTATAAAAAATAAAAATTGTATATATTTAAGGTGTACAATATGATGATTTTATGTATATATATATGTATACATAGTGAAATAACTACCTCAGACATGTACTTCACATATCATCTCCTCACATATTTACCTTTTTTGTGTATGGTATAAATAAGATAAAGAACCAATTTCATTCTTTTCATGTGGATATCTAGTTTTCCCAGCATCATTTATTCAAGAGACTGTCCTTTCCCTGTGGTGTATTTTTGGCACCCTGTTGAAAATAGTTGACTCTATATACTTTGGTTTATTTCTGGGCTCTCTATTCACTTCCATTGGTCTATGTGTCTGTTTTTTTGCCGATACCATATAATTTTGACTAATATAGCTCTGTAACATGATTTGGAATCAGGAAGTGTGAGGCCTCTAACTCTGTTCTACTTTTTCAAGATTGCTTTGGCTATTTGGGGTCTTTTGTGGTTTCATATGAGTTTTAGAATAGTTTTTTCTATTTCTGCTAAAAACGCTATTGGAATTTTGATAGGGATTGCACTGATACTGTATATTACTTTGGGTAGTATGGATATTTTAACAATATTAATTCTTCTGATCCTTGAACATGGGATATCTTTCCATTTGTTTTTGTCTTCTTCAATTTATTTCATCCATGTTTTATAGTTTTCAGTGTACAGGTCTTTCACCTCCTTGGTTAAATGTATTCCTAATATTTTATTTTATTCTTTTTGATGCTATCATAAAAGAAATTGTCCTCTTGATTTCCATTTTGGATAAATCATTGTTGGTTTAAAGAAATGCCACTGTTTTTATGTTGATTTTATATCCTGTAACTTTACAGAATTCATTTATTACTTCTAAAAAAAATTTTGTGAGTCATTAGGGTTTTCTACATATAGAATCATGTCATCTGCAAACAGAGATAATTTTAGTTCTTCCTTTCAGATGTGGATGCCTTTATTTGTTTTTCTTCTCTGATTGCTCTTGCTAGTACTTCCATTACTTTGTTGAATAGAGTGGGCATCCTTGCCTCGCACTGGATTTTAGAGGAAGTATTTTCTGTTTTTTTCCATTGATTATGATGTTAGCTGTGGGTTTTTCATAAATGGCCTTTATTGTGTTGAATAAATTTCTTTTTATGCCTATTTTGTTGAGAGTTTTTATCTTGAATGCATAGTAAACTTTGTCACAGATTTTGTGTGCATCTCTTGAGATGATCATGTGGTTTTCATCTTTCATTTTGTTGATATGGTTTATCACATTGATTGATTTGTGTGTATTAAGCTAAACTTGCATGCCAAGGATAAATCCCAGTTGATCATGGTGTATAATCTTTTTGCTGTTTTTGAACTTGGTTTGCTAGTATTTTATTGAGTAGTTTTACATTCATGTTCATCAGTGATATTGGCCTGTAGTTTTCTTTTCCTGTGGTGTCTTTGTCTGGCTTTGTTATCAAAGTGATGCTGGCCTCATAAAATAAGCCTAAAAGTATTCCTTCTACTTTTATTTTTTGGAAGGGTTTAAGAAGGATTGGCATTAATTCTTTGAATGTTTGGTAGAATTCAGCAGTAAAGCCATCTGGTCCTGGGCTTTTCTTTGTTGGGAGGTTTTTTTTTTTTTGTTTACTACTTCAATCTCCTTATTTATTAGTCTGTTCAGGCTTTCTATTTCTTTTTTTTTTTCAATATTTATTTATTTTTGACTGCGTTGGGTCTTTGTTGCTGTACACGGGCTTTCTCTAGTTGCGGCGAGCGGGGGCTATTCTTTGTTGCGGTGTGTGGGCTTCTAATTGTGGTGGCTTCTCTTGTTGCGGAGCACGGGCTCTAGGTGTGTGGGCTTCAGTAGTTGTGGCACACAGCCTCAGTAGTTGTGGCTCGCGGGTTCTAGAGTGCAGGCTCAGTAGTTGTGGAGCACGGGCTTCATTGCTCCACGGCATGTGGGATCTTCCTGGACAAGGGCTCAAACCCATGTCCCCTGCATTGGCAGGCAAATTCTTAACCACTGAGCCACCAGGGAAGCCCTCTATTTCTTTTTGATTCAGTTTTGGTAGGTTGTATGATTCTAGGAATTTATCCATTTTTTTTCTAGGTTATCCAATCTGTTCACATATAATTGTTCATAATAGTCTTTTGTGATCCTTTTTATTTCTGAGCCATCCGTTTTAATGTCTCTTCTTTCATTCCTGAGTTTATTTGAGTCTTCTCTCTTTTTTTCTTAGTCTAGTTAAGAGTTTCTTGATTTTTGTTTATTTTTTCAAAAAACCAACTCTGATCTTCATACTTCTTATAAATACCAAATACTGTCACTCTTCTTCCACAATATCCCTGATATCTTTTCCTCCTTTCATTTACTCTATTCATAACCCTGGTAATTTCCTCCCACCCAACTGACTGCAGTTACTGGGGAACAAATCAAATCAAATCAAATGTTTTCCCTCTGATCCATTTGAACTTTTTGAAGCACAGCTCTAATTGGACCATCCCAGTGCTCAAATATATTTGTGATTCCCATTGCCTTTACAGTAAGATCTGAATTCCTAACCTGATATTCAAGATTCAGATGATCCATCCTCAAATGATTTTTCCTATCTTTTCTTCCACTGCTTTGCTGTATTCTCATATCTAGAAGCCATTCTTCATAGGAGAGCTTGCAATAACTTAACTGTATATTATAAAGTGTTGCAACATACACAGAGTTATCTACCCAATACATAGTTTTTTAAAATGGCCCAATGATCCCAGCCTCCCTATAGTCACATCTTTGTGTAGTCCCCTCCCCCTTGAATATGAGCTTGACCTAGTAATTTGCTTCTAATAAACAGAATACAGCAAATGTGTGTAATTCACTTCTAAAGCTGGTTTATAAAGGACTCTGATTCCAACTTGCTCTTTCTTTTGCCCTGTCACTTGTTTGATCTGATAAGACATGCAGCCATGTTGCAAGATGTTCTATGGAAAGGCCCATGTGGCAAGGGACAAAAGGATGTCTCAAGCTAACAACTCATGAGGACCTGAGGCCTCAGTCCAATAGCCTACTTGGAAATGATCCTGCCAACAACCATGCAGGTGAGCTAGGAAGGAGATCCTTTCCAGATAAGCCTTGAGGTGACTGCAGCCTTGTGAGAGACTTGGAGAGAGAAGGCCCAGCGAAGTATCACCTGTATTTCTGACCCACAGAAACTGTTATATAATAAATGTTGTTGTCTTAAGCCCCTGCATTTTGAGATAATTTATTACATAGCAATAGATAAATAGTACAGTCACTATTGCTGAGCACATAATTTTTTGAAAAACAACTTGATGTTATAATAAATAACACTGCTCCCCATCTCTGTTTTTCTTTGAAGTTAAAGCTAAAAAGAATATTTATTCATCTGACAAAGATTTGCTGAAGGATTTCTATGTGCAAGGTATTCCATAAGGTATTGGAGGAGGATAAAAGGCTGAAGAAGGCTGGATGTCTGCTCTCAATGCATTTATGGTCTGAATAGAGAGATGATATTAGAAAGTATAATCACAGAGTAAAGAGATTTAAAAGGGGGAAGTGAGAGGATGCTAAAGGCATTTACAGTCTATTGGGGTCAGGAGGAAAAAAAACACGTCAGTAGACAGCAAATGAGTGCTATGAATAAAAGGAGAGAGATCGATAAAGCCCCATGGGAAGGAAGGAGAGGGAGGATGCCATCCATGTAGGTTAATCTGGGAAGGCTTCTTGAAGGAAGTGCATTTGACAGGAATTGTGATTATCAGTGAGAATTTTGACTAATATAATAAAGGGTTGGGGGAAGGGCATGATGGGGGAAGAAACAGTTTAAGAAAAACAAAGAGGCTGGCACATATATAGAGAAAATAAGAAGTAGTTAAATCCAAACTAAATGTATCCCCAACTCAACTTCCCCTTAACTGGATCCCAAAGCCTCCAACAATCACTCCAATACCACTTGCAATGAGTGAAGGTCAGTATGTGAGAGGCGACAAACTCATTTCAGGGCCATTCCCAGGACCTTGGGAGGGCCCATGCAAGTAAAGAATCCTCAAGCTCCATCTCCAAGAGCATCTGCCTAAAAGTCTCTCTTCTTATTTTTCCTCTGGGTCCAGGTTTGTGATTAGACTGAATAGGGTCAGTTACAGGTCTTGTCATCAAAGCAATTCCTCTGTGTGTAGAGAGAGTACCAAGCTTTCTCTGAATCAATTTTATAGATCTAATACTAAAGCAGCTTTTTAGAACAGGTATTATGTTTGATACCGCTCAGAATTGCTGGGAGGATAAAATTAGAGGATTTGCTAGAAAGCACTTTGCAAACTCTAATGCATCTGACAAAATGTAAATTATGTGTAAGTGGTGAATTCTAGTACAGGAATCTGATCATTGGAGATGTTAAAGATGGTGAAAGGTCACTGTTACTATCAGCTGGGACTCAAACCCAGGACCCCCTGTACAAGGGATGCCCACTTTATATTCAGCCATACACAGGGTATGGGATCAAAACTCAGCTTGATCACTTACTAACTATGGCTCAGACAAGTTCCTTCATTTCTCTGAGTGTCAGTTTCCTCACCCATAAAGTAGGAGTTATAAAATCTACTTTGCAGCATCATTGAGAGGATTAAAAGTTATAAGATATGTAAATGCTCAGCACAGCCTGGCACATAGCAAATGCTCAATAAATTGAAGTTATGATGATGATTATTACCATTTTGTGCCTTTTTCACTGTACCAGACTGCACCCAATTCTAGTAGCTCATTGGTCATGATTTCTGGTGCCAGGCAGTATGAAAAATAGGCAAAACTCATCTTTGACTTCTTACCACCGCCCTTTCCCAGTGCTTCTTCCTCAGATTCCACCTCCTGGGCTGAAAGCTCCTGTTCAAGTAAGGCTTGGGCTAGTATCCCAAGGGTCCTTAGCATCTTCTTCCTCTTTTTCCATCTAAGCTTCAACTGTGCCTCATTCCTTCTGGACCTGCACTCTGCTTTCCAAAGAAGCAGCTAATTACCTGACAGACCACAAAGGTATTGACTACTGACATGCTATAGTGCATTACTCTCCCCACCTCCACCTGAGCTGGCTTCATCTTAACAGGATCCCCATAGGCACACAAGCTGTGTGTAAACCATAAGGATGGCCCTGTTTCTTATAAATCTACCTCTATAACTCCATGTCTGAAAGCCTATAGAATGCAGAAAACTAGGAGGTCGGATCAGGTTTTGCATAATTATGAGGGAGAATGAGCAGAAGAAAATCAATTTCCCATAGCCTGATCTGAAAGACTATTTTAAAAACCCATGCCTGGCAAGGAAAAAAGATGTGGCATGAGAAAAAAAAGGACTGGATTCCCAAAAGAGACAAAGAAATAAAACCTACGTGTTAGGTAGATGTGAGGGCAGGCCAAATTTCCCTCTTTAAAAAATAAGTAGGAAAATTCAATATACAACCAGGTTTATCTGACAAGGAGAGAAATAAGGTTAGGAAAGGCAGCCACAAAAGCTGTCCCCTTCTGGGGAGGGAAACGCAGCATCAGCAGGGTTAGGGATGGGCCCTGGTCCCACGGGCTTGGACACCATCTCTCAGCTCCTTAGCTTTGCTACCAAAGAAGATTACTCAATAGCATCATGACCATGCTACACTATTTAAAAATATCCCATGTTTTACTGAAGGTTTCATGTTAAAAAAAACTACTTTTCACTTATAGTAATGTGTGTGCTTAAATACAGAAAAGTAATATTTACTTTAAAGAATATATATTTGTAGAATATGGAAAATCACAAGTGGAAAAATCAAAGTCATTCATAATCTCTCTGCTAAAGGTTAATCGCTGAAGATTTTTCAGTGTGTAGTTTTTCTTTCTGACTTCTCTATAGATAGATACATAGATATAAATACAGACATATAGATATATTTTACCCACACATAAATTGAAATAGTTGAGTTCATTTTGTGTGTAAAATTTTGTACTGTGATTTTTTTATCATGGCATATAGCATTCTTTATAAACTTAAAGACTGCATGGTATACAAACTACACAGAGGTACTTTAATTTATGAACCCATATTCATACTGCTGAACATTTAGTTATTTTTATTATTATGAATTATGATCAATAAAAATTTGGGGGGATTATTTGAGCACTTATCATTGCAATTACAATTATTTCCTTTGGATGGGTTGCTAGAAGTAGAATTACTGGGTCAATAAGTTAAATATTTTGAAGGCTCTTAGTATAAACCGCCAAATTTCTTTCCATCAGGTTTGCAGCAATTTATCATCCTACCAGAAAATTTAAAATGTTCATCTTGTCACACCCCCATCATGCAATGACTATTATTTTTAAAATAAGAAAATAGTGGAACATGTATTTTTGAATCAAAGAAGTTTGTGGCTTCTCAGCCAAATCACTTCAGTAGTCATTTCCTCAGAGTAAAAACAGAAGTAAATATAATAACAGCAAGTGCAATGAACAGAGTACTGGAGTTGCAAGGAGGTTCTTCAGTGATCTTTTGTAATCAACTCTTCAGGCAGTGAATCAGTCAGGATCCTGGCAGGAACTCGAATGTGCTCTAGAGTGGGGAGTGGAGGATTGTTTAACAAGTGGTTTTTTATGAAGGAGTAGACCAGAGTCAAGACTGGCAGGAGGACAGTAGGACAGCATGATGGACCTACTATCACCCCTAGGCCCAAAGGGGAAGGGGCGCAAGCAGGGCCGAACACTGGCGGAAGAAGGGGATACCTAAGGGTAGATGCAGCCCAAGAGGTGAGAGCCACAAGGACACCCTGACTTCACTCTCCTCCAGCCCTTCCTATGAGTGTCTTCCATTAAGCAAACTCAGCTTGATTCCAGAGGGCAGGGCAAGAGAGTCTGGTTACTATCCACTGAGTGTGTCACCCCACCCCCAATCCACATGTTGAAGCCCTAACCCCAGTAAGATGGCATTAGGAGGTGGGGACTTGAGGGGGGACTTGAGGAGTTACTTAGGTTTAGATGAGGTCATGAGAGTGGAGCCCCCTGATGAGATTAGTGCCCTTATAAGAAGAAGAGGAGACCAGAGCCCTATATCTCTCTACTATGTAAGATACAGCAAGCAGACAGCCATCCGCAAGCCAGGAAGAGCCCTCACCAGAAACAAAATTGACTGGCACATTGATCTTGGACTTCCCAGCCTCCAGAATGGTGAGAAATAAATGCCTATGGTATTTTGTTACAGTAGCCCAAGCAGACTATAAGACACGGTGGATTCAGTCTGATAGCTCAGCCTCCCAGTTCTCAGAGGAGGATGGAGCGGGAGGACAGTGGAGGGAGGAGGGACAAACTGAATCGATCCAGAGCAGGCAGATAGTAAAAGACGAGCAAGCTTTGCAGTATGGCAGCAGTCATGCTTCACAAACCACCATGGGAAATAATCCACCTAGTGTTCTTGTTTTCTGTGAAATTCTCAAGCAGCCAGTTGGGATATTACAATGTAATCATTTCCCTTTTCTTCAGTCATTTAAAGAGTGAAAATCTTGCAGCTTTTTTCTTCTCAAGAGACTAGAGTATATTTGTGGGTCCAATAATATCTTTGCAAAATACCCTACTGTGATTGAAGTTATTTTTCCAGAGAAATGTAAGAAATAGTCATGAATGTTTCATTAAAACTCTTCCTTGGGCCTCCCTGGTGGCGCAGTGGTTGAGAGTCCGCCTGCCGATGCAGGGGATACGGGTTCGTGCCCCGGTCTGGGAGGATCCCATATGCCGCGGAGCGGCTGGGCCCGTGAGCCATGGCTGCTGAGCCTGCGCATCCGGAGCCTGTGCTCCGCAACGGGAGAGGCCACAACAGTGAGAGGCCCGCATACCACAAAAAAAAAAAAAAAAAAAAAAAAAAACTCTTCCTAATCATAAATGTATATCCGTGTCTTTACAAGTTCATGTTTTTAGCACTGCAATGCTCCAAGTCAGCAAACAACTCTGTAAAATATCTTTAAGCCCTTACAAATGACTCAGGAGTCCCACTGAGGTTTTATCACACGTTATTTAGTAAATCCATGAATCTACAAACCAGGAGACATGGAAAACCACAGCAACCAGGGACAAGACTGAAGAGGCAGCCAGGGTTTAATGGACAACACTAGGAGAGACATACAGCCTTCCTGAACTCGGAAGCCCATTTCCTCCCAGCCCACTCGACTGGAGTTGACCTTGCCTTGGTCACTCCTCTCTCCTCTTCAGACTCAGTACAGGAACTTGTAGCTGGAATGGGCATCAAGAGTTTAACAGGTCTAGTCCCCTGCTTGCAGACACGTTATTACCATTTTATACATGAGGAAGGTGAGACCCCGAGACTTCAAGTGGCTTGTCAAAGGTCACAAAACTCATAAACAGAAAGAGAAAATACTAGAACTCAAGTCATGTTCTTCCTAACCCAATGTTTTACCAACTCCAATTTTGGCATGGTCTACAAATGGGGTGAGAGAAAAGGAAACTCAGATTCTCCATACATCTCTGATAGCAATAAACATGCTGTTACGGCCACTAAAAATAGCACACTGAAACTGAAATTAATCTATAAAATTGCACTCACTGATAAAGAAATTTCACATTTCATAGCAAAATGTACCCTTCTGAAAATATATGAACTATATCAGGTGTTGGTTTCTGTGAACATTGCCAATAAAGACCCAGTGTATTTTTATTCTCTCCAAGTCCTCATAATTATTGGAGAATTTGTTCATTTAGTTAATGATAAACATTTTAAGAACATGAGAGCAGGTATCCAGTGAATGATGTTAATTAAGCAGACAAAAATCACATATGCATAAAGAAATACAGGCACAAAAATCCTCTACTTAGAACTGATATAAAGCTTACAGCTACTTTGCTATCATCATCATCATCCAGTCTCAGGGCAATCTCCCTGGAGACAGACAGAATTCTCATCTTCTTTCATGGTCACAAGAGACCTCAATCCTACCCGTAGCTCTGCATGTTCTGGGATATTAAATAATATTTGTCAAGGACCATCCTTGCTAGATAAGTCAGGGTTTTTCATCCTTTTGTGAACATCAGCACAGACTTCCCAGGCCTCGTACCTCCAGAGGATGTGACTCAGTGTTCTGGGGGTGGAGCCCAGGTACCAGGGTGTTGTGAAAGCTCCCCAGGCGATTCTGATGAATCAAAATGCAGATGCCTGGCTCTGTCCCAGAACAACTGACTCAGAATCTCCAGGGTTCAAGACCTGGGAGATCTGTATTGTGAAAAAGTTCCCCTAAGTTGACTCGGAGGCAAACCAAAAAATGAGAATTGCTCTCCAGTTGGCAGGCATCCACACCATCCAGGGGGATACACTGGAGCAACAATCTATGTTAAATGAATATTCTATTTTTCCTGACTCTTTTTTTGTGGTATGCAGGCCTCTTACTTGTGGCCTCTCCCGTTGCGGAGCACAGGCTCCGGACGCGCAGGCTCAGCGGCCATGGCTCACGGGCCCAGCTGCTCCGCGGTATGTGGGATCTTCCCGGACCGGAGCACGAACCCGTGTCCCCTGCATCGGCAGGTGGACTCTCAACCACTGTGCCACCAGGGAAGTCCTAAATGAATATTCTAATACAGCTTCCAGTCATGCCCACAGCTAACCTCTCATTGGCTTTTCAATTTGGATAAACGCTTAATTTGCTCCTTAGGGCAGCTGTTGAGTATGTTTAAATATACCATGGAGATTGCATGCACAATTCTGATGCGTCTTTTATTATTTTTTTCGTATATTCACAAATCACCTTTATGAACACTAGCTTCACACCAAACAATAAAAATGCACATTAAACAAGAACACAAACCAGGCCACAGCCTCAATTTGAAAAAGGGTTTAATTTTACTACAAGAATCTTTTTTTCCCTCTCTTCTCATATGCTAAAATAAACCTGAATCTATTTACAAAATCTTGTGCTGAATTAAGTGAAACATAAAAGAAATACCACACATCATTAAAAGTTTATAAGTTAAAATAATATCAGAGGCAGACTCTAAAATCCAACTAAGACAAGAGCAATCTAACATTTTAAGAAATACTTTACTAGAGAATGGAGTCCCCAAAAATGACATCTGAAAACTTTAGGGTACAAAATGTCAACACCAAAAGGACAGAACTGGTAAAAATTAAGAAAAATTAACAAGTGGGTCTTGAGAAGTAAAATCTGTTTCAAACAAAACAAACTACTGCAAGATTTTGACCACCAAGTAACTGCAGTACCTTGATGTATTCACTTTTTTCTATTTTCTTTTTCCTCTACAGATTCATTCTCTCTGCTTTGTGCAAGCCCTAACAGTGAGCTACAAAAATGTCATAAATTATAGAGTGCAAATAGAGCCAAATCCTGCTCTCACAAGGTGGCCCAAAGCGATAATCATGTATTTCTCAGTTTTAAATACACAGAAAAATATGCTTCTTGCCTACAAAATATAATGATGGGAATTGCAAAAACATCTCAGTAGAGCTGATCCCTGGTCCCTGCTGCCAGTGAAGAAAGGGGAGACGATAAGATGCGTGTTAGAAAGGACAGTGGCATAAGTAAACCATCATTCTGTTAATGGAAAGTGCAAACAGTGGAGGAGCAGCATCCTATTTACTCCAACTAAAATTAGATCAAACCTTTCTTAGCTAGCATGTCAGTACAGTGAGCTGTTTCTCAAAAAAATAGAATGAAGTGGTAACAGACCAGTACAAAAGCTGCTCTTTGCAGCAGAAACTTGAAAACAGAACCTGTGTAATTCACTCTCCCCAAGGATGACCCATGCTTGGGGTAAAGGACCCACCCCATCTTCCTCAGGTGTTATAATGACACTGTGGCTCCTCATTAAAGATCAAGTTATGTAAAAGACCACAAAGTCCAGATAGGTCTTGCAGTAGCCCCTGAAGTTCACAAGCCATGGTGAAGCCACATTAAGTACAGCTGCCTGTCAACAATCCTAAATCAGATTAGAATTCAGTAACAATGGAAAAGTTGACATAAACCAATAGTTTCAAACTCTCCCATCCCCCAAGCCTTTGTCAACACCCCCCTAAAGCAGCAAATAACTGATTTATATTTCACACCCTCTCCGTTTTTTGCTCTGCATCATTGTCTGTCAGCATACTACTACTCAAAATATGACTGACAGGAAATGGGGGAACACAAAGACTCTGTAATATTTCTGCCACGTAATTATCTACTGAATTCTCAAGAGTTGGTTGGAGAGAAATGACCCCTGCCCACTTTCTGCTAGCAACACCCTGGACTCCTGGAAGACACCCCAAATTCAACATGCTTAAAACCTCATTTACCAATGATCATCCAAGAATACCTCCCCCCTTGCAGCTTCCCTAGTCAAAGTTGCCATCATTCCACTATTAAAACCTTGGAGTTGGCTCCTTCTTTTCCTGGTATTAAGTCCCAGCTAGTCCCAAGTGATTTCAACTTTTCCTTCAGGGCATATAAGAATGTTCCTTTCTTTCCCTTGTTTGGGCCAGAATTCTCCAAGCAAACATGTATGGATGGCATTCTGAGAAACAGAAGAGTTTGCATTAAGACATAGGTGTGTGAGAGCATGACACACCAGGAAACTCCTGGTAACCTGATATTATTGCATCTGGAGAAGCAAGAAAGGAGGTGAGAAAGGGCTCTAACAGAAAGGACCCTAGATCCCCCAATGTGAAACTTGAACTTTTTCCGGTAGGCCAGTATGCCGTAGACTTCAGTAATTTGACTAATGCTTTATCCACATACCATCTATATTATTTGATTTAGTTTTCTGATTACATTTTCTATATTTAACATTGAAATTTTCTTTTCACTTTTAAACACCTTATTATGGAAAATTTCAAATATATATAAAAGTAGAGATAATAGTAAAATAAATCTACATGTACCCAGAACAACAGATGTCAATCCATGTCTAACATTGTTTCTTCTGTATTTTCCTTCCACACTACCTCCACCAGCACACATGGCTGAATTAACTCATTTGTGATGAGCAGATCACAGACACTATGTCATTTCGTGTGTGTGTGTGTGTGTGTGTGTGTGTATGTATACATAAACTTTAGAAGACTATTTTTTAGAGTAGTTTTAGGTTTACCACACAATTGAGAGGAAGATACAGAAATTTCCTCAATCCCTTCTGCCCCCACACCTGCATAACTTCCCCCATTATCATGCACCAGAGCAGTATACTTTTCACCAAGGATGATCCTACATTGACATACCATAATCACCCAGAGTCTGTGGTTTACCTTAAAAGTTCACTCTTGGTGTTCTCTGAGTTGCCAGGATCTGTGGTTTGGTGTCTGACATTAATTTGTGGGATTCTCAATCATTATTTAAAGGACTTTTTAAAACATAATTATCACATCCAAGAAAGTTAATAATAATTCCTAAGTATCCAGGACATTAAAATTTTATGTCACTGCCATATATGAAAAACTGAAATCGTTTGCCATAAATTTTTTAAAGAAAATAATATTATTAAAATTATGGCATGATATGCTTGCATTTGGAACACTTAGCTTAAGGCCCTTTCTCCTTATTAAAAATGGAGATTAGAAGTGTTAGATAGACTAGTCTTACACTTCCTCATTGTCAAAAGCAGAAGGACTGAAAGAGAATTTTAAAAGGAATAAATTTCCCACTATGTAACTTAAGATGATTTAATGCCATGCTTACATACCACCTAAATCATCTTACATTTCACCAGGAATATTTGTCCCACACTTTGGGACACACTGCTATAGGGAACAGGGAACCATCTAAGAATTCTGGGTTTGATGGAATTCATAATTTGGGGAAATTGTTCTAGCAGCGGCAAGAGCAGAAGGGAGCTAAAAAGGAGGGAAGGAGAGCCTCTTACTGGGTCCCTCAACTTACTGAGTCACCCCATTACTTCTTGAGAGCTTCTTTGGTTCTTGCAGAGGAATTCACCTAATGCTCTAATAAGGGAATGCACACACTCATATGCCCTTGATGAAAGAACAGACCTCCTCTATTGGTGAAGGTTTTCTTTGACTGATCTCACAGCTGCTGGGGTAGGGGATTCCTGTGAATGTGGAGAGAGGAAGGGGACACTACGTAACCAACCAAATCAGCTGAATCCATGAGGTGACTGATGTCACAGCCAGATGGCCCCCACATCCCAGCCCATCATTTCTTGAACCTTCACTATTACCCAAGCTAACACCCCACCTTTCCAAAGCCAATCTTCCTCTGAAGGGGCTTTAGTGCCAGGCCCCAGATCCTCCTTCCTCATGAGAGCTCTCTCCTGTGACTAAATCACCCAGCCTTCAAGAAATGCCAAAATATGACATTTTCCAGAATATTTCTCACCCCCACCCCACACACATACACTCAAATATCTTCCATGCTCCCCTTTCACTCAGAGAAAAGTTTACATCTTTGCAGTACCGTTCAAGGATCTCCCAGATCTGGCTCTTACTGATCTTCCCAAATTTATTTCCTCATATTTTTCTCTGCTTTAGCTTACCTGATCTAATTGCTGTCACCCAAATATGCCCAGGCACAAAGTCATTTATGTCCACCTAACATAGTTTAATACTACCCTACATTCTGATTGTTTCACTCATTTGTCCCACCTTCCAAAGGTAAAAGCCAGAAAGGTCACATGCCCAGACTTTTTCATAGTAGGGTAGGGGACTGCTCCTTAGCATCTAAGTATTACTCTCAGGTGAAGAGATTGTGTGAGCTCTCTAAATCATTTAATAAATTCCTTTTTGACTTAAACTAGCTAGAGTTGATTCTGTTGTGTGCAACCAAAAATCCTTACTGATGCACTGCCCCTATTCCCTAATTTGGCTCATTTCCTCCACCGGAAATGACCTTCTCAGTCTTTTACAGATGGCCAAATCTGACCCCTCCATCAAGTTCTACCTTGTCCAAGGTTTCTTCCTTATGTTTCCTCAAATACTCTTTCCAAAGGCTTATTGTTTATATCACTCATTGGAAACTTAATACATGCTTTTCTATGTTATAACTACCGTCTTTTGCCATATCCTGCTTCTACAACTTGAATATAAGTCCCTGTGTTCTCACACTGATTCAGGAGTTAATGAGTTTTTTCTATAGGTAAATCACTGTGCTTAATGCCAGTGATACCAAGATGACTAAGCCAAAATTTATGTCCTCAGCAACACACAAGCCAGTGGGAGAAATAAATGGATAAATGAAGGGATACAAAGGGATACAAAGCAATGTTCCATAATAGAGGGTCTACAGTTCAGGTGAAGGAAGAACTCACATTCCCTGGTGAGGTTCTGGGAAGGTGGGGAGGACAGAAGTGAGGCTTAAAGAACAGGTGAGAATTCACCAGGCAGGCAAAGAAGAGGGAGAATATCTCCTCCTTCTTAAACCCCTAGTATATACTCCCAAATTTAGAATGTACCCTAAACATTCTTTGCACTCAAATTATCTTCTAGTCGGGGCCAGCAATACATATAAGAGTTTCAACAAAAAAACCTTGATCAAAAACCCATAAAAGAAAATGAAGGAATCAAAAGAAAATAGAGTCAAACAAATTTTTTTCCAAATCAATGCATCTTCATTGAACTCTTGCTATATGAAATACACTTTAATACTGTCCCTGCCTCCAAGGTCCAGTGCTTGTTTAAAGGCAACCTAGCTGAGGAGCTATGTATATAAATGCAAGGAGAGTTAAACAACAATAAACGACTTGACAGTTCAGTCTACTAATAGAAAAAAAACCTCACATATAGCACATGATCAAGTGCCAAAATTAACACAACCATGAGAATTTTTTTAAAAGAGTGATTAGTTTACATTGTGTGAGTCAGGGGAAACTTTATAGAGATATACACATATAGAGAGAAGTGCTAAATTAAAAGCAGAAAAATACAGGATAAGTTCAGAGATTAGTAAATAAATCTATTTGGCTGGAATAGAGAATTTGAGTGGCAGAATAGCATGAATTAAAATACCTCGAAAAATAAGGAGGGGTGTTGGTCCACAAACTTGGGAGCTTCTTGGGTGAAATCTGAAACTGGTCCCTGTACGTGGAGGACAAGGAGAGGCCTAAGAAAGAGACAGATTGGTAGATGGTAGGTTTAATCAGCAAGGGAACTTACCTAGGAGGCTTGTCTTGGGTGGTCACAAGATGAGTAGATCTCTGCCCCATCTGCCAGAAACCTAAAAGTTTATATAGAGGCCTTAACTGGGTTCAGTCTGGTATTCAGTCCAGATGGTTTCAACAATACATTACTATCTCAAGGCTGTGTCCTTGAAAATGGCCCCTGCTGTAGCAATGGTGGAAAGAACGCATTCTGTGGGAGAGGGATGAGGAACCTCCAATTGCCTGGATTTAGCTTGTGGATCAACCAGTGGTCACGTTCTCTCAATGACCCCCTCCAACAAGGGATCATTTCTGAGGATGCAGGATGTATACACATGCACACACAAAGGATAGGACCTACTTGTTGAGCATCTATTACCTGTAAATTGCACAGGTACCCATAAGTTATCTAAACTAATTCTCAGATAAGAACACAGGGAGATTAGAGAGGTTTCATAGTTTGTTCACAGTCAGTGTAGGAATATACAGATGCACAAGACAGACATGGCTGCTGGCTTCCAGGACTTACATCTATCGTCCTCAGAGCTTATAAGTGGATGGGCTGAATTCGTACGCTGGACTGCCAAGCCCAGGCTCATCACTCTCCAGTATTCCTCTCTTCCTATCTAGGACCCAACTAGGTCCAATGTTAGAAAACCTCACTCTGTCTTCATCTCACATCTTTAAAGCCACTCTTTATATAATACCTATGGCAATGATTCTTGAACCAGTCTGTGCATCCTCATCACCTGCTGGGCTTTTTAAAAACACACACTCCCTGGACCCAGCCCCAAAATCCTGAATTGGAGACAAGCCTCTGTATTTTTTAAATATTCCACAAGCAATCCTGATGTATAGCCAGAGTTAAGAACTTGATAGATACCCAATAGGCCAAAACATGCCCCCAAGCTTATTACCTAAGATCTGAATGAAATCCACACACACGCACACTTTATTCTATTCTTTTACGAGGAATCCAGACAAGTGATCTAAGAATGATGCTAATGATAATAATAACTTTAATAGCTACCTTTTATTGAGTGCCTACTCTGCCCCCAGGCACTGTGCTAATTTTTTTACCCATATTATCTGATTTAATTCTCACAGAATCCAAAGAGGAAAAAACTTTTAATATTCCTATTTCCAAAGTCATAAATTAGACAGAAGAGCTGGAATTCACACCGAAGAATGCATTGATCCAAAATAAATGCTCTTTTTAACCACTTTGTTACATTGCCTCCCCAAACTAATGATATTCATTTATTCATTGAACAACTGATCAAGCACTATCCATATGCCAGGTACCATGTCCTCAGTCACATACAGTATATATGGGTACTCACGCACTCCAAAGTAACAGTATATTTACTCAAGCTCCAAGGGATAAAATTCGTCACAGAGACTATATCAAATAGGCTGAAGCTTTGTTACCCAGCAACTTAACAAGGTAAAGATTTCACTAACAGAAAATTAGTTTCTTGAGGGGAGGAAAAACTATATAAGCTATAGTGATGAAAACACATAAATGAAGCTTTAAGGAAGTGGATTTTGACTCCGATTCCCTCAGGTCAGAGGGCCCTCAAAATCTGAGTCCTGCTGATTCTCATTCATTTCCAAGGGCTAAAAGTTAACGATCAGATCACCTTATTATTAATCCCCAAATAGAAACCCTGTACTCTTTACTTAAGCTCACCTGAGCATCAGGTGGTATTAATATTTTTCAATATGCTGCTACAGAATATCCAAATGCCCTGAAAGAATGAATCTTTTCAAAAGGGTAATTCATGTATTCCTTTCTCTCTTGTACATTTTAAGCTGGTGGTTATTTCTATCTTTTGAGGGCCATGAGTGCCACTGAGAGTCTAAAGAACCTTATGAAGATTTTCAGAAAAACACACACATGTCCATGCACATATGTTTACGATAAGAATCTCTCATCCAAACAACGATTTCATTTGTTCCTTTTATATTTAATTTTAAAAACTAAGTGCTATTTTGGGGACTGGGAGTTCCTTGATAAAAAGAGAGAGAGAGAGAGAGAGATTCCTTGTCCCAGAGGAGCTCATCTACAGTTTAGAAATTTTATTTATTACCAGGTTTTGAAAAAGAAAATATGTTTGAAACCTTATTATCAATTAACAGCAGTACATAAGCCTGGTATGACTAGCTGTACAGGTATGGCTAATATTTGCTACCAGTTAGAATGCAGGGCTGAGTGGCAGATCAAGGAAAGTTTGACCCCAGACGATGGGAGATCATCCAAGAAGCTGAGCAGTTTGTAGTCTGAGAAATCTGGCAATAGGTAGTGAGGACCAGGCAAAGGGGCTGGGTTTATTGACAGATCTCCAATCCCTAAGATGACATGGGTCAAGGTTTAAAGCAAAGCACCAGCCTCCAGAGTACAAGGCAGGAAACCAAAACAGGAATTGAGGCAATGGGGTCTCAGAGACCCAGACCCACTCATTGACACTGGGATATGGAAGGAGCTTAGTTAAATGGAAACAGGCAAGGCTCCATACCTGGAATGGGCACAAGATCAGAATAAGACTCACAGGGCACTGAACCTGGGAACCATTGGCCTATTGATTCTCAGTTCCATCCAGTCCCCAGTCCCCAAAAGATAGAGGACTGGTACCAGGGACCATGGCAAAGGGCAAATCTACAGGTGAGGGCCAAATGGTTAAATCCAGCTGTGGAGATTGTCAATCTACAGGGACTAGGAACCAAAAAGATCATTACGACTAGTAAACATGTTTCACAAAACATCTCCTTTTATCTTGGAATTCTGGGATGTAATTCTACTGAAACAAAAAGGATGGAAAACTGGAATTAAAAAACAGCTAAATACTTGGAAATTTTTGTGTACTGTATGTCAGGCACCTTGATATTTAGGAACTACATAAAGGAGATATTTGGAATACCAAGTTATTTTTGTGCCCCTATCAAATGTTGGCAGTAATAATGATCTATTTTCTGGCTAGAGGAAATTCTTCACAATAGGTAATTCTATATACTGCAGTATTCCTCTCTCTATAACAGAAATGCTGGGTAAAGACTGTTTATTCTGAGAGTGTGGAAAAGGGTAGAAAAATAACCAAGCTAAAAATGATAAACAACTAAATGGCTAATGGCTTGTCTAAGCCATTAAAAAAATCACAAAACATTTGTTTCCTTCACATTTTCACGTATCCCTTCCATATATGGGTTCACAGCAGTTAAATGGAGAAATTTCTAATTTTTCCTCTAGAAGAGCATTCTGAAACAGGACAGAGAGTCAAGCCAGCTAAACCTGAAAGGGGCAGGATAAAAGAAGACATTCCTTGTTGGAGTGCTAGAAATATTCTCTGTGTCTCTCCACCCTGCTCTGTGGCCTGAAGGCTGAGCTATGTGTTCTCCAACTGTGGAACCCCTTGCCCCTCGACTTTCATGTTGTTCAGCCAGTGGAGAGCCCCCACCTGCAAGAGGTGGGAGGGAGGAGAATGATGTCAAGATATCTGTACCCCAGATCCCTCCATGAAAACCCATCACAGGTTGCAGGGTCCCTCCATTCAACACAAGTCCTGCCAGGCAGCCCTCTCCACACAGCCATCCCTCTTTCCTATGTTTCAGGAATTGCTCTCTCCTCTTGCATCCTCACAGCCCACTCTCCCAGCCATAAGGCTTCTAATCCTTTGGGTTTCTCTACGCCCTGCCCATCCCTCCTCTAGATGTCCAATATGAGTTTGCATCTGTTTCCTGCCAGGACCTGGACTGAATATAATCATTCCATAGTCGCCCCTCCAGTAGATGGAGCGGGGAGAGTAACGTGACCTCCACAACCTCCACTGGCAATGCTGTTTGGGTTAGTATCAAAAAGTTTCCATCCTGGGTGCAAGGAAAGGGGGTCTGTTCTTTCTAACTTGGCCAAGCATGCTGAGGGCAACGCCAAATCTCACCCTCACCTAAATCAGCTCGACAATTTCAGAGATTTTTGTTTCTGAGTATTGTGAGGGGGAAAAATCATTTTCACTTAAGCCACCAGCAACTCCCCAAAACAGAGCACCCAAGAGAAAGATCTAAAAGGCTGGAGTAGAAGGGGCTTGAGGCTCCGTTTCTCTCCATTTGGGTTTTTTTCTAATGTACTTAGAACATGTCTCACAATCATATAACTTTAAAACTGAATTTACACTCTTGTCAGATTATCAAAAGGATTAGAATATAATATTTCTGCAACAAACTCAAAACTGCCAAACAATTTCAATAGCTGTGCAGGATGTTATAACCTCCTGGTAGCTTCTCTTAAATTCAGTTTTCGTTTTGGTTTCCATCAAGTAGTCAGAGACTTTATGTTCAATGCTTATTTAAGATAGGAGCAGGTAGGATTATTATCTTAGAAGGTAAATGGTTACCCATTAAGCATAAATACAACTGATTTAACGTTTTTTAAAACCCACTGATCTTATTAATCACAGCAGAGACACTTGGACACTTGTCCATCTAAAGACATTCACACAGAAATTTTGGAAACAAGCATGGTTTAGCTACAACAAGTGTAAATCTAATGATGCTCAAATCCCAGCTGTAATGAGGCATCACTACAACCACACATGCATTTCCAAGGCTACTGGGAGAGGTCTGCAGTGAATCTTGAAGAAGCCTCAGTAATGTGAATAAAACAACAGAAGGTGAGACTATTAGACCCACAGAGTCAATATTAGAGCAATACTGGACTCCATTTTCTGAAAAGGACAACAGCAACACCAGTATCAACATTCCAATGACTTAAGTTAAAACTAGAGAAATTTTATTAGATATTAGAGCGAGTATTGACAACCAAGGATGATATATGGTTAAAATTCCATACATACTGTTCTCAGGTACCATGCCAGCCACAAATGATTCAAAACTACAGATATCTATACTTTGCCACAGAAATAGACAACATCCTCTTCCTCCATCCCCTTAATAGGCTTATTTCTTTTTAACTTGTGGATTCAGGAAATAGAGAATCCTTCTCAAGAAGAAAAGCCATCTTCTGGAAGCATGGTTTCCTCAGTGTGACCAGAAAGACAGCACCTCAAATATCCAGGTAAAATCTGGAGGGAGCCAGGAGCTTGAAATACCCAGTTCCTCCTGTCTCTCCCCTGCCCTTCCTCCTTCCCTAGAAAAGGGTAAGATTCCAGATACCAACCGCATCTTAGTAGACATGTCTAACCCTCTTTCTTTCTCTCTTTCCCTCTCTTTCTCTCTGTCTGTCTCTCTCACACACACACTCCACACCGGCCTGATTCTCAAAGCCATCTTATTCAATCTCTCCTTTTCTTTCTAAAAAGAGCCTTCAAGCACAGCATCCATACAAGGTAAAATTCAGACTTGGGGGGAAAGGGAGAAGCCTCACTTAGGTCCTGAGGCTAAACACTACCAGAGCTGTGCTTTGTGAGTTAAGGGCATTGTTAAAAATGAAGTGAAGTTTACCATCTTCTTCCTTGATTTCAGGAGGAGATGAAGGAGCTGGGCCACTGGATGATCTGAATTTTACAATGTTGACTTCTTGTTACTCTCTCTGCGGGAGAGCATGGGTTTGGGAAGCAGACAGCTCTGGGTTCAAACTACCCGAAACCTAGTAGCTGTGCCCTTGGGCAAGGTAGCCTCTCTGGGCCTCAATTTCCTCACCTGTAACATAGCGATAGTAACACCCACTTCACAGAGAGGCTGTGAGTTTTCATGAACTCAGATACGCTATTGCCTCAGAGTGGAAAACTCGATACAGCTGTCACAGAGCAGCAGTAGCATGATTCAGAATTCACAGCCTGAATCCTTTGTGTGCTATGCTAAGTTAAGGCTCCTGCTATCTCTTTCAGAATGTTTCAGTCTCAAGCATTTCATCTATACTCAATCTTCAAAGATTACTCTGCACACAGTTCAGCCTTACATTGGTTACAATCTCACCATGGCTGCACATAGTACATATTTCAGTATAATTTTCTACTAAAAGCCAAGAGATAACTAACTCCTTCTTAACTTATGGCATAGGCTTAGATTTCCATTCCTGGTTTTCTTCCCTAATAAGTTTTCATGTGCCACATGTTACATGTGCTAGCGGTATTACATGAATGAGCTTTACATAGAGTGTAAAACTTTTAGGAAGATAGATCTCTATACACAAGTACGTTAGACATTTTACCTCAATTTTCTACCCCTTATCAAATAACCAAACTTGAGTTGGGAAGGGTACCCAAGTCCAAAGTCACAGAGCATATCCCCCATCTCCTTTCTTCTTCCTTTCTGAGAGACAGACCTAAGTCACACTTAGGGGAGTAAAATTCTACACACCCAGCAAATATAATCGGAAAGCAACAGAGGTGCAGATGAATAATAAGGCCATTGAAGACAGCTTCATCAAAGACTACACAAGGGACTGAGAGTGGAAGTAATAACATCTGGTGTGGCCTTTGGTTCTCTAACAAGCATAATTGTGTCATATTCTCTAAAATAGGTGAGCCAAGATTTAGAAAGGAAAAAAAAAATCAGAGATGTCTTGGACCATGGTAATCAGATAATCTGCTTCAACCAGAATTCAATTGCATCACCATCAGAATAATCTCCCAGGGACTTCTGGCAGTCCAGTGGTTAAGACTCCGCGCTTCCACTTTGGGGGGCACAAGTTTGATCCCTGGTTGGGGAACTAAGATCCCTCATGCCATGTGGCCAAGAAGAAGAAGAAGAAGGGGGAGGAGAAGAAGGAGGAGGAGTGGGGGGGAAGAGGAAGAGGAGGACAAGAAGGAGCAAGAGAATAAGAGGAAGAGGAAGAGGAAGAAGAGGAAGACCCCAGAGGGAAGGGGCTAAGAGGTCATCATCAGGAGATTCATCTGAGTCATTCTGAACTCCTCCCTCAGATGAAAGTCCCTCCAATCCCAAAACTTGTTCTCCATTCCATGCTTTATAAACCTAATGGGATTCCTTCCACATGGGTAAATGTCCATGTTGCCAGATGACTGGGCCAAGTGTACAGGGGTAGCAGATTATGGCAGCCCACTCCCTCTCATTTAGTCCTACAAACACAACAGTCAGGCCCCTGGGAGTGAAACTCCACCTGTCCTTTAGAGATTCCAGCCCAAGTAACAGAAGAGTTTTCACTGTACTGTAGCCTAAGGTGCAAAATCACTAAGAACAAAGTAAATTTTTGTTCCTGAGAGTCTTCAGTGGATTTTCCTTTGAAATTCACTTGCACATACAACTTACAGATTAGATCCACTACAGATATACATGGGATCACATTCTAAGATTTTAGTAGTCGAGAGTTTTTCTTGAATTAATACAGCTGAGCAAAAACAATACTTGGAAAATCTCAAACAAACTCATGGGTTATTAACAATGGTTTTCAGCCCATGCTTTCAGAGCCCCCAACATCTGAGTGGACGCAATGTGTCGGTGGGGCTGTGGAGAATGGTGGGAGCACACATGACGTGTCCCAGGCCAAATCCCCTCAGACTCCAAAAAGATTCTTTGCACAGAGAGGAGAGGGTATGGATACCCAGCCTGTGCTAGGAAGGAGAGAGAGTATTCCAGTGTTTTGAGTAGTCAGTGCTACCCAAGTGTGCTCTATGGATTGGTCCTGGCCATGAATTGTGACCAGTCTGTGGCAAGATAATAGACATCAAGAGTAAGCAGTGAGAAAAATTGACAGCAAGTTGACATTGCTGTGATTGTTCAGCGCATGATTATTTTTCTATTAATTCATTTTTATTGATTTTGCAAGAATTTTGATCTGTGATGAGTCGGGAATTTAAAAACACAAACTGGTTCTTCACCACAGATAGTTTGAAAAGCATCACCCTAGACCTGTGTTTACAGCCTTGGCTGTAAACTTCATTGGACTCTCCTGGGGAGCTTTAAAAAGTGCTGATGCCTGGGTCTCCATCCCAGAGACTCTGTTTTAATTGGGATGAAATGTAGCCTTGGCAGTGGGATTTTTTTAGAACTCTCAGGTGTTTCTAATATGCAGCAAAGTATTTGAGAACCACTTTCCCCATACTGTTTAGAGATTAGGGGATGCATTTAGGGGTGAATGAACTGGAAACACACAAAAGTAATTATTTTATGTTACTTTGAAAATTTGAAAAATATTTTAAAGTGGTAATTCCATGTTTTATTAAAAACAACAGTAAAATGAACTGGAATGCTTTGACATACAGCCATGTTATGTACAATTTTTAATGTAAACCTTTTATGACAATATAACATGCATACAATAAAGTACTTGTCTCAAGTGCACCACTTGATATTTTTTTTTTTTTTTTTTTTTTTGTTTTTTTTTTTTGCGGTACGCGGGCCTCTCACTGTTGTGGCCTCTCCCGTTGCGGAGCACAGGCTCCGGACACGCAGGCTCAGCGGCCATGGCTCACGGGCCCAGCCGCTCCACGGCATGTGGGATCCTCCCGGACCGGGGCACGAACCCGTGTCCCCTGCATCGGCAGGCGGACTCTCAACCACTGCACCACCAGGGAAGCCCACCACTTGATATTTTAATAAAGTAAACACATCCATGAAACCAGCATTCAGATCAAGAAACAGATAATGCGCAATATTATTTGCCCCCATGTTATGCCATTTTTTTTTAATGCTAGCACATTTTTAAAATTTTTTTATTTTATTTATTTATTTTTGGCTGCGTTGGGTCTTTGTTTCTGTGAGCAGGCTTTCTGTAGTTGCGGCAAGTGGGGGCTACTCTTCATTGCAGTGCGTGGGCTTCTCATTGTGGTGGCTTCTCTTGTGGCGGGGCACAGGCTCTAGGAGTGCGGGCTTCAGTAGTTGTGGCGCATGGGGTCGGTAGTTGTGGCTTGCAGGCTATAGAGTACAGGCTCAGTAGTTGTGGCTCACGGGCTTAGTTGCTCCACGGCATGTGGGATCTTCCCAGACAAGGGATCGAACCTGTGTCCCCTACATTGGCAGGTGGATTCTTAACCACTGTGCCACCAAGGAAGTCCCTGATATCTTAAAATAGCTTCCCACTGAGAGGAAATAAAGACAATGTACTCTGTCACTATGAATATGATATTTATCTTGGTTTACGGTAGATCTAGTTTAAGTTGGAAGATTTCAAAGAATAGGAATAGAAAGTACAATGATTCTTCCTGGTAAAGACAGCAGATTGAAATACACACACTTCTATTTGTTCATTCAGGAAATTCCACTAAAATGACAATAAGTGCAATTTTACAAACAAGAATCAGGAAAGAAAACAATAACAAAATTTTTGAAGCTGGAAAGTGGTAAATGACTTGTCAGGCTTGAAGAAACTGAAACCTAAGTTGAATGTAGGAAAAATCGATATTAGTCCAATTTACAACACAGAATTTTCCAAACTTACCAGTTGCCAAATTAACAGGGATGACAGTGAGGCTACAATCAGTAGCCTTGTTTAAGTCTTTTTAAGAAGACTAATGGCTTCTTAATTCCCATCCTCACTCTGTACAGCATTTGACTACACCTCCCTTTACTCTGGCAAAGGCCAGAGCTTTATTCTCTGGAGAGGTCCACACAGAAGTCCACAGGGACCCCAGGCATGGTTGAAGATTGGGGTACCATACCAAGTTCATGGAGGAATTAGGTGAACCTACACACATTGCTCAGTGAGATGCCCAGGCTTCCTTCCTACTTGGTTTGCAGGATGCTAGCAGCCAGTCAGGAGATTAGAAAAGCCTTCTATGATCGAAAGGAACAGATCTCACAAAAATGAAATTGAAGGTTCCCAAGGAAACAGCTCAGCTATTTGACAGTGAAGTCACGATAGACAAGCCCCTGTTGGGAGATAATTCTCCATGGGTCTTTCTTCCATTTCTGAACATCTTATGTAGGATCTGACAACTCTTTGTCCTGGACTAGCTTTTCAAGACCCTGTATAGTGAAGTTTGTCTCCCTCTAGAATAGAAGACAGGTTTGTTTGCTAATGTCTCCCTCTAGAGCAAAGATTGGTTAGGTTTGTTTGTAGACCATTATAAATGATTGGAATTTCTTGAGCTCAGGAGTCCTCAGGTATGACACAAACCCACTACATAGTGAGGACCCACCTTGCTTGCTCTGTATTGTCCCTGTGAAATTTTCGGAGCAAGGGGAACCACCGTGAGCAGGAAGCTCATGCTCCTTGCTGAACTGTGAGTAATAATGTCCTTTGTATCTGACCCAGGAATCTCATGTCTTCTGGTAGCGTCTATGAAAATGCAGCAGACTAGCTTGTTAGTTCGAAAGTGGGGTAAGACCCTTCATAGTTCCTGACCAACTCAACCATTCTTACACCTCCCAAATAGTTTTGGAGCCCTCCACTCTAGAATACATGCAGATACACAAAAATCACCAAACATCCAAGAATATTGGCTAACAATAATAAAAAACTTTTAGAAAGCAACTTGGAGGAAGTGGCCCATTCAAGAGAATAAAACTTTCAAAAAAAAGTAAGATCCTCAGGGAATAATAAAAGAAGCTATTATATCCATAAAACAAGAATAAGATGACATTTTTTTAGAATAGTAACAATTTTTTTATTGAGGTGAAATTCATATAACATAAAATTCACCTTTTTTTTTTTTTTTTTTTTTTGTGGTACGCGGGCCTCTCCCATTGCGGAGCACAGGCTCTGGACGTGCAGGCTCAGCAGCCATGGCTCACGGGCCCAGCCGCTCTGCGGCATGTGGGATCCTCCCAGACTGGGGCATGAACCCGTGTCCCCTACATCGGCAGGCGGACTCTCAACCACTGCGCCACCAGGGAAGCCCAAAATTCACCATTTTAGCCATTTTAAAGTTTACAATTCAAGGTCTCTTACTACTTTCACAGCATGGCCCAGCACATCCTTCACTGAAACAATAAACATCTCTAGACAAGTGCTGGATTTTGGTTTTTGTCCACACAACTTGAAAACAGAAGTGATGCAGCTTCTAATGAGCCTATTTCTGAAGATCATAATCATAGGAAAAATAAGATGCCATCTTTTTTAAAGAAATATTAGGAAAATAAAAGAGCTATTATAACTTCAAATGAAACTTTAAGTGAAAAACTTAATAGAATAACTTGAAAACAGAGTTAAGAAAATATCCGACAATGTACAGCACACAGATAAAGAGATGGAAACCAGAAAAGAAAAGATTATAATCTGGGTACTTCATTCCAGCATAAGCCATTAATTCAGCCACCCCACCTCTCAACTTCCTGCTCAGAAAGAATACATTTCCTCATTGCCTAAGCCAATATAAATTGAGTTTTCTTTCCTTGCTGCTAAATTCATCCTGGGGAGAGGGGAGGAGCCAAGCTGGTGGAGTAGGAGGACAGGAAGTTTGTATCTCCTCACAACTAGGTCACCTAACAGGCACTGGTGGGGGACCTCAGACACCTAAAGGGACAGGAGGAATCCCCGTGTGACCAGGTAGGACTTGGGGGGGAAGGAGGGGGGAAGGAAAAGTGGAGGGAGGAGGGGACCGGCACCCCTGAGGGGTGGCTGGGGGAGGGGAGGGATTCCCACGATCAGAGGGTCCCACCCACAGTGTGGGGATCAGTGAGGACAGAGAGAGACCTTCAGGGGATGAGAGGATCAGAGGGAATGCAGCTAGCATCTCCCCCAACCGCTCAGGCCCCGGTGAGCCTGCTGGGGTCCCAGGCCTAAACCTCAGCCCTCCAGTGCCCCCTCTGGCCGAGCAGGTCCCAGGAGCATGGGAGTGAGGTGGGGGGAGGAAAAGTGGAGGCAGAACAGGACCAGAGCCTCTGAGGGGCAGTGGGGGGAGGAGGAGGGTTCCCACACTCGAGGGGCCCACCCATGGAGCAGGGGTTAGCAGGGACAGGGAGCGACCTTCAGGGGACCAGGAGATCAGAGGGGAACGCATCCAGTGTTTCCCCCACCCACTCAGGCCCTGGCAAGCCTGCTGGGTTCCTGGGCCTGAACCCCCGCCCTCCAGGGCTCCCTCTGTCTGTGCTGAGCCTAGACCCCACCTGGCCTAAGCCCTGCCCCTGCTTAAGCCCCACCCCCAAGGCCTTTTCCAGCCTTTTTTTGTTTTTTGAATTTTATTTCATTTATTTTTTAATACAGCAGGTTCTTATTAGTTATCCATTTTATACATATTGGTGTATATATGTCAATCCCAATCTCCCAATTCATCCCACCATCACCCCGCCACTTTCCCCCCTTGGTGTCCATACGTTGGTTTTCTGCATCTGTGACTCAATTTCTGCCCTGCAAACTGGTTCCTCTGTACCATTTTTCTAGGTTCCACATACATGCGTTAATATATGATATTTGTTTTTCTCTTTCTGATTTACTTCACTCTGTATGACAATCTCTAGATCCATCCATGTCTCTACAAATGATTTAATTGATATTTATAGGACATTCCACCCAAAAGAGACAGAATACACTTTCTTCTCTAGTGCACAGAGAACATTCTCCAGGATAGATCACATCTTGGGTCAAAAATCAAGCCTTGGAAAATGTAAGAAAATTGAAATTGTATCAAGCGTCTTTTCCGACCACAACACTATGAGATTAGAAATCAATTACAGGGGAAAAAACTGTGAAAAACACAAACACATGGAGGCTAAACAATACACTACTAAATAACCAAGAGATCAATGAAGAAATCAAAGAGGAAACAAAAAAATACCTAGAAACAAGTGACAATGAAAACACGACAACCCAAAATCTATGGGACGCAGCAAAAGCAGTTCTAAGAGGGAAGTTTATAGCAATTCAATCTCACCTCAATAAACAAGAAAAATCTCAAAAAAACAACCTAACCTTACACCTAAAGCAACTAGAGAAAGAAGAACATAAAAAAAGTTAGTAGAAGGAAAGAAATCATAAAGATCAGAGCAGAAATAAATGAAATAGAAACGACCAAGGCAATAGCAAAGATCAATAAAACTAAAAGTTGGTTCTTTGAGGAGATAAACAAAATTGATAACCTTTAGCCAGACTCATCAAGAAAGAAAAGGAGAGGATTCAAATCAATAAAATTATAAATGAAAAAGGAGAAATTACAACAAACACCACAGAAACACAAAGGGTCGTAAGAGACTACTACGAGCAACTCTATGCCAATAAAATGGACAACCTGGAACAAATGGACAAATTCTTAGAAAGGTACAACTTTCCAAGACTGAACCAGGAAGAATTAGAAAATATAAACAGACAAATCACAAGTAATGAAATTGAAACTGTAATTAAAAATCTTCCAGCAAATAAAAGTCCAGGACCAGAGGGCTTCAAATGCGAATTCTCTCAAACCTTGAGAGAAGAGCTAACACCTATCCTTCTCAAACTCTTCCAAAATATAGCAGAGGGAAGAACACTCCCAAACGCGTTCTACGAGGCCACCATCACCCTGATACCAAAACCAGACAAAGATATCACACAAAAAAGAAAATTACAGACCAATACCACTGATGAACATCAATGCAAAAATCCTCAACAAAATTCTAGCAAACAGAATCCAACAACATGTTAAAACAATCATATACCATGATCAAGTGGGATATATCCCAGGGATGCAAGGATTTTTCAATATAGGTAAATCAATCAATGTGATACATCATATTAACAAATTAAAGAATAAAAACCATATGATCATCTCAATAGATGCAGAAAAAAAGCTTTTGACAAAATTCAGCACCCATTTATGATAAAAAAAACTCTCCAGAAAGTGGACATAGAGGGAAGCTACCTCAACATAATAAAGGCCACACATGACAAACCCACAGCAAACATCATTCTCTATGGTGAAAAACTGAAAGCATTTCCTCTAAGGTCAGGACCAAGACAAGTATGTCCACTCTCACCACTCTTATTCAACATAGTTTTGGAAGTCCTAGCCATGGCAATCAGAGAAAAAAAAAGAAATAAATGGAATCCAAATTAGAAAAGAAAAAGTAAAGCTGTCACTATTTGCAGATGACATGATACTATACATACAAAATCCTAAAGATGCCAGCAGGAAACTACTAAAGCTCATCAATCAATTTGGTGAAGTTGCAGGATACAAAATTAATGCACAGATATATCTTGCATTCCTACACACTAACAATGAAAAACCAGAAAGAGAAGTTAAGGAAATAATCCCATTTACCATCACAACAAAAAGGATAAAATACCTAGGAATAAACCTACTTAAGGAGGCAAAATACCTGTACTCAGAAAACTATAAAACACCGATGAAAGAAATCAAAGATGACTCAAAAAGATGGAGAGATATATCATGCTTTTAGATTGGGAGCATCAGTGTTGTGAAAATGACTATACTACCCAAAACAATCTACAGATTCAATGCAGTCCCTATTAAGTTACCGATGGTATTTTTCACAGAATTAGAACAAAAAATTTTACAATTTGTATGGAAACACAAAAGACCCCAAATAGCCAAAGCAATCTTGAGAAAGAAAAATGGAGCTGGAGGAATTAGGCTCCCCAACTTCAGACTATACTACAAAGCTACAATAATCAAGACAGTATGGTACAAAAACAAAAATATAGATCAATGGAACAGGATAGAAAGCTCACAGATACAAAGTGAGAGAGTGGCATGGACGTGTATACAATACCAAACGTAAAATAGATAGCTAGTGGGAAGCAGCCGCATAGCACAGGGAGATCAGCTCGGTGGTTTGTGACCACCTAGAGGGGTGGGATAGGGAGGAGGGAGACGCAAGAGGGAAGAGATATGGGAACATATGTATATGTATAACTGATTCACTTTACGCAGAATCTAACACACCATTGTAAAGCAATTATACTACAATAAAGATGTTAAAAAAAAAACTCACAGATAAACCCATGCACCTATGGTCACCTAATCTATGACAAAGGAGGCAAGAATATACAATGTAGAAAAGACAGTTTCTTCAATAAGTGGTGCTGGAAAAACTGGATAGCTACATGTTAAAGCATGAAAGTAGAACACTCCCTAACACCATACACAAAAATAAACTCAAAATGGATTAAAGACCTAAATGTTAGACTTGACACTATAAAACTCTTAGAGGAAAACATAGGAAGAACACTCTTTGACATAAATCACAGCAAGATCTTTTTGACCCACCTCCTAGAGTAATAAAAATAAAAACAAAAATAGACAAATGGGACCTAAATAAACTTAAAAGCTTTTGCACAGAAAAGGAAACCATGAACAAGATGAAAAGATAACCCTCAGAATGGGAGAAACTATTTGCAAATGAAGCAACTGACAAAGGATTAATCTCCAAAATATACAAACCGTTCATGCAGCTCAATATCAAAAAAACAAACAACCCAATCAAAAAATGGGCAGATAGCTAGTGAGAAGCAGCCGCATAGCACAGGGAGATCAGCTCTGTGCTTTGTGACCACCCAGAGGGGTGGGGTAGGGAGGGTGGGAGGGAGACGCAAGAGGGAGGAGATATGGGGATATATGTATATGTATAGCTGATTCACTTTGTTATAAAGCAGAAACTAACACAACATTGTAAAGCAATTATACTCCAATAAAGATGTTTAAAAAAAAAAGGTGGGCAGAAGGCCTAAATAGACATTTCTCCAGAGAAGACATACAGATGGCCAAGAGGCACATGAAAAGATGCTCAACACCACTAATTATTAGAGAAATGCAAATCAGAACTACCATGGAGTATCACCTCACTCTGGTCAGAGATGCCATCATCAGAAAATATACAAACAATAAATGCTGGAGAGGGTATGGAGAAAAGGGAACCCTCTTGCACTGTGGGTGGGAATGTAAATTGATACAGCCACTATGGAGAACAGTATGGAGGTTCCTTAAAAACTAAAAATAGAACTACCATACGATCCAGGAATCCCACTACTGGGTATATACCCTGAGAAAACCATAATTCAAAAAGATGCATGCACCCCAATGTTCATTGCAGCACTATTTACAATAGCCAAGACATAGAAGTAACCTAAAAGTCCATCAACAGATGAATGGATAAAGAAGATGTGGTACATATATACCATAGAATATTACTCAGCCATAAAAAGGACCGAAATTGTGACATTTGCAGAGACATGGATGGACCTAGAGACTGTCATACAAAGTGAAGTAAGTCAGAAAGAGAAATACAAATATCATAGATTAACGCATATATTTGGAATCTAGAAAAATGGTACAGGTGAACCTATCTGCAGGGCAGGAATAGAGACACAGATGTAGAGAACAGACATGTGGACACAGAGGGGGAAGTGGAGGGTGGGACAAACAGGAGATTAGGTTTGACATATATACACTACTATGTGTAAAATATCATAGATAGCTGGTGGGAACATTCTGTATAGCACAGGGAGCTCAGCTCAGTGCTCTGTGATGACCTAGATGGGTGGGACTGGGGAGGAGAGCGGGAGGGAGGTCCAAGAGGGAGCGGATATATGTATACATATAGCTGATTCACTTCGTTGTACAGCAGAAACTAACACAACATTGTAAAACAACTATATTCAAATAAATAAATAAATAAAATTTAAAAATTCATCCTGGGGAGACATTGGGAACCAGTCTACCCTGGAAAAGGATAAACTAGTTTGTGGTCTGCATCAGGGGATAAAAATGGGAGCAGTGCCTTTATCAAATAAACTCCTCTCAAAACTTGCTCCTTTGTCATAATTTTGGTGCAAACATTGGAGATACTAGCAGCTATGCTATTTCCCTTTAGCAAATGACTGCATATCTCACAATGCTCCCAGCTCCTGATTTTCTATTATATGTATATGAGTGTGACCTAAGGAGAATACCTATTCTGTGAGCTTTTTAGGAAACATGAACGTTTGTAATGTCAAACAAACTGCACATGGGGAGGAAAGTAGGTTGTACTGCTTTGGTGATGAGAGTAGCTTTGCATATCAGTGTAACTTGCTGCATGTGGTAACCTAAAATATTGCCAATGATCCAACAAGAAACCTCTTCTATTACCTTGAAAGTCAATTCCATCAGAGCCAGTGAAGAGAATGTGGACTTAGTCAATTGCATCAGAGCCAGTGAAGAGAATGTGTACTTCTCTTTGACTACTTTGAAGCTAATATCTTTTCAGAAATCTTGACTTGAAATCTTTAAAGGACATTTGTATCACCTTGAGGAAAAAAATGTGAAGCCCATCCTTAGTTGTTCAATAAGGAGAACTTCATTCTTCACTTTGCTTACTTTATGGATATGAACAGGATACAATTTGGGGGGGCTTCCCTGGTGGTCTAGTGGTTAACACTCTGCGCTTCCTCTGCAGGGGGTGCGGGTTCGACCCCTGGTCAGGGAACTGAGATCCCGCATGCTGTGCGGCCAAAAATGATACAATTTTTCATTGAAAGCCTTAAAGTCATTATTATAATGCAGCTGAAAACCACAAGGTCTTTTGGAAACAGAGCTCCTCAGGAAAATAAGGATACAGAGTGATATGTCATAAAATGTCTGTGCAGACAAACAATCTGGAAGTACCTAGATACACTGCAAGATATACTTGAAGACTAATTCTGCTTAGACAAATTTAAAATGAAATATGGAGTCATCATTCTTTTTTTGCTGACAAAGACAGCATGGATGATGCAGATCTTGCCTCAAAGATGACCTCAGTGACTTGAGTACGAATGAAATGATGTGACATTAATTCAACTTGAAGAGTCTTCGAGAAGTTTCTTGATACAAATCCACCTTTCCCTGCCAAATAAGCTATGGGGTCTCTAATTTCATTTGCTACCTCGTATCCTTGTAAGTCAGAGTTTTTAGAAAGTGTTAATATTTTAATCAAGTTGCAGTAAACTGAATATCAAAGATGAGCTGTATATTCTCATGCCTAAGACCACCCCAAATTTTCAGCTTCTTATTCAATCCAAATTATGAGAGCTTTCTCACTAAAATTCACTTTTGAAAATTGAATAAAACTGAAATTCATTTTCATTTTAGTTGACAAATGTTAATTATTTCAGTTTTTCCAGATATTACTGTCAATTTTCACACACATTCTCATAAAATAGAAATACAGATGACTCATTGAAATTATCACTTTTATAGCATGTTCCTATGAAATAATAAATTTCCAGTGTAATAAAATGAACTGCATGAAAATATTTGGTGTATATGTACATGGGAGGAGTAATTTATAGTTTTATTTAGATTTTCAAAAATGCCTATGTTCCCCCAAAATGTTAAAAAGCAGAAACATTAAAAGCAACTGTTCTACACTATAGAACAGTCCTCTAAAATAGTATGTAATTACCATGTCAAGTCATAGGTCATTTGTAACATGAATTTAATCCAATGTTACCTTGAAAACCAGTAATTAAAATTTCAAATGTGATCTTACCCAAGCCCTAAAAAAATGGCCAGGAAGTTCCTATAGAATTGAAATTATCTTTTCAAGTTCTGTTCATTAAAAGCCTACTTAAGAAACATGACAACTAAATGCAATAGAGTACACTGGTTTGGATCCTGGAACAGCAGGAGAACCTTAAAGGGAAAATTGGTGAAGTCCAAATAAAGCCTAGAGTTTAATTAATGGTAATGTACCAATAGTGGTTTCTTAGTTCTGACAAATACACATTAGTAATATAAAATAATAATAATAGGGGAAACTGGGTGAGGGGTGCACAGAAACATTGTGAATTATCTTTGCAGCTTTCCTGTAAGTCTAAAATCATTCCAAATAAAATGTTGGGTTTTTTTTAAGTCTACTCTAAATTTTTAACAAGATTTAATCCCTCAGCAAATATTTATGGAGTGTGTGTGCTGGGTACATAGCGCTGAACAAAACAGATCCATCCCTTCCCTTATGGAGCTAAGAGAGTAGCAGGCAGGAAAGACATTGATCAGTCACAAGAATCAACATAAATTGTAATCACAGTTTGCAGTAAGTGCTATAAAGGAAAAGTACATGAGATGAGAGAGGTGCAAAGCTGGAAGCCTGAGGCAGTGGCACTTAATATGAGACTTGAGGGCTGGTGAGAAGCCAGCCAGGTGACAGCACCAGGAAGAGAGAAGAGCTTGTTCATCAACCTGGAGGAAGGAAAGGACCTGGAGAACGTGCCAGCATGACCAGAGCATCATGTGGGCATGCAAGAGTGGTGCCATCAGAAGAATCCAACCACGTAGGACCATGTAGGCTAGGTTTAGGCTTTTATAGTTTTCCAAAGAAATATGAGAAGTCATTGAATACTTTAACCAGAGGAATGGCATGATCCAATTAATGTTTCTAAAATATCACAATGACTGCTCTGTGGATGTGGACTAGAAAGGAGAAAGACAAGAAGCTCCCACTTGAGGCACTCACAATTTTTTTTAATTAAGGAGAAATAAAAAGTTCTCAACTTCTAAATATATTTGTTCTAAAATGTCCCTGAGAAATAATAATTCATTTTAGATGTATATATTGCTTCTTTAGCATCTGCCACCATTACTCCAGCAGGGAAGATGGTGCTCCAAATGGTTCCCGGCTCATTCGATCTGGATCTTTCCTCTAGAATGCCAATGTAAAACATGGGTGTGAACAAAAATGCAAGATAGATACCAAAGTCACATGACTTGGAGCAAGGCATCAGCAGCAAAAACATGCAGGCTCTACCACCCTTAGGAATCTTAGTTTCACAAGAGATAAAGAATTCTTAGTATGTCTGGTTTTCAGAACCATAAAACCATTATTGACCCTCAGTAGTGCCATCTTGGCATTAGCCCAGAACTAAATATAGAAAATCCCAGACTGCAGAATAGTGTAATTTTCAATCCCTGTTTAAAGTATACAATGTTAAATGTCACCCTCAGTTACTATACCTTGAGTCTGAAGGAACTGGTGTGTTGCCCTATCCGACCTAGAAAAAGAAATACGTCTTCCAATTTTAATGTAACCAGCAGCACTTCAATAAAACTTAATAAGCAGTCTGCAGTGCTCGTTGAGTACTTTAAAACAGAACTCCCTAGGGACTTATACTCTAAACAAACACTTGGATTTTCTCAGTTTAGGAATACACTATCTATAACCTCACTAAATATTATGTAGGTACATTATAAGGACTATCAGACCAGAAGAAAGATTGGATCTTGATTGAAGCCTATGATTTAATATGAAAAACTTTTTATGCAAAGCTCAGTGAACCAAATAGCTATTGACTGTCCAGCCAATCACTCCTTTTCTCTGGAAACTACCTCTTGCCCTACTGTCAGTAGGGTTACAGGAGAAAGCCTCTGGCAGCTGTGATGGCATAACATGACCCTGCCCCAGACCACCACAGTCAATAGGATCAAGAGTGTACACTTGACACAAATTGGGCCAAAGAGTCCCTTTCCCTGGGAATCTGGATTTAGAAGAGATTCTTGTTCAATCTGTCTGCTCTCTTGAATAGAGGACATATAAACATTGGAACTGCTTGCAGAGGCTATTTTCAACCATTTGGACAAGGAATAGAGAAAGCCAGTCTGCAGCAAGAGACAAGAATGGAGAGCATATGCCAGAAAAAAAAAAAGAGATGAAAGGCAGAGAAAGAGGGCTTCCTATTTTCCCTACAACAGTCCGGGACCTGATGCTTATCCCACCTAACCCCTGGCCTTAAAATCCATGGAAGACCCACAGTATCGTTTCAATCACTTCCATTTTTGCTTAAGCCAGTTCAAGTGGAATCCTGTGATGAGAAACCAAACAAGCCCTCACTAACACTCCAGGTCTCTCCATTTCATTTAGTCTCAAAGAACTGAGAACCAGCTTGCCCAAATTCTTTAAGCCAAGATCTCTGAAAGGAATTTAATTCCAGGCTCTGCAAGCAGGCAAATGCAACAAAATGAAAAATGCTTATCCTAAAATGTCAAGTGGGAAAGAAGCTGGGCACAAAATTGTATACGTCAAAATTATGACTACACTATAGTTTATATTTGTCAATAAATCAAGAAGTGAAGCCCTATATGCATTACGAAGATTGGAAGGAAATTAACCAAAATAACGGTAGTCATGTTACAGTGAAAGGATTATTTTCCTTTTTCTTTATACTGTTCTGTGTCTTTAAGTAGTTAAATACTTCATAACGTAACAGAATTATAACTTCGAAGACTATGTAAATGTGTTTATATCATAATGACGTATTTTTAAAAGTAGAACTTAAAATATCTTATCTGTAATGTTCACCACTATATAAATAGACTGAAAAGCAACTGCCCCTTTAAGACTCCACATGTAATGGGGCACAGGAAATCACAGGAGTTTAAGGATTTAACCATAACAAGGAAACAAAAGGCTATTCACTTTTGAAAAAATAAAAATAAAAAGACTCCACATGTAAAAAGGAACAATGAAACTTCCAGCAGACTAGTCCCCAATTAATCATCAGCCTTTGCTTCTTCTCCACCTATTTGCCCTCCCAATCCTGTATCCCACCTCATCCCATGCTACTCATCTTTAGCTGGGATTTCACCCTTCCCCTCCCCCACTCTCTCCCCCAATTTGTCCACACCCCTCCCCCAACTCCTGCGCTTCTCTCTACTTGGATGTCTGGGTATCTGCATCTCCAGACATGCAGACCCATCCTGTCACCCATAAGCCCTAGATTTGTCTCCTCTATTTTGGATCAGCCCGTTGGGAATAATCTCATCACAAATGGCTCCAGTCCATTTTAAACTATCCCCAGGGGCGATCCAGGTAAGCCAGAAAGTGGTAGGAAGTAGAAGACAACCTTCTAATGGCAAAATAAAAACCATTGCAGACTTGGATAATTTGTAAATTATCTTTAACATTGCTGTAACACAATTTTCAATAACAATTCAGAGTACAACATTGGATAGGAAAAAAATGTAAGTGGTAAACCATTTACTTACAAGAAAAAAGTGAGCAAGTCTTTTTGAAATCATGAAGCCGATTCAACTGGTTTCCTCCGTGATCACAACAGCTTCCATACACTGAACTGCGCATTGTGTCAGACATTTTATATACGTTATCTTATATAACCCTCCCAATGACCTGTGATGCAACTATTACTATTTCCATTTTACAGGAACAAAACTGTTGATCTGAGAGGTTAAGTTACTTATGCAAGTTTAAAAGTCTAGCAAGTAGCAGAGCAGGGTCTTGTGGTCTTTGCATTAGACCTTATGGCCTCAAACAGGTCTTAGATGGGCTTTCTAAAGAAAGTTTATCTGACAATGTTAAACCCATGTGTTAGCTATTAGTAGCAGTAGTATTTTACAATACAAATATCAAGTTTATATGTAAATTTATATTTTAAATGAAAAATACATATCAGAATAAACATTGTAGAAACTACCACATTATGCAACATCAATAACATATACAGTGCTATTCAGTATCAATGTAGACCTTACAAGTTATAGTTTAAAACTATGTTACAAAGACTTCTTACTACGTATCAATGGTAATTATTTATAACTGTTTATAAAATGCTACCTGTCATATACAAAGAAGCATAATGCTTATTATCAAGGTATAAAAAGACTATAAACTGGGAGAAATATTTATTGCATTCATTTCACTAGTATGAGACAATTTTATAACTTAATGCCAGTTAGAGTGCTGAAGTGTTATATTAATATTGTACCATGAAGACCAATATTAACCACTTCACAAGGGGGGAGGGACCACACTTTATTTCTTAGAATTCTAATAACTTTATACTATTTTGTATTTTAAAAATTGCCTTTTCCCCGTTCAGGTACAGAAAAGGTTATAAAGGCAGTAAGGACACAAAGGCAGAAGTTACAAAGGTAAAGTGATCATAAAATACCATTTGGTTTATTCTCATTCTCCGAATAGGCACATCTGTTTAATTCATTCATAGCTGGTGACTTTTTTCTTTCCCTCCAATCACTACCACCATGTACATTTTTTCTGTGTGGAAATAATTAACTCTCCAATTTCTTCAACAGAAACTCTAATCATTCATTCATTAGTACAATCAACTTCATTGAGCACCCAGAATGTACTCCAGTACACTTTCACTTTGCCTAAGATAAAAATAAATAAAGATAAGTCCCTTCCCTCCCCAAGCTCCGTGGGTGAAACAGTCTTGTGAAAAGTAAACAGCCCAAAATAGTGTGCTAAATGCTGGAGCAGAGGTGAGTACACAGTATTACAGGAGCACAGAGGGAGGATTAACCCAGCCTGGGGAAATCGGGAAGCTTTACAGAGGACAGCGCATTTGAACTTGGCCTTTAAAGATAAATAGGAGCTTTCCAAAGAGTGAAGAAGGAGACATGGGGAGAGGAAGCCATTCAGGCCATAGTGTAAAAAGGCACTGAGGACCTGAAGAACATGGGGACAAGAATGTTATTAAAACAATGAGCAGCTTGATGAGACTATGTTCAGGGTTTGTGGAGGCTATGTGAGATATGAAATTAAAAAGAAAAACTGGATGAAAAATTCAACAATGTAAGTAGATTAAGGTGTTTAAATATATGGAAGATTTTGCATACATTCAATTTCAGTTATTAAAATATATAGACCAATGAGAGAAATGTTCAGTACAAAATAAACAGCACTTGCATGGGTCTATGGATATAAAATAGACTGAAAGGGTAGTGTTAGCCAAAATGTTAACACTAATCACCTCTGGCTGGTAGAATTATAAGTAATTTTGTTTTTATTCTCTCTTTGCTTCTCTGCCTTCCAGATTTTCTGCATTAAGCATGCATTACTTTGGCAATTAGAGGGGAAAACATGTGCTAAAATAGAACAATGTAAGCTGGGCTCAGATTGTGGCATGCTAAGGAATTTGGACTTTATTCCGCAGAAAATGAAGATTTATTCCTGGCATTTGATCAGGGATATGAGAGGAAGATTTGCATTTTAGGGAATTGAATGTTCTTAAGGTGTGCAGACTGGATTAAAAAGATTTGCGATTGGGTGAAAGATACAATGGATATGGACATATATACACTACCAAATGTAAAAATAGATAGCTAGTGGGAAGCAGCCTCATAGCACAGGGAAATCTGCTCGGTGCTTTGTGACCACCTAGAGGGGTGGGATAGGGAGGATGGGAGGGAGACTCAAGAGGGAGGAGATATGGAGATGTATGTATATGTATAGCTGATTCACTTTGTTATACAGCAGAAACTAACACAATATTGTAAAGCAATTATACTCCAATAAAGATGTTTTAAAAAAAAAGATACAATGGATAGAACTAAGGCAGTGATAATAGGGATGGAAAGCACATATGTGAGGTAAAATAGATAGGACTTGTTAACTGAATATAGGAGAAGGGGGAAGGGCAGAGTTTGAGGATAACTCCAGGTTTCTGGGCAATTGGTTAGATACAGATATTGGAAGCTAAAAAGCATAATAAGAAGGAAAAGCCATATTTTAAGGACAGAATGATGAATTTAGTTTTATGTGTGACATGCCAGGGGACATTCAGGTAAGAATTCTAGTAGAAAGTTGAAATATGGGTCTGGACTCAGAAAAAGTGGACCTAGAAATACAGACACATAGAAGATGGTGAAGCCATGAAACTGAATGTACTTGCTCAGGGAAAATAAAGTGAGAGGAGACAGCTGAGTCTGGAGCCTTGGGAAATGCTAAGTCACAGCAATAATTGGAGAATTGAGAGAGCCAGAAGAGCCAGAAGTTGGTAGAGTTCTTTTTGGAAACGGGATGTTCAGAGCTGGGATCAGAGCAAGAACAAGAACTTTTACTATAAATTTGCAGCTACTGACAGAAAACAACCACAGAACCTGGTCACTGGCGGAGTATAGAAAAAAAACAGAAGGCCAACAAGCACAAAAGGCATAGAACAAAGAGAGGGAACTGGCCACCATCTGAGATGGAAGGCGGGGCGAGAAGAGGGGAAGTAAACCTACTAGAGTTTACTGAGTGAGAGTTCTCCATGGAGGGTGGGGCTTTTTTGAAAGCTGTCAAAGCGACCTACTGCATGCTGTCCTAAGACAGTGACTTCTACCCTTTTTCTTTTTCTTTTCTTTTTTTTTCTTTTTTTTTTTTTTTTACAAACAAGGAGACTGATGGCCACAGAGAGGTGTCTCAGGTCTCAGAACCAAGTTGCTGGCAGGTTTAACTAGAATCAATTTCCAAACCCCTGGAGTTTAATTCACTACACATCAATATACTGCCTCCTTATACAAACACAAAAAGAAGACTCACCCCAAAAATATTGATAATGGAATACAGTAAAATATAAATGGACTTATCCTTTGATTTGACTTATGCAATGAATGACTTCTTATAGTAATACAACCCTCTTTGAACATCACCTCTTATCTCCCAGCTAACCATCCACTAGCCTTTGATCCCACTGATATTTCCAATCCATTGATCCTACCAACTTTTCACTCTCCCTAATCATCTCGATTTTCTCTCTTCTCTATTCACCAGCTTTAAATGCTACGGTCATTCACTACAATACCTTCCTTGCATACATTCACAACTCCCGTGCTGCTATTATTACACCCACTGGATAATCTGAAACTCTGGTTAGATCCTTCTCTTCACTTGCTCCACGCCACCACTGTGTCAATGAACATAACAACCTACTGAGTGGTCTCGCTTCAAATTTCTGACCAGAAACTAAACGTGCCCTTTAAGGCAGCCAGACAACTTTACTGTACTTCCTCAGTCCGTTTACTCTCCCCGTAGAACAAGTCACACCTTCTCTTTCCTCCAACCTCTACCACCTCCTCCTTTAACCTCACTCTCAGTTGATGACCTTGCTTCCTATTGGGAGAAAATGAAAGCAACCAGAAGAGAATCTCACCAGACTCCCACCATCTCAGTTATCCTCCTTCCAGACCCTTCATCTATACCCTCTGCCCTATATCCATGTTCCTATCTAAAGCGATGTCCCTTCCTGCACTAGTTTTGGTACACTATCTCTCCAACATCACTGATTTTTCTTTCTCTATTGAATCATTCTCATGATCATGCAAACATCCTGCAATTGCCTCCCATCTTACAAAAAAAACAACCTTTCTTAACCCCACTACTCCCATTTCCTCTGCTCCCCTCTGCACAAAAATCATTGAAGAATTGTCTATACTCACATTTCCAATTCCTCCCTCTAATTCTTGCTTAAGCACATTCTAATCCACCTTCTGCCGCCTTACGTGTTCCTGTCAAGGTAGCCAATGATGTCCTGTTGCCAAATTCATGGTCAGTTATCAGTTTTTATTTTCTAGACCTTTCAGCAGCATTGGACTCGGCTAATCTCTTCCCTCTGAAACTCTTCACTGGCTTCTAGGGTATCATATGTCCCTCTTCTCCTCACCCTCTTAATGTCTCAGTGCCCCAGAGTCAGTCCTTGCTCTTCTCTTCTCTATATACGTTGACTCCTTGGAGATCTCTTTAGTCTTAGACTATAAATAACCATCCAAATGCTGGAAAATCCCTAATTTATATCTCCAGTCAGGCATCTTCTCTGAACTCCAAGATTATTCTACATCTCCAATTACATTTAAACCTTCCAAAATGTTATCCTTACCCCTTGACCCCCTAAACTTCTCTGCCTTGAATCTTGCCGCACTTTAGCCATTGGCAACTCAAACCTGGTCAAACTAGAAAAGGTGGAATCATTTTTTTACTCCTCTCTTTCTTGCAGATACCATATCCAACTATCAGGAAACCCTATTCAGATACACAGAGAATTTCAAGTATATAGAGAATCTAATTTCAAATATATAGAGAATCTGACCACCTCTCACCTCTGCTACTGCTACACCTCTGGTTCAGGCCACCATTATCTCCCACCTTGTTTATTACAGTGACATACTAACTAGTCTCTCTGCTTCCACCTTTGCCCCAATAGAGCAGTCAAGTTGATCCTTTTGAAATGTAAGTCAAGTCACATCACTCCTCTGTCAAAACCCTGCAAAGGCTCCCAATTTCATTGAGTACAGGCCAAAGGACTTACAATGGCCGGTAAGGTGCTACTTCATGTGAGCCCCTGTATCCATAGTGTCCTCATCTCCAACCACTCGCCCAATTATTTACCCCACTTCAGCCATGCAGGCCTCCCCACTCCTTATCTAGCAGGTCCGGCATGCTCCACCTCAGAGCTTTGCATGGGCTGTTCCCTTTGCCCGGAACGACTTCCTTCCAATGTCTACACAGCAAACTCCCTCACATCCTTCAGGTCTTTGCTCACTTGTGACCTCCTCAGTGAGGCCTTCCCTGGCCACCCTATTTAAAATTTCCACAATTGCTACCCCCTCAGACTTCTTTAGCCTTTTAACTCTTGTTGATATTTTTGTTGAAGCAGGTATCACCTTCAAATACAATACTTTATGTATTTATTTATTATTGTCTGTCTCTTCTGACTAGAACTTAAGCTCTAAAAACGAAAATACTTTTGTCTGTTTTGTTCACTGATGTATTCCCGGCACATAGGAGGTGCTCAATTAGCACCTGTTGAATGAGTGAATCTATTTCCCCTACCAGATCATAAATAACTTGAGGTTAGACTAATGCTTTAATCATCTCTGTACCCATCTATCTATCTAAATTTATAGATATAGAGATGATTGTATATATATATATATATATATATCTTTTATATATAATGCATATATATCTTTTATACATAATGTTTATATATCTTATGTATACAGTGTATATTATATATGTTTGCACCTTTTACATACATAATATATGTACACATACATTTCTTTTTGCATCAGCCTGACTACTAGAATTTGTTCTGAGCCAGATACTCATCTTCCTGATTGGCAGGGGTGGCAGCAGGACGTATTACCATGAAGTTGATCATTAATGCATATTGTCAGAGATGAGTCCCCACCTGCCTCTAGAAAAGTAAATGGCATTGATATCAAGAGAGGTCTCAAACATGACCATCAGAAAATGGGAAAGCCACCTTCCCTTCACATATTACATACTCCTCACCACAGCCTTTTCCTAAATATATCTTTCCAGACTTCCCCCAAGCTGTTGCTCATTCCCGGTAACAGCTAAATCAATTGACCATATTGTACTGGTTTGCTTCAATGTGTTTGTTTACTAGTTGAAGCCTGCATTAAGGGCAGGATTACTTCATGGTGCTCAGCTGCCTGGCCCTCTTCCAGCTCTCTCTCCTCCTAGCCTCTCTGCAAAATGGCAATCTCTTTCTACCTCTGAAAGCTTAAACATCCTGAAAGGTATTTGACTATCACATAATTCTCTGTCCTTGGGAGATTCTCTGCCTTCACTGTTTGAATTCTGTGGCCCGAAGTTAGCTAAGAGCCCATCACAAATAACTATGCCAAATGCATCTTTATCCCTTTTAGCTTCAGTTACTGTCTTAACCTGTGCTCTTCCCTCTTTTTGTCCAGTTATTGTACGGCAAATGAAACGTGTGAAGCTATTTCAGCAAATATGAAAAGATAATATGAACACGTCTCTAAAATGTCACTTTTCCAGTATTCTTTTTGGTTTGTTCTTTATTAACCAAAGTTCCATTGTTATAAAAACTATAATAATATGCTACCCTGGGTCTTGTAATCTCACAGACAGCTTCTACATTTTCTAAGCAACCAAAATCCCATGGTTCCTAATTAAAATATTCAAAGGTGAAATCTAAGTAATCTTTACATGGTATACTAGTGCCTTCACTTAAGTTTCTAGAGTTAAAAACAAAAAGCCTTTGCCAATAGGAAAAAAGGAAGTTTTGAGTCTATAGTACAAAGACTTCAAACCACATTCCACAGCATGTTATTTTCTTTCTAGAAAATTCTAACACTATATAATTACTTTTGTATGGAAAATGAATAATGTAATCTAATGCTAAAAACAGCTAGACAGAAACCATCCAAATCAAATGGGCCTTTCCTGAAGCCAAATGAAATATTAAACTAGAAAATATCTGTGTGAGGACAGCCCATGGAAGAAAGCTCAATAGAGATGGAGCGTAGCGGGGGTGGGGGGGAGGAGTTACAAGAAAAAAGGTGTTTTTCCCTCTACGTGTTAGGGTTTACTCGTTTCAGAGAAACTGTAACGTTGATTGTACCTCAAATGCCTCAGAAAAATACCAGTCAGAAATGCATCTAGGAGCTTCCAAGGCTTCCGGTTAAAAATAACAGCAAAAACATCAATGAAGCTCCATTTATGGCGACAGAAATGCATTGATAGAGAAAAAGCGAAATCCCACCTGCATGGGAATTAAGCCGCAGCTACTCCCCCAATTCAGAGTAAAACGAGCTTCACTTGGGTCGCCGGCAGAACTAATCCCAGCAAACAGAGCCAGTGGGTTCGTGTGTTGGGAGACAGGGACAGAGTAGAGCGCACCTCATCGCCCTCGCCGCAAAACTGCTCCAGAAACGTGAAAGCGTCCGCACCGCATGACCTCGCTTAGCCGGAAGAAAGGCGGACAGCGCAGAGCGGCCCGCTCCGGCTCAGCGGTAGCCGCGACGTGCGGCGGCCAGCTGCGGGGGTGGCCCGGTCGTGCCTCCCCGTCTCACCCACCCCAGCCCCCAGTCTTTTCACGGGTCTCTGGCTCCAAGCTCCCAGACTCGGAGCCCTGGCCAGGTTCCTTCTCTGCCCGAGGTGGACAGCCTCCCAGAAACATTTTAACAAGAGTAATTCCCGCGCTGGCAACGTCTCAGCAGCCTGGAGTGAACAGTCTGACCCATCGGCTTCGGGACCCTCGTCTGGGTCGGCCTCCGCCGCCAGCTCCACCCCCGAGCCTCCCCAGCGCCCAGCCCGCAGCCTGGCACCCAGTAGGGACTTTGGGGCAGTGCAGCCCCAAGGGCTGAGTTTCGCTAAGTAAACGGCCACGTTAGCCTGCTCCGTCGTGAATAAGCCTGGGGTGAGCCGGCCGACGGCCGTCAGGAGCGCTCACCCGGTTCCCTCTGCGCTTCTGCCCCCAACGCTACCACTATTTCCAAAGTCCGAGGCGCCAACAGTCCGGACACCCGTTCTCTCTCACGGTTCAGCACCGAGAACAGCGAACACACTTTTAGCCCCAGTAGCCCCACTGCCAGGAGACTGGCTTTAGCCACGCCAGCAGGGCTGCAGGTGTCCGGACGGCGCGCCCTCCCGCATCCCACCCCTCCGGCGCCTGGAGCAAGCCAGCCCCGCGGCATCTTACTTTTCTGACTGGAGTAACCCGGGTAATAGCCATAGTAGCCGGTGATCCGCAGGATCCGGTCCTCGATGGTGGCCACCCCGTTGGGGGCCGCCTTGATATCCATAGAGAGCACGGGGCGGCGGCCCCGGGCGCGGCGGGTCGGAGAGCGCAGCGCGGGGCCCGGGAGCTGGTGCAGGTGCCGCCGCCGGTGCTGATGTTGCAGCTCGTGCTCCCGCGCCCAGGCTCTGACTCCGCCGCCCGGCGCAGCACCGGCGCCGCATCACAGCGGCGGCGGCGGCGGCGGCGGCGGCGGAGCGGCCCCCACTAGGGCCGGCCTCTCTGTCAGCCTGGCAGGTCTCCCGCCCGCCACCCCGCGCACTGCTGCCCGAACAGCGCCCCCTCACCTCCGACACACACCGCTGCCCGGGGCGGCCCCACCTGCGCGGACTCTCATCATTAACCCTGTTGACCCCTTCCCGGAAGACTAAACATCCCCCAGCCCCACCTGCCAGAAGAGACGCTTGGTCCAGGACGTGGAAGGAGAGGAGAAGGTGAGATGGTGGCCAGGGCTCAGGAAGGAGGGCCGGGGATGGGAGAGACCCAAGTGGAACCAAGGGCTGTTAATGTGAGAGGTGCACGCTGTCGCTCGGGGAGATGACACCTTGGGGTGCCCCCAAGGGCTTCGTCTACGCTTGGCGTCTGCACCACCAGGGGTCTGCTGATCTGCAAGCGTTCCCTGGAGTTAATCAGTTCTCTCCACTTGCCTAGACGACGGGGAGTCTTTTTTTTTTTTTTTTTTTTAAGAAATGAAAAGAAAAATGAGGCCCCAGCAGGTGGTGCTTGGAGTGATTATTCAGGTATCGTGGACACAAATACCTATAGAGATCAAGCCTCCAAGTCTGACAGTCTGTGTCGGGCCGGACCCTCCATCCACCCAATGAAATCATTAAAGGCTTGGGAGCTGCAGCTGTGCACAGCATGTTTATTTTGCCCATTCCAAATGCCCCGAGGAGAAATGATTTTCTTCTTATTGCCAAAACATCGGGGGAAGCCCTTCAACCTGTACACATCTCTGGCCGGGGGAAAGTTTTAGCTACAATCCAGAGATATTCCACCCGAGTCTAGAACGTCCTTGAAGCTGTGTGCTCAGAGTGAACACCTCCCCTCAGGTGTGACTCTCCTGTCTTGGCCAGAGAGGCACCAGGTTAAAGTCAGTGAGCAGTGGGGACGACTCCTCGATTCACAGTCTATTCCTCTATTCGCAGTCACCGCCTCCTGAAAAATAAGCCTGAAAGTCACACCTCAGAAACTAAACCGGTATGTGCAAGTGAGGGTGGGGTGTGAGCTCATCAGCTTAGAGGTCATTATGTCCACCTGCCATCCAGAGTGAGTTTAAGACTCCCCTGCCAGCTTTCACATTTCTAAAGTGTAGGGGCGGCGGGTGGGGGTGGGGGGAGAAAGGACAAAAACCAGTCGACTTCTGTGCCCTCTCAGAAACCTCCCAAGGACCTATCACATCATTCTGCCTTCAAGCATTTTCCAAACTGTGTATGGGTCCTTAAGGGGGAAGAAATAGGCAAACTTTTTTTTGGAAGATGAGTTCATTTTAAGCATAAGAAAATGCAGAATTAAATTTGGGTTTTCATGGGGCCATGTCTTAGGGTTTTCGTGTGGACACAAAGGCTAGCACAGGATCGTGAGGATGGAGTGAACCTGAGATGATTGTGGCTGGGAGGAGAGTTCATACAGAAACCAATTTCCTCCCACACCTGCTTTCTGGGCCAGGACAGATGGGAGGGTGGAAGGAATTAAAAGGTCAAAATGAACTTAAAGGACAAAGCAACTCTACTGCAATGGCAGGGAGCTGACTATTTAAAGCAAAAATGAAAGGACTGTGCCTTTACACTCCACCACCCGCCCCAAAGCAATTTTCAACACACTTTTGTTACTTTTATTATTTTTATTTCTGTGGCACCCCTTATATAAAATGTGTGCATTGCACATGGTAAGATGAGTTGATCACATTAACATAAGCTGCTCCTTTTGGTTGAAGCTTCTATGAAACAAATTTGCCTATATTACTTCTAACATGTGTTTAATAACATCATAATCCATAGCATATTAATATATAAATTCAATGAGAAATTAAGAAACTCAAGCAAAAACCTTCTAATGTAACAGGAATATGAATATGTGTAGACTTTAAAGACAAGTGGTTTTGTCCTATTCACATTTATATTTTATCATAATTAATGTATTTAAATTCTAAATTACACTCATTGTGTAAGTTGTTGCCTTCTTCCTAGTTTTACTTTGTTTTCAGAAATTTCCAGAGAAGTAGAAATGTATTTAACCAGATCTCCTCATTCATACAAACAGCAAATTCAGCATAAAGTTAAATAATGTATATACTAGACCCACAAAAGTCCATGTTTCCTAAAAGAAATTATAAAAATTCTCAGGCTGACCTGGAAGTTAATTTTAAAATAGCAGAGCATTTACAAATGTCTCTGTAATAGGGTGACTAAAACAGTAAATGCAAGCAGATGCCATAATCTAGGACACACTTCTTTTCTAATGGAATTAAAGTTCTACAATTATGAATTGATCAACAATGAAAAGTACATTTCTGCTAGTGATAAGCACTCTTTGGTGCATAAAAAATGATTGAACCTTTCAAATGTCACTTCAGACATCATTAAAAATTTATAGAAATTATTTTGAAAGGAGAATTTTTTAAAGTATTTTCATATGTTTGCCTGCTCAGTCTGCCAGTTTCCACAAACCCAATACAGTACAAAAATTCAAATTTACAAAATGTGAATTATCAGCATACCAAAAATCTATTCTGAAAAACTGAGGAAAGACATAATTAAACAAATAAAGGCTGAAGGTAGTTCGTTGATTCACAAAATGTTTCCTCATAGTAGCCAGTTTCACATAGCCAATTTCCCTAGTAAATCAGATAGTAAATCCACTTTCTGAGTAAATCATAACTCGTCCTACAAAAATTTCGTTTGTATGCACCTTTTCAGAAATATTGCTAGTGCACTAAGCACAGGGCATCTGTCTGTGATTCCAAGTGGGTTCTGATATCTGGACCATATTTATTTTGATCATCTGATCAAGTCAGATTAGATATTTATATTAACTGAATATACAGAACTTGGCTATTTGTGTTGTAAAAAATTATTTGTAAAGTAGTTCATGTGATAGTCAGTTAAAATCTTTGTGTCTGATACTAAAATAACTATACCAAGTAATAATATTAAAAACTAAACATGATCACTGGGCATAAATAAGTTCTATTCAAGATATATATAGTCTATCATAAAATTGTTTTAAAACACCACATCAGCCTTTATACTTTGGAAGGATTCGTAAAATAAAATCCACGGGGGCTTCCCTGGTGGCACAGTGGTTGAGAGTCCGCCTGCCGATTCAGGGGACACGGGTTTGTGCCCCGGTCCGGGAAGATCCCACATGCTGCGGAGAGGCTGGGCCCATGAGCCATGGCCGCTGAGCCTGCACGTCCGGAGCCTGTTCTCCGCAACGGGAGAGGCCACAACAGTGAGAGGCCCATGTACCGAAAAAAAAAAAAAAATCCATGGAACCTAGTCTTCCTTACTCTGATCAGCAGTCCGGTGTCCTCTTTCATGGCAGGAACAATTCACTTAATCTATTTGACCACCTATTATTCAGAGTTACCATTGAAAGATGCTGAAAGAAGGGGAAATGATCATTTTTCTCCCTCTGGGAAACCAATATAATGCACCTACCTCCTTGAGCTAAGAGTAACTTGGCTGCTTGGAGAGCCAAGAATGTTTAAGCTTTAATACCCAAGGGCCGTGCTGCCTTGTACAATCATCAGCGCTATTTACAAAGAGTTGACCCCATGTAGTTTCCACGGTTTTTATGTTTAAAAGCATCTGGCATATATTTCAATTAAAAAGAAAAGCATCTGGCCTCTGATCAACCAGATGATAGTAGTGGCATCTGGGAAGAATAGAGTATGGTCTGCATATTCCATTTTCTGGAAAGCTGTTTTGAGTATTTAACCACCAAGTCATCAGCTGACCCACACTTGGAATGCTGACTCTGCCTTTCTATTCAATCTTAGACAAGAGCATGGTCTGTGGAGCCAGACTGCCAGGGGTCAAATCTGACCTCATCATTTTCCAGTGACCTTGGATGAGTCTCTTAAACTCTATGATTCAATTTTCTCATCCGTAAAGTAAGAATATTGTACCTATTGTACCTGCCTCGTGGAAATATTGTGAAGATTAAATGAGTTGACATTCATAAAGAGTTGATAACAGTGGCTGGCATCTAATAAGCATCATAAATGCCAACTATTTTTACTGTTTTATTGTGTGCATACATAGAACCCTCTGAGATTCAGTTTTCTCCTCTATAAAATGGGCTCATACTATCCACTTAGTAGTGTTGCTGTGATGATTAAGTGAGATAATATATGAAAATATCTTACCAAGTCCTGGCACATAGTAGGTACATAATAAATACTAATTTCCTTCGTCCAGCCCTTGCTCCACTCTGTCCATTATTTATTACCAAAGCTAATTAGCACTTTAACACTTCATTCACAGTAATAAGAACTCCTCTGTGGCAGTTGCTTTTACAAGTGTCCTTTAAACCTTCCAACCATGAGAATAAGCACATGAGGCAGATTTTGTGAACCAATGGAACAGGTGGACTGCAGAATTTAAGTGCTTTGCAGAAAGAGAAGTGGCTCAGGGCCCGCAGTTCTTCCTATCCTTTGAGAAAGCCTGAGGACACAGAGTTTGCTTCAGACTGAAACAGGGACAAAAGCTGGTCGTCCCCAGGCATGGGAGGGAGTCGAATTCTGCTAGATGACAGTGCTCCAGGGAAGTGGAATGGTCTCAGAGAGAACACAGGGAGGGAGTCTGGGCCATTAACCCTGGGCTTCCCAGCCTCTGCAGATTCTGCTGCCTCCAAGCTCAGCCCAGAAGCAGCAGAGAGCCACCAGCCTCAGAGAGATGGAATGTGGGCTTGACTATCATACATCTCAACAGTGACTAGAGGGCTGAGGACCAAGGTGTCTCCCTGAGGGTCAATGATGGTTCAGTTTAGCCAAAGATCTCCCCTGATTGCATAACCCTGCAGCAGGGGAACCCCAGTAATACTGACAATGCATTTTCCACGATTCTTATGGGGAATAGGGACTCAGAGAAGAGTTACAGTAATTTAAAGCTAATAAAGAATATTGTAACATTCTTAAACAGCTGTGTTGGTAGTTATACATTCAAACCTGCTATATATTCATTTTACATGTAAGACTTTCTGTAATTTAAACATCTAAAAATGTCATGCATGCCACAACCTCCAACCTACTGCATATTTTTTTATCACACAACACAACCTCAAACCTACTGCATAGTATCTATCACACAAAGCTTCTGTAACATTGCCTATTAAAAATGCCAAGTTGCTGTGGTAGTCATTGGTACCGTTTGCCAAATACTTATGTTTTTCCCCCATTTTAGGCATTCCGCAGGATGGCACTTCCTGCCCCCTTGTGGTCATATGGGGGCTATGTGACTGATTCTAGTTCTAAATGATCAGCCAGAGCTAACACATGGCACTCAGAATTTTCTCTTTCCCTCTGGCATAAGGACCATCAACATTCAAGATGATATTGACACATAAAAAGTGAAGTTACTAAAAAATTAAAAGCAAAAAAAGTTTGAATCCTTCCATAAACACTACATTTAATTTTCAAATCTTATTCTCTGTATCTTTGTTTTCTAAGGGCATACTGTGCATGTTTTAAGTTTCACCAGTTCCCGAAGCAACTTATCAATCAGCAATACTGAAGACATCATAAATTGTTGAAAAGAAGCATGATGAGTGGTATGGAAAATCAGAGAGAATAGAAAATTTAAAACTTGTTAGAATGCATAAATAAGATAAAGAGAGACCAGAACACATCCACACAGTTCAATACACCCACATCTTGAATAACTATTGCCAAAAACAATCCCAGGAACAACTTTGCCTTTAGCCTCAAGAACTATTAATTTGTAAGAAATATGTTTACAAGGTTTGATTTCATCATTATTTTCAGTGTCATTGATTCCCATCAATAAAATTTGCTCTTCAAATACCCTGAGATAATGCAGATCATCAGTACTGACATTTGTCTTTTTATTTTTTTCCTCTTACCCAGATATTATAGAAGGCTCCTAACTGACCAGAAAGAGAAAGCTAAAAGGTCATATCAAATACCTTTTATACTCCAATTCACTTCCTCTTGTTTCACCTTGGGAATGACCAACTCTGTGTGGATTCCCATCAACTTCACACAGACACAGCCTGACAGCGCCTCACCTCCTGCCAATGCCAGGCACCTCCAGCCTCCTGCCCCAGGGCTTCTTCCTTGATGCTGACACATGAAAGTGCATCCGCTTGAATCAAGCATGTACAACCTGAAAGTGCAGGGTTCAGATGCAACACTGGGTAAACCTGTGAGCATAGTAGATCAGAGCTGGGTTATAAGTTCTTCTCCATTCTATTCGGAAGAGACTGCGCTGAGAAGCTATCGCTTACGCCGCCTCTTGCCCACACATATCAGTTGGTCTTGAGCCAAAGGATGGTCAGTTCAGTACATGCCTTGGTATTGTCAGGAAAAGTATTGTTAGGATATTCAAAATGCAAAAAGTGATTGTTAGAGTAGTAGGATTAGGAGAAGCCTCTCATTTTCCAAATTTTCTGAAATACGGTTTTGCTAGTCTTAAAATGAATGGGCACGTGTGCACGCGCGCACGCACACACACACACACACACCCCCCACACACAACAAACCCATTTCAGCTCTTTGTTCTTCAGTGTGGCTGGGCCTTTATGTGCTCTGTGCTTAAGAGGGCTGCCTGCCTACACATTAATCTCTGCAGTAATTGCAATTATCTCTTTTCCAGTGGATGTGATGAAGTCTGGCTAAAGGTCTCTAACTCTGCTGGCTCTCCATGTTCTCATAAATAATAGAACAGGGCTCCATGACAGCGAGTACATAATAAGTTTTGTAACAGCTCAAGGTAGTCCTGAAATCTTCAGATTCTTAAGCTAATGAAGTACTCTAGGTTCACAGTTTTCTGGGCATATGTATCTATGTAGCAGAACCAAGTGATAAGATCATCCATGCTTGAATAACAGTGACAAATGCCTCTTCATCTGGCTAGTGCTACTGATCCTTCAGCTATTTTTAAAGAAGTTTCTCTTCTGGGGCACTTTCTCTGAGCATCCCCCTTCCTGGAGGGGCCAGAAGCTCTTCCCACACTGCGTGGTCCTCTCCACACTGTATACTCAAGTTCCTCGAAAGCAGGGACTGCATTTTGTTCACCACTGTGTGGCTGTGCTTCTCAGAATGCCTGGCATACACCAGACAATCAAAACACATTAAGCACCAAAGGGATCATTGTAATGAAGAAAACCTGTCATTAGGATCACTTTCTTCAAGAAGGGGCAAGGCACATACACTCGTTCACACAAGGCTAACTTGTCTCAAGACCAGGCATGCAACAACTTGCTCAGTACAGTTTATAAATGAGGAAACTGAGGCTAGGCTAGCCAATGGTTCAAAGCTCCTCGGCGAGTTGGTGGAAACACCACCCCCCCCAATTCTCAGTGCCTCGTCCCTTCCCCATCACTGCTCGGTGCCACCGTCTCCTACATGGCTTTCTCATGACTTCCACAGCCTCTTTCACTCCTCGACCCTCCCAGGCCGGTCATGCACTTTTCTTCCTTGTCTTTCTACCTTCCCCTAGTTGAGCCCTGGGCTCAGCAGACAGAGCATTGTCTGTCCGTCAAGGGCTCTGTTAAATGAAATTGAAAACAAAGATGTCTATTATCTGGAGTCTATTTGAGTTACATTTCTGGTATAATCAGTACCTGGTTATTTATCCAGTTTGGCATCCAGTGGAATTGAATTATTACCCCCTTATCTTTTGGGTGTTAGGAGTGAGGATAAATAAATAAACTGTTACCCCTCATCTTTTAGGTGGTGGGTGTAGGGGTAAATAAAGGTTTGTGTTGCCTGTAGATATGAGTAAATGAACAGAATTATGTATTTTCTTATTATCGGGTTGATATTTTCAAAATTCACTGCCATAAATATCATTGACTCATTTTAATAAATCTTTTTGGAATCATAATTAATTAGGAGGTTTGACTCTCCGCCTTTATGTATAATCTATTATAATGTTCATAAGACTTGTTTACTTATTTCTTCATTAATTTAGGTTTTAAAAAAATCATCAGCTGGGGCTTCCCTGGTGGTGCAGTGGTTGAGAGTCCGCCTGCCGATGCAGGGGACATGGGTTCGTGCCCCGGTCCGGGAAGATCCCACATGCTGTGGAGCGGCTGGGCCCGTGAGCCATGGCCGCTGAGCCTGCGCGTCCGGAGCCTGTGCTCCACAACGGGAGAGGCCACAACAGTGAGAGGCCCACGTACCACAAAAAAAAAAAAAAAAAGAATCATCAGCTGGACATACAGGAGACAAGGAGTGCATGTTCCTCCTCTTCCTTTTTCATTAACTCCCTTCCTTCCGCCCTTCCTTCTTTCCTTCTACTCTGCTTTGAAGTCCACTATTACCTGCAAGCCACTGCAGGGACGTCAAAACTGCACTACTACTGTCTAGCTTTTACTGCACATTGAACAACCCCAAACCTTAGTGGCTTAAAATAACAACCACTTGTTACTTTTCATGACTTATTGGTCAGCTGGGTGGTTCTACTGTTCTGGCCATACTTGGCTGATCTTGGCTGAGTTCACTTATGCCTCTGTGGCCAGCAGGTGGATCAGCTGGGGACTGAATAGTCTAGGATGGCCTCTCTCACATGTCTAGGGGATGGAGAGACAGAGATTACTGGGCCACATATCTCATCATCCATCAGGCTAGCCCAGGCTTGTTCAAGATAGCAGGAAAGCCCCAAGAGTAAAGTTAAGCTTGCAAGGCCTCTTGAGGCCCAAACTCAGAACTTGCACTATATTGCTTCTGCCATTGCTATTGGCCAAAGCAAGTTACAAGGCTAGCCCAGATTCAACAGGTGAGAAATAGATTCTGCCTCTTGATGGGATGGCTGCAAAAAAAAAAAAAAAACAATGACCATTGTTGGATTCTACCACATCCACCAATGTAAACCAATGCCAGTGTTGCAAAGCAGATTGATTGGAGACTTAATAAGATTGTCCTTTCTGAAGAATGTATCCTTTAAAAGAATTCCTTTGTTCCAGATCAGCAAAGCAATCTTCCAATCATGGGTTAACAGAGGCAACAGGGAAGTAACTTTATTAAAGAAATTCTGGCATTAAAAGTTTACCTGTAACGATGAGATTTTGTCTGACTAGAAGCTGCAGCTGTTTGCATAACATGTAATTCCAGACCTCTGACTTTAAAACGGGGAGCAAGAAGTTGGACACTCACACAGGCTGGGTCTGCATAACATTGGTACAATCAGATACAGAACAAAGAAATGCAGTGAGTTTGACTCAGCGGAGCTATTCCCACAACCAAGACAAAAAAAAAAAAGTAGGGACCTGGAAAGTTAAGGCATTCACTGTGCTTACCACCTTTGAGGGCATTTATCACACTGTATAGTGAAAATCTGTTTGACTTCCCTCCCCTACTAGATTTCTAGTTTCTTTGGGATACAAATAAATCTTTAAATCCATATTTCTAGTATATATACAGAGTCTGACTATTGAAGGAAAGGAGAGAGGGAGAGATTTATTTCCGTGACTCAGAATAAAACTAACCCAATATAACCACATTTATATTTTTAAATGAATCTTTGCAAATACTCAAAGATTCTCCCATATGAAAAATTATAGAATTACTGGTGAAGATAAGTTATTCCTTATAAAAACAGAAATTCAGCTTAAATCAGAAGGAAAAACTTGGTGATGCTCAAGTTATTATCCAGAGGAAAAAAGGACCAAGAAATTCAGTTTTGCGTTATAAGTGAAGAGAAACCCTTAGAATTTCAAAAACTTGAATCTAAATTCTCAACTCACAATTAAACCCTTAAGTGTCTATATCCAATATTAACTTCCTAAGTTTTCTGTGGCACAAAGATCCAAGAAGTTCTTTTCACATTATTATAATTATTTATACTCAATCTCATTCTAAGAAGGAATGGAAGTGACTTATAAAGATACTATATTGCAAGGTTTAAAATAATAAAAATAAACAAATAGGGAACTGGGAAGAAAGTAAAATTAAAAATAGAAACCAGAAAATGAAGCCAAAATGAGATCAATAAATGTCACAAGGGCTAATACACTTTGCTAGAAGTAGCAATAATTTGATTTGGGGCTTCCTAGACACCAACCAAAGAGGAACTTGTGGTTGTTAATGCCACTCATCCCAGTCAGAGCTCAAAACACAGTCAGGAGAAGCACAGGTCATCACTGGTTGTGCACCCTGGAGGTAAGTTTTCCCAGGCATGTTCCTAAAGAGGATCCTATGTAATGTTCTAAACAGTAGACTGAAGAACCCTCCATAGGAAGATATGCAAACATATAGCCTGATGGCACAATGTTAAAGCACTCTTGAGTAAAATCACATTGATAATGCACTTCTATTACAGCACCCTCTTATAATTCTTAACTAATCCAAAACCAAAGTTTGAAGACTCACAGGTTACTCTCCTTCAGGGAAGTCTCTCTAAATATGGATTCTCTCAAATGAGAAACTGGTAAATATCACTAAATCCTGTAGATAGTAGGTCCCAATTGGCCTTTTTCTCTCTTTTTTCAATTCTACTCCTCAAGGTCAGGTGACCTTCATTTCAGCCTGGATTTACCACCCAGGCTTCTAACTTGTTTGCCTTATCTTAATCCATTCTCCAAGCCACAGCCAGTCTGCTTTCTCTAAAGCAAAACTCCACTTAAAACACCTAAATGTAAGGAGGAGGGGCAATATAGGGGCAGGGGATTAGGAGGTACAAACTATTAGGTATAAAATAAGCTATAAGGATATATTGTACAACACAGAGAATATAGCAAATATTTTATAACAATAAATGGAGTATAACCTTTAAAAATGGTGAATCACTATATTGCACACCTGTCATTTATATAATATTATACATCAACCGTACTTTAATAAAAGTAATAATAATTTTGAAAAGAAAGAAAAAAATACCTGAATGGCTGCACAGGGCTCTTAGCATGAATTCCACACCCCTGATGGTTGAATACAGACTGGCCTCCATCTACATCTGCAGCCTTAGCTCTCTGACTGTTCCCTTCATCTCAGCCATCCCGAATGAACTTCTTTGAGATTGCTGAAAAAGTCATGTTCTCTCCCAACTCTGGATCTTTAGACGGGCTATTCCCTCTATCTGGAACGCTGTCTCCCTCAATCCTTTGACCCCTGCCTTTGTCTGGACCTTTTCCTTCACATCTCAAGCTAGAAGCTGCTTCTTCAGGAAAGATTTCTTTATCTGTGTGTCTCCCCCAATAGACTGTATGCTCCACAAGGCAGTTCCTGGCTCTACTTTTGCCCCTCACTGTATTCCCAATGCCTAGCATAAAGAAAGTGTTTAATAGATATTTGTGTCATTCATTGGCTGATTAAGTAATTAATATTGATTATCAGAGACAAGTCCTTGGAGCCAAATATTCTGTGTTACTCCTTAAAGGAAGATCCATGTCCCTCTTCAACAAGCAACAAGTCTAAAGATATGTTTGATGTTGTCTAATGTATTGACTGCACTCATGCCTACACTGAAGCGCATAGCATCTCTGCCATTCCATCCAGGCAGGGTCAAAATTTTCCTCAGAAAACAAGTCAAGATCCTCTCCTAAACAAGGACATGTGGGCAATTGAGATCCCCAACCTTTTATGCCCTTAGAACATTATCATAACTTTGGTGTGGGAAAAACCTTAAAGTAGGTGTAGCCACATCTCAGAGTCCAAGGAGTTTTGCAAGGTATTTGACACTGCACTTTGCAAGATAGTGTTAGTTTGAAGATCTTGTCTTGTCATGTAACAGTAGAAAGAGTCAGGAGACCTCGATTTGTCCCAACTTTGTCGCTAACCATATGATCGTGGGGGTCATGACCCAGACTATTCCTTGCCCTGCAGCTGGACAACTTAATGCTCCATCCAGAGCCTGGCTCTGCCCAGGGTCCAAACCATCAAGTCTGAGCTCTGGGACCCGCCCTGCCCCCCAACACAGGTGTGGCCACATCGATCAAGGCAGGGTTCCCTGCTCTCTCCTCCAGATCAGCCTCATGTTGTCAACTTTCATTTGTTTTTACATCAAGTTTCTGCATAATATTTCATTTGAAGAAAATATTCCACAGCTATAAAAAAAACGTGAATCCATGGACTCATTGGTCTTTAAGTTTCTTTTCTGCTCAATTATCTACTGAACACTAGAAGTATTCATTCAGTCTGAAGCCCTTTTCACTGTATCCAGTTTGAGATGTATATTAAGAAAACATAGCATTCTCTGGGGAGACTAAAGATAGGTCCTGAACCATAGCTCATAGGCCTTTGGGGCAGAAGGAGACTTTGGAAATCAGCTAGTGTGTTTGGCATCTTTTAAATGAGGACATTGGGGTCCAGATAGTTTTGGTGATGTGTCCAGTGACACACAGCTGTGTGAAGACAGAACTAGGACCAGAGCCAAATCCTCCCGGGCCTCAGGTCAGACGTCTGAGGGAGAGAGGGTGCTCAGGGCCGTCTGAGATGGTGGGCAGCCAACAGAAGTGTTAGGTGAGGGGAGGCACTCTCCTTGGCAACCCCACTGTGAACTGCTGTGGTCCGGGCCTCCCTATCTCTCACCTGGAGCGATGCCCAGTCTCCTAATGGGGCTCCTCGCCTGCAGTCTCATCTTCTTCCACACCATTTTGGATATTTCCAAAACACAGCTGTCATCACATCACTATCGTAGTGAAAAACACCTTTACTGGTTCTCCATCGTCTACAAGATGAAAGTGAGTTTTCTAGTGTAAGTACCAAGCCTTTCACAGTCGGACCTGGCTCTGGCAGAGTCACCCAGCAGAGCCCAGTGCATATGCAGCTGTCTCCAAGGTGACCACAGACACGTGACACATAAACGCCTATAGCTGCATGCCTCTGAGATATGTTTCGTCACAAAGCATGATCCGGCAAGAGCCAACTGATTCAAGATGGAAACTGGACGACGTCTGTTTAATATCTGTAAAATAGCATTTCTGTCACATTCTCATGGTCTTGAGGTGAGAAGGTCCCTGGGATGGTCATTCTTCTATAGGCCGTTCACTCAAAAGTGACAGCACCAGAATGAACGTATCCTAAAATAGCATTGTCATTTTAGCATTTAACCTCCACAAATGAAATACATCATCATTTTAGGGTTTTAACCTCTGGAATTGGGAAGAACCTTCTAATTTAGGTGAAGAAGCATGAATTGTGGTCTGGAAATGAAAAAAAAAAGAATGAAGTAAACTAACACATCCATGTACAGGGCACAAACAGCTGCATAATTTAAGAGGACTTAACAATTTAGATGAAATTGTTAATAGACTCCCTCTGTTTTGACTGCATCCCCACCCTCTAGAATTCTGATGTAATTATTCTGGGGTGGGGTCTCATCATTGGTACGTTTTAGTATTCCTCTGGTGATTCCAATGCACAGTCAGGATTGAGGGGGCCAAAATGAAGATCAAGTTTGTATTAACTTGGCCTTTTCTTTCCTGGACCCCATGGAATGTGTTAATATAGCTTCATTTCAGGTATTTAGCTTTTAGTTTCTCTAGGCTCATCTATTTTTCTACACGAATTTTCTTCTTTAAATTTTTAGGGAGAACTGTTATTTGGTTGTCTATATTATTTGCAAACTCCAACTAATTTCTAACTTTAAAATCACAAATACAAGGAGAAAGGAAAGTTCTCCAACTAAAAGGTCAGGTAATAGAGTTAATAATAGTAATGGATAAAAATAACTTCCAAATTTTATCCCCAGGTTCTTTTACTATTTAAGCTGCTTTTCTAAATGCTCTAGATTTAGCAACCACTAGAATACTTCCATGGCATTTTGAGAATATTGACAAATGCTGAAGACTTTTCTGTCAAAGCTCTAACAATAACTCTTTTAGGTACTTCTTATTTTCAGGAATCCAATTAAACAAAACCAGTGGTAATCAGAGCATCTGTTCTTCCTCAATATATTTTGGCTCTTAATCAGGTATGAAATCACCTTTATCTGTAACACTAAATCAATCAGTAGAGGCTGTTCAGTGATGGAATTAAAAGTTTAGCTTCAGGAAGGACAGTTCGGGCAACTCTTGGCATCTTCTTGGGTCTCAGCAGCTGGAGGGTTCATCCTCTCCCCCTTGTTTTGCTTCTGTAAACTTCTGAGTTTGGAGATGGTTTGTTACACAACATAACTGTGGCAATAACTCTCTAATACGGAGCCAAATAAAGCAAGAAAATTTCCAACATTTTGAAAGTTTGATTATAACATGTATTTATTTTCTATGAAAGAAAAATTATATGCCAGCAGAGATATTTTGGAAAACATCATGTTTATTACCCTGTCTTCTGTGCTTGTAACTCCCTCTCCCCGTGCCACATCTTCATGGGGCTTCACTTATCAATATCCCCTTTTCTGGATGTGAATAAAAGAGAGACTAGGTCTCCCTGAAAAACCTACGCACAAGCTGATTTTCCTCATGCACTCACCACTGTATGCCTAGTTTTGTGGATTCATATTTTAAGCAACATGTGGACAATTGGAGAAGATTTAAAAAAGAATGAAAAAATGTTATCAGAAGTCTTGTAATTAAAGCATGAAGACATGGGAAGGCAGGCTGCTGGGCTCCTGAGACTTCATTAAATACTGTTGACTGATGTTAGAGGAGAAAAATTGGAGGACAAGATAACAGTTTTCCCAAAAATATGAATGTTAAAATATATTGACAAGCTCTTTCTTCTTCTCCACTGAGGAGCAAATAAAACTAAGCAAGCTCTTTGGAGCAGGATAGTTTAGGTTTAGATGCAGGAGAAAAAAATATCAATTGAAATAAGTTTCTAGGGAAGGCTGGACATCTCCTCTCATAAACTTGTTTAACATGAGGAAAAACAAGGGATGCTGGGGCCTGATCAGTCAGAGGAATGTATCAAATCACTGTTTCCCCAGTATTTGGAGACTGTGGATCTCCTTGATGGGTAAGAAAGCCATAGACCACATCCCCTGTTGACTTCAAAACCATCAAAAATATATTTTTTTAAACATACCCCAGTCGATCCAATAGGAAAACTGAAGTTCCCTTTGAGATGCCTCACTAAGATGGTATCTTTTATTTAAAAAATAGATATTCATTCACTCATTCCACAAATTTTCATTAGGCAGCTACTCTGCTTGGTACTCTTTGCGGTACGCAGGCCTCTCACTGTTGTGGCCTCTCCCGTTGTGGAGCACAGGCTCCGGATGTGCAGGCCCAGTGGCCATGGCTCACGAGCCCAGCACCTCCGCGGCACGTGGGATCCTCCCGGACCGGGGCATGAACCCATGTCCCCTGCATCGGCAGGTGGACCCTCAACCACTGCGCCACCAGGGAAGCCCTGCTTGGTACTCTTTGATGCAGTTTTAATACTGTGATAAACCAGGCAAATCACCTGCCCCGATGGAGTTTACATTCTATCTCAAGTGTGGTAACTTAGAGTAGAAATAATAATGTAAATACAATAAATCAGACTGATTGCTTGAGACTCTTTCTGGGTCTAAAATCCCCAGATTATTATAGAAAAGGTCTATGACTTTACGGTTTCTAATATATATTATAGTAAAAACAAAGAACTCCTGGAGTTTTGAAAAAATAAGAATATGATTATGAGGATCATTTTCCAAAATCCACGTTGTCATGTATTATTCATGACATTCTTAAATTTTAAGATAGAGTCAGTTTGAGAGGTGTTTCTCATGTCCTTGTCTAAGTGCATTTTTTTCTCGTCTCTTCAGTTCTAATTAATGAGGAAAGAGATCTGGGACACGTGGCCTGAAGAGCTCATGGCAATTCCACAATGCCATATTGGAGGGAGGGTCTGAGATCAAGCATGTCCACTGGGCTTCCCGTTTTTGAAGAACTACATCTAGACCCATTGATCAGATGACACTTTTGGTCTCAGGAGAAGAGCTTCCTCACATCCTTCCCATGCTGGCTGCACAGCTGGGCTCAGCACCCAGGGGGTGTGTCTTCCTATCACCAAGTCCATTAACACATCTCAGGCAGCTAAAAGATGATCCAAAAATAATTCTACTCCTCAATCCATAGGTCCCAGAACCACTTGGCAGGTGAGGAACCTGCCTAGCAGATGTGACAGGAACAATTCGTTTGAAGTTTCAAAGCTGATTATGGTTTTCAATATACAATACTCCACCTCCAGTGAGGGATTAAGCATGGATTACAATTTTTGTGTGTGTGTCTGAGACACAAGTGACTTGGATTAGTATCTTGGTATTAGAGGTAGTATCCATGATTGACATTTTTCACAAAAGTCACAAAAGTAGTCGTATTCATCCAGTGAATACAGTGTGTGGAGCGCAGAACTCCAGGTCATCTTTCTTTCTCCACAAATAATAAATGTTCTCCCTGTGCACTCCTTCAAGGTTTTAGCAGCCTGCAAACCTGTGGGGACAACGTGGCTTTCTAAAGTTTGACTCGTTACAAAAAAATCAGTGAATAGTTTTTATTGCAGGTTATATTTAGCTTATATTACCCTGTTTCTTGCTTAAAAGAAAGAAAAACCCTTAAAGGATAGAATTGGACGTTTTTAAAGTTAGGAAAAAATAATCATGGCTCTAAATGCTTTTTATCAGTTGGGAATCCCAGCTTAGATCTCTGCCAGCTGCTTATGGAAATTTTCTAGAGTTTCTGTGGAAGGAGAGCAGAGAGGAAACTCAAGCTCTTTTCCTATCCTGAAGCCACCTTCACAAGATTGAGAAGCAACCAATTGTCTTCTAGTGCCCCCTTTTGGGCAGCCATCAGCATCTTCATGAAGCTATGAGTCTACATTTTTTTTTTTTTTTTTTTGCGGTACGCGGGCCTCTCACTGTTGTGGCCTCTCCCGTTGCGGAGCACAGGCTCCGGACGCGCAGGCTCAGCGGCCATGGCTCACGGGCCCAGCCGCTCCGCGGCACGTGGGATCCTCCCAGACCAGGACACGAACCCATGTCCCCTGCATCGGGGGGCGGACTCTCAACCACTGCACCACCAGGGAAGCCCGAGTCTACATTTATCCATGGAAAAAGACTAATACCCAACATACACTGAGCACATGTTATGTGTCAGTTATTATATGCATTATCTCATTTTAACTTGACAATTACTCTTTGAGATAGATTTGATTCCCATTATTCAGATTGTGAAAATAAGGCTTAGAGAGCCTAAGAATCTTCCCCAAGGTCACCTAACTAGTAAGGGGAAAAGGCAGGATTCAAATCCAGCTCTATCTGTCTCCAAAGCCCACATTCTCTAGCATTACACCATGCTGCCTCCCAAGAAGTCATTTATCTTACTTCAGAAACTTGATCTCCTTTATAAAACTAAGCTGAGATAACTTGTGGGTGACTCAATTCAAGCTCCTTATGTCTAAATGCCTAACTCATAACCCATGCCCATTTCCCATCTTTTATTAGAATTCCCAGCTCTTGGCAGCTTTTTCCTTCAAAAAGAACGAGGCTAGGTTGTTCTTAGCCAACATGTCCATACATCCTCTTTTCTGGACCACAGGTCACTAACAGCCAATCGGCAAGAGACGGAGGCCAAGCTTTAAGGTCTTAGTCTCTGCAAATTTGCTTTTTAGGTGCCCTGTTACTCTCTGCTCTTTACAGAGCTAAATGGAGTAAGGAGTGGGCAAAATGGGTAATGGTGATTCAAAGTACAAACTTCCCGTTAAAAAATAAATAAGTCCTGGGGATGTAATGTACAGCACAGTGACTGTAGCTAATAATACTGTATTGTATATTTGAAAATTGCTAAGAGAGCAGATCTTAGAAGTTCTTAATACAAGAACAAAAATTTGTATCTGTGTGGTAATGGATGTTAATTAGACTTACTGAGGTGATCATTGTGCAATATATACAAATATCAAATCATTGTATTGACCACCTGAGTCTAATATAATGTTATATGTCAACTATATCTCAATAAAAATGGTAAATTAAAAAAAAGAAATAGAAAACACAGAAGACCCCGATTAGCCAAATTTAAGAAAGAAAAACGGAGCTGGAGGAATCAGGCTCCCTGACGTCAGACCATACTACAAAGCTACAGTAATCAAGACAGTATAGTACTGGCACAAAAACAGAAATAAAAATCAATGGAACAAGATAGAAAACCCAGAGGTAAACCCACGCACATATGGTCACCTTATCTTTGACAAAGGAGGCAAGAATATACAATAGAGAAAAGACAGCCTCTTCAATAAGTAGTGCTGGGGGCTTCCCTGGTGGCGCAGTGGTTGAGAAACTGCCTGCCAATGCAGGGGACACGGGTTCGAGCCCTGGTCTGGGAAGATCCCACATGCCGCGGAGCAACTAACCCCGTGAGCCACAATTACTGAGCCTGCGCATCTGGAGCCTGTGCTCCGCAACAAGAGAGGCCGCAATAGTGAGAGGCCCGCGCACCGTGATGAGGAGTGGCCCCCACTTGCAGCAACTAGAGGAAGCCCTCGCACAGAAACGAAGACCCAACACAGCACAAATAATTAATTAATTAATAATAATAAAATAAATAAATATTTAAAAAAAAAAATAAGTAGTGCTGGGAAAAATGGATAGATACATGTAAAAGAATGAAATTAGAACACACCCTAACACCATACACAAAAATAAATTCAAAATGGATTAAAGACCTAAATGTTAGACTGAACACTATAAAACTCTTAGAGGAAAACATAGGCAGAACACTCTATGACATAAATCATGGCAAGATCCTTTTGGCCCACTCCCTGGAGTAAGGGAAATAAAAACAAAAATAAACAAATGGGACTTAATGAAACTTCAAAGCTTTTGCACAGCAAAGGAAACCATAAACAAGACGAAAAGACCACCCTCAGAATGGGAGAAAATATTTGCAAATGAAGCAACTGACAAAGGATTAATACCCAAAACATACAAGCAGGTAATGCAGCTCAATATCAAAAAAACAAATGTGAGTCCATTTATACGAAGTTCAAGAACAGGCAAGACCAATGTATGGTGATAGGGGTCAAAATAACGATACCCTTTGGGAGGGTATCCACTGGCAGGGGACATGAGGGAGCCTTCTAGACCACTAGATATTTTCCCTATCTTGATCAGGGCAGTCCCCGTAAGGATATGTATGTATATGCACTTAAAATGTGGGCACCTGATGGTATTGTGCCCTTTTCTGTAAGCTCTTTATTTTATGTGAAAAGGTTTTCAAATATTGTTGGTGACCTGGCCTAGGGTGAGGGCAGTAGAGTCTAGCAGAAGTGAATAGATATTGGAGAGAGATTTGAGAGCCAAAGTCACTGAGAAGAAAAACTGAGCTAATGCCTATAAAGTGTTTATCACAGTGGCATATGGAAAGGCTCAGAAAAGGTTTGTTATGATAATAACTCCCTGAAAAGGTTGGCAAGTAGATTAAATAATGTATGTGAAGTATTTAGATCTTGTCTGGAATATAGCAAATTCTCAGTGAGTGGTAACTTTTTCTTTTAACTGAGAAGGCTGTGCCTCTTTTCACATTCATCCTGCCTTGCTATTCTCTAGAAGACAACCTATACTGTACTACGGTATTTCCAGAAAATTCATTTCATCCCCTCTTATGAGTTTTATTAACTTAACTAAGTGAACCAGTGTAGCTGCCTACACATTGGCCCCCAAGGGATCCTGAGGACCTCCTATTCATAAACTTTGCCAGAAGCACTGAAGATAAAACCATATGAAGTTGATGCATGTAGCTTTTTGTTTTTTGGGTTTTTTGCGGTACACGGGCCTCTCACTGTTGTGGCCTCTCCCGTTGCAGGGCACAGGCTCCGGACGCGCAGGCTCAGCAGCCATGGCTCACAGGCCCAGCCGCTCCGCAGCACGTGGGATCTTCCCGGACAGGGACACGAACCCCTGTCCCCTGCATCGGCAGGCAGACTCTCAACCACTGCGCCACCAGGGAAGCCCTGATGCATGTACCTTTTTACTCTCCTTCTGCTTGCTGCTTCGTCATATCAGGATTGTTAGCATCATTTCCTGCAATAGTGTGCCAAGAGACTCTCTGATAGGGTTAAAGCTCCTTAGCGTTGTGTGGGAAAGGACATCCCAGCACCATCTGCCAGGCCTGCAATTCTATTAAACTGTCAGCATGATAAATGACAAAGAGAAGGCACTGGAACAGGAGAAAATCTACAGTGGAGCACTGTGGTCATAAAACAAGAAGAACCAAAAAGGATTTAGGGCAAGTACACAAACCATCCTTTCTAATAAAATTTTCAGTTGCAAGGAAGGAACGAAGAGACTGAACTATATAACTCCTGGGTCCAGGCAGGAGGCAGTCAGACCATCAGCCCTCCTTCAGCCCTGACGTGCGATCACAGATCAGCGATGCACGCTTCAGCAGATCCACCTCTGCTTCCAACCAGGTCTCCTGGGGTTTATTGAAAATACACCTCGTCCACTTTGTGCAAGGAGATGTTACTTAGATAGCTGGTTACTCCGTGCATCGCTCTTGCTTACAAAAATAGATAAACATCTCTGAAATGGAAAATAATTTGGTTACTGCTCTTCAACTACAAGTTATCTCAAGAGAGCAGTCACCCAGGGCATTGCTGCCCTGCTTCTAAATTTAGCCCTCACCAATGACATCTTCTGTGAACAGAGCATAGGTAACAGGCTTCTGAATATTTGGGTTTCGGAATGAGTTCCAATGAGTCTCATTTAGAATCTCCAGGTAATAATGCCAATATTAAAAGCAATATTGACTCTGTGGATGCTAATAGATGACTACTGAAGTGCTAAGAAATTTAAATGGCATTGAATATACCTTCTCCAGGTAGCAAAGAAACTACTGGCAGCAAAATCATGAATAATCTCCATGCATATCATGTTTCCAGAAGCATCCCTAGACACTAATTTTTCTAAAGAGAAACATTATAGACACTAATAGCAATTAGCATTTATAGCATCTTGGGTTTTCCTGACACTTTAACCAAAACTAGGAAAACAAGAATATTAGTGGTGGCAGAGTAAAAATGCAATGATCTCAATAACACAGCTAGGCAAGTCAGGTTCATAATAATGTTGCATCTTCTGCATTTTCTGTGTATAGGCTGTATCACCACACTGAAATGCTTGAATTCTGTAAGTTAAACATGATTTATTGTATGCCTTCACTTCAGGACATATAATGATTTTCCTTCTGGGCTTAAGACACATGGGATTGGGGTATTTTATTGCCTAGGAAATGGAAAGTTAGTAACTACGTTAACCAGATGCATTCATGGGTACTTCAAGCAGATCATTAAACACCTTAATGAATTTCTTGGGCAAAAACCAGAAGGAAACAGAGACACAAGAAACAGATCCATGAAAACACCTTTTGCCTCTTCTAATATATAAGCATATGATGCAACTATTCATCCATTTCAAATGAGGCAACAAGCACTTAAAATATCTGGCAGTTATTCAACTAATCAGTTTGCATGTCAACATTTCTATTATATTAAAGGAAAGAGAAGTGAGATCAGCAAATTCAGTAAGATCCCTGTTTCTTTTTGCCAACTTATTCAGTCTGGAAATAAATATTGTTATTTGATACATACCCCCATGTTGCCTTATAAATGCAGTTAATCTTTGTTATGAGTTTTCTCAGTAGATTTTCTAGGAATATCCTTCAATATTTCTGTAAATTAGAATTCATGATTTAAAACCTCTTTCGGGAAAGGGTTGAAAGGTAAGAAGTAGCAGATCTAACCTGAGTGTTGAACGGGCTCAGGACCACCACACATACCGCTCCAGGTAGTCCACCTTTAAAATTGTACGATAGGGCTTCCCTGGTGGCGCAGTGGTTGAGAGTCCACCTGTCGATGCAGGGGACACGGGTCCGTGCCCCAGTCCGGGAGGACCCCACATGCCGCGGAGCAGCTGGGCCCGTGAGCCATGGCCACTGAGCCTGCGCATCCGAAGCCTGTGCTCCGCAACAGGAGAGGCCACAACAGTGAGAAGCCCGCGTACCACAAAAAAAAAAAAAAAAAAAAAAAAAAAATTGTATGATAGCACTTACCATGCTTATCTTACAAGGATGTTGGGAGAAACCAACAGTTAACATAATAGTGAAACACTTTGGGAACAAAAGAGTGCTATACAAATGTACAGGCTTTGTATAATTCTGACATCTTTGGGCTTCAAATTAAGGATCATCCATCTGGAACTGCATTAAGCAAAAAGAATGTATTAATTCATATCACTGGCAAGTCCAGGGCAAACAGGGATGAACTAGAGGGCTCAGACATTGATGTCAGGGCTTTCTCTTTGTATCTCTTGGCTCTCCTTTTTCCTGCTTTGGCTGCATCATTATGCAGGCTCTTCTTCCACAGTGGCAAGATACTGAACCTATTCTCAGGGCAGGAAAAGGAAGATGCTCTCCTAGGTGTTACAGTGAATATTCCAGGATTACGTCTCATTATGTCACATGCCCATCCCTGGACCAGCCACTGGGGTCAGGAGGAGAGTAATGTACTGATTGGTTTAGGTCTAGGTCATGTACTCAACTCAGAAGCCTAGTGCAAAGTCGGCTTCCTATATACCACCTGGACTGAGGAAGTGAGAGGTGAAGGGGGTGGGGCGGTGCCCCAAAGAAACTGAAGTTCTCTTACCAGAAGAGGAAGTCACACAGAAAAAGAGCCACTAAAATATTCTCATAATAAATACTGTGCTTCATATCTGCTTACAGGACAATGACAGAGAATGCCTAGTAAATAATGTGTACCATGCTCCAAAGTTAGAAACTGCTTCCATATATCCTATATAATTCTATTCTCTTTATATCCTTACCAAGTACAAATCACCATTTCACAGATGAGCAAACTGAGTCCCAGCATAGTTAAGAGATTTACCCCAAATTACCCAGCTAATAAAAGGCAAAGCCAGACTTGAACTTCTTCTGATCTCAGTTCAGGACTCTAAAAGCTGGTATAGGTTTATACTGTGGATTTTGATTAAATGTCCCCTGGGAGCAAATTTTCCTTAAAGAAAGCATTACTAAGCTCAAAATTTCAGGTAACAACATCTTTTTACCCTATACTTGGGGAAATATTAAACTGTCCCTCTGAGTGTGGACATTCACAACAAAACACACTGCTCCAATACTTCCTTACTAAACTGGACATTCCTGATGGCAATGTAAATTGTTGGTCTAATCCTTTGGGAAGGCAATTTGGTAATAAAATATCAAGAGCTATAAAAATATTCATATTCTTTGACTTAAAATTCTACTTCTGGGAATTTACCCAATGAAAGTGATTGAAATAAATGGAGAAAAATTCATGCGCATAAAAATGTTCATAGAAACATTCATCATAACATTAACATTTTAGAATTCAAGGAGATAATATATGTAAAGTGCTTAGCAGGAGGCCTTGTGATCAATTAATGTAAGCTGCAGTAATTCCCTGCCTAGTCTCGAATGCTAATTGGCCTTCACATTTGTGTCCTATCTACATGGAAAGTTCCTCCCCCAGATCCCTTTGACTTGCTCCTTCCTTTCCTTCACGTCTCTGCCCAAGTGGGACCCCATCAGAGAGGACTTTCCAAACCACTGTCTCTAAACAGCACATGCTCACTGTCCTATTTCTGTCTCCTTACTGTGCTTTATTTTCTTTAGCCCTTATTTCTATCTCATATATTTGTTTTTTGTTATTGTCTTTCTCTTCCCCATAGAAGATAAGCTCCATGAGGGCAGGGACTTTGGTTCGTTCACTGCAATGTGTCCAACATCTAGAACAATATCTGGAACACTGTTAAATAAATATTTTTTGTCTTTTATTCTTCAATCTTTGACTTCTGTATTTCTTCACATATCAAAAATTGTTATTTGCCAGCGCCTTCTTTTTTGTCAGAAATGGGGATCAGGCAGAAACATGAAGGATCATTCTGAGGAAGGCTCTGACAAGCAGATCCAGAAAGCCTGGTGGTTGGTCAAAGGCTGAGATCTGAACCTATAAGCCCAAGACAGAGTTCATAGTCTTGGGAGGGGCATGTGAGAGGTAAGTCTTATGGTGAGTCCAGACCCGGATAATCAGCTCACAAGAAAAGAATGGAGGACCTAGGATCTACGACCTAGGGTGTCTATCAAATGAGGTATAGGTCAGGTCATCACAAAGACAGTTAATCAATTTCAGAGAGTCACAGCCTCTCTCAGGGACCTTGTCATAGGAAAAATAAGATTCTGGAAAAAAATTTTCAGCCACTGAGCCATATAAGATGCCAGAGATAAATTTTATTATTGAGAAACTTAGATCCAAAGCAAAGACCCCAGTAACTGGGATACACCAAGGACTGATACACTGGGTCAGTCATAGGTCAAGGGCTGCCTGGAGAAAAGGAAACTCCCAGGCACTTCCAGGGAAAGCCACTCCAGTAGCCCGAGTTCATCCCTCCAAAAGAAGAGCTGCAGGTGCTGGTTGAGAGCCTAAAGCACACTGAAAGCAGGTAGAGAGAGCAGGCACAAAGAAAACAAATGGTATAAAGGATCCACGGTTGTGGAAGCTTTGTAATATGGAGATGCGGCTAGACTGGACTTCATATCTGAGAATTCCCTTCCACCTAAGTTTCCAGTTAGGGAGGGCCAAAAATACACTTTATACAAGATTTGGAGGGTGAAAGTGGAGCAGTGGCACTTTATTTTTTATGCTCAGAAGGTGGAGTCAGGCATTTTTTTGTAGCTCACACATGTTGTTGCTTATCTGCTGGTTCGCTTCACTGATGTGGGACAGTGACCTGGCCTATAACTTACCCTTGGGTAAGGGAACTCCAAGGAGACTCCATTTGCCTTGGTTCTTCCTGCATCCTCTCCCACTCCTGGGTCAGGTGTTTGTTTAGCTCCATGACGAAGACCACATGCTCCTCCTATGGGACACCCATGATACCAAGGTGGTAGGCAGTGAGAACTGACATGGGCTCCAGCTCATGTTCGTGGATTCCAGGTGGTCCTTGTTTTCCCCACTTACTATCCATCCTCCCTTCCCAACTGCCTGCTCTGCATGCAGACTTCAGGATCTACCATCAGATATGAGATGACAGCCTCTCAGGAGACTGTTTAACCAGCCCCTACAATTGCATAAGATGAAATCTCTATTCTAAAAATCATACGTATATCATACACACACACACACACCCCTCCTGGTGGTTCTGTTTCTCTAATTGAGCCCTGATTGATACAAAGTGGATCTGGGTGGAAAACTAACCTTGTCTGCCAGAGTCTACTTTGGTCAAAACTGGGTCAAGGGCTTTCCTGGTGGCGCAGTGGTTGAGAGTCTGCCTACCGATGCAGGGGACACGGGTTCGTGCCCCGGTCCGGGAAAATCCCACATGCCGCGGAGTGGCTAGGCCCGTGAGCCATGGCCGCTGAGCCTGCGTGTCCGAAGCCTGTGATCCACAACGGGAGAGGCCACAACAGTGAGAGGCCCGCGTACCGCAAAAAAAAAACAAAAAAAAACCTGGGTCAAGTTTATCTCAAAAAAAAAAAAATTAAAAACCTGTACTTTATAAAAAACTAATATAATTTAATTAATGTCTATTTTAAGTATAAGTCTACTCCCCTAAAATAAGGTTTATAGACAACTGTTTAAAGTATACTAACAGAAAATCCCCGATAAGAAAAATAAGTATGTAAAAACTTCTCAAATTATTTACTCTGAATAAAGTTAATGCTTATCAGAAGTGCTGGTGATCTATCCTGATGTTTTTTAAAACTAATTCTTACAGACCTTCTTTTGACCCAGCAACAGATTTTCCTGAGCATATCATCAATTTCAATAAATCTTTTGATTCTGCCATTTGACATGAATCTTACAAGTTCTTTTCCTAAATAAATTAATTAACTGGCTGGGAGATGGAAGAATATTCTTGCAAAGAAAAAAAAAGTGCTGCCTTTACGGCTCAAGTTATTAGCTTGGGAAAGTGGAATCACTCAGTAACTTAATAAGGAATCATTATAAATATTTAGTAGTTTTCTATTTTGATGCATCTGTCACACTGATAGATTCATTAACAATTTAAGCCTGGAATTTGGGGTCTACACAAGCTTTGAATTATTCATTCCACCGTAAAACTGTACAGCATCTCTGGAAGGTGTATCTGTTGGTAAAGTTCCACTAATGTGCATTTACAGTAATAGGAAAAGCAATGGCAACCTGTTTCTCATGCTCTGACTCAGAGAAAATGCTAAGTCCATTGAGAAGGTGTCCATTTTCATAATGAAAATCTGAACGGTGTTGCTCTATCCATAACGGAAGGCAAGCACCAGTCTCATATTTCTCTTGTTTAATGTACTGGTCAAAACATTCTCAAGGACTCCTGTGTCCCATTCTAAGTTTTGAATAAATCCATTCACACAAAAGCAAGACAGTGAATTAGCAATGAATTTAGAAGCAAAACAAAATTGAACTGAATCCAAATTTTTGTTAGCTTTATATACATCTGACCAGAAAAGAATTAAGGAGAGAAACATTGAGAGGAGATTTCTGCTTTTGCTGTTGCATCTCTTTGTCTTCTTTAAAGATGATATTTTCTAAACATTGACCCTGTGACAGGATCTGGGATACTTTTGTTTTTTGCATATATCATCTTTAATCTACAGCTCTGTTGGGCAGATACCATCATTCTCCCCCATTTTCCTTTTTTCCAGTTTTATTGACGTGTAATTGATATGTAACAATGTATTAGTTTAAGGTGAACAACGTAATGGTTTAATATATGTATATATGGTGAAATGATCACCACGATAAGTTAACATCCGTCATCTCGCATATCTACAAAAAAATTTTATGATAACTTTTAAGATCTACTTTCTTAGCAACTTTCAAATATACAATACAGTATTGTTAACCATAGTCACCATGCTGTACATTACATTCCAACAATTTATTTACCTTATAACTGGAAGTTTGTATGTTTTGACCACTTTTACCCATTTCCCCCACCTCCAATCCCTGTCACTGGCAATCACCGGGCTGTTCTCTATTTCTATGAGTTTGGTTTTTTAGATTCCACATATGAGATCACACAATATTTGTCTTTCGTTGTCTGATTTATTTCACTTAGCACAATGCCCTCAAGATCCATCCATGTTGTCCATAAATGGCAGGATTTTCTTCCTTTTTACATACTCCATTGTATATAAACCACTTTTTTTTTAATCCATTCATCTGTCGATGGACACTTAGGTTGTTTCCACATCTTGGCTGTCGTAAATAATGCTTCAATAAACATGAGGGTGCAGATATCTCTTCAAGATACTGATTTTGTTTCCTTTGGATATATATTCCACCCAGAAGTGGAATTGCTGGATCATATGGTAATTTTATTTTTAATATTTTGAGGAACCTCTATATTGTTTTCCATAGTGGCTACACCAATTTAAATTTCCACCAATAGTGTACAAGTATTACCTTTTCCCCACATACTCACCAACACTTGTTACCTCTTGTCTTTTTGATGATAGACATTCTAACAAGTGTGAGGTGATATCTCATTGTGGTTTTGATTTGCATTTTCCTGATGATTTATAATGCTGAGCACTTTTTATGTACCTTTTGGCCATTTGTATGTGTTCTTTGGAAAAATGTCTATTCTGTTCTTCTGTCTATTTTTTTAACATCTTTATTGGAGTATAATTGCTTTACAATGGTGTGTTAGTTTCTGCTTTATAACAAAGTGAATCAGCTATACATATACATATATCCCCATATCTCCTCCCTCTTGCGTCTCCCTCCCACCCTCCCTATCCCACCCCCTTCTGTCCATTTTTAATCAGTGTGTTTGGGGTTTTCTGCTATTGAGTTTTGTGAGTTCTTCTTTACATATTTTGAATATTAACCCCTTATCAGACTCAGGATTTGCAAATATGTTCTCCCATTCCTTAGTTGCCTTTTCATTTTTTGGATGATTTCCTTTGCTGTAGTTTGATGTAGTCCCACTTGTTTATTTTTGCTTTTGGTGTCAAATACAAGAAAAAAAATAATTGCCAAGACTGATGTCAAGGAGCTTACTGCTTATGTTTTCTTCTAGGAGTTTTATGGTTTCGGGCTCCCCATTTTAAAAATGAGGAAACTGAGGCTCAGAGAAGTTAAACAACTTTATCCAAGGTCAAAAAACTAGGATTTCATGGAGCTGGGATCAGAACCATGTCTATCACCAAAGCCTATGCTCTTAGGTTACTTCTTTCTACAGCCTTAACTTCACAAAAAGTAAACAAAAAGTAAAAAACTTCACAAAAAGTAAAAAGACTGTTAAGGAGGGCTAGTTCATGTCTTTGGGACATGGTTCTTATATTATTCACCTAATCCTGAAGAACAAATAACCACAAAACTTAGTGGTTTACAGCAATAAGAATCATTTATTATCTCATCACTTCATGTAAGTCACTCAAGACTTTGGCTTGTTCAGATGATTCTGACTCAGGTCTCTCATAAGGCTAGATATCCGCTGGAACGTCAGCTACCTGAATCATTAACTGGAGTTGGAGGATCCACTTCCAAGGTGTCTCAAGATGGCAGCCAAGTGGGTGCCAGTTTTTGACAGGAAGCCTCAGTTCCTATACATGTGGGCCTGTCCTTGGGGCTGTTTGAGTGTCCCCACAGCATGATAGCTAGCTTTCCCCAGAAGTAGATAAGCATCCGTATCTGTTGTTTTTAGGTGAATTATACCATTGGCAGAGAAACTAGGATAAAGCCCACAGATGTGCCTGATAAATCTAAGATCAGGAAAAGTAGTTAAGAGCTCAGTAAATGGCACTGCGGCAATACAGAGCAAAAGCGTTAAAATGTGTATTTTCTTTAACCCACACGTTCACACCTAAGAATTCTTTCTGAAAATATAGTTGTATAAGTCGGTAAAACTCAATGTAAAAGGAAATATACCACAGCAAATCACACCACAGCAAACCTAATAGCAAATCATATGAAGTAATTTAAATATCCAATAATAGAGGATTAGTTCAATAAATTTTGGAACATCTACAACTGGACATCTATCAATCCATGAACCCAGGGAAGAAGCTGCAATGTCTTTTATGATCTGGCCTCAGAAATTACACACAGTGACTTCCACAGTGCTCTATTGGTCACACAGATCCAAGGGGAACTGCAGAGGGTGGGAACACCAGGAGGTAAGGATCCCAGGGGCTATCTTGGAGGCTGGTCACCTCAGCCCACTTGCTATTCCTCTGACAGTTAGCAGGTTACATGCTGCCTGTGACAGTGTTTCAATTGCCTCTCTGGCAGTGCAGAGTTAGAAAGTCAGGGAATTACTGCAAAACTACTGAACCCCAGAGTCTCTTTAGCTGGTGGTATGAATGCCAGCAGCTGAAAGCGGATGAGTTCAGACTTTCAGTTACAGTAGGTGAAGGAGAGCTTTCCACCCTGTTTGGCGTGGGTGGCAGTAAACAACAGCAGTTAGGGAAAGATAGCTTTTAGAAAGTGGAATTCTTCAGAGAGAAAGAAAAGTCCACATGAAAAAGACAATGGATAGCAGAGGGTAGAGAAGACTGCAGGAGGGAGAAGGAACACAATGAAAACTGAAGAACAGGGAGAGGGCATGTGAGGAAAGGAAAGCAAATTTAAAAGGGTTTGAAGCAAAACATCAAATCTCAAAGGATGGAGGCACTGACAGTGACTTGGTCAGAAGGAGACCTTGTACCCACAGCACACAGCAGAGGGCAGGAGATCAGAAAGAGGATGTAGAAATAGAAGCAGTACACACACCTAGCACTGCAGGCATGAGAAGAAAGAGCATCCCCCTGGTGAGGAGGGCTTGTGAACAAAACTGAGCCCATACCTTGGTAGGGTATAGTTTCTATTTTTAAAAAAATTATTGCAAAAGTAATAGATGTTGTTGAAAACTCAAACGGCACAGAAATTATGAAAAGAGAAAGTAGAAGTTCCTTGCCCCCTTCAGATGACTACCACTTACAATTTGGTATATGTCCTTGCAGACCTTTTCTGAGAACATACAGCCATCTAGAGAATTGTAGCAGAGTGCACTTGCCTGGTCACGTAATAATATAGCTTTGACATCTCTCTGGATCGGTAACTACAGAAATGCCTCACTCTTCTTAAGTCTCTTGGTATTCTGTTTTATGATTGTTGCTTGATTTATTTAACGAATCCTAAAAAAGGACATTTGAATTACTTCTAATTATTCACCACTATAAACAGCGCTTAAGGGAACATCCTATGCAATATCCTGGCATAACTGTGGGAATATTTTGGTGGAAAAATTCCCAGAAGTAGGATTGCTGGACCAAAGCGTATGCACATGCAAATTTTTAATAGATGCTGTCTTCCCAAAAGGCTGTACCAATTTGCATGCATTTATTTTACATTAGATGTTTATCATTATCTTAACCTCCAAGCAAACCCAACTGTAAGCTTATTCAGAGTGTAAATAAGCTTTTGTCAAATAGTTCTAAGCCTTGTGTGTTAGGGTGAAAACTCCATACCTTTGGAAAAAGTCATCATATTCATATTGCAGGATAAAAATACATCAAATGACCAAGGCATTGTACTTATGTAAGTAATTATGTACATGTTTCCACAGGTTTGAGGTGTATATTAAAGGCTTCCCAGCTACCATATGGCTCCAGTCCAGAAGCCACAGTGTCTCCTTGATTTTCCTTCCACTTCCCAATTCCCAATATTCTTCAACATTTCCTACTATTGACAGAAAACATCTAATAAGCCAGGATCATTTTAGTGTGTATCGGCTATGTTTGTGACCCTTTTCAGGAATGTTTGCATTTTAGAATTGAGGGCAGAGAAATTAATTTATAATGGTATTATTTCTGATGAAAATGTTAAAGGGTGTTTAAACAAATAGAAGGGAAGATGAAAGTCACCAAAAACAACCTCACAGTTGCCTAGAAACTACTTCCCATAAATCAATGGAAGGTACCACTATTAACTCTTAGATGTGTCTGGGAGCATAAGTTTCTGGTCCCAATCAATAGATGGGCATCTACTATTAAATATCTCAGTTTCCCTGATAGATCTCTAAAATGGTTACTAGCAGCCAATCTTCTCCTTCCCCCACCCTCTGGTGCCCCCTCATCGACCTCATTTGCCAGGCTTCCCAGCAGGCAGGGGAGAACAGCTAGGCAGGACCCCAACCCCACCCCTTCCATTCCAGATTCCACAGAGAACCTGCATCTAAGTGCATTCGACCTCCCCCAGGGACTTCACTGCAAATTACCTCCCAGATGCCTCTGAGGCTTAAAGGAAATGAAAGCAGCTCCGCTTCACCAACAACTGAGGATGAGTTGAATAGGCGAATGTTTCATTTAGGCCAATCTTCGGGATAATGGGAATGTTTTCACAATACTATTTTCTTCTCACAAACACTTTCTGTACTTCTGCCTTTCTGATTTCTTTATCTGGTCATAAATTTTGTTCACTGAATTCTAAGTAGGCATTAATGCACCTATTCAGTATCCATGTGTCTCCCCCTTAAGGATTCTACCACTTCATATTTTCCCTTCCCTCAAATCCAACCCAATAGCCCCAAGCTGACAACCATGGTCTCTGTGCCTCTAGCTTAAGCGGTGAGAGTCAGTACTGGGCTCTGATGTGCTCAGCTCTGTGCACAGGGTCCTGGCTGCCCAAGGTGCTCAAGGGCAGAGCAACTAAGCATCCAGTAGAGTGATTCACACCAGCCCAGCCCAACTTGGAAAATCAATACACTTCGTTACAATCCTAAGTAACAATCCACCTCAGCTGCCAAGAAAAAAATCCTCTTTTTAGCGAAGAGTGACTGGAAAAGACCCATCAAAAGCATTATTTCATGAGCACTGATATCAAAGATCATGGGTTGGGGTGTCTCCCTTGCGTTGGGTGGTCCCCATGTTACGTTTGCATGAATGAGCTTGTTTGGGGGGCTTGGGTTAGTTGGCATATAAACTGCTTAGGACCCTGATATACAGTTCCCCTTGGACATTGTTAAGACATTAATGTTAGTTTGTCTATTCATTCAACACGTGTATGAACCTGTCTGAACAAGGCACTCTGTTGGGGCTGATGTGGAAATAGTCGTAGGTGCTGAAAGAGAAGCAAGCATGACCAGGACGTGATTTTAAAATATATTTATTTTAGCCATGCCAACAGGGGAAGAAATAAGCATATCCTTCTCCAGGCTTGTAATTATCTAGAGTAAAGTTGCAGAACAGGAAAGGGCTGCTGCATGCGGTGGATGGGGACCCTGACACACAACTTGATGTTGAACCTTCTACAACAGTTCCCGTCACACATTGCCAGCACTTCCAAGGCTTGGCTTAGGTCTGATGGTGGAGGTTGAACAGTACAGTGTCCAGCCAAACTCAAGGACAGCTTTTTTTTTTTTTTTTTTTTTTTGTGGTACACGGGCCTCTCACTGTTGTGGCCTCTCCCGTTGCAGAGCACAGGTTCCGGATGCACAGGCTCAGCGGCCATGGCTCACAGACCTAGCCGCTCCACGGCATGTGGGATCTTCCCGGACCAGGGCTTGAACCCGTGTCCCCTGCATTGGCCGGCAGACCCCCAACCACTCTGCCACCAGGAAAGTCCCTGCTTTGCCTCTATAAGCCACTCCACCATCTTTCAGATCACTTTCTCAAGCCCTACCTCTTTGCATATTTGCTCACAATCCTGGGAGGCAAAGCTTCTCTGTTCAACCTGCCCCGTAAAATCTGTGATATAGACATAATGCTTACACATTGTTTCCTTATCTTTCAATTAAAAACTCACATTCCTTACTGTATAAAATGTATGTCTTCAAAAAGTCAATTATATTTATTTAGCCATGCTAGCTCAAGTGAATTACTACCAACAGACTCACTCTACATTTGCCTTTGGTTATACATTCTTCTGATTCTATATTTCCTGAATCAGATATAAAATATTAATGAACATATATAAAAATCAGACCAATTACTTCACATGGGATTGGAAGCCTTTGGAAAACTCTGCCCAGTTAATCTAGTCACCATTTCCCCTCCCCACAGAGCAGCCTTGGCTCTTAGGTCACATAATAACAACAGTAAAATTCATGGGCTTCCCTGGTGGCGCAGTGGTTGAGAGTCCATCTGCCGATGCAGGGGACACGGGTTCATGCCCTGGTCCGGGAAGATCCCACATGCCACGGAGCGGCTGGGCCCGTGAGCCATGGCCGCCGAGCCTGCACGTCCGGAGCCTGTGCTCCGCAACAGGAGAGGCCACAGCAGTGAGAGGCTCGCGTACCGCAAAAAAAAAAAAAAACAAAACAAAACAAAACAAAAAAAAAAAACAGTAAAATTCATGGGTCGATAGAAATGAATAAAGCAATGTATTATAATCAGGGCTATAACCCCTTATGGGATTTCTAGCCCAATGGGCTTGAGTCTTTGAAGGATCCCATCAGCATCAAGAAACTTGAGTGGGCTTTCCTGGTGGCGCAGTGGTTGAGAGTCCGCCTGCCGATGCAGGGGACACGGGTTCGTGCCCCAGTCCGGGAGGATCCCACATGCCGCGGGGCGGCTGGGCCCGTGAGCCATGGCCGCTGAGCCTGCGCGTCCGGAGCCTGTGCTCCGCAACGGGAGAGGCCACAACAGTGAGAGGCCCACGTACTGCAAAAAAAAAAAAAAAAAAAAAAAAAGAAACTTGAGAAGAAAAGCACAGTAGCTGAGGCCTCTGGAAACATTTTTACAGCAAATGAATAGATTACAAAGCTCTTTTTTATAGCAATATAAACAATGATATTACAGATATAATCCTCCCTCTCCACTGAAAAGAAGAAAAATTAAAGGTGATTCCATTTTCACATGTTCTAAGATTTTAGGCACAGACCATCTTCCTAGCATACTGTGTACTTCTCTCATTTCTTCAGTTATTATCATGTTTATTTCAGGAGATTATTCGTCTTGTTGAATGAGGACACACGTCAACATTGTGGAAGCTCAAGCGGTTGTAAGCTCATTATCCCTCAGGGCAGTGACAGCACAGAAACAAGGCAAAACCCAGAGCTGGACTGGTTATTGGCTATAAGAACCCAGGTCAGCATAGCGTGCCATGCAGGGGGACAGAGAGGCAGGAATGGGCAAAGCAGTTTCAGTATCAGGAAGTTGCAAGCTATTCCCATGAGAGGCAAACCCAGGGCAAGAGAAGGGCTAAATCTGGGTTTTATCCTCATTCCACCATCTATTAGCTGTATGACCTTGGGCAGTTACCTGAAGCCTCCCTTTATTGTGGCCTTTCATCTCTAAGGTTGGCATGATAATAGTACCTAAGGTCCTTAGACAAGTGTATTAATTCGTGAGGGCTGCCTTAACAAATAACCACAAACTGGCTAGCTTAAACAACAGAATATTTACTGCCTCACAGTTCTGAAACTGTCAGAAGGCTAGAAGCCTAAAATCAAATGTTGGTTCCTTCTGAGAACTATGTGTGAAGGCCCCCTTCCTGGCCTGAAGATGGCCATCTTCTCCCTGTGTCTCTTCACACTGTCTTCCTGCTGCATGGGTCTACCTCTGTGTCAAGTTTCCCCGTTTTCGAGGACAGCAGTCATATTGGGTTAGGGGCCCATCCTACTCTAATATAACATCATCGTAACTAATTACATCTGGAGCAACCCTATTTTCCAAGCAAGGTCACATTCTGAGGTATGAGGGATTAGAACTTCAACACATAAATTTTTGGAGGAAGACTATCCAACCTATGACAGCCAGTTTGCTATAAATGTTATCTGCCATTTTCTTGTGATTACCCCAGTGACTTTTGGTGCTTTTTCAGGCCTCAAGGACAGTCCCAGCTAGACTGATGGCAGACTGAGGAGGGATCTGGACAAAGTGGCACCTGCTCAGGCTCCACTGCTGTGAGATCTCTTCTCCTAAATCACACGTCTCATCAACTTCAGGGTGGAACCCACTGAGACAGGTCCCAGGAAACCTACCCAGGGCATACTCAGAGGGATTTTTAGTTTGTCCACTAGGTCAGTAGTTTTCAACCTTCACCCAGGGAGCTTATTAAAAAGGCAGATGCCTCAGCTACATCCCTGGAGATTCTGATTCAGCAGAATCCATTGAAGATAGGGTCCAGGAATTCATGCTGCTACTTTCCCTTTCCACACCCAAAGCAGATATTATTCATCCATCATAGAACTCTGTCTTGTTGAACCTGGAAATGGTCACAGAATACTCCTCAACGTAGCTCCCCAGGCAACTACAAATAATTGATGGCGAGAAGAAATCAATCTGCTCTTCCAGCCTAGGCCGTGGGGCAGTTCCAGGCCTCCTAGGGTGAAGGAGCCACATAGAGCCTTTATTATCTGTGCCTGAAAGTAAAGTTGACCTTGGGGCACATTCAGGGTTCTCTTTGTCCCTCTCTTCCCCACCCTGGGTTTCTGCTGGGTGGATGAAAGGATAGGGAAATGCAAGGTCAGACCAACTCTCTTTCACAACTTAGTCAACCCTCTGGAATTGGCAGCTTGGACCTGGGCAGCAAGGATCTTGACACTGGCTTAGTTTTGTGACCTATGGAAATGTCTCCGGGCTTGGATTTTCACGTGTGTAAAGTGTGGCATTAGGCTGGATGAGCCGGCAGCTTCCTTCTTTCTCTTAAGCAACCAATTCTGAGTGCTGGAGTTAGTGAAATTCCGGAGAAACAAACTACTGTCCAACATTTCAGGCAAATAAAAGCTGAAGACCTCAATGCAGTGGGTTCAGTGGACAAACTAACATCTGAGGGCCTACAATGTGGCTGAAAGCTCTACATGCCTTATCATCTCTCACTCCATCCCTATGAGGTATATAGATGTTATTATATCTATTTTTCAGATGAGAAAACTGAGACTCAGGAGTTGAGCTAACTTGCCCAAGTCCATACATCTACTAAGAAAAAGCTCCAGAATTCAAATATCTTTTGATATCAAAGTCCATTCCTTCCCACATATTCAGTTTCATAGTCCTTTTAAAACATTCTAGAAATGGATTTAAGATTAGGAGAATATATGTGATTGAAACATAAGAAATTGCTGATATTCAACATTTTTTTTCCTCTAAAAATGGCAGTTTGAAAACTTTAACCTCATAGTTCACTGACAGGTGATCCTTCCACATTGGTTGCTCTTGAGTTGGTTTACTTTGCTCGCCCACCTTCCTCCAACCACCCAGAGAGCCAGGTGAGCTTATCCTTGCTCGTCTCGTAGTCACAGAATGTTGTAAGCTTGGCAGGGCAACCAGAATTGGCTCTGGTTCCTGGAACTACAGAAACTCTACCCACCAACAACCTAAAGTAACCAGAAAATTGTTCAAATACCGGCCTCAACTTCCTTAAAATCTGTGAAGAAGATCCAAATACATACTCCCACCCAACCACAGGGCTTCCCCATTCCACATCTGCTCCAAAGATCCCATCCTGATGCTTTTAGCTTCTTTTCTTTGCCCTGCTCCCATTCCTTCTTTTTGTGGACTGACGTAGCTTCTCCAGAGGCAAGAAAGGATCTTCCCTCCTTAGTTGGGCGAAGAGGAGGGGAACTGAGCTCCGGATTGGAGGAGGCTTGTCAGAGAGGAAGAAGGAGGTGAGTCGTTTGAACATTCCCATGTTAATCATTTCTGCCCTGTTCACAAATCTCAGGCTGGTTTGTTGTTTGTTTCTCTCATATAGTCTCCATAGCCTATGTGGAGTCCCAAGGAACAAAGAGATTCTTTGAATAACGACTTTCTGGTGGTAGTTTATTTGGGAGCACACTCTGTCTTTTCTACATTTCGGAGGACGACTGGTTGACTGCAAAGACCAAGATTTGGCAAGGACAGATTCTCCTTGGAAATGGGAAGGAAGGAAGGAAGGAAGAAGACAGGCAGGAGGGACCTGGTGTAAAATAGAATAGAGAAACACTTCTTCTAGTTGGAAAGTTCTGAGCCAAGTTCGAAGGAATTTTCCCTTTAAATGTAAATGGAAGGATAACATTTATTCATGTTTTGTCAACAGGATAATGTGTGTTGTATTACAAAGTATATAGACGTGCTTGAGTTGGCTTGCTGTTCGAGCATCCACAGCCAATTAAAACAATACCAAAAATACCCCCTAGCTTAGACCTGAAAACGAGTTCACAATTCATATTTATGAAGTGCTCACTCCTGGCATAACCATCTCTCCCCCTCTCACTGCCTCGATTATCTGCCACTTCCTGAGCACTTATGACAGTCGTCTGCCTAGCTATCTGTGGGGGGTGGCTTCCAGGACCCACCGAGGATAACAAAATCCACAGACTCTCAAGTCCCTTACATCAAGTAGCTTAATACAATCGGCCCTCCCTCCGTACCTGAGGGTTCTGCATCTGTGGATTCAACCAATAGTAGATTGAATTCCAGAACCCACAGATATTGAGGGCCCACGGAACCTGCCCACTTACTGCTTTTTTTTTTTTCTCTCTCTCTTTTCTGTTTAAAGATAGTATGGCATATGCAGATCTGGTTCATAAATGAACATCACCATTTACTAGCTCTGTGAGCATAAGCAATTCTTTCATCTCTTTGACTATCAATTCCCGTATGTGTAAAGCAGGAATGTTTCTCACTACCTTGCAGAATGGTTGAGAGCACTTAATAATGCTACTAATGCCCTGCCTGGCCCACAGCAGATGCTCCAAACAGGCCAGCTACCATTTTTACTAACAAACCATAAAGCCCTTGTGGCAGGGCCTGTGTCACCAACCTTTTTACACCTGCAGCACCTCTCTGGTGTTTGACACATGACCTATAAATGCTTGCTCTGCAATGCTCTGGCTGCTAACTGTTAGGATATTTCCATTGTTTCTTTAGAAAAGAATTTTGAGGCATCCTTTCACTAAGAAAATTTACAAGCAGACACCACATGAAACATTTTCCCACCACTTACACGGTCATGAAAACACACTAACACAGCCTTTTCCACTTCCAGCTGCTGCTGTATATTTACGAAGAGGAGAAACAACTTTCCAACGCTAAAGGTAGTGATGAAAAAGCATCCTGATGCTAGAAAGCAAGTTAGGAAAAAAGTTCACCTGGGGAAATATCTAACTAGGTACACATCTGCCCGTGCTGCGCACTGCTCTTGCAAATCAAAAGTGAGAGATGGGGAAATCTCTAATAAACTGAACAGCTAATATGATTTCCTTCTTCTGGGAAGATATCCTTAACCATTTCTTTAAAAAAAAAAAAAACTAATGTAGCAATGGAATAGGGTAGGGGACAGTGGATATATGTAGCAAAAGGCATAGTGACGGGTTAGAGAGGGGACAAGAAGGCAAGTGAGCCTGGTCTGAGATTACCCTTGTTCCCCAAAGATGTGCTCCATCTGCATCCTCCCCTCACCTCCAGCAGAGACCGGTGACGTCCCGCTTCGATCCCACAGCCTCCCTCTGGCCTCTTTTTCGTCCGGCTGAGTAAAGGAGAAGCAATGCTGAAATGAGCCACAAACTGAGACAATGACAAGAAACACCGCCAAGTGACCAGCCTGGAGAATGAAGGCAGCATCCCCAAAGCCAGCAGCTCCACCTTTTCTTAAAGGCACAGCAGGTGTAACCTGCCCCCGAGATGGCGCCTCCAAGCAGCACCCCACCAACACTGCATCTGGGGGTCTGACTAGCTGAGCCCTTTCTGTGGATCAGGGCTTTGCCATTCTGCAAGCTGTCCTGCTTCCGTTGGAATACACAAGCCCCTGGAAGAGTGGTAGTAACACTTGATTGTAATAATGCCTGCCTTGGGTGCAAGCCTGCAGTTTTACAGAGACTCTCCTATGTACAATGCCTTACTTCTCAAAGGATCTGGATCATAATCAGAGGCTCCTTCTGGTGGTTCAGAAGGACCCAAGCTTTAGAACCACTTGATCTCTCAGCCTCACACCCAGAATTTCTGACTGGTTACCTTTGTCTGGAAAATCTTTACCTTCTTCGACTTGGGGTGTGTGTGTGTGTGTGTGTGTGTGTGTGTGTGTGTGTGTGTGTTTTAATTAAAGTTTTTATTTTGAAACAATTGTATATACACATGCAGTTGTAAGAAATAAAACCAAGAGATCCCCTGTATCCTTTCTCCAGTTCCGGCCAGGGTAACATCTTGCAAAACTATAGACAATATCACAGCCAGGATACTGACATTGATACAGTCAAGATAGTGAACAATTCTATCACCACAGGATCTCTCATGTTGCCCTTTTATAACCACATCTACTTCCTTCCTGCCTCCATGCCCTCCCTAGCCTTGTACAACTGCTAATCTGTTCTCCATCTCTATAACTGTGTCATTTCAAGAATGTTGTATAAATGGAATCATACAGTATGTAAACTTTTGAGATTGACTTTTTTTACTTCACATAATTCTCTAGAGATTCATCCAGGTCATTGTGTATGCCAACAGTTCATTTCTTTCTTTTTTTTTTTTTTTTTTTTGGCTGAAGTGTATTCCATGATATGAATGTACTAGTTTGTTTATTCATTCACCCACTAAAGGACTGGGTTGTTTCCAGTTTTTGACTATTATAAATAAAGCTGCTCTAAACATTTGTGTATAGGTGTTTATGTGAGAATAACTCTTCAGTTCTCTGGAATAAGTGCCCAGGAGTGCAATTGCTGGGTTGTATGGTTGTTACACATTTAGCTTTTTAAGAAACTGCCAAAGCAGTTTTCAAGAGTAGCTGTACCATTTTACATTCCTACCAGCAATATATAAGTGATCCAGTTTCTCAACAGCCTCACCAACATTTGGTGTTGTTGGTATTTTTTACTTTAGCAATTCTGGTAGGTATGTAGTGATGTCTCACTGATGTTTTAATTTGCATTTCCTTAATAGCTAATAATGTTGAACGTCTTTTCAAGTGTTATCTGCCATCTATAGATCCTCTTTGGTAAAATGTCTCTTCATGTCTTTTGCCCATTTTGAATTGAATCGTTTGACTTTTTACTGTTGAACTTTGAGAGTTTTTTTTTTTCAAATGTACTCTATATATGAATCCATTGGTGAATATGTGGTTTGCAAATATTTTCCCCCAATCTATAGCTTATCTTTTCATCTTCTTAACATAATCACAGAACAAAAGTTTTTAAATGTGATGACATCATCTGTATCAATTTTTCCTATTATGGATCATGCTTTTAGTGTCAAGTCTAAGAACTCTTTGTCTAGCCCTAGACACCCAATATGTTCTACATTTTTTCTAAAAGCATTCTAAATTTTAGGTTTTACATTTAAATCTGTGATCTAAGACAGAAAACTTTCAGATAGTAACTGGTCTGCTCCAACATAGCTCCACAGAAAAAAACTGAGGATTCACTCTCCCCCATACCCGCAAAAGCTAAGTGGAGAACCTAGGCTTCTCTCCTCAGCCCACTCTAATGAGGCACCCCAATACCCCCACCAGGGTGGTGTCGGAAAAGGCCAAATAGGAAGCCAGCACTTTTTTCTGTGCCAGTAACAAGTCTCCTCTCTCCTCCTCCACTCACACCGCACAGTGCTAGTGGGGACTACGTGGGGAGCCTGCACTTCTATCCTCACCAGGCAGAAGATACCCCTTCTTCTCTCCGCTGGGGTGGTATCAGAGGTGGCCTAGTGGACAGTCAGGACTTTCACCATCACTCAGGGGTAACAAGGTTACCTCCACTGCAGTGTCCGTTAATGAAGAACACGTGGGGAGCTGGGACTCCCATCCAACAGTCATGAGGAGCCTCCTCCCTCTGGTGTCAACTGAGGCTGAGTGGGAAACCTGGACTTCCACTTCCACCTGGCAGTAATGAGGCAAAGGGCAAAGGCCCTTCCCTGCCAGAGTGGTGTCAGATAAAGCCAGGTTTAAGTAAGATTCAGAGTCTCATAACACAATCTAAAAAGGCCTGTTTCAACTGAAAATCTATTATCCTATGAAGAACCAGGAAGATCTCAAACTGAATGAAAAAAATTAAAGTATGCCAACACCAAAATGACAGAGGTGTTAGAATTACCTGACAAACATTTTGAAGCAGCTATGATAATAATGCTTCAACAAGCAATTATGAATACTCTTAAATGAAAAAAATGGAAAACCTCAGCAAAGAAATAGAAGAACTAAATGGAAATTTACAACTATTTGTAATTTCTATTGTTCTATCTTCCAGTTCACTGACTTCTTCCTCTGTCTCCTCGCTATTTCAGTTATTGAATAACTGAAAACAAATAACTAAAATAAATGCTCAGTGGATGGGTTCAACAGCAGAATGGAGGATGCAGAGGAAAGAATCAGTGAAATGGAAGATAGAACAATAGGAATTAACAAATGGGAACAATAGGCAGAAAACAGACTGAAAAAAAACAACTGATCCAAACCTGCACAGGAACTAGTACTGAAATGTAAGTCGTTCTGAGGTGTAAAACACTGTGTTACCTCTGTAAGAGCAGTGGGCTTGGACTGAGGGATATATGGTCTCTAGAGGTGTAGAAGATGAGCTTCTATTTCCTCATCTGCTATGTTCTCCTCAATGGTTGGCTAAACAAATTGGTCTAGTCCCTTGATCTCTCCTTGTCCAGTGGACAAAGTGAAAGAATTAATGAAAGAAGTGTAAACAAAGCAAAGTAGAGTAAAAATAGAATACTTTCATCTTTAATGTGGCATCTTTGGTGGGACCAAGTCCACTAAGAAGGAAAGAATCACTGGCATTCAGGAGATACTGACACTAAGATCTGTAACTGTTGAAGAGTGTTTCTCACTTTTGCATTCATCCTCTTCAAAATCCTCTCATGGCTACCACTGCTTTAGGAAACACACAGATTTGATGTATAACACTGTCCACCAAACTTTCTTAACTACTCCATCTCTGTAACATTCAGAGTTACTTGTAAGGTTAAAAACATGAATGATTGAAGAGAGAAAATACACTGTGTAATCTACTTCCGCCAGAAGAAAGCCACAGGTTACAAAATGTCAGAACAGCATGAAACAAAGACACATCAAATAAATGAAACCTCCCCTCCGCCAGCCCAGCCCTGAAGAAAAGTGAGTCTCCCGGCATGCACCTCTGACCCTGCACTCTCACAGAAGTTGCAGGATGGGCACTAGAAACACTGGCAGAGTCTAGGTGTTCTTTTCCCCCTTAACAGAAATGAGTTCATTTAGAAAGAAACTGCAGCAACCTATCCTTCTTAGATTCTTAACAGGGAATATGTTTTATAAAGGGATGGGGGAAGATTTACTGTATTCTTTACCTCTAAAAAATCTTCCTCTGTAAAAATGGTGGTGTTAGCAAAACTCCCTGTGCAGAACATTTTCTTCTCGACTCTAATTATAGGTCTGAAATTCAGGCAAAATGCAAACAAAGAGACTCTGGAGGAGCTATGAGAAAGTGTCACAAGTTAATATAATGTGATTCCCTTCCCTGCCTTTCGGTTCTCAAATGCTCACTGAGAACTACACTAGTTTCATACAGAGTAACATGGACAGACCCAAGCTAAGGAAAATTGTGCAGCAAATTTGTTTTGGGGGCCCTTGGTGCCTGCTGACTTCTTTCTTCACAGCTGCCTACAACTTTCCCCACCACTAATCTCTCATCCACCTCCCTCCTGAGCTCCCCATTGTCTCTGACTCTGATTCCCACCTGGTAGCAACACCAGCAGGCACTGTCCAGATTTTTGATGTATCACTCACTCCTCTGCCCTATAAAAACGTTACCATTGTTTCTCTCCTGCTCCAAGGTGCTATGGTCAGTTAGCCAGCTCATTGGGAAAACCCAGATAAAAGCATTCCTATTAAGCTGAAACAGGCTTGATGTGTTGCCTCCCCAGGGCATATATATATTAATAGAGTTCAGGTGCTTTATCTGCAGGAAAAAAAAAACTCCTGAGGATGGAATTTCAGAGGTAGGCCAATGTGGGAAATATTTGGATGTAGCCCACTTCCGATAATGTTTAAAAGGCAGTCTCCTGATCTGCCCACACCTCAAGTCTAACAGTGCCTGTCAAGACCATAAAGAAAGGAAGAGTAGCAGAACCGGAAGGATGCCTCCTCCAGGGAAACTCTGAAATGGTAATTAAGAGAAAAAAATTAGAATAAAAAATTGAATGTGAAGTCAAGAAAAATGTTTTTGTGATTTTTCACTTTGTAAGAAAATGAAGGATCAAAATCATAATGTTAGACCTGAAGGAAACCCTAGAAATTGTGGAGGAAGAATGTTGCCTGCCACATCAGTAAACAAAGGATGTTGTGGTCATCAAGCCATCAGCCATCGCACCTTCCCCTGATTGTGCACCCTGAGGGGATTCAGGATGGAAAAAAAGATCTAGGATATTGCCCCTAGATAGTTAAGATGCATATCAAGGAAATGATTTCAATGAGCTCTGACTCATGCATCTTCCCATACATAGAAAAGTGCTAAATTCACTAACTTGAGATGTCTGGTTTTTCTTTAAATCACAGTAATCTTTTGATTACTTGGTTTTTGTTGCAAAAACTCCTGTATATCCTTGCTTCTCCCTTACCTCTTCTGAACAGTCCATCAGAGCTATCGGAGAGGCTGTCTCCCAGGCTTACGTCCTCAGTATGTCCACTAAATAAAACATAATTCTCACCTTTTAGATGGTGCATTTTTTTCAGTTGACAAAATCAACTGTTTCTACCCCTCTGTACAGAGAAGGAAACTGAATCCAGAGGCTTGCTCAAGATTACACCATGAATCAGTGTCAGAATCAAAATCAGAATCAGAATTTAGACTTGACTGCAAGTCCAGTGCTTCTTTTAGTACACCTCATTAGCGGTGTCGAGTTTCACAGACTAGATACCCAGAGATGAGAAAAATAACTTTCTGATGCTTTTCTCCATACTTCTTACATCATCATACTTGAATTTTGAATTTGTCACATTTCAATTCAACCCTTTCTATTTATAGAGTTAAAAGAGGACCTCTAATCAATGTCCACAAAATTATTGCCTGACAAAGATCAAACTAAAAGGAAAGACACAGGACTAGGCAGATTCTCTACAAGGCATGTGCAGATGTGCCAGCCAGCTGGCTTGGTAATGTGAATTTGGAAAATAGTCTGTTAGAAATGAGAAACTATAAGTTCAAGTCACATAAAAAATGAAATTAGTCCTTTCCATGTAGCTGGGGGGAAAATAACAATCTGCTGCATCAAACAGAGATTGGTGATACCCCGTCCTCCCCTTTGAACATTACGTCGCTTTGTCCTGACTGTGAAAGCTCCAATTGCTGGAGGTCTGTGGCTCCTCCACCCTCTGGTAACCAATTATCTCACAGCTGCTTCTCTACCAAACAAAACACCCCAAGTCCCAAACTGACTTTACATCAAATGAAGCACAAAGCACAACAGAAAACCAAAAATGCCCTAAAGAAATTGCTTGAGTTTGGGATAACAAAGCCAGTATTAATCTTCCCAAACTCCACCCCAACCCCAATGTGTACAAAGTTCGGTACGTGAAGGGCAAGGAGTAAACTATCATCTGCAGGGTAGACTTAAAGTTACATAGGAGTAGAATCAGGAAAAGCCCTACATCTACACATTTTCTCTTGTCAGTCCCCTGTGTCCTTGAAGGAGATCTTCATTCATTCTCTGGTGCATCTCACTGCCTTGCTGACACTGTTAAAATATTCGTATCTTTTATGGGGTATGTGTCCTCCTTTAACATTTTCCCCCAGTTTTCCATTCATATAACTCAAAGACAAGAATTGTAGTGTCAGCCCCTTGCCTTCAGGGAAGGCAAGATTTGAGATTCGTTCTACTGCTCCTCGCTGGACTGCCTTGCGAGTAAACCCTCTATTCGCTGCAAACCTCAGTATCTCAGGACTTTGACTGGACAGCCGTGTGTCTGACAGGGTCTTGGTGTTCCAGGTGGGTGTCAGGCCTGAGCATCTGGGGTGGGAGAGCCGAGTTCAGGACATTGGACCACCAGAGACCTCCCAGCCCCACATAACATCAATCAGTTAGAGCTCTCCCAGAGATCTCCATCTCAATGCTAAGACCCAGCTCCACTCAACAACCAGCAAGCTCCAGTGCTGGACACCCCCATGCCAAACAACTAGCAAGACAGGAACACAACGCCACCCATTAGCAGAGAGGCTGCTTAAAATCATAGTAAGTTTACAGACACCCCAAAACACACCACCAGAATCAGTCCTGCCCACCAGAAAGACAATATCCAGCCTCATCCACCAGAACACAGGCACCAGTCCCCTCCACCAGGAAGCCTACACAACCCACTGAATCAACCTTACCCACTGGGGACAAACACCAAAAACAACGGGAACTATGAACCTGCAACCTGTGAAAAGGAGACCCAAAACACAGTAAGTTAAGCAAAATGAGAAGACAGAGAAATAAGCAGGAGATAAAGGAGCAAACTAAAAACCCACCAGACCTAACAAATGAAGAGGAAATAGGCAGTCTACCTGAAAAAGAATTCAGAGTAATGATAGTAAAGATGATCCAAAATCTTGGAAATAGAACAGAGAAAATATAAGAAACGTTTAACAAGGACCTAGAAGAACTAAAGAGCAAACAAACAATGATGAACAACACAATAAATGAAATTAAAAATTCTCCAGATGGATTCAATAGCAGAATAATTGAGGCAGAAGAACAGAAGTGACCTGGAATATAAAATAGTGGCAATAACTACTGCAGACTAGAATAAAGAATGAAAAGAATTGAGGACAGTCTCAGAGACATCTGGGACAACATTAAACTCACCAACATTCGAATTATAGGGGTCCCAGAAGAAGAAGAGAAAAAGATAGGGACTGAGAAAATATTTGAAGAGATTATAGTTGAAAACTTCCCTAATATAGGAAAGGAAATAGTCAGTCGAGTACAGAAAGCACAGAGAGTCCCATACAGGACAAATCCAAGGATAAACATCCCAAGACACATATTAATCAAACTATCAAAAATTAAATACAAAGAAAAAATATTAAAAGCAGCAAGGGAAAAGCAACAAATAACATACAAGGGAATCCCCATAAGCTTAACAGCTGATGTTTCAGCAGAAACTCTGCAAGCCAGAAGGGAGTGGCAGGACATATTTACAGTGATGAAAGGGAAAAATTTATGACCAAGATTACTCTACCCAGCAAGGACCCCATTAATATTCAACAGAGAAAATAAAACATTTACAGACAAGCAAAAGCTAAGAGAATTCAGCACCACCAAACCAGCTTTACAACAAATGTGGTTTTTTTTTTGTTTTTTTTTTAATTTATTTTTTTTATTAGTTTCTGCTTTATAACAAAGTGAATCAGTCATACATACACATCTGTTCCCACATCCCTTCCCTATTGCGTCTCCCTCCCTCCCACCCTCCCTATCCCACCCCTCCAGGCGGTCACAAAGCACCGAGCTGATCTCCCTGTGCTCTGCGGCTGCTTCCCACTATCTATCTACCTTACGTTTGGTAGTGTATATATGTCCATGCCTCTCTTTCGCTTTGTCACAGCTTACCCTTCCCCCTCCCCATATCCTCAAGTCCGTTCTCAAGTAGGTCTGTGTCTTTATTCCCGTTTTACCCCTAGGTTCTTCATGACATTTTTTTTTTTTAAATTCCATATATATGTGTTAGCATACGGTATTTGTCTTTCTCTTTCTGACTTACTTCACTCTGTATGACAGACTCTAGGTCTATCCACCTCATTACAAATAGCTCAGTTTCGTTCCTTTTTATGGCTGAGTAATATTCCATTGTATATATGTGCCACATCTTCTTTATCCATTCATCCGATGATGGACACTTAGGTTGTTTCCAGCTCCGGGCTATTGTGAATAGAGCTGCAATGAACATTTTGGTACATGTCTCTTTTTGAATTATGGTTTTCTCAGGGTATATGCCTAGTAGTGGGATTGCTGGGTCATATGGTAGTTCTATTTTTAGTTTTTTAAGGAACCTCCACACTGTTCTCCATAGTGGCTGTACCAATTCACATTCCCACCAGCAGTGCAAGAGTGTTCCCTTTTCTCCACACCCTCTCCAGCATTTATTGTTTCTAGATTTCTTGATGATGGCCATTCTGACTGGTGTGAGATGATATCTCATTGTTGTTTTGATTTGCATTTCTCTAATGATTAATGATGTTGAGCATTCTTTCATGTGTTTGTTGGCAGTCTGTATATCTTCTTTGGAGAAATGCCTATTTAAGTCTTCTGCCCATTTTTGGATTGGGTTGTTTGTTTTTTTGCTATTGAGCTGCATGAGCTGTTTATAAATTTTGGAGATTAATCCTTTGTCAGTTGCTTCATTTGCAAATATTTTCTCCCATTCTGAGGGTTGTCTTTTGGTCTTGTTTATGGTTTCCTTTGCTGTGCAAAAGCTTTGAAGTTTCATTAGGTCCCATTTGTTTATCTTTGTTTTTAGTTCCATTTCTCTAGGAGGTGGGTCCAAAAGGATCTTGCTGTGATTTATGTCATAGAGTGTTCTACCTATGTTTTCCTCTAAGAGTTTGATAGTTTCTGGCCTTACATTTAGGTCTTTAATCCATTTTGAGCTTATTTTTGTGTATGGTGTTAGGGAATGATCTAATCTCATACTTTTACATGTCCCTGTCCAGTTTTCCCAGCACCACTTATTGAAGAGGCTGTCCTTTCTCCACTGTACATTCCTGCCTCCTTTATCAAAGATAAGTTGGCCATATGTGCGTGGGTTTATCTCTGGGCTTTCTATCCTGATCCACTGATCTATCTTTCTGTTTTTATGCCAGTACCACACTGTCTTAATTACTGTAGCTTTGTAGTATAGTCTGAAGTCAGGGAGCCTGATTCCTCCAGCTCCGTTTTTCGTTCTCAAGATTGCTTTGGCTATTCGGGGTCTTTTGTTTTTCCAAACAAATTTTGAAATTTTTTGTTCTACTTCTGTGAAAAATGCCAGTGGTAGTTTGATAGGGATTGCATTGAATCTGTAGTTTGCTTTGGGTAGTAGAGTCATTTTCACAATATTGATTCTTCCAATCCAGGAGCATGGTATATCTCTCCATCTATTTGTATCCTCTTTAATTTCTTTCATCAGTGTCTTATAATTTTCTGCATACAGGTCTTTTGTCTCCTTAGGTAGGTTTATTCCTAGATATTTTATTCTTTTTGTTGCAATGGTAAATGGGAGTGTTTTCTTGATTTCATTTTCAGATTTTTCATCATTAGTGTACAGGAATGCCAGAGATTTCTGTGCATTAATTTTGTATCCTGCTACTTTACCAAATTCATTGATTAGCTCTAGTAGTTTTTCGGTAGCATCTTTAGGATTCTCTATGTATAGTATCATGTCATCTGCAAACAGTGACAGCTTTACTTCTTCTTTTCCAATTTGGATTCCTTTTATTTCCTTTTCTTCTCTGATTGCTGTGGCTAAAACTTCCAAAACTAGGTTGAATAAGAGTGGTGAGAGTGGGCAGCCTTGTCTTGTTCCTGATCTTAGTGGAAATGGTTTCAGTTTTTCACCATTGAGGACAATGTTGGCTGTGGGTTTGTCATATATGGCCTTTATTATGTTGAGGAAAGTTCCCTCTATGCCTACTTTCTGCAGGGTTTTTATCATGAATGGGTGTTGAATTTTGTCGAAAGCTTTCTCTGCATCTATTGAGATGATCATATGGTTTTTCTCCTTCAACTTGTTAATATGGTGTATCACATTGATTGATTTGCGTATATTGAAGAATCCTTGCATTCCTGGAATAAACCCCACTTGATCATGGTGTATGATCCTTTTAATGTGCTGTTGGATTCTGTTTGCTAGTATTTTGTTGAGGATTTTTGCATCTATGTTCATCAGTGATATTGGCCTGTAGTTTTCTTTCTTTGTGACATCCTTGCCTGGTTTTGGTATCAAGGTGTTGGTGGCCTCGTAGAATGAGTTTGGGAGTGTTCCTTCCTCTGATATTGTTTGGAAGAGTTTGAGAAGGATGGGTGTTAGCTCTTCTCTAAATGTTTGATAGAATTCGCCTGTGAAGCCATCTGGTCCTGGGCTTTTGTTTGATGGAAGATTTTTAATCACAGTTTCAATTTCAGTGCTTGTGATTGGTCTATTCATATTTTCTATTTCTTCCTGAGTCAGTCTTGGTAGGTTGTGCATTTCTAAGAATTTGTCCATTTCTTCCAGGTTGTCCATTTTATTGGCATAGAGTTGCTTATAGTAATCTCTCATGATCTTTTGTATTTCTGCAGTGTCAGTTGTTACTTCTCCTTTTTCATTTCTAATTCTATTGATTTGAGTCTTCTCCCTTCTTTTCTTGATGAGTCTGGCTAATGGTTTGTCAATTTTGTTTATCTTCTCAAAGAACCAGCTTTTAGTTTGGTTGATCTTTGCTATTGTTTCCTTCATTTCTTTTTCATTTATTTCTGATCTGATCTTTATGATTTCTTTCCTTCTGCTAACTTTGGGGGTTTTTTATTCTTCTTTCTCTAATTGCTTTAGGTGCAGGGTCAGGTTGTTTACTCGAAATGTTTCCTGTTTCTTAAGGTGGGATTGTATTGCTATAAACTTCCCCCTTAGAACTGCTTTTGCTGCGTCCCATAGGTTTTGGGTCGTCGTGTCTCCATTGTCATTTGTTTCTAGGTATTTTTAAATTTCCTCTTTGATTTCTTCAGTGATCACTTCGTTATTGAGTAGTGTATTGTTTAGCCTCCATGTGTTTGTATTTTTTACAGATCTTTTCCTGTAATTGATGTCTAGTCTCATAGCATTGTGGTCGGAAAAGATACTTGATACAATTTCAATTTTCTTAAATTTACCAAGGCTTGATTTGTGACCCAAGATATGATCTATCCTGGAGAATGTTCCATGAGCACTTGAGAAAAATGTGTATTCTGTTGTTTTTGGATGGAATGTCCTATAAATATCAACTAAGTCCATCTTGTTTAATGTATCATTTAAAGCTTGTGTTTCCTTATTTATTTTCATTTTGGATGATCTGTCCATTGGTGAAAGTGGGGTGTTAAAGTCCCCTACTATGATTGTGTTACTGTCGATTTCCCCTTTTATGGCTGTTAGTATTTGCCTTATGTATTGAGGTGCTCCTATGTTGGGTGCATAAATATTTACAATTGTTATATCTTCTTCTTGGATCGATCCCTTTATCGTTATGTAGTGTCCTTCTTTGTCTCTTCTAATAGTCTTTATTTTAAAGTCTATTTTGTCTGATATAAGAATTGCTACTCCAGCTTTCTTTTGATTTCCATTTGCATGGAATATCTTTTTCCATCCCCTTACTTTCAATCTGTATGTGTCTCTAGGTCTGAAGTGGGTCTCTTGTAGACAGCATATATATGGGTCTTGTTTTTGTATCCATTCAGCCACTCTGTGTCTTTTGGTGGGAGCATTTAGTCCATTTACATTTAAGGTAATTATTGATATGTATGTTTCTATTCCCATTTCCTTAATTGCTTTGGGTTCGTTATTGTAGGTATAATCCTTCTGTTGTGTGTCTTGCCTAGAGAAGTTCCTTTAGCATTTGTTGTAAAGCTGGTTTGGTGGTGCTGAACTCTCTCAGCTTTTGCTTGTCTGTAAGGGTTTTAATTTCTCCATCAAATCTGAATGAGATCCTTGCTCGGTAGAGTAATCTTGGTTGCAGGTTTCTCTCCTTCATCAATTTAATTATGTCCTGCCACTCCCTTCTGGCTTGTAGAGTTTCTGCTGAGAGATCAGCTGTTAACCTGATGGGGATTCCCTTGTGTGTTATTTGTTGTTTTTCCCTTGCTGCTTTTAATATGATTTCTTTGTGTTTAATTTTTGACAGTTTGATTAATATGTGTCTTGGAGTATTTCTCCTTGGATTTATTCTGTATGGGACTCTCTGTGCCTCCTGGACTTGATTAACTATTTCCTTTCCCATATTAGGGAAGTTTTCAACTATAATCTCTTCAAATATTTTCTCAGTCCCTTTCTTTTTCTCTTCTTCTTCTGGAACCCCTATAATTCAAATGTTGGTGCGTTTAATGTTGTCCCAGAGGTCTCTGAGACTGTCCTCTGTTCTTTTCATTCTTTTTTCTTTATTTTTCTCTGCATCAGTTATTTCCACTATTTTATCTTCCACCTCACTTATCCGTTCTTCTGCCTCAGTTATTCTGCTATTGATCCCATCTAGAGTATTTTTCATTTCATTTATTGTGTTTTTAATCGATGCTTGATTCATCTTTAGTTCTTCTAGGTCCTTGTTAACTGTTTCTTGCATTTTGTCTATCCTATTTCCAAGATTTTGGATCATCTTTACTATCATTATTCTGAATTCTTTTTCAGGTAGACTGCCTATTACCTCTTCATTTGTTAGGTCTGGCAGGTTTTTATTTTGCTCCTTCACCTGCTGTGTGTTTTTCTGCTTTCTCATTTTGCTTATGTTACTGTGTTTGGGGTCTCCTTTTTGCAGGCTGCAGATTCGTAGTTCCCGTTGTTTTTGGTATCTGTCCCCCGTGGCTAAGGTTGTTTCAGTAGGTTGTGTAGGCTTCCTGGTGGGGGGGACTAATGCCTGTGTTCTGGTGGTTGAGGCTCGATCTTGTCTTTCTGGTGGACAGGTCCACGTCTGGTGGTGTGTTTTGGGGTGCCTGTGGCCTTATTATGTTTTTAGGTAGCCTCTCTGCTAATGGGTGGGGTTGTGTTCCTGCCTTGCTAGTTGCTTGGCATAGGGTGACCAGCACTGTAGCTTGCTGGTCGTTGACTGAAGCTGGGTGCTGGTGTTGAGATGGAGATCCCTGGGAGATTTTTGCTGCTTGATATTATGTGGAGCTGGGAGGTCTCTTGTGGACCCGTGTCCTGAGGTTGGCTCTCCCACTTCAGAGGCACAGCACTGACTCCTGGCTGCAGCACCAAGAGCCTTTCATCCACCCGGCTTAGAATAACAGTGAGAAAAAGTAGAAAGAAAGAATTAGTAGAAGAAAGAAAGAGAGAGGGAAAGAAAGGAAGAAGGGAAGAAAGGAAGGAAGGAAGAAAGAAAGAAAGGAGGGAGGGAGGGAGGAAGGATGGAAAGAAAGAAGGAAAGAAAGGAGGGAGGGAGGGAGGAATGAAAGCAAAAGGAAGAGTGAATGGAAGAAGGGAGGGAGGGAGGAAGGAAAGAAAGAAAGAAAGAAAGACAGGAGGGAGGGAGGGAGGAAGGAAAGAAAAAGGAAGAAGGAAAGGAGGAGCAGAGGGAGGGAGGGAGGAAGGGAAGGTAGGAAAAAAAGAAAGAGCAGGTAAAGTAAAATAGAATAAAGTATGAAATATAGTAGCGTTATTAAAATTAAAAAGTAATTATTGAAAAAAAAAAACACGGACCGATAGAACCCTGGGACATATGGTGGAAGCAAAGCTATACAGAGAGAATCTTACACAGAAGATTACACATACACATTCACAAAAAGAGAGCAGGGGGAAAAATCAAAAATCTTGCTCTCCAAGTCCACCTCCTCGATTTGGGATAATTCGTTGTAAAAAGAGGAAAAGGGCGAGAAGTCTGAAATCTTACTAAGTCCACCTCCTTAATTTGGGATAATTCGTTGTAAAAAGAGGGGAAAGTCTTAAATCTTGTCCTCAAAGTCCACTTCCTCAATTTGGGATGATTCGCTGTCCATTCATACACTCCACAGACGCAGGGCACATCAAATGGACCGTGGAGCTTTAATCCACTGCCTCCGAGGCTACACAGAGAGATTTCCCTGTCTCTGCTCTCACAACTCCCGGGTCTCAGCCTTGGACCTGGCCCCGCCTCTGCGCGTAGGTCGCCGGAGGGCGTCCGTTCTTCGCTCAGACAGGACGGGTTTAAAGGAGCCGCTGATTCGGGGGCTCTGGCTCACTCAGGCAGAGGGGAGGGAGGGGAATGCCCTCTCCTCGCGCACCAGGCAACAAAAGGGAAAAAAGTCTCTTGCCTCTCCGGTAGCTCCAGACCCTTTCCCCGGACTCCCTCCAGGCTAGCACTAACCCCTTCAGGCTCTCTTCCTGCCGCCAGCCCCAGTCCTCTCCCTGCGCTCCGACCGAAAGCCGACACTCGAGCCCCAGCTCCCAGCCCCGCCCGCCCCGGCGGCGAGCAGACAAGCCTCTCGGGCTGGTGCGTGCCCGAGGGCACCGATCCTCTGTGCCAAAATCTCTCCGCCTTGCCCTCTGCACCCCCGTCGCTGCGCTCTCCTCCACCACTCCGAAGCCTTCCCCCTCCGCCACCCGCAGTCTCCACCCGCGAAGGGGCTTGCAGTGTGTAGAAACCTTCCCTCCTTCACGGCTCCCCCCCACCGGCGCAGGTCCCGTCCATATCCTATTGTCTCTGTTTATTCCCTTCTTCTTTTGACCCACCCAGGTATGTGGGGAGTCTCCCGCCTTCTGGGGGGTCCGAGGTCCTCTGTCAGCGCTCAGCAGGTGTTCTGCTGGAGCTGCTCCACGCGTAGATGAATCCCCGATGTATCTGTGGGGAGGAAGGCGATCTCCGCGTCCCACTCTTCCGCCATCTTCCTCCCCAGAGATCTACAACAAATGTTAAAGGAACTTCTCTAGGCAGGAAACACAAGAGAAGGAAAAGACCTACAATAACAAACTCAAAACAATTAAGAAAATGGTAATATGAACGTACATATCGATAATTACCTTAAATGTAAATGGATTAAATGCTCCAACCAAAAGACATGGACTGGCCAAATGAATACAAAAACAAAACCCATATATATGCTATCTGCAAGAGACCCACTTCAGACCTCAGAATGCATACAGGCTGAAAGTGAGGGGATGGAAAAATATATTCCATACAAATGGAAATAAAAAGAAAGTTGGAGTAGCAATTCTCATATCAGACAAAATAGACTTTAAAATAAAGACTATTACAAGAGACAAAGAAGGACACTCTATAATGATCAAGGGATCAATCCAAGAAGATATAAAAATTGTAAATATTTATGCACCCAATATAGGAGCACCTCAATACATAAGCAAATGCTAACAGCCATAAAAGGGGAAAGCGATAGTAACACAATCATAGTAGGGGACGTTAACACCTGACTTTCACCAATTGACAGATCATCCAATATGAAAATAAATAAGGAAACACAAGCTTTAAATGACACATTAAACAAGATGGACTTAATTGACATTTATAGGACATTCCATCCAAAAACAACAGAATACACTTTCCTCTCAAGTGCTCATGGAACATTCTCCAGGATAGATCATATCTTGGGTCACAAATCAAGCCTTGGTAGATTTAAGAAGACTGAAATCATATCAAGTATCTTTTCCTACCACAACACGATGAGACTACATATCAATTACAGGAAAAATCTGTAAAAAATACAAACACATGGAGGCTAAACAATACACTACTAAATAACCAAGAGATCACTGAAGAAATCAAAGAGGAAATCAAAAAGTACCATGAAAAAAATGACAATGAAAACACGACAACCCAAAACCTATGGGATGCAGCAAAGGCAGTTCTAAGAAGGAAGTTTCTAGCAATACAATCCTACCTCAAGAAACAAGAAATATCTCAAATAAACAACCTAACCTTACACCTAAAGCAAATAGAGAAAGAAGAACAGAAAAATCCAAAGTTTTCAGAAGGAAAGAAATCATAAAGATCAGATCAGAAATAAATGAAAAAGGAATGAAGGAAACAGTAGCAAAGATCAATAAAACTAAAAGCTGGTTCTTTGAGAAGATAAACAAAATTGATAAACCGTTAGCCAGACTCATCAAGAAAAAAAAGGCAGAAGACTCAAATCAACAGAATTAGAAATGAAAAAGGAGAAGTAACTGACACTGCAGAAATACAAAGGATCATGAACGATTACTACAAGCAACTGTATGCCAATAAAATGGACAACCTGGAACAAACGGACAAATTCTTAGAAAAACAAACCTTCCGAGACTAAACCAGGAAGAAATAGAAAATATGAACAGACCAATCACAAGCACTGAAATTGAAACTATGATTAAAAATCTTCCAACAAACAGAAGCCCAGGACCAGATGGCTTCACAGGCAAATTCTATCAAACATTTAGAGAAGAGCTAACACCTATCCTTCTCAAACTCTTCCAAAATATAGCAGAGGGAGGAACACTCCCAAACTCATTCTACGAGGCCACCATCACCCTGACACCAAAACAAGACAAAAATGTCACAAAAAAATAAAACTACAGACCAATATCACTGATGAACATAGATGCAAAAATCCTCAACAAAATACTAGCAAACAGAATCCAACAGCACATTAAAAGGATCATACACCATGATCAAGTGGGGTTTATCACAGGATTGCAAGAATTCTTCAGTATAGGCAAAGCAGTCAATGTGATACACCATATTAACAAATTGAAGGAGAAAACCATATGATCTTCTCAATAGGTGCAGAAAAATCTTTCAACAAAATTCAGTACCCATTTATGGTAAAAACTCTCCAGAAAGTAGGCATAGAGGAAACTTACCTCAACATAATAAAGGCTATATATGACAAACACATAGCCAACATCATTCTCAACAGTGAAAAACTGAAACCATTTCCACTAAGATTAGGAAAAAGACAAGGTTGCCCACTCTCACCACTCTTATTCAACTTAGTTTTGGAAGTTTTAGCCACAGCAATCAGAGAAGAAAAAGAAATAAAAGGAATCAAAATCAGAAAAGAAATAAAACTCTCACTGTTTGCAGATGACATGATACTATACATAGAGAATCCTAAAGATACTACCAGAAAATAACTAGAGATAATCAATGAATTTGATAAAGTAGCAGGATACAAAATTAAGGCACAGAAATTTCTTGCATTCCTATAAACTAATGATGAAAAATCTGAAAGAGAAGTCAAGGAAACACTCCCATTTACCATTTCAACAAAAAGAATAAAATACCTAGGAATAAACTTACCTAAGGAGACAAAAGACCTGTATGCAGAAAACTATATGACACTGATGAAAGAAATTAAAGATCATACAAATAGGTGGAGAGATACACCATGTTCTTAGATTGGAAGAATCAACATTGTGAAAATGACCCTACTACCCAAAGCAATCTACAGATTCAATGCAATCCCTATCAAACTACCACTGGCATTTTTCACAGAACTAGAACAAAAAAATTTCACAATTTATATGGAAACACAAAAGACCCCGAATAGCCAAAGCAATCTTGGGAAAGAAAAACAGAGCTGGAGGAATCAGGCTCCCTGACTTCAGACAATAATACAAAGCTACAGTAATCAAGACAGTATGGTACTGGCACAAAAACAGAAATACAGATTAATGGAACAGGATAGAAGCCCAGAGATAAACCCATGCACATGTGGTCAACTTATCTTTGATAAAGGAGACAAGAATATACAATGGAGAAAAGACAGCCTCTTCAATAAGTAGTGCTGGGAAAACTGGACAGCTACATGTAAAAGAATGAAATTAGAACACTCCCTAACACTATACACAAAAATAAACTCAAAATGGATTAAAGACCTAAATGTAAGGCCAAACACTATAAAACTCTTAGAGGAAAACACAGGCAGAACACTCTATGACATAAATCACAGCAAGCTCCTTTTTGACCAACCTCCTAGAGAAATGGAAATAAAAACAAAAATAAACAAATGGGACCTAATGAAACTTAAAAGCTTTTGCACAGCCAAGGAAACCATAAACAAGACAAAAAGACAACCCTCAGAATGGGAGAAAATATTTGAAAATGAAGCAACTGACAAAGGATTAATCTCCAAAATATACAAGCAGCTCATGCAGCTCAATATCAAAAAAAAACAACCCAATCCAAAAACGGGCAGAAGACCGAAACAGACATTTCTCCAGAGAAGATATACGGTTTGCCAACAAGCACATGAAAGAATGCTCAATGTCATTAATCATTGGAGAAATGCAAATCAAAACTACAATGAGATATCATCTCACACCAGTCAGAATGGCCATCATCAAAAAATCTACAAACAGTAAATGCTGGAGAGGGTGTGGAGAAAAGGGAACCATCTTGCACTGTTGGTGGGAATGTAAATTGATACAGCCACTATGGAGAACAGTATGGAAGTTCCTTAAAAATCTACAAATAGAACTACCACAGGACCCAGCAATCCCACTACTGGGCATGTACCCCAAGAAAACCATAATTCAAAAGTGTCATGTACCAAAATATTCACTGAAGCTCTATTTACAATAGCCAGGACATGGAAGCAACCTAAGTGTCCATCAACAGATGAATGGATAAAGAAGATGTTGCACATATATACAATGGAATATTACTCAGCCATAAAAAGAAATGAAACTGAGTTATTTGTAGTGAGGTGGATGGATCTAGAGTCTGTCATACAGAGTGAAGTAAGTCACAAAGAGAAAAACAAATACTGTATGCTAACACATATATATGGAATCTAAAAAAAGAAAAGAAAAGAAAAAAACAATGGTCATGAAGAACCTAGGGGCAAGATGGGGATAGAGACACAGACCTACTAGAGAATGGACTTGAGGGCATGGGGAGGGGGAAGGGTAAGCTGGGACAAAGTGAGAGAGTGGCATGGACATATACACACTACCAAATGTAAAATAGATAGCTAGTGGGAAGCACCAGCATAGCAGAGGGAGACTAGCTCGGTGCTTTGTGACCACCTAGAGGAGTAGGATAGGGAATGTGGGAGGGAGGGAGATGCAAGAGGGAAGAGATATGGGGATATATGTATATGTATAACTGATTCACTTTGTTATAAAGCAGAAACTAACACACCATTGTAAAGCAATTATACTCCAATAAAGATGTTAAAAAAAAAAGTGTCATGTACCACAATGTTCATTGCAGCTCTATTTACAATAGCCAGGACATGGAAGCAACCTACGTGTCCATCAACAGATGAATGGATAAAGAAGATGTAGCACATATACACGATGGAATATTACTCAGCCATAAAAAGAAACGAAATTGAGTCATTTGTAGTGAGGTGGATGGACCTAGAGTCTGTCATACAGAGTGAAGTAAGTCAGAAAGAGAAAAACAGATACCATATGCTAACACATATGTATGGAATCTTAAAAAAAAAAAAGGTTCTGAAGAACCTAGGGGTAGGACAGGAATAAAGATGCAGACATAGAGAATGGACTTGAGGACGTGGGGAGTGGGAAGGGTAAGCTGTGACAAAGTGAGAGAGTGGCATGGACATATATACACTACCAAATGTAAATAGATAGCTAGCAGGGAGCAGCCGCATAGCACAGGGAGATCAGCTCGGTGCTTTGTGACCACCTAGAGGGGTGGGATAGGGAGGGTGAGAGGGAGATGCAGGAGGGAGGGGATATGAGGATATATGTATACATATAGCTGATTCACTTTGTTATACGGCAGAAACTAACACAACATTGTAAAGCAATTATACTCCAATAAAGATGTTAAAAAAATGATTAGAAAGTAAAATAATAATAATAGTAAAAATAAAATACACAATAGAAGTAAAAAAAAATTGTAATGTCCACTTGCTAGAGTTTGGCAGTGTTAGTTGTTTGTTTAGCCAAAGCTTTATACGGTTTTTATGATAAGAATATCTCTGGTTCTTGTTCTCTGATGAACTCCTCCACCTCTTTATTCCTTCTCAAAACATTGCATTTTTCAGACAAACTAAGAGATTGACTTCAAACCATGATCTGTAGATAGTGGGACCAAACACCCTGAACATGTTCAGTTCATACCTGTTGTCCCATCGGATTAATAATAGCACTCCCAGTCACTCAACAAGTGTCTCTGGATAAGGCATACAGTCATCCTGCATATATATTTATATACGTGAATACGGAAAGATGTCAAAACTATGATTGGGGAAAAAATCAAGTCACCTGATAGTGTGTAAAGTATAATCCCATTTGTGTAAAAAAATACAAATATGTGTGCTTAAAAATATGTATGTAGACCAACGCTCTGTGGTGATCTAAATGGGAAGGAAATCCAAAAAAGAGGGGATATATGTATACGTAGAGCTGATTCACTTTCCTGTACAGCAGAAAGAAGCTAACAAAACATTGTAAAGCAACTATACTCCAATAAAAATTAATTTTTTAAAAAAGTTGAAGGTGTTCATTGCCGATGTATGTAGAAAATTGATGAAAGAAACTTTGCAATGAATACTTTGAAGAAATGAGAATTTACGGTGGGAGATGGTGAAGGGTTTTTTTTTTAATGTCGGTCTGTCTATTTGGTCTCTTACAATTAGCATGAATTTATTTTATAATAATAAAAAAGAATGATCAAGGGACTGAGGTTTAGAATTCCTGTGATGCAAAGGGGTGCTAAGGTTTCTTACCAAGGTTAGAATTTCATCAACTTATTTACCTGCCCCAAATGGTGATGACCGAAGAGTATGTAGCAGCAGTCAGTACCATGAAATATATGATTGAGAACTACCTCTGCTGACCCCAGCCCCCATATTCTGTCCTTTTTCTCTCCTCTTTCATGGGTAAGAGAGAAAAAAAATAAGGTACATAAAGGAAGAAGAATAAAATTCACTGGTAAATCTAAAGAATGGTGACATGATGGGCTTGAACCCATCTGGGGTAGGTCTTCTGCCGTGCAGTTCACATGACTAGCCTTCATTTCTCTCTCCCTTCCTGCCTACTTCTCCCCTCAAGACACACATGCAGTTTGACTTTTCTCTGGCTACAATTATGGACAGCATATAATAAAATGTGTCGCACTCACAGCTGAATAGAAATCATGGATGTAGATTAAACAGAAGCTCTGCATTTCTGATGCAATACGGATATCATCCTCTCTACCATGGGAAAATGACATTCCCCCATTTCCCTGCTGGTATCAACCTCAGAAGGTCAATGAAGCAAAGTTCTTTCCTATTACGTTTGGAGTTTAGTAAAGCAAGTTTGGCATCTCATTCAAAGACCCCACAAATTGTTAGGTTCCCTACAGCACAGAGCCCCTAAGCTGTGGGGTGAATAAAGCTAGTTACTTGGTCTCCTTTTTTAATCAATGAGATACCTTTCCCTCTTGTATGCTGCTTCTTCTCTTACTGAAAATAAGAGAACAACTCTGATGCCAGTCGGTTGAGTGGCTAAGTCAGCCAAGAATGGTTTGACAGAAGATTCCTTTCTGCTCTGGCATGTTGCCATTTATTTGAAAAGGTAGCTGGATAGCATCTCTTCATTGAAATCAATGCAGATTGCTTAACACAGATATTGACAAAATGAAATAAAACCTAATGGGAAAAAAAACTTAGGGGATTTTAGACCTAGATAATCAATCTACATACATATTTTTAAGCACACACATTTGAATTTTTTTACACAAATGCTAAAACCTTCCTTTTAAAATTGCATTAAGGACAAAGCACAACATGAATCAGGAAGAAATTGCAGCTATTATCTCTCATTCAGTGCACCTGAAGCAAGAAATAAAGTCTTGGCATGAAAATATAATTAAAACACCTTAACAATTTGAGCAGAATAGGTTTGTTTAAAGAACATGATATTTTGCCCCACTCACTAGGGGTTTACCCTCACTCTTCATCTATATTATTTTTTTATTTCTATAAATTTAAATCAAAGTCCACTTGCATGAATTATGAGGGTCACTGATTCATTCTGACAAAAAAATCAACAAAGAAGATGAATTTAATGGGTGGGAGCCTTCATGGTCAAGTCCCAAGTGAGCCAGGCTCCATGCTTTGAGGCTTTAGGGTGCCCTTATTAACCAATTTTCAGTGAGGCTCAAGCCTACAAAAAAAACCTTACTCCCTTCCTGCTTTTCCCTTAGGAAGGCCTTTTCTTTTTCCCACCCAAGACACACAGTAGTCTTGACCCCCAACTTCACAGGCCGGTCCATCTGCCAGAATGCAAACATTCACCTGAGCAAGATTTTCCTAACAGGGACATCCATCCTCCATCTGCTTTCACTGCCCCGCCAGGGTTACACTCATACACTTCATGAAGAATCTTGGCACACAATGACACTTGAAATGAGAAGATTCCCGAGACATGGAAATTATTATCATATCATCTCTTACCAGACACTGCAGTGACGCTTTTCTTTGCTTAAATCACCACGTCTGCACAGAAACTGAGCTGGATCCTCCCAGGATCTCTGTTGCCCCCTAGTTAGTTGTTAGGTGTATTTGATCACTGCAAGCAACTCTTAAGCAATGAAAATGCGGTTCAAGCACCGCAGCAGGAAAACACAAGCTGGTCTCAATTTTCTCTTGGGTTCAATATCTTTCAGGTGGGCTTTTCCCAGTTTCAGCCCTCCTTCCATAGATTGTTGTGGAGTTCTGGGGAAGAAAAGGTCGCTACAACTCCCCTAACTCCTGCCTCTGCCACAGGGGTGTGAGGAAGATTGTATCAGTGGCAGGCTGGCCTCTAGATCCTGAGGCAACAGGTGGGGATATTTCCCCTGCCTTTCTCTCCCTCACTCACTCTGAAGTCACACTGGCCTCCTTTCTGTTCCTCAGACACCCAAAGCTCATTCCCACCCCATGGCCTTTGGAAAGCTCTGTCCCCAGCTGGTCTCATGATTGGCTTCTTCTGGTTACTTGGATCTCGGCTCAGATGGCATCTCCTCAGGGAGGCCTTCCTTGCTCACCCATCTAAACAAGCAATCCCCACTTCTTGGGTTAAGTATCCCAGAAGCAAACCCTGAGACGCGAGTTCACATACAGGTGATTTGTTAGGGATGCACCACCTGGGGAAACCAGTGAGGGAAGGGCAGGGACACAGGATGAGACTTCACATACAGGTGATTTGTTAGGGATGCACCACCTGGGGAAACCAGTGAGGGAAGGGCAGGGATGAGACGTCAGAACAAGCCAGCCGAGGGTGTGAATTGAGGCAGAGTCCCAGCCTCAGCCTGATCCCACAGGAGCTCTGGTGTCAATTAGGCCTGAGAGTTTGCCTGGACTCATTGCAAGGGAGCTGGGCTTGCACACCCCTGCACCAGTCAGTCACTGGGTAAAGCTGGCTGGAGAAGAGTCATGTGAACAGAAACGCCCAGCACTCCTAGCTCTTGCGCCTGCCTATGAAGTGGCTCCAGAAACACAAAGGCAGACCTTTGAAGAGAGTCCCGGGTGCAGACTGTGTGAGGGCAAATGCTCAGAAGCAGGGCAAGGGCACACAGACCCAGCAAATGTACCGACGGCATGCACTCTCCTTCCAACCCCACCATTCTCAAATACACAGCCTTGCTTTATTTTCTTAAGTGCCCTTAGCGCTATCTGAGATTCTCTTGTTTATAAACATGTTTACTTACTGTCTGTCTTCCCAGCTAGAAAACAGTCTCCATGAGAACAAAGATCCATCTGTCTTGTTCACTGCCCACCCCCAGGGGTAGAACCAGTGCCTGGAACACAGAGGATGCTCAACAAATATTTGTTGAATAAATGAATGAACCAGGCTGACACACTCTGACATGCTACACAACAGCCTGGGACCCAGAGGAGGCACTAACCCTTGGACTCTGTCCTGGAAGTCAGAGGGAAACTGTGATAGAGTGAAATAAGCACAGGATCTGGAGTCCATAAACTTGGCTTTAATAGCCATGTGAACTCAGGCAAGTGAGGTCACTATGCCTCCTTGGCCCCAGTTTTCTCAGGTGTATAGTAAAGGCGAGTGTCTACAGACTTAACTACAAGGATGTTTGTCACACTGTTGTTTATTACAGCTAATCACTGGAAAGAGCCTGAACATTCAACGCTGGGAGATTAATCATACCCACACAATAAAATACAAAAGGAACCACAGAAATGATGCCATGAAAATACTATTTAACGACATGCAAAGATTTCCAAAATATATTATTAGGTGACAAAACAGTGGCCTCCAAAACAGTATATACAGTACAACTCTATCTTAATGTATTTTATGTGTTTGTTTCAATATACATTAAAAAACTAGAAGAATATACATTCAAATATTTATAGCGGAGTGAGTGGAGAGATTATGGGTTATTTTTACTTCCTCCTTTTATCTTGTCTATGTTTTCTAAACTTTTCAAAGTGAAGTATATTACTTTTGTAAGTGGAGAAAGTTATGTTTTAATTGCTTTTTTACAATACCGAAATAATCTCCAAGCACCGTTCCAACATTGTTTATTCTTAGGAGAACAGTTTGTGATGCTGTGGAAAGAACATGAGACAGGTTCTAGTTCACCCTCTGATCCCTGTTAACCAAGTTGCAGGGGGAAGGGTGATGGGGAGGGTGGACAGTGGTTAGGAAACTTTGAAACATTCATCTCTCTGGGTTCAGCTTCCTCATCTGTAAAATCAGCAAGCCTAGTAGATGTTGCCTTCAGAACACGAAGATGTGCATTGCATAAAAGAGCAAGCAGTACACATGTTACGTCCCACAGTTCATTCTCCCGACATAGAGGGATTACTGGCTCTTTGGATTTGAACTTAGTCATTCTGGCTGACTCTGTTACACTAAGTACATAGTAAGAACTCCTGGCCAGAAGGACCCCATGGGATGAGGCATTCTAAGCACCTGTCACCTGCTTGAACACAGCAGTAAAATGTTTGTTGTCCCCTAATGGGGCCAGGTCCTCCCTAAAAGCTCCCTCATGGGTAACCAATAGCAGAGCTGTTGCTCTTACTTGATAAATTTGTGACTGAGAGTTGAGTGCAGAAAGTCTGAACCTGATAATTAATCACCTCTTTTTCTTCTCTGACTTCTGAACCAACTAAGAAAGAGACAGAAAAATAATGGAGGATCAACATGTCAGTCTGATTACTCACCAGCTTGATTACTGATATGGAGAAGAGAACATGGGTCTGGAGTCACAAATGGGCTTTGAATCCTTTTCCCTGAGCATTGAATTACCAACCCCTAACTATAGAGACACAGTGTCCAAAGGGGAGCAGTTTACAGGAAGGAGCAGCAAGATGTGCTTCCGAAAGAGAAAAGGGAGACTTGGCCCATGATTCACACCCACTTCCCAGTCTCAACAACCAGATAGGATTGGGGAGGAGTGAGTGAGGGTGATAGAGAGAAGGTTAGAACTTACCTTTCCATTATTTTCCTTCTTGGAGTCAGATGTTCCTTCTTGAAATAGAATGTAATCTCCCCAAGGATGTCTCTATTTTGTTCACTGCTGAGTCCCAAGTCTATAGATCTCAGTAAATACCCACTGAAGAATGAATGAATAGAAACATGAGAACTAGGGAATAGGGTTTTCCCTAACAGTAAGTTCTTTGAAATTATTTCTACAGCTCAACGAGCTATCCATTTGTTCAATTGAAAGTACTAGATATAAAAGAGCAGCATTGTCTGTCCTTGTTGAAGGGGGGCTTGGTGGCTTAAAAGAGTGGTCAAAGCACACAGTACACACACTGAGGGGTCTTAGAGAGACTGTAGGAAGAAGCTCATTTCACCCCATCCCATTAAACTGGGTTCTACTTCAGGATTAGGCAAAAGATAACAAGTTATCAAATCTTCCGGACCCCACTTTTCTCATTCACAAAATGGCCCCTACTAGTCTTACCTTTCTTAGAGTCTAGATAACAAAGACTAAGAATGGGTATTCGTAGAGTGGTGTACCTATCCAATCAGTTCTAGGGTTCATATCCTTACAGTTCAGGCAATGTCCTATTTATTGTTATTACTAATACTTTACCATGTCCATATATACTGTTTCTTCCAGGGATTTAAACCAACTGAATTTCTGTACAATCATAATAATTACTAATTCATTCCTGTATTCCAAATGCTTTGTGCTAGTTTCATGAAGAAAAAAAATCCAATCTAAAATTAGGATTTTGATTTTGAAAGTAATGATATTAAAGCCAATTCTTTTTTTTACTTTTTTTTTTTTCTTTTTTTTTTGCAGTATGCGGACCTCTCACTGTTGTGGCCTCTCCCATTGTGGAGCACAGGCTCTGGACGCACAGGCTCAGCAGCCATGGCTCACGGGCCCAGCCTCTCCACGGCATGTGGGATCTTCAAGGACCGGGGCATGAACCCGTGTCCCCTGCATCGGCAGGCGGACTCTCAACCACTGCACCACCAGGGAAGCCCTAAAGCCAATTATTAATATCAAAAACTGATTTAGAAATAAGTTTGAATTAAATCAGCAGTATGTGTACTTGGAAAAAATGTGGAGAACTATGAAAGCATCTCTGCAAAGATCTGTATATTAAGTTTCAATTTTGTTCTTTACTGTATCTCTGAATTACAGACATGCTGAATGCAGACCTCAATTTCAAAGGACCATTTTTAAGCTTAAAGAACATGACAGTTGGGGCTTCCCTGGTGGCACAGTGGTTGAGAGTCTGCCTGCCGATGCAGGGGACACGGGTTCGTGCCCCGGTCCGGGAAGATCCCACATGCCGCGGAGCGGCTGGGCCCGTGAGCCATGGCCGCTGAGCCTGCGTGTCCGGAGCCTGTGCTCCGCAATGCGAGAGGCCACAGCAGTGAGAGGCCCGCGTACCGCAAAAAAAAAAAAAAAAAAGAACATGACGATGAAACTACCAGCTAGAAGTAGGCATGGATCAGATGTATTTTTCTTTATAAAGGCTGCTACAGCCAGACAACAGGGATGAGCCTACAGAGGCAGAGTTTAAAGCTCTTAGAGAATATAGCCATATTTATAATGGTGTCCTCCAAGTCAATATTCTAAATCAGTTGGAAAACATCCTGCAATGTGACTTTTATGTCCCAGAAAATAACTCCCATCTCTAACCCTTCTGCAAATACTGACAGCTCCACTGGTTCAGATCTTCTTTCATTACATTAGACCAGTGTCTCTCAGTTAGGGGGGGATTTTGAGTCTCCCCTTCCCCAGGGGACATTTGGCAATGTCTAGGATATTTTTTGGTTTTTAGAAATAGGGGAGGGTGTGCTCCTGGCATCTGGAATAGAGGCCAGGGATGCTGCTAAGCATCCTACAATGCACAGGACAGTCCCCTACAACAAAGAATTATCTTTCCCAACATGTCAATAATGCCATGATTGGGAAACTCTGCACTAGACTCTTTTTTTTTCTTTTTTTAAATAATTTTTTTAAATTAATTAGATTATTTATTTATTTATTTTTGGCTGCATTGGGTCTCCGTTGCTGTGCGTGGGCTTTCTCTAGTTGAGGCAAGCTGGAGCTACTCTTCTTTGCAGTGCATGGGCTTTTCACTGAGGTGGCTTCTCTGTTGTGGAGCACGGGCTCTAGGTGCATGGGCTTCAGTAGTTGTGGCACTCAGGCTCAGTAGTTGTGGCTCACGGGCTTAGTTTCTCCATGGCATGTGGTATCTTCCTGGACCAGGGCTCAAACCCATGTTCCCTGAATTGGCAGGTGGATTCTTAACCACTGCGCCACCAGGGAAGCCCTGCACTAGACTCTTAATATTGAGCAATCTTCTGGATCTCTGCTATGGAATGACTATGGGGAGATCCATGGAAGAAATACGTCTTCTGTTGAGCCTTAAAAAGATGGGCGTGATTTGGGTAAGTGGAGGGCCATTCCAGGAGGAAATTTCAATGGAGAAAAGGGGTTCCATAAGCAGGCACATACTCGAAATGTTGAAGGAGCACTGTTCAAGCCAGCCTATCTTAAACGGAGAGCCCATATTGAGATAGGATAAGACATGACACAGTGATGCTGGATTTGGGAAGACCTTAAGTGTATAACATTAAAGAATTGAGCTCTACCCTTATATTTAGTAGTGCAAAATTGACAACTCTAAAGCAGGAAATGAATATATATTTTACCCACTTTTGAAATGCAGCTGCCCTGAACCAGGTCCAGGAATTTCAGAAAGTATAGTCCAGTTTAGATTTGAAAAGACAGAAGACAGAAAGATCACTTACTAGTTTATCATAAATAACCAAATATATGAGCCCAAATGATAGTAGTGATGGCAGAATTGAAAGAAAGGGACAAGAAAAAAAGGAGATATCACAAAGAATGAAAGATTTGGCTCTTCCTCTGGGAGTTTGGTGATGATAGTAAATGAAGGAATTCGGAGGTGGGAAGCTGGGACTCTGAGAACCAGGAATATACTGAAGCTGAAGGTCTGGGCAGGAGAGGGATCAACAACCAGACATGTGATAAAGGGTAAAGAAGTGCATCTGAGTCAGAAATCAGAGAAATGCATCATCACGTCAGATCCTAGCTAGGCAGACAGCAATAAATTATCGTCTCCCCAACATCACATGAACATTCTTTCTTCGGAACCTTTTCCCATTAAATTCTCATCTGTAACGCTCTCTCCCCTCTCTCTCCACTTCCCAATAAGACCCACCTTGGAGGCCAGCTAAAGAAAGACGCATCTTGGGGTTTCCCTGGTGGCGCAGTGGTTGAGAGTCCGCCTGCCGATGCAGGGGACACGGGTTTGTGCCCCGGTCCGGGAAGATCCCACGTGCCGTGGAGCGGCTGGGCCCGTGAGCCATGGCCGCTGAGCCTGCGCGTCTGGAGCCTGTGCTCCGCAACGGGAGAGGCCACAACAGTGAGAGACCCGTGTACCGCAAAAAAAAAAAAAAAAAAAAAAAGAGAGAAAGACACATCTTTTGTATTGATACTCTCCTTGTCACCGCAGAGCAAGAATACAGAAGATGGTCCAATATTCAATCTTGCATGGTACAAAAAGACATGAGCCTAAGGAGACATGAATATTTACAGATGAGAGATACAGCCTAGAACACTGTAGAGCAGGCAGGGGCAGAAATCCAGCAGCCAAACAGTTCAATACTAAGAAAACCCAGATGCCAAAGACAAGCAGCCAGGGAACTCTCAAGCTGGCAGAGGGGAAAACAAAAGGGTACAATAGGAGGTCATGTTTAGTGACAAAGAGGGGAAAAAATGTTAAGAAGAGTGTGGTGAACAGTCCAGTGGGATGCTGTGGCCTGCTTGAGAACATGAGCTGCAGAGTCAGACAGACGAGGCTCAGAGTCGGCTCCCTGGTCCACTTACTGTGAGATCACCAGCACTTAACTTTCCAGAGCCTGTTTGATGCACTGTAAAATGCAGAAAAATATGTCCGCCTCACGGGACTGTTGTGGTTACATAAGATGACTGATGAGATGAGATGTGACTAAATGAAATCAAATGATACATATGTAGCTGGAAAAATGTTTCAAACTTATTAAGGTGATTTTCTCTTTTGCCTTTGATGACACAGCCTTTGTCCTAGTCCACTGCTTCTCAAATTTTGATGTTCACACTTACCACCTGAAGATTTTGTTAAAGTGCAGATTCTGGTTCAGTGGAACTGGGTAGAGTCTACGTCACACACTCCTGACAAACTCCACTAGAGATGCTGCTGCTGCATAGATCACACTTTAGCAGCAAGACTGCAGGGTGCCCAAGGCATTCGACTGATGGGGATTTGTTGCAGGTGAAGGTTTGTGACAGAAGGGATGTAAAAGTCTGAGATAATATTCAACTTCTGTTCTTCAAAACTAGGATTCTGCAATAAGACCGTAGATGTGTAAGCAGGTTCAGGACTAGACCCTAGTTTTATGTAAATGGTGTCCAGATTAGAAGAGGAAGGGGAGACAGCCAACTTCATTCCAGGCCCAGAGGATTGTGGGAAGAGGAAGCTGGAGGGGAGTAGCAGAGCCAAGTGGGGAGATGCATGCTTCAGGACTCCTCTCTCTGGGCTTTACCCCAGAGAGGGAGAGGTGCATCCAATGAATGAGGGTAGTACTGAGGGAAAGATTTAGCTTTCCCAAGCTGCTCTGGAATTCCATGTTGCTTTGGTAGGTTTCTACGACAGCTGAGATTCTGCCTTGGAAGCTACCCAGGGAGGATCTCCATGACAGTGGTGAAAGACTCCAAAGCAGACCTCCCGAGCTGGGACCAAATGGGGGTTACAGCAGATCTCAAAGGAGTTTCTCGATCAGCTAGACTGGAGGGAGACTAAGCCAGCCAGGGAAAAGGGCCACAGGCTGCCCAGGGCAAGAGAGAACAGCCACAGACTTTAGCCACCTATGTCACCAGATCAAGCAGCACCCAGGTGGACAAGGGACATTGGCCAGGAGATCAGAAGAGAAAAGGACATCCCCCATAAGGAACCTGGTTCTTCCATGTTGCCCTGGGGTTATGGAAAGCTGCCCCTCCTTGCATATCCCTAGAAAAGGAGCAGCAGAGGGAGAGAGGTTCTCTGAGAAGCTGAGCATTTTAATCCAACAAGGACTCCATGCTACCTAAGGGAACTATTTAATTGGACTAAGTCTGAGATTGATTTGGACAGTTAAATCATTTGAGTTGGGGCTTGAAAAGAAGGCCAAGCTTCTTAGAGATAAAATAAAGATATTACATTTTTCTCTAAACAACCAAGTTATACAGTGAGTTAAGTTTACAACCACACTACAAATATATAAAGTACTTAGCAACGTGTCTGCTATATAGAAAGCGATCGATAAATGGTAACTCGTTTAAACAGGTTAAGTAAGAACTAAGAAAAGGCCACTGGATCTGGCAGTTAAGAAGCTTATCATTCCCTTTTGAGAGAGCAGTTTCAGCAAATGATGGGGATGAAAAGTAGCCACAGAGGATGTTCATTCTGACCATGAAAGCCATATGGCCAACATTCTACAACACTCAGCACAGCTTTCATTTTATGTAGAGACCAGAAGGGGTGTGAATTGAGTAAAGATGAAGTCTGACCTTCCCAGGTCAAGGCTCAGGATTATCATCCACTGAGTGGAAGTAACCCTTAAGGGAGTTTAAATCCTATTTCCGGAAATTGGCTCCAAAGCAATTTTCTTGATGAAATGGGTTTTTTGCTAAGTGTGAGATGGCAGATAAATATGAAAAAATGTTACATATTCCAAAGTGATAGCCAAGAATTCTACCTTTAAAAACAATCCTTAAAAGATTAGCTCATTCTACTTACCCCAAAATTGTGGTTTTAAAGATGAGGCTTGAACCACCCCCCAGTCTTGATTTTCTCAAAGGTCTCTCATCTTTCTTATCTCAGATAAAGGCTGCTTTCGCTCATGCTCCCAGGCATAGAGGTTTTCTGATGACCAGTCCATAGTTCTGCTACCTCTCCCTGAGCAGTGCAGGTCATTTATTCATCAGCAGAGTAGTCACTCCTAGAGAAATTGTGAAATAGGGAGGCTGGTCCTACCACCACACTTATCTCTCTGGGATCATGCAAGCTCATTTTGCCATCTTTCCAGCCTCACCAATACACAAAGCCCTCAGAGTCCATCCCATGATTGCCTGGGTGTCTCCTCTCCCAAATTCTCTTACACAACTGCTCCCCGTCCCCAAACTCAAACCGTGCCCAAGCCTGCCCTTAGCTTTCTTTTCTTTCTCCTCCTCTCAAAATTGACGAGTCCTTTGTTCTGTGATCTCAGGTCCCACTCCCTTCCAGGGACAAGCTGATAATGTCTTTCAGATGACCTGGCATCATTATTCATTAGTAGCTTTGGTTACCTTGTAAAAATACATAATATCACATGAAAAGATGCTGAGTATGATTATTCATTAGGAAAATGCAAATCAAAACCACATTGAGATACCACCTCATACCTACTAAGATGATTATAATCAAAAATGTGGAAAATAACAAGGATAACAAGTGGTGGTGAAGATGTAGGGACTGGAACCCTTGTACGTTGCTGCTGGAATCTAAAATGATGCAGCTGCTGTGCAAAAGTTTGGCGGCTCTTCAAAAATTTAAACATAGAATTACAATATGACTCAGCAATTCCACTCCTAAATATATAACCAAAAGAACTGAAAATAGGTACTCAAACTAGTACTTGTACACAAATATTCAAAGAAACAATATTTACAATAGCTGAAAGGTGGAAACTCCCAAATGTCCACCAACAAATGAATGGATAAACAAATTGTGTTATATCCATACACTAGAATACTGTTCAGCTGTTAAAAAAAAACAAACAAAAAAAAAACGTGAAGTACTGATACAGGCTACAACAATGTGGATGAACCTTGGAAATATTACACTAATTCAAAGAAGCCAGACACAAAACTCACATATTGTATGATTTCATTGGTATGAAATATTCAGAATAGGTAAATAGAGTCAGACAGCAGAGGGGGGTCTGGGGGAAAAGCAGGGTAAGGAGTAACTGCTTAATGAGACGAGGTTTTACTTTGGAGTGACAAAAGTGTTTTGGAACTTGATAGAGGTAATGGTTACACATTACCTGAAGACTTCGGCAAAGAGCAGTGGGATTCTCACTCTATTCCTGATGTGATTTTTAATTTCCCGCTATTCTCCAATCTCCTTTCATTAAGTCCATTCCTCCCATGCACCAGTTTGTACCCTTTCCAAAAGGAGAGACCTGACGTCATGTGCTGTGATATCTATGATTTTTCTTGCTCCTGGATTTCTTTCTTTCTCTTTTGTAGTTAATAGCTTCACCACATGGTGCTTCAGCCTGGCAAACAGCAGTGCCCATTCCAGCGAGCTTCCTCTCTGCCCCACTCACGCTGCCCTGGGTTACTGCAGTTTGCCATGACGCAGCAGGATTCTTGCCCATCCCGCCACTTCCCCGGCTCCTCATCTTTCCCCACTGCCTCTGCACATCCCAGAGTTGGGTGTCCCAGCCCCAGTGTCTGTATGGACCATAGACAGACCCAGATGAGCTTCTTCCCTAACATTAACTACCAATGCTGGTTTTGATTCTTAAATCTTGGGAAAGTGCCAGATTTGCTGAAGGATATTGGGGACATGAATATCCCCAGTGGTTCTTCCTGTCATGGAGTCCTTGGTAGCAGCTCCCTTCTTCCTTCCCTCTGGGCCTTCCTTCCCTTCTGGGAGGGAACTGACGATAGGTTCATAAACACTTGGTTTCTTTCTACTCTCCTGGACACACCGATGGGCAAGTCAACAGGCAGCTACCACACTCACGATGGCTCCAGCACACGACTCAGCACATTTCCTCTAATCCACAGCTCACCCCCTCCCCAGATGAGCTCAAGGTACATTGTCCTCCGCACAGACATCCCCCAAGCTCCTCACCAGTTTCTGTCTCACTCTAGTGGTGGCTGCAAAGTCAACCCTGTTCTTGTTCCTCCAGAGTCATCCCTGTGTCGCCAAGTACCAGGCTACCAACACCCGTTCTTCTACCTCTACTGATCCAAGTATTCTATTTCTACCAAGAAAACATGAACACAAATATTCCCAGATATCCATAACCACAAACAGAGCCTCTTATCAGTGACCTTTCACAGGCATACATATGAGTTAACCCAGTAATTTCTCCCACGTTGAAAATATAACTTTTCTTCCTGAATAGTCCTATCAAGCTCTCCCATTCCTGACAAACTTTTACGTATTTCTTGTTTCCTAATAAAAAGTATCCAAACTTTTCCCCACCCCCACTGCTTGCATTTCCCTCACTCCTCTCTTCTTGATCAGGGCTGCCTACCTTCTCATCTCACATTCATTATTTACTCTCCAAAACTGTGCTTTTTGAGGCTTTTACAACACACCACCCAGCTAAGGTGGCCACTTGCTGAAAGCCATGCATCTACAAATAGGTCATGAGTTCATGAATTTCCAGAGAGAACAGAGTCCAGAGCCCATAAAACTACTATTTCTGCCTTGAGCGAAGCAGAAAAAGAAGCTGCTGCCCTAGTGGAAATGAATTCCCACTGTGACACAAAAGGATGATTAAGAGGCAGCTGTTGTCATCAAGGTCCCTTTAGTAGGTGAGAAAACTGGGGTTCAGAAAAATGAAGTGCATTGTCCAGATGTTCAGAGCTGATAAATGGCAGACTGGACCGCAACCCCCAGGCTGTGGACATAACCATGATGCCAACCTGCCATTATAGCCAAGTTTTCCTGCCCCAATTGCAGCCTCACCAACAAGGCTGTCGCTAGTAATTTGGCTTCCTTTCTGGCTTTCCTCAAGGTTTAGAATCTACTAAGAAGCCAAAAAGAATATTGGACTACATTTGACCACTACATTTCTCTCTCTGAATTAACAAACTGGCATCTTCTAAATTAAAGGAACAGAAAGTCGATTTATCCTAATCTTTAAAACTTTTCCAAAGTATTTCTGCCCATTGACATCCAAGACAAATGAGTTTTGCTTCAAAGTCTCTTTTTAAAAATTTTATTTAATTAATTTTTTTATATAGCAGGTTCTTATTAGTTATCCAGTTTATACATTAGTGTATATATGTCAAAGTCTCACCATATTCCAAAGCTCTTTTTATATGTGTTCTAGTAATTCCTTGTTGCAGTATGGTATTTAGTCATTCCGCGTTACACTGCTGTATCCATTGGAGTAATGAACGCTGGGTACCACCGCAGCTCTGAATTACAAAGGCTTATTTCTCTCACATAGGATGGTATGATGCAGAGCCCACCTGCTCTCCATTCTGTAGCTCTACATCTGGAATTTGTGACCTTCGAGCTCACCACATGCATATATTTAAGGACCAGTCCTCAGAGTAGATTGAATCATTTCCAACAATATCCCATTGGCCAGAACCTAATCACCTGACCCCCAAACATACAAGCAAGGCAGGAAAATATACAGAAGCACATAGATATTTGAGTACAGACTCTGCTATAACACTTCATTTATGTTGAGCACAGAAAATTGAAAGATACAAGGAAAGAATAAAAAAGAAAAAATCTCTAATCTTAAATCTCATTCACTGAGATTGTTAAATTTTCCAGGCATTTGTATATTTATATATAGATGCATATATATAAAGGATAGAGAGAGAGAAAGAGAGATGGTATCACATCAAACACAAGTTCTTTTTTTTTAAACATCTTTATTGGAATATAATTGCTTTACAGTGGTGTGTTAGTTTCTGCTTTATAACAAAGTGAATCAGCTATACACATACATATATACCCATATCTCCTCCCTCTTGCGTCTCCCTCCCACCCTCCCAATCCCACCCCTCTAGGTGGTCACCAAGCACCGAGCTGATCTCCCTGTGCTATGCGGCTGCTTCCCACTAGCTATCTATTTTACATTTGGTAGTATATATTAATTAGCCCATACCACTCTCTCACTTCATCCCAGCTTACCCTTCCCCCTCCCCGTGTCCTCAAGTCCATTCTCTACATCTGCATCTTTATTCCTGTCCTGCCCCTAGGTTCTTCAGAACCTTTTTTTTTTTTTTTTAGATTCCTTGTATATGTGTTAGCATATGGTATTTGTTTCTCTCTTTCTGACTTACTTCACTCTGTATGACAGACTCTAGGTCCATCCACCTCACTACAAATAACTCAATTTCGTTTCTTTTTATGGCTGAGTATATTCCATTGTATATATGTACCACATCTTCTTTATGCATTCATCTGTCAATGGACACTTAGGTTGCATCCATGTCCTGGCTATTGTAAATAGAGCTACAATGAATATTGTGGCACATGACTCTTTCTGAATTATGGCTTTCTCAGGGTATATGCCCAGTAGTGGGATTGCTGGGTTGTATGGTAATTCTATTTTTAGTTTTTTAAGGAAACTCCATACTGTTCTCCATAGTGGCTGTATCAATTTACATTCCCACCAGCAGTGCAAGAGTGTTCCCTTTTCTCCACACCCTCTCCAGCATTTATTATTTCTAGATTTTTTGATGATGGCCATTCTGGCTGGTGTGAGATGATATCTCATTGTAGCTTTGATTTGCATTTCTCTAATGATTAATGATGTTGAGCATTCTTTCATGTGTTTGTTGGCAATCTGTGTATCTTCTTTGGAGAAATGTCTATTTAGGTCTTCTGCCCATTTTTGGATTGGGTTGTTTGTTTTTTTGATATTGAGCTGCATGAGCTGCTTGTAAATTTTGGAGATTAATCCTTTGTCAGTTGCTTCATTTGCAAATATTTTCTCCCATTCTGAGGGTTGTCTTTTTGTCTTGTTTATGGTTTCCTTTGCTGTGCAAAAACTTTGAAGTTTCATTAGGTCCCATTTGTTTATTTTTGTTTTTATCTCCATTTCTCTAGGAGGTGGGTCAAAAAGGATCTTGCTATGATTTATGTCATAGAGAAACACACGCTTTTGGACAGTTTGATATTATCCCACAGGTCTGTGAGGCTTTGTTCAATGGAGCAATGTATATACTGGTATGAGAGATGTTTTGTTAAAAAAAACAGGCTATGTTTATATATATATATATATATATATGTATATATCCATATGGGATATTGATAAAATAGGCTGTTTTTTACCAAAACATCTCCCATATCAACGTATACATCAACATCACTCCGTCAAAATTCTTTTTTTAATAAATAAATTTATTTATTTATTTATTTTTGGCTGCATTGGGTCTTCGTTGCTGCACACGGGCTTTCTCCAGTTGTGGTGAGCGGGGGCTACTCTTTGTTGTGGTGCGTGGGCTTCTCATTGCAGTGGCTTCTCTTTTGGCAGATCACAGGCTCTAGGTACACAGGCTTCAGTAGTTGTGGCACACTGGCTTAGTTGCTCCACGGCATGTGGGATCTTCCCAGACCAGGGCTTGAACCCATGTCCCCTGCATTAGGCAGGCAGATTCTTAACCACTGTGCCACCAGGGAAACCCTAAAATTCTTAATTACCATATAAGCTTCCATTTTATAGTTATCCCATAATTTGTGTAAGCATTTCCCTGTTATTTCCCATTTAAATTTTTGCCAATTTTTTTTTACTGTTATGGATGATACTGTATAAGCATCCTTATAAATACACACACCTTTGGGAACTTGTTACATTAGGTTAAACCCCTAGAAATAGAATTGCTTGGCCAAAATATATTTAGGTTTAGATGCTTATTATACATATTGCTGAACAACCCCAAACAAAAGTTATACTGATTTACACTCCTTTATAACTTTTAAATCATTTCAACCTGTTATGGTCCTATGCTCTATGAATGTTTTGTGACTTTGTGACAATGGCTTCTGTTTTGTTATTATTCAACACCGTAATGTTAAAATGTTACTGACAGCATCCTTCAGTCAAACACTCATGGATGGCTGCAATGGAATAGCCCTGCTACAGCCTACCTCTCTCACTGATTACAACTCAACACTGGATGATTACAGGAAACTATTACCTGGGAACTCTGGAAAGCAAACCAGAGCAGGCATATTGGGGAGGGAAGTCAAAATTTAAAGAATGATCAGTATAGTGGTGAGTTTCCTAGTTTTGGGGTTTTTTTTTTCTCCTTTATCTCCTGGTTTTGACCTGAAGTCAGGCTGAATTGGGGAATCGAGGAGTAGGCACAGACAGCAAAAATCCTGAGAGGAACCCATTTTCCTGGTCAGAGGATCGAGAAATGGGTCCTGTGAGAGGTACAGAATGTGAGGGAATCCCTATCTCTTGAACTTGTTTTTTCTCTTCCAACCCTGACAAGACCAGCCTACTGCAGGGATGGTGGTGGCCTCAGTGCAGCACCTAAAATCTCTAAGGAAAACCTGACTCTGTGGAGAGTAAAATCAGCAAACAGGGCATCTGCGTGCAAGGAGTGTGAGTGGGATCCTCCTTGCTATTTTTTCTCTCTTTTACTTCTGCACATCACCTGCAAAGGTGGGCCATGTCATACAGAAGTGCATAACAGCATGGGAGACTCAGACTCTGAGAGAACCCCTCCTCTGGCCATAGGAATTGGGAAAAGAGATGTCAGAAGCCAGAGAGGAGAGAGCTGAAGAACGGGATGCCCTGCTTCTGTTTATAGACCAGCACAAAGCACTGGCTCACCACCATGCAACACGTGTGAGGGACACTCATAAAGAAGCAGAGTACAGACTCTAAGAACTAAACTACGATATAAACCACCACCCAAGTCCCAGACTAACCCCTGAGTGGCCCAAGCAAGAGGCAGACTCAAACAGCATAGTTAAGATTTTGAAAACTAAACTGACATTACTCCAAATATAAAGAGCAAAGGAAATATGAACAATTATCTAAGGAAAAGATAATCAGCAGATGTCATCCTGAGCAACTATTATAACTCTTTTCCATGAGGTAGAGGTAAACACTATTGAACTGAATGTGAAGATAGATTTCTCAGCAGAGATATGGAAATGATTTCTTAATGGAAAATTTCAAACCAAAAATACGCTATCAGAAGAAAAAAACGCAGAGTGGATTTTTAAGTGACAGAGGAAATGACAGAGGGAAAAGTCAGTAAACTTAAAGATGGATCGATTGAAATTATCTTATTGGGAGAAGAGAGAAGAAAAAATTGAGGAAAAAAAAAAAAGAAAACATTAACAAAGCCTCATGGACCTGTGGAATGATATCAAATGGTCCAGTATGCCTATCGTACTCCCTGAAGGAGAGAAGAAAGACACTGATGCAGAAAAATGTTTGAAGTAGTAATGTCTAAAAATTCCCCAATTTTGGCAAAAGCATATATTAAAACCACAGTGATATACAATTGATTTTCATTACTCATAGATTCTGTATGTGCAAATTTACCTACTCACTAAAATTTATTTGTAACCCCAAAACCAAAATTCACGACGCTTTCATGGTCATTCGTGGACGTGCGCAGAAGAGCGAAAATTCTGAGCCTCCTGCAGTGCTCATCGCCAGCTGAGATCAAACTCTTAGAGGAAAACATAGGCAGAACACTCTATGACATAAATCACAGCAAGATCCTTTTTGACCCACCTCCTAGAGAAATAGAAATAAAAACAAAAATAAACAAATGGGACCTAATGAAACTTCAAAGCTTTTGCACAGCAAAGGAAACCATAAACAAGACAAAAAGACAACCCTCAGAATGGGAGAAAATATTTGCAAATGAAGCAACTGACAAAGGATTAATCTCCAAAATTTACAAGCAGCTCATGCAGCTCAATAACAAAAAAACAAACAACCCAATCCAAAAATGGGCAGAAGACCTAAATAGACATTTCTCCAAAGAAGATATACAGATCACCAACAAACACATGAAAGAATGCTCAACATCATTAATCATTAGAGAAATGCAAATCAAAACTACAATGAGATATCATCTCACACTGGTCAGAATGGCCATCTTCAAAAAATCTAGAAACAATGAATGCTGGAGAGGGTGTGGAGAAAAGGGAACACTCTTGCACTGCTGGTGGGAATGTGAATTGGTACAGCCACTATGGAGAACAGTATGGAGGTTCCTTAAAAAACTACAAATAGAACTACCATACGACCCAGCAATCCCACTACTGGGCATATACCCTGAGAAAACTATAATTCATAAAGATTCATGTACCAAAATGTTCATTGCAGCTCTATTTACAATAGCCAGGACAGGGAAGCAACCTAAGTGTCCATCAACAGATGAATGGATAAAGAAGATGTTGCACATATATACAATGGAATATTACTCAGCCATAAAAAGAAATGAAATTGAGATATTTGTAGTGAGGTGGATGGACCTAGAGTCTGTCATACAGAGTGAAGTAAGTCAGAAAGAGAAAAACAAATACCGTATGCTAATGCATATATATGGAATCTAAGAAAAAAAAAAGGTCATGAAGAACCTAGGGGTAAGACAGGAATAAAGACACAGATCTACTAGAGAATGGACTTGAGGATATGGGGAGGGTAAAGGGTAAGCTGTGACAAAGTGAGAGAGTGGCATGGATATATATACACTATGAAACATAAAATAGATAGCTAGTGGGAAGCAGCCCCATAGCACAGGGAGATCAGCTCGGTGGTTTGTGACCACCTAGAGGGGTGGGATAGGGAGGGTGGGAGGGAGGGAGACATAAGAGTGAAAAGATACGGGAACATATGTATATGTATAACTGATTCACTTTGTTATAAAGCAGAAAATAACACACACACCAATTGCTTTTGTAAAGCAATTATACTACAATAAAGATGTTTAAAAAAAAGGAATAATATTCATAAATAAGTAAATAAATAAAAGAAAATGTGACTCTGTATATGCTCATTTCAAGCCTCATGCAGAAGTGGCCAGAGGACTAGCCAGTTGCGGGCAGCGCAATATACAGCAGGAAGTTCTGGCTCTGGGGCCAGCTGGACGGGGTTTGTATCCCAACCTAGCCTGTACCTGTTACTGAGGTAGCCTCAAGGAAGTTACTTAACACCCCTGAATCTCCCATTCCCTTTTGTAAAAAAGGGAGAGAGGGAGAATCTACCAGGATGAGTTATTTTTCAGATTTAAGATTAAAACCGGGGCTTCCCTGGTGGCGCAGTGGTTGAGAGTCCGACTGCTGATGCAGGGGACACGGGTTCATGTCCCGGTCCAGGAAGATCCCACATGCCACGGAGCGGCTGGGCCTGTGGGCCATGGCCACTGAGCCTGCGTGTCCGGAGCCTGTGCTCTGCAACGGGAGAGGCCACAACAGTGAGAGGTCCGCGTACCGCAAAAAAAAAAAAAAAAAAAAAAAAAAAAAAGATTAAAACCTATGTAATATATATGTACATATTTCTCCTAGGACCAACGGTTCAATATCTGCTAATTCATTATTTGCAGTGACTTCATAGAATTTAACTACTGTGAATAAGGAGAATCAACTGTATTAGTCAGAAAAAGGAATGAAGCATATGTTACAATGTGGATGAAACTTGAAAACATTATGCTCAGTGAAAAGAGCCAGTCAAAATGTATATATGATTCTATTTATATGAAATGTCTAAAATAGGCAGACTCACGAAGACAGCAAGTAGATTAGTGGTTTCCAGGGCCTGTAGGTAGAGGGGAGTAGGAAGTGACTAATAGGTATGGGGTTTCTTTCTGGGGTGATGAAAATGTTCTAGAACTAGATAAAGGTGATGGTTTCTTACTTTTGAATAAAAACCACTGAATTCTACACTTTAAAATGATGTTTTGTGGTATGTGAATTATATCTAAATTTTTAAAAACACAATGGTATTCCTCTACACAGCTATTAGAATACCTAAAATTTAAAAATTAAAAAAAAGGAAATGCCAAGTGTTGACAAGGATGTGGAGGAATTGGAACTCTCATATACTACTGGTGGGAATGTAAAATGGTGCGACCAATTTGGAAAATAGCTTGGTAGTTTTCTGTAAAGTTAAACATACACCTAACATACAACTAAGCAGTCCCACTCCTAGGTTCTTCAAAGTGAAACTAAAAGCTATGTTCACACAAAAACCTATATGTGAATGTTTATGGCAGCTTTATTTGTAATCACAATAATCTGGAAACATTTCAAGTGGCCCTCAACTGGGAAATGGATAAAAAAAAATTGTGGTATACAGAGCTAGAACAAATAATCTTAAATTTTATATGGAACCACAGAAGACCCAGAATTGCCAAAGCAATCCTGAGGAAAAAGAACAAAGCTGGAGGCATAACCCTCCCAAACTTCAGACAATACTGCAAAGCTATAGTAATCAAAACAGGGTGGTATTGGCACAAAAACAGATACGTAGATCAATGGGATGGAGTAGAAATCCCAGAAACAAACCCACACACCTACAGTCACCTAATCTTTGACAAAGGAGGCAAGAATATACAATGGAGAAAAGACAGTCCCTTCAGCAAGTGGTGCTGGGATAGCTGAACAGCCACATGTAAATCAATGAAGTTAGAACACTCCCTCACACCATACACAAAAATAAACTCAAAATGACTTAAAGACTTAAATATATGACATAACACCATAAAACTTCTCAAAAAGAACATATGCAAAACATTCTCTGATGTAAATAGCAATATTTTCTTAGATCAGTCTCCCAAGGTGAAAGAAATAAAAGCAAAACTAAACAAATGAGACCTAATCAAATTTATAAGCTTTTGCACAGCAAAGGAAGCCATAAACAAAGCAAAGAGACAACTTACGGAATGGGAGAAAATATTTGCAAACAATGCAACTGACAAGGATTAATATCCAAAATATACAAACAGCTCATACAATTCAAAAGAAAAAAAACCAACCCAATCCAGGGCTTCCCTGGTGGCGCAGTGGTTGAGAGTCCGCCTGCCGATGCAGGGGACGCGGGTTCGTGCCCCGGTCCGGGAAGATCCCACATGCCGCGGAGCGGCTGGGCCCGTGAGCCATGGCCGATGAGCCTGCGCGTCCGGAGCCTGCGCATCCGGAGCCTGTGCTCCGCAACGGGAGAGGCCACAACAGTGAGAGGCCCGTGTACCGCAAAAAAAAAAAAAACCAACCCAATCCAAAAAAAGGATGAGAAGAAAGGAGATGGGCAGGAGGAGAATAGCTACCGTTTAATGACCACCTACTCTGTGCTGAGCTCTGACCTATGCACTTTATAAACAATATTTTAGTATTTTCTATGGCATATGTACTGCTGGTTGTAACCCTGGGTCATTTTAAAGATACAGAAAAAAACTGTTTTACTTTAAGAATTATGAATTTTTAGTTAGAGTATACTTATGGCTTTTCATTCATGGTGGTAATATAGTTTCCTTTTAAAAATATTTATTTTTCTTTAAGTCAACCTATGGCAAATCTTAACTAGTAAAAATCATAAAGGCATGAAATTTAGGAAATCCAGTATTATCTCTTTTGATCTCAAAATCACCCAGCGTGAGGAAGGTAGAATTAGACCCAGGTTACAGAAGAGGAAACTGAGGTTCCAAGAGGTCAAGTAACACTCTCAAATCACGGAACTACCGAGAGAGTCAGAATTTAATACGAGCTCTGTCTGACTACAAAATATATGGCCCTGTCAGGTGACCTCATCACCCAAGGCCTCCCCCAGCCATGACAGATGTGATCACTTTTGTGGTAGAAAGCCATGGGCTACACTGTGTGAAGATTTAAACCACTGACTTGAGTCAGTCTTTACCACCCACCAGTCCCATGACCTTGGACAGGTAACATACCTTCCCTAAGCTTCATTTTCCTTACCTGAAAGTGGGGTTGCTAATACCTGCCTCGTACATCTGTGATGAGGATTTGTTATTAAGAGCTTATAAAGTGCCTGGTACATACAAAGTGCTCCATAAATGTTACTTACGACTGCTATTGTTACTAACATTAATAAGACTATTCCAGGCTATTAGATGGAGGCTATGGACATTCCTGGTCAGGCCAGGCTTAGAAAATGAGCTGGGCTGAGGCTCCATCTTGGAAGAGGACCTCAGGGACTCCTGCTGAGAGCAGCTGGGAAAAGCCGGATCTGACCAGGAGTCCTTCAAGCACTACCCAGAGACAGGAGAGTATGGACAGGGCTCTGGAGCCAGTCTGCCTGGGATGAGTTATTTAACTTTTTTGTGCCTCAGTTTCCTCATCTGTGAAATGGGAGTAATAACGACACAGTTGACCCTTAAACAACATGGTTCCAACTGCACAGCTCCACTTATGCTCGGATTTTTTTCACTAAATACGTACTATGGTATGGCACAATCCACAGGTGGATGAACCTGCAGGTGCAGAACCACAGATATGGAGGAACCCCGAACACAAAGAGCTGTAAATTACCCTCAGACTCTAAGTTATACACAGACTTGCAGCTGTGGCAGGTGGGAGGATCAGCACCTCTAACTCCCGCATTGTTCAAAGGTCAACTGTAGTTACCTCATGAGATTATATATATTAACTGTGCTGACCCAAATAAAGAGGTAAACTGAAGCAAGCTCAAAAAGATAAGTTTATTCAGGAATAGCAGAGGAATTGCAACTTGGGACAAGCAAACTGTGGCAAGCTGCAAGCAAGTCCATTGAGGGTTTGGGGCAAGTTGTATTGATGGGCAGGGGATGTGAAGAGGGAAGAGTTCAGTTAGAGTCAGTTAAAATCAAAAACAAAGCAGACCAGCCTTGAAAACTTCCCACACAGACAAAATCGATGCAGTCACACAAAACTCAGTTCAGCCCACATTGTGAGACCAGCCCAACCTGGGTTACTTCCTGTTCAGGCGTCTGGTAAAACTCCCCAAGGTGGATATGAGACAACTTCTGATCAACCCCTCCCCCATCATCCAAGAAAATTCTGACACTATCAGTTTTCTGTAAATCAGGCATTTATGGGAAATCAGTCACTTAGTCCTTAAGTGTTATATTCCCAAGGGCACATGCGTGAGATTCTCCACTTAATATCCCCGGTTCTATTTTAGACTGAAATTCTTTCACAACTGCAAGTTAATAGGCGGCACATGGTAAGAGTTATGTGTTAGCTATTTTTACCAGGTCCTCTTTTCTCTCTGCGGAAGCTGGCGGTTTGCGCAGTGGTGTCTGCTCAGAGGACCCTGGTGCTGGACCAAGACCTCAGTGCCCAAAGATCCCCTTGATATCCATTGCAGACATAGCTGATCCTGGTCAGCTGTAATAACACTGCCACAAGAAGCACCAACAGCCTTAGGGCTCAGTGAGATGCCACCAGACAAAGGGCTCTGCATCCGGCCATCATGTCCAGAAAGACATTTCTTCCGTCTCCTTTGGTTCCCTCCCCTTTTCAGGAGACCCACCTTCTGAAAAACGTTTGACCCCAAACATTCCTTAATTACTCCAAGTCTCTTTTTTTTCCCCCTATCATTCTGACGATATCTATCCAGGAATACTTAAGAATGTTCAAATATGAGAAACAATGAACACAAACAGAATCAAAAAACCTTGAGTAGTCCTACCAGCCACCCGAAACAGGAAGTAAGAAAAGGATCAAAGACCCTGGCAGGAGAAGTAACTTTATTTAGGGTGGCCTGATTCCTAGAGGGAACTGGGAGATTTACCCTCTTTTAATTCTAGCAGTTCTCCCGGTTGGTAAGCCGATGATCTACAATAGAAGAAATCAAGGAACACCTGGGTTGGAGATAGGGCATGGTGGGAAGAATTAGGTCGACCATCAAGGAGATGGTCCAGGGTCGCCCACAGCTCCTGACGTGAGCTCAGTCTCACCTCCGCCCTCCTGGTCCTCTGCCGTGAACAAGTATATAAATGAACTGGGGTCCCTGGAGATATACTGCAGGCCTTTCTGTAGGACCCTGGGCAAACGTGAAGAGTGGGTCTTCCTTCCAGCTGGCAACTAGTGGGGGTGGAGGCGACGTGGGGCTGCAGTCCCGACACAGACTCGGCCGTGAGACGCCTTGAGCAGATGAGTCAGCTGCATCTGTCTCCCATTTGGAAACAGACACTCGATTTTCTGGCTGCTGGCACTTGGGCTGGGCCCTGGGCCCCATACTTAGTGAGTTGTGGATACCAGTCTGGTTTCTCTGTAACTCATAAAAATCTGCATCAAGACTAAATACCATCTCTAGGAAAGCAAATTATGTTTAATAATTCATTGGCTTACTGGTGGGGCACTGAGTCCCAGAAGAACACCGAGGACATCCAGAGGAGAAAGAGGAAATTCCTGGCAGGCTGCGTTGTAGAGAACAGAGCAGAGCCACAGAGTAAACAAGTCCCAAGGAGAGAGTCCTGAAATTAACTGGCTGTTCCGTGACACCTCGGGGCAACTGACACTCCTTGGGACTTTTCCTCTCTCCATCAATTCTTCTCCCCACTATAGTCTGGCCTCCTCATGTCAGCCAGAGACATGGTTTAAACACTAAAACTAGATTTGATCATGGCCCTTAGCTACTTAAACCTCTCAGGGCTCTTGGATAAGAGTACAAGGTTCTTACCATGTCTATCAGCCCCAATCTCAAGCCTCGGCTTCCAGTGTGCTCCTCTTGCCTGTCACTCTTTGTCTAACCACACTGGCCTTCTCCCACAGAAGGTGCTGCCCCAGGATCTTTGCGTGTACATGCTGCTCTCTCCAGTTGGAATGCTTCCGCATGTTTGTCAGGTTAATTCCTTTGCCTTCTTCCTATCTCAGTTCTCCCTGCCTCACATTCTCCTGTTATAATACCCTCATCGCTCCCTGTGGGTTTCTTTCTCAGCTCTTACCGGTGTTGTACATAATTATCAGTGTATCTGTTTAACATCCGCCTTCCTCCAGGGCCCTGTAAGTTCCATTAGAGCAGAGACTTGAACACAGATGCCTGAACAGCAGATGCCCAGCACAGGTAGATGCTCAAGAAATATTTCTGAGGAAGTAACTAATAAAGGAATGAATGGATTGACCGATCCATCAAAAGAGATTGCAGGACTTGTTTCTGGTTGTACAGCTGGAATCCAAACTCAGTCCTGTTTAAGCCAAAGCTCATGCCCTGAACAACTATATTTTTTACTAGCAGTTTAAAAATTCTTTGAATTTATGACTTTGTCCTCACATCCAAGGTTCTCCAATAAGAAGAAAAATTATATCATAGAGTTAGTAGAAAAGCATCAAGTGGGCCAAGAGTCCAGGGTTACAAGAGGCTGGAGGTCTGGGTGGCCTGTTGGGATGACAAGGAAAGGAGGAGAACCAAATGGAGACCACTTCCTGAGGATGTGGCCTGACTTAGGGCTCTGGGGGTGGCTCTAAGACCAGGTCAGTCCATGTGGAAGGCCCTGTGGGGCTCTGGTCAGCACAGGAGTGGCTGGGGCCCAGACTCCCAGCCCTGCCCCGTCTATAGGAAAGGGAGCCCATTCCTGCCACCTGACAAAACTGTCTAACCCTCTCTGACTCCTGGATGCCTGTGATGTACTGGGCATTCCCTGGAGGAAAGCAAAATGTACACAGTCCTAGGCAGCAGCCCCAAGGGACTAGAGAGTCATTAGATCAGTTGTTGATTAAAAGCAAAAGGAAACTTGGGAATCACCTAGCAGTGCTTCTCTGTAAAAAGAAAACTTCTGTGCTGGTCTGTCTCCCAGGAGAAATTTTAGAAAAAGCTCCACCCATCCCTTCTAGATACACACCTCCCTACCCTCCCTCTGCTGCTGCAACCTGTGTAAAATCTCAGTTTCGACTGCTCTTCTGTTCTTGTTTATATGTGTCAATCCTGCAGCAGGCTACATGCCGGAGGCTGAGGGAGCAGAAACACACGGGGCCATCTTTTTTGCCTGCTAAGTAGGAAGGAAAAGCGAAAGAAGGCATATACTTCCCAGTGCTGTGTGGGCTGCTGGATGCTGCCGGGTGATCCAAGCTGCACGCATCCCAAAGGAGAGCAGGAGGGAGTTGCTCTGAGTCCACTCCTTGCTCTGGACCTTCTCACTTGGGTGACTGATGTTTTGCAGAAGCCCTGCCATCTTTCCAAGTTAAAACTCAGGATTAACTCCTAGCCTTGTTTGCTTTGGGCGTTATGGATTCTTCCAGCCCCTCCATGGGGATGGTGGCTGCTGGACAAGGGAGCCAGTCCAGCCTACAGCTGGTCAGCTGTTCAACTCTTCTCTTGCTCCCCGACACGTGGCTTGCTGGCCTCTGACACTAGTTTACCCGGGGCAAGATTGGCCAACGCGGATGGAGCACGGATGGAGCCTTGAGCGCCAGTACAGGGCAGGGGGCGTGCCCTCCTCTGGAGCCTTTTGCTCACAGCTCCTCCGCTCAGTGGTCCAGCAGCATCTTCTTGAGAGCAGCCCCTGAGGCTGGAGACTCACTGGACAAAGGGAATGAAGGGACACAGGCTCAGCAGCGGGTCCCTCAGTGCTGCTTCCTCGAAGGCAGAAAAGAGCAAGCTGTCACCAAACAGAAATGAGCCATCTGACTTCTACCAAGAGAGTCAGGCTGTCAGTAGTCAGCGTTCACAGAGGGCTCACAGCAGACACACAACCCCTGGGCACTTGGTAATAGATAGGCGGCCCATGGTCCACCTTGAGGGTAGTGGGCTGCCCACACGCCCAACCCCCAGAATTTTCATTCTAGCTCCTCCTTAATAAACAGCATTGTTGTGCAGGAGCCGTTGTACTTAAGCATTTACTAGGACAGGCAGATTTGGGGGGAGATCTGTTCTCCTCACTTGGAAGAGTTGAATCACTTACTTGGTATATGTAAATCTCGGAGACAGAGCCTTGGGAGGAGAGAGGAAGTGAAAGGGTCCCGGTGGGTGGATGGGTCCCACTTTTAACAATCTACTAACCTCCCACAGCCATCAGTGTATCCAGCTTCTCTGCAAGAGTAACGAAGAGGAGAAGAGCAGAGGGGCACAGAGGCGAGCAAAAGATGCACCTTGATTGTGGCTTGAATCTCTCCCCCAGGAAGAGAGATTCTAGAACTTTGGGAAAATCAAAGAAAAATGAAGTAGAAAACAAACTAGAAGAGCAAAACTTTGTACAAACATATTCATCAAAAATGGCAATGAAGGGCTTCCCTGGTGGCACAGTGGTTAAGAATCTGTCTGCCAGTGCAGGGAACACGGGTTCGAGCCCTCGTCCGGGAAGATCCCACATGCCACGGAGCAACTAAGCCCGTGCACCACAACTACTGAGCCTGTGCTCCAGAGCCCGCAAGCCACAACTACTGAGCCCGCTTGCCACAACTACTGAAACTTGCGAGCCTATAGCCTGTGCTCCACTACAAGAGAAGCCACCGCAATGAGAAGCCCGCGCACCGCAACGAAGAGTAGCCCCCACTCTCTGCAACTAGAGGAAGCCCGCCCGCAGCAACAAAGACCCAACACAGCCAAAAATAAATAAAATATTTTTTTTTTTTAAATGGCAATGAAAATGCAAGACCCCAGTTTAGGAAAAATGAGTTACTGCTATAAGCACAGTGAAGGATTTGAATATGTTTCTCATACTGTGACTATCTCTCATTCCATCTGAACAAATATATTCTTTATATTTGACAGATGATGTTTTCCTATAATTAGTTTTTTCACTGACCATCAACAAGTCAAACAAATTTAGACTGTTTCAAAGGTATCATGTTGGTCAGATGTAGATCGTGATAGAGTTTGAATATTAGATATTTGATCACAATGCTATTAACTGTTTTTCTTAAAATAAGTGAATAAATCCATTAACAATTTATTAATAAAAAATCAAAGCTCTTGCAGAAAAACTAGAACCTATACTTTTAATGGATCTTTATTGGAATATAATTGCTTCACAATACTGTGTTAGTTTCTGTTGTACAACAAAGTGAATCAGCCATATGTATACATATGTCGCCATATCCCCTCCCTCTTGAGTCTCCCTCCCACCTTCCCTATCCCACCCCTCTAGGCCATGGCAAAGCACCGAGCTGATCCCCCTGTACTATGCTGCTGCTTCCCATTAGCTAGCTATTTTACATTTGGTGGAGGACCTATACTTCTACACATGTGAAAACAACTTTTCTAGGTAGCCTAATCATTAAGCAAACACCAAACTTGGAAGTTTGTCATGGAGTCAAGAAGGTTAAAATGGTGATTTTCAAGTTCTTTTCTTCCTATATCTGACCTCACTATACCTAGCCTACCATTTTCCTAGGGGAAAGGAGCCTTCTCTATTCTCGCTGTAGGAAGCACTTGTACAGAATTCCACATGTTGGTGCAGAAACACAGCACTGGATGCGTGTGAAATGTTGCTGGGTTGGGAAGGCTGAGGGGCCTAGAATCACAGGCAACCACAGAAATGAAATTACAGGCCAGGGAGCAGGTCAGGGTTACTGCCGTTGGAGAGGGGTCTTTGTATAGACATTCTCAGCAGGTATGTTGGGATATGAGGGAGACACCAGGCTTCCATGTGCCTCCAGGAATCTCTTAAACTTGTCTTCCATAATGAATAATGTTTCCTGGGAAAAAAATCACTATTTTAGATTAAGGTGCTATGGCCCCAAGAGGCCTCATCTAGTGCATTAGTTTCCTTTTGCTGCTGTAACAAATTATCACAAACCCAGTGGCTTATACCAATATAAACTTATTATTTTACAGTTCTATGTGTCAGGAATTTGACAAGGATCTCACTGGATTAAAATCAAGATGTCAGCAGAGTTGCATTCCCATCTGGAGGCGCCAGGAGAGAATCCATTTCCTTGCTTTTTCCAGCTTCTAGAAGCTGCCCACGCTCCTTGGTTAGTGGTCCCCTCCCTCCATCTTCAAAGCCAGCAATGGCAGTTTGAGTCCTTCTTACATTGCATCACTCTGATCTCCTCTTCCACCTCACTTTTCTACTTTTAAGGACCCTTGTGATTACACTGGGGCCACATGGAAATCCAGGATAATCTCCCTGTCTTGAGGTTGGTTGATTAGCAACCTTAATTCCCCCCACAACCTTAATTCCCACTTGCCATGAAACATAACAGGTTTTAGAGATTGAGACATGGGTGTCTTTGGCAGGAAGGAGGGCATTATTCTGGCGACCACACCTAGCATACAGATTTGTTACCTAGGATAGATAATAATAAATTAAATTACAAAATAAGTTAGCTGTCACCCAGAAGAATGCATGAACTTGAGCTCCTGAAGATGAAGCCAGGTACATTTTAATGAAAAAGTTCATCTTATTGAGTACATAAAGGGCTGCAAGTTCTAATGGGGACCTTATGCTTAGTGTGAGGATGTGAGAAATAAAACAGAGTCAGTCTATAGACCTACTTGCCCTGTTCCTTATTTCATTTTTTAAGGATGCACAAAGATTCTTAACCTGGAGACACTTGAACCACCCACTCCAAAGGCTCTCAGTACCTTGGCAGACTGGTTTCCTTCCCCCCAGCATGGTATCCTTTTACTTCCTAATCTCTGGGCAGATGAAGAAGAAAAATGATATAGGACCAGGGCAGGCCCTGAAACTAACATTTGGCAACAGCAAATGTTGTTTGCTGTATGAGCAAACAACATTTGATACAGCAAATGTATCTATGGGGCTCCAGCAATGCTTCTCAATGTATAGCCCATAATCTACCTGCATCAGAATCCTCTGACCCTCGGTCTGGGAATGGGATCCAGGAATCTGCAGTTTATTTATTTTTTTCATGGCAAGGCATTTTATTTTAGATATAGCAGCGTGTATATGTCAATCCAAAACTCCTAATCTATCCCTCCCCCCCCACCCTTCCCCTATGGTAACCTTAAATTCATTTTCTAAGTCTGTGAGTCTGTTTCTGTTTTGTAAATAAGTTCATTTGTATCATAGGAATCTACATTTTAAAGAGACCTTTGGAGGTTCTGATGCAAACTAAAGCTTGACAGCCACTATTTTAAAAGTTCCCAGATCTATGTGTAACCTCTCCCAAACTCTTAGCAGCATCCATAAATTATTTGCCTAATCAATGTTCTATCCCTACTGTGATTCTCAGACATATATTTTCATCAGTTTGTTCTCCTGCCTGGAGAGAAAAGCAGAGAGAGCATAATATTTCAGCGCGGGTCTATGGTCTATAACTGAGAACTTGCCAATATATCTTAAATATTAACCAAGAGGAAAACTGATTGATGCATAATTCATTAGTGGAACTAGCAGACCAAAATGCTTTTCATAATTTAACAAATGACATATACTATTAAAAATTGTAAAAGAGACAGTGTTGATTTATGCAGATTGATCCTGGCTGTGAATAAATACAGTACAAAAGGAAAATAATATTATATCTCTCTGCCAAACTACTAATAACAAGCAACTTATCTGGGGAATGGAAAACACACTTCCTCAAAATTGAAAAAATTTTAAACAGTTCTAAAGGGGAAAACAAAGCAGAAGTCTGAGAGCAAACTTCAGATTGGTGTTTTTCATTAACAATTAAAATAAATAAATGTTAACAGCAGTCTGAATTATTACCCTAAATTAAAAAGAAGAAAATTTCAGTTTTATTAAGATAATACTTTCATATGTAACAATCCTTTCCTTTCTTCACTTTGAATTTAAAATGTGAATTATTTTTGTAATCCATAATCAACCCACTAGGTAACTTTCTCTGGAAGAAGACAAATAGGTTGTCTTAGTAATTTTTAACTATGTAAGTATTACCAAGTAAATCTATCATGTAAAAATTAAAATAACATTACTACCCACCTCCTAGAGTAATGGAAATAAAAACAAAAATAAACAAATGGGACCTAACGAAACTTAAAAGCTTTTGCATAGCAAAGGAAACCATAAACAAGACGAAAAGACAACCCTCAGAATGGGAGAAAATATTTGCAAATGAATCAATGGATAAAGGACTAATCTCCAAAATATATAAACAGCTCATGCAGCTCAATATTAAAAAGACAAAAAACCTAATCAAAAAATGGGCAGAAGAACTAAATAGACATTTCTCCAAAGAAGACATACAGATGGCCAAGAGGCACATGAAAAGCTGCTCAACATCACTAATTATTAGAGAAATGCAAATCAGAACTACAATGAAGTAACACCTCACACTAGTTAGAATGGGCATCATCAGAAAATCTACAAACAACAAATGCTGGAGAGGGTGTGGGGAAAAGGGAACCCTCTTGCACTGTTGGTAGGAATGTAAATTGATACAGCCACTATGGAGAACAGTATGGAGGTTCCTTAAAAAACTACAAATAGAACTACCATATGACCCAGCAATCCCACTACTGGGCATATACCCAGAGAAAACCATAATTCAAAAAGATATATGCACCCCAATGTTCATTGCAGCACTATTTACAATAGCCAGGTCATGGAAGCAACCTATATGTCCATCAACAGACGAATGGATAAAGAGGATGTGGTAAGTATATACAATGGAATATATCTCAGCCATAAAAAGGAATGAAATTGGGTCATTTGTAGAGATGTGGATGGACCTAGAGACTGTCATACAGAGTGAAGTAAGTCAGAAAGAGAAAAATAAATATCGTATATTAACGCATGTATGTGGAATCTAGAAAAATGGTACAGATGAACCGGTTTGCAAGGCAGACACAGAGACACAGATGTAGAGAACAAACGTATGGACACCAAGGGGGGAAAGGGGGGGAGGGTGGCAGGGGGGGAGGGTAGGATGAACTGGGAGATTGGGATGGACATGTATACACTGATGTGTATAAAATAGATAACTAATAAGAACCTGCTGTATAAAAAAATAGATAAAATTAAAAAAAATAATATTAGTGAAAAAGCTAAAGTCCCCTTTGACCACATCCCCAGGTAATCCAGTTCCTCCCTCCTCTCTCCAGAGATGAGCACTGATATCAGTTTGCAATATATTCTTCCAGATCTTGTTCTTTGTGTTTACATGCATGTACATGGACCCATGAAAAGCATTCAGAATAGTTTGAGCATTTTTATATAAATAGTATCATACTGGATACATTCTTCTACATGTTGATTTTTTTCACCAGCTGTGCCTTAGAGCACTCTTCCCATGTTTAATAGTAGCAGCTTTGTGCCAATTGTTGTTCCAAATACTGATACATATTCTCTAATTTAATCCTCACAGCAATCCCTTGAAGTGGGTACTATTATCATCATCTCACAAACTGAAGCACAGAGGTGAAGAAACAAGCTTCCACAGTCACACAGCTTGTAGTTGATGTAGAGTTAAAAAGTATAGCCCTAAATATTTTACATTACTCTTGACCAAAATTAAGTTGAGACAAGAAGACACCAGCTTCTCAACATTACTAATTATTAGAGAAATGCAAATCAAAACTACAATGAGGTATCACCACACACAAGTCAGAATGGCCGTCATCAAAAAGTCTACAAATAATAAATGCTGGAGAGGGTGTGGAGAAAAGGGAACCCTCTTGCACTGTTGGTGGGAATGTTATCTGATACAGCCACTATGAAGAACAGTATGGAGGTTCCTTAAGAAACTAAAAATAGAACTACCAGATGACCCAGCAATCCCCCTACTGGGCATACATCTGTAGAAAACCACACTTCGAAAAGATACTTGTACCCCAATGTTCATTGCAGTATTATTTACGATAGCCAAGACATAGAAGCAACCTAAATGTCCATCCACAGATGAGTGGATAAAGAAGATGTGGTACATATATACAATGGAATATTACTCAGCCATAGAAAAGAATGAAATAATGCCATTTGCATCAACATGGGCGGACTTAGAGATTATCATACTAACTAAAGTAAGCCAGACAAAGACAAATATTATATGATATCACTTATATGTGGAATCTAAAAAAATGATGCAAATGAACTTATTTACAAAACAGAAGCAGAGTCACAGACTTAGAAAACAAACCTGTGGTTACCAAAGGGAAAAGTTGGGGGAGGCGGATAAATTAGGATGTTGGGATTAACATATACACACTCTATATATAAAACAGATAATCAACAAGGACCTACTGTATAGCACAGGGAACTATACTCAATACTCTGTAATAACCTATATGGGAAAAGAATCTGAAAAAGAATAGAAATATGAATATGTATAACTATATCACTTTGCTGTACACGAGAAACTAACACAATATTGTAAATCAACTATACTCCAGTATAAAATAAAAAAATTTTAAAAAAAGACGACATCAGCTTCAATAGCAGGAGCCTTCAGATGAAAGTGCTTTCTGAATATAATGCAATGAATTAACAATTAGCCTTTTTTTTTTGATAGGTAGGAAGGAAGGTTAGTAAATATTTAAATTCCAGTAATCATAAAGGTGAAATAAATCTATAATTATTTTCAATATTGACAGCATGCATTTTAAATTGTTAGTCTGCTTGTTATAAAAGGCAAAGAGCTTTAATAAAGCCAAGGACTTTGACTTATAACCTTGAGATCATGAATGCTTATTAAATATAAAAATACACATTTGTCAGAACATTTATTATAGAAACTGTCACCCTGACCTCATGATGATTTTCCCACTGACCCTGACGTCATTGATCTGGTTCTAATGAACTCAACAAGTGCAGACCCACTTTAAATTAGGAGTATAGCTACAGGCATCCTTCCATTTAAAAATTGATTTTATGAGTAAAATAAAATGATTCCAACATATTAAATTAACATCATAATGCAGAGTCTTCATTGCCTTCAACGTTGAAGAGCTGTTTCCAAACACAGACAATCTGACTCCAGAGCTAAAACTCTTTGGTTTTTTTAACATCTTTATTGGAGTATAATTGCTTTACAATGGTGTGTTATTTTCTGCTTTATAACAAAGTGAATCAGTTATACATATACATATGTTCCCATATCTCTTCCCTCTTGCATCTCCCTCCCTCCCACCCTCCCTATCCCACTCCTCTAGGTGTTCACAAAGCACCGAGCTAAAATTCTTAACCACTGCACAATGACACAATGATATCTACCTCACTCTTTTTACTTGCTATGTAATATACCACGGAATGAATTACCAGTTTATTTGACCACTCACCTACTAGTAGTCAGTGAAGTGGTTTCTAATACTTTGTAATTCATAATAGTGCTGGAAGTACAGTGTGCCCTTTTTTTTTCTTTTTTTTCTTTTTTTGTGGTACGTGGACTTCTCACTGCTGCGGCCTCTCCTGCTGCAGAGCACAGGCTCCGGACGCGCAGGCCCAGCGGCCATGGCTCACGGACACAGCCACTGAGCGGCATGTGGGATCTTCCCGGACCGGGGCACGAACCCGTGTCCCCTGCATTGGCAGGCAGACTCTCAACCACTGCGCCACCAGAGAAGCCCCAGTGTGCTCATTTTTCTACATGCCTCCTTGTGCTGCTATGCACGTATTTCTCCAGAGCAGTGGTCCTCCAAATGTGGTCCCCAGACCAGTGTAATTGCCATCAGCAGGAATTTATTAGAACTGCAGTCTCAGGTCTGACCCCATGCAATCTGAATCAGAAACTCTGGGGCTGAAGCCTGGCAATATGTGTTTTACACTTAAAATTGAGAATCATCTCACTAGAGATACAGATAGTACAACTGCTGGAACAGGAAACCCCTTATTTGAATGTCAAAAATTAAACCTCCCCAAAGAAGCAAATGTAAAGATGAAATGTCAAAAACATTAGGATTTTAATCTGACTTTTTGGGAATCTCTTCCCAGAGTTAAGACTCCATTAAACTCATCTTATAAAAAAAATCAAGACTGAGGCTTCCCTGGTGGAGCAGTGGTTGGGAGTCTGCCTGCCAATGCAGGGGACACGGGTTCAAGCCCTGGTTCAGGAAGATCCCACATGCCATGGAGCAACTAAGCCCGTACACCACAACTACTGAGCCTGCATGCTACAACTACTGAAGCCCGCGCCCCTAGAGCCCGTGCTTCGCAGCAAGAGAGGCCACCACAATGAGAAGCCCACACACCACAGCAAAGAGTAGCCCCCAGTCACCACAACTGGAGAAAGCCCAAGCACAGCAACGAAGACCCAAAACAGCCCAAAATTAATTAATTAATTAATTTTACAAAAATAAATAAATGTAGCATGGTATCCTGGATGGAATCCTGGAACAGAAAAAGGACATTAGGTAAAAACTAAGGAAACCTGAATGAACGAGTGGAGTTTAGTTAATAGTACAGTACCTGTGTTGGTTCCTTAGTTGTGAAAAGCATATTGTGGAAATGTCAGACGTGAAAAATAGGAGAAACTGGGTCAGGGGCACATGGCAACTCTGTACTACCTTCACAGCTTCTCTGTAAATTTAAAACTATTCTAAAATAAAAGATTATATTTAAAAATAAAAATTTTTAAAAATCAAGACTAATTTCAGAACTCAAATATGTTATCTAACAAAGCATGGAATTAGAAAAGTACATTTGAAATTAAAATTTATATTCAAAAATTCATATAATGATAAGAAGATCTAGAAAGATCATATTCTGAGAAGGTCTGACACATGAAGAGACCTAGCCCACAAAAGTTAAACATCTTTTTCAAGTTCACTGAACTGGTTAGAAGCACAGTGATGGTGAGAGCTTTGAACCTTAGCCCTAGACCAGCAAGCCAGACATTGTGTCACTCAGTACTATGCTTTAATCAAAGAGACTCCTTAAGAAAGATTTTACCACAAACTTAGAAAAATTTAATATGTAGATTATCCTGAAAATAATTTAGAAAGGAATAAAAACTGGTGCTTATTCTAGAAGAATGACACCAAAACCAAATGATTCCCATATAAGGAAGATATTACCCAAAAAGTACCCAAGTAAAGCTAATCATGAACCTCCTCAATGAGATTCTCGCTGTCTTATAATTTTGACAGTTTTTATTGCAAAATTAAATGTTTATTGATGTGTAATATTATAAATGAAAGGAAAATTCTAAAATGTACCTACATCTCTAATACACTTTCTTTGCATTTCTGTGCAATCTATCTATTCCCTATACATATACATTTATTTTTATCAAGTTGCGATTCAGGGCACACAAGTGTTCTACATTTTTTTATCTTAAAATATTTGGTAAGCATTCTTCCATATGTCAATGTTACTACATAATATTCATAGTTGATTTATAGCTGTCCAATAGCCTATGAGATATGCCATAATTTACTTGGACATGTTTTTGGACCTGTAAATGGTCTCATATTTGTTTTATATTGTAAACAATGCTACAATAAAGTTCTTACATATATTTTCCTTTCCACTTTTGAATTACTTCCTTTGGCTAAATTCCAAAGAGCAGACTATAGAGCTCTGAGCATGGATATATTTATGGTTCTTGGACTGAAATACCAAACCAACTCTTCAACGTTCCAGCAGAATTTTCACTGGAACCCCAACAAAACTTTCACACCAAGTACTCATTCCAGGGGTTGGGGGGGAATTAAATCAGGTTAGTGTTATGGGTCTAATTTAAATGGGCTAATATTCATAATTTTCCTTATTTGAAGCCTGGTTTCTTTTAAACTAAAAGAAACTTTTAGACTAAAATGCCAGGTAATATTATAATTTTAGACTAAAAGAAACCAGACTTCAAATAAGGAAAATTACAACTATTAGCCCATTTAAACTAAGCCCCAAACACTAACTTAGATTCACACTCTTAATTATTTACATTTCACTGGAGCTCAATACCAAGACTCCTTCTTAGCAATGTAAGAAAATATAAATATAAAATGGATACACAATCCCTGACTTCAAGAGCTTACAAACTAGTATAAAATTTGATTAATTTACTTAGAAAACCTTCATTTCTCAATTTTTCCACCTGCTAAATGGAAGGAAACATATTTACCTATCTTGGAGAGGGAATGTAACTACAAATGAGATGAGATTGGTGAGTAAATACTCTTACTTTATTAAAATGCAGATATTACTTTTAAGAAGTTCAAGTCTAATTTCTATATAGAAGACATACAGATGGCCAATAGGCACATGAAAAGATGCTCAACATCAAATTATTAGAGAAATGCATATCAAAACTACAATGAGATATCACCTCACTCTGGTCAGAATGGCCATCATTAAAAAGTCTACAAATAATAAATGCTGGAGAGGATGTGGAGAAAAGGGAACCCTCCTACACTGTTGGTGGGAATGTAAATTGGTACAACCACTATGGAGAATAGTATGGAGGTTCCTCAAAGAACTAAAAATAAAACTACCATATGACCCAGCAATCCCACTCCCAGGCATATATCCTGAGAAAACTCTAGTTCGAAAAGATACACACACCCCAATATTCATAGCAGCACTATTTACAATAGTCAAGACCTAGAAGCAACCTAATGTCCACTAACAGATGAATTGATAAAGATGTGGTATATATATATATATATATATATATATATATATATATATATATATATACACACACACACACAATGGAATACTACTCAGCCATAAAAAAGAATGAAATAATGCAATTTGCAGCAACATGGATGGACCTAGAGATTATCATACTGAGTGAAGTAAGTCAGACGGAGAAAGACAAATATCATATGATATCACTTAAATGCAGAATCTAAAATATGATACAAATGAACTTATTTACAAAACAGAAACAGACTCACAGACATAGAAAACAAATTTATGGTTACCAAACGGGAAAGGCAGGGACAGATAAATTAGGAGTTTGGGATTGACAGATACACACCACTATATATAAAATAGATAAACAACAAGGGACTATTGTATAGCGCAGGGAACTCTATTCAATATCTTGTAATAACCTATAATGGAAAAGAATATATATATATATAACTGAATCACTTTGCTATACACCAGAAACTAACACAACATAGTAAATCAACTATACTTCAATAGGGACTTCCTTGGTTGTCCAGTGGTAAAGAATCCACCTTACAATGCAGGGAATATGGGTTCGATCCCTGGTCAGGGAACTAAGATCCCACATGCCACGGGGCAACTTAAGCCCACGAGTAGCAACTACTGAGCTCACACACCTCAACTAGAGCCCGCGTGCTGCAAACTACAGAGCCCATGTGCTCTGGAGCCCATGCACCACAACTTGAAAGAGAAAACCCGCATGCCACAACTAGGGAGAAGCCCACGACCCACAAAAGAACATCCCACATGCTGCAATTAAGACCCGACGCAGCCTAAAATTAAAAAACGAAGATCAAGTATAACCGGAAGCCATGGAATTGCCATCAGTGACAGGATGGTGATCATGTTCTGAGGTCAGGTTGCTTTTTTTTTTTTTTCCCACAGGAAAAGCCCATTTTTATTACAGAATAACATAAATTTAATGCATATCCAATTTTATAGGGGCTCCTGGTCAGTCAAAATCTTTCATCTGAGAAGAAAGATATGTTTTATACTATGACTCTTGCTTTCTCTTCAAGGATCCCCCAAAATATGTTGTTCAGCTTGCGCAAATACTGAAATAAGTCCTGAACTGACTTAAGGAACCATTGCATAAAATATATTCTGTATCTTACATCATTGCCTCCATGTTCAAAGCTTAAAAGATGGACTCTTACAACGGACTCACAGACATAGAGAACAGACTTGTGGTTCCCAAGGGAGGCCTATATGGGAGGAATGGAGTGGGAGGTCGGGGCCAGCAGATGCAAACTAGTGTATAAAGAATGGATAAACAGCAAGGTCCTACTGTATTGCACAGGGAACTGTATTCAATATACTAGGATAAATCATATGGAAAAGAATATTTTTTAAAAACGAATGTATATACATATATGTATAACTGCATCACTTTGCTGTACACGTGAAACTAACACAACATTGTAAAATCAACTACACTTCAATAAGAATTAGAAAATGTAAAATTAAAGAAGAGGGAATCCTAGGGAAGCTAAGGCTTACGCCCCTGGGAGTTAAGACACCCCGTTTTGCTCTCTTGCTGCAGCTCCTGTCCCCACTGTCCTGAGCAGCCAGTTTGGACAGCGTCTGGTAGTGATGGCAGGGGTGCTGATGGTCAGCGCGGGCATGGTGATAACCTTCTTCTCACAGAAGGTCTACCACGTGTACGTCGCCATCAGTATCATCTCTGGTAAGTGTTTCTCCTGGGCTCACACGTTCTCCAGAGACTTAGTTTCTAGAACAACGGAGGGGAAGGAGGGAATCAACTCCAAAGTGTATTTCTTTCTCCCTTTCTCTTTTTTCTTTAAAATTAATAATGTCCCAGATCAGCGGTTAGGTCGTTTCTTTTTAAAATAGCTGAAGCTGGTTCATATTATTTGCAATCTAAAGAGTCCTAAGTTAGAAAAGGTCTAAATGTAGAAGACTATCATTAGGGATCATAAAACTATTCTGGCAGTTCTCACAGGCTGCAAGGCCAGGAAATGAGAATGGTCCAGCTGGCTGTCAAAAGCTGGGACTTCAAATAGCCAACAGGTGTTACAAATTGAAATGCTGACCTAGACCAAGTTCAGGCCTCCCTCAGAAACAATCTTCCAGAAACAGAAAGGGCCTGGGTTCAGGCTGACAGTCATATATTCTGAAGGGATTTATCTGCAGAGTGAAGTTCATCATTTATTTATTCAACAAATCTTTTTTTATGTACCCTGTATGAATCAGACCCTGTGTTAGGTGCTGGTAGTAAAATGGTGAACAAGAGAGAAAAACAGCCTCTGTGTTCATGGAGCCTGTATTCTAGTGAAGGAAACAAAAAAAAATAAGTAGTTGGGTGGGATAAATTGGGAGATTGGGATTGACATATACACACTATATATATAAAATAGATAACTAATATATATAAAATACTATACATAAAATAGATAACTATTTTATATACTACTATATATAAAATATAACTACTATATATAAAATAGATAACTAATAAGGACCTACTGTATAGCACAGGGAACTCTACTCAATACTCGGTAGTGGCCTATATGGGAAAGAAGAGTAGATATATGTACATGTAAAACTGAATCACTTCACTGTACACCTGAGACTAACACAACATTGTAAATCAACTACACTCCAATAAAAATTTTTAAAAATAAGGAAACAAATAAAGGAAGTAAAATTGTGGTTAAGTGCTAAGAAAAAATAAACAAGAAGCTAAGATGGAAAAACAATGGGAGAATCTGTTTTAACTATGATGGTTAGGGAGGCCCTGGCTGAGAAGGTGGAAGTTAAACTGAGAACTGAAGGTTATGAAGGGACAATTCTGTGGAGGTCAGCAAGGAACCTTTCAGGCAAAGGGAAGAGCATGAGGTAGAAAAGAGCTCGATGTGTTCCAGAAACTGGTGCAAGGCCCTGGTTGGATTATAATGCAAGAGGGGGTCAAGGTGCATCAGACATAACGAAATAGGCAGAAGCCAGATCATGTAGCAGTTTGTAGATCATGGAAGGAATTTATATTTTATTCTAAATATAAAGAAAGGATATTGAGGGTGTTTAGCTAGAGTGTGACCTTTTTAAGCAGATTGGTGTTACATGGAAAGAGATTGGAAGGAAATAGAAACAGGGAGTTCCGTTAGGAGGCTATAGCAGTGGTCCAGATAGGAGATAATGGTTTGGACAAAGAATGTGGCAGCAGAGATGGAAAGACGTGGAGAGATTCAAGTCAAATTTTGGAGACAAACTATAAGAATATTCTGTAATTAAACAGTAAGTAGCTCTAAAAGCGTGGAGAAGAGAGGACGACCTCAAAGCACTGTGTTGAAGTAGAAAGGAGGCTTAACACCTTCTCATTTTACAGAAAAGGAACAGAGGCCCAAAGGGTTGCAATGATTGGTTCCCAGGTACTTGGCTGATCAACAGCAGAGCCAGGATCCAATCACAGTGTCGTGGCCTCCAGACTAGTGGTCTCATTTCCCTCCCTTCTCCCAGAGCAGCCAAAGCACCCTCAGGGCCCCAAGCAGGGGAGTCAGAGTAGGGTGCTTGCAGAATGCCACATTCACGGCATGTATCATCCTCTCCATCCTCATACCTCTGGATGCCCTGGTTGTGGGGAGGCCTAATGGGTCCCTGCCCACCACTGTAGACAAAATCAGATCACTCAGTTTTTGACATGGACATGGAATACAATGATGATGGTGATGACCAACTTTAGTTCCTTTAACTTAACGCTTTGCACATACCAGGTCATTTAAATGCTTACAACCACAATTTGAGATAGATACTATGATTACACTTACTCCCACATCAGTAAAACACGACACAAAGAAGCTAAATGAGCTGTTCCCTAAGCCACAAGCAGATCACGCATTGTCCCTCGGGCTGTCCAGCTCCCACACCCAGCCCTGAGCTGGGGAGGGTTCAGGTTCCTTGTTGCTCTCACAGCATCTGTTCTGTTTTACTCATATTACCTGCTGTGTAGTGGTGATATTTTCCTTTTTAGCTACATGCCAGGAAGTTTTCAGTGGGTGATTATATGGGAATAATTAGTCTTTATGTAAGCACTGTCTTGCAGGATATGAAAGACATAACTTTCAGGTAGCCAGAGAACCCAGGAGGATGCTTGTAATCACCAGGTTTCATTCTCTCCAGGAGTCATTATGGATTTCAACCACAAATCACTACTTCAATAGGGTTTACACACCTTAGCTTCTTCCCAAAATTATACTAGCGATTTTCCAGAGAAAGATTATGGACGAAGGGGCAGACATCCTGTGGTTCTTTTTCCGTGCTGGAGGCTTCTCATCAGGAGTGGAAGGCAGATGCCATTTCCTGGGAAATCAATGTCGTGGTCTAGCCAGAGCCCTCAGAGCCACAGGACACTGGGGCTGGGAGGGACCTTACAGAGTCTTAATTTCTTAATTCGGGCTCTTTTGTTTATGTATAACAGGAGCTGACTTCAAACCACCTAAAGCAGAAAAGGAGATTGCGGTATTTCATGGCCCCAAGAAAGGAAGTGCAAGCAGGCCTCAAGTAGGACTAATGCCTAGAAATGAAAGTTATCATCATTCTCTCCTCTTGTTCACCAGAAGCTCAGTGGTGAACGTAATTACAAAGGTAACAGCAAATCTTCAACATATGTGTGCACAAACTTCCCTAAAACCCACACTACCTCACCATCCCCCACTATCACCTCTGCCACTCTTCAAGACTGGAGAGTGCTCTGGTTGCCTACCACTGTGTAACAACTACTCCCAAAAGTTAGTGGCTTAAAACATCAATCATCTTATTAAATTTCATGACTTCATGGGTTGGGAGTCCAGGCAGGACTCAGATGAGTAATTCTTCCTTTCCATGTGGTTTCAGTGGAGGTCACTTGGTGGTAGCCAGCCAGCAGGTGGGCTTGTGTAGGGGCCCGAGTCAGCTCCACTCAAAGGTCTGGCATCTTGGTGGGGTTGGCTGGAAGGCTGACCTCAGCTGAGACTCTCAGCTGAGCACCTACCCATGGCCTCTCCAGCATGGTAAGCTTGGAGTAGTCAAATTTCTTACATGGCAGCTCAGGGCTCCCCAGAAACCCAGGTGAAAGCTGCAAGGCTTCTTTTGATCCAGTCTCAGAAGTCTCAGAACAACACTGCTACCACATTGTATAGTGAAACAAGCCAGCTCGAATTCAAGAAGAAGCGAATTAGACTCCACCTCTCGATAGGATTATTAATTAATTTGTGGCCTTCTTTAATCTCCCACAGGTTGCTAGACAAGCATCCACAATACTTAAGTAGTTACTGCTTGCTTAGATCCAAGGGGTAAGATGAATGAGAAATGGAAACAAACATCTGATCAGTGGTTTAGGGGTACTCAGCAGATGTGCTGTGATGTGTCTTCTCCTCTAGGTGGCTCAGGTGAGAGACCTGGCGCCCATCAATCCTGCTCATTTCACCAGTGGGAAGCAGGTTTGAAGAAATGATGAGGAGGGGCTTCCCTGGTGGCGCAGTGATTAAGAATCCTCCTGCCAATGCAGGGGACACATGTTCAAACCCTGGTCCAGGAAGATCCCACATGCCACAGAGCAACTAAGCCCGTGCGCCACAACTACTGAGCCTGTGCTCTAGAGCCCATGAGCCACAACTACTGAGCCCACATGCTACAACTACTGAAGCCTGCGTGCCTAGAGCCCGTGCTCTGCAACAAGAGAAGCCACCACAATGAGAAGCCCACACACCGCAACGAAGAGTAGCCCCCGCTTGCCACAGCTAGAGAAAGCCTGTGCACAGCAACGAAGACCCCATGCAGCCAAAAATAAATAAATAAAATAAATTGTAAAAACAGAAGTGATGGGGCTTCCCTGGTGGTGCAGTGGTTGAGAGTCCGCCTGCCGATGCAGGGGACACAGGTTCGTGCCCCGGTCCGGGAAGATCCCACATGCCGCAGAGCGGCTGGGCCCGTGGGCCATGACCGCTGAGCCTGTGTGTCCGGAGCCTGTGCTCCGCAATGGGAGAGGCCACAACAGTGAGAGGCCCATGTACCGCAAAAAAAAAAAAAAAAAAAAGACCACTGGTGTGAAAAAGCTTGTATAGTACTTTTATGTAACTCAGGGTACACTGATCTGGCAGGACACCTGGAGCTGAGTCTAGTGTGCTACTAGGATGGTTCCTTGAAGCTTGGACAGAATAATGACCTCCAGAAAATGAGGAAATGCCTTGGCACAGTGCTGATAGGATCAGAAGGCTCAGGAAAGTGGGGAACAATATATTACATGAGACCTGAAAACCCACCAATTGACTATAACCCAGGACAGCCCAGAGACACTCCCTTCATTAAGACAACAAAGAATGCATTGCTGAGAGGGACACTGAAATATTTGAAAAGCTTGGTTTAGCTGTCCTCTGAAGGTCACTATTAAAAATGGGAGAATCTGCCATTGAGCTGGACTCCATAGAGTAAGTAAAACTATGAGGATTATGGAATGGCAAATGGCGGTGCTTAATTATCAGAGGCAAGACGGGTGTAATTATAATACTGGTCAGCAAGACTTGGAGTGGCAATCGGGATGCCTTGAACACCAGGTATCTGTAGCAATCATAGTGTTACAAGGAGTGCTGATAAATGGAGAGCAGATCAGAGACTACTTAACTTCCATAACCAATAAAATGAAAGAACCAGAGAGCAGAAACCTGTGTAAGTTGCAATAAGGCAAAACCATAGTCCCTCACCTATTTTCTAAATCTAAATCAGTATAGAAGCCCAGGACCCATGAATTTAAGAGAAGTCTAGGTCCAGCTGAGGAAGGTATCAACAGCAACACTGTGAGTATAGAAAATATTTCCCCAAACCTACCCTCAAAGGTGCATGTGTCCATTTGCTAGGGTAACTATATACTGGGTAAAGAGGAATATCTAGGTCTGTGCTACCTGAAATGCAATCACATTCCTATAGATAGAGCAGGGATAGAGGGTATATGGAGGCCAGAAGATAGATAGAATTTTATTTGTAATGTATAATTGGGATTGATATTCTTAATAGCTGGCAGAACTTCACATTGATTCCCTGACCTGTGGAATAAGAGCCAGAATGATAGGAAGAGTTATATGGGTGCTTATTCCTACACCTAGCCAAGATAATAAACCAGAAGCAATGTCACATCTCAGGTGGAACTGCAGAACTTAGAACCATCGCCAAAGACTTAAAGCATGTAGGCGTGTCAATCCCCATCAAGTCACCTGACTGTCCCCAGCAAAAACCAGGTAGGTCATGACAGAGGACAGCATACTACCACAAACTTAATGGGGTGATGACCCAAAGTTCATCTGCTGTGTCAGATATAGTATCTTCACTAGAACAGATCAACACAGCCTCTGGCATTTGGTATATGGCCATTGATCTGGCAAGTACATTCTTCTCAATCGTTATCAGGAAGGAAGATCAAAAGAGGTTCACTTTTTTTTTTTTTTACATCTTTTTTGGAGTATAATTGCTTTACAATGGTGTGTTAGTTTCTGCTTTATAACAAAGTGAATCAGCTATACGTATACATATATCCCCATATCTCCTCCCTTTTGCGTCTCCCTCCCACTCTCCCTATCCCACCCCTCTAGGTGGTCACAAAGCACGGAGCTGATCGCCCTGTGCTATGCGGCTGCTTCCCACTAGCTATCTATTTTGCATTTGATAGCGTACATATGTCCATCCCACTCTCTCACTTTGTCACAGCTTACCCTAACATGAGAAGGAAGAGCAGTACACATTCACTCTTTCTTACCCCTAAGGGCTCTCTTCTGCAGACTCTTCAATGGTCCTGATATTCTGCAGACACCACATTTGCCCACCATATTGATAATATCAATCCAATTTTACCTGGGGAGCAAGAAATCAACTAGATGCCCTAGTAAGAAACATGTTTGCCAGGAGGTAGGAGAAAACTTCCACAAAGATTAAGGAGCCTGCCACACCAATGAAATTTTTAAAGGTGCAATAATCTAGGATATGCTGGCAAATCCTCCTTAAGGTAAGGAAAAACTGTAGTGCCTTGTAATCTCTACCACTAAGAAAAAGATTTTTTTGGATTTTAGGGGCAACGGATATGGCTCTTGGAAATAATGTTCCAATTCATATATCAAGTGATTAAGAAGCTGCAAATTTTGAGTGGCGCCCTGAGTAAAAGAAGACTCTGCCCAAATCAAGAGTGTGGTGTAGGCTGCCCTGCCACATGGGCCATTTGACCCAATGGGTACAATGGACTGGGGATATCCTTAGAAGATAAGGATGGTGTCTGGAGTCTGACAAGACCCAGTAGGAGAATCTAGGGTTCTGGAGCAATGCTATTCCTTCTGTGACACAGAAATATTTATCTTTTGAGAAAAAAACAACAATGACAACAACTCCTGGAGAGCTACTGGGCACTGGTAGAAAGTGAGTCAGAATGTGACCAGAGTTGCCCCTAATGAACTGGGTGTGATTAGATCCACCAAATCATAAGGTCAGCAACACAGCAACAATCCACTGCTATAGAAACTATACATTCAGGATTGTAGACTCTGAAGGCAAAAATAAATTACATTACAGTTGACCCAGACTCTCATGGCACCTAACCTTTGTTTTACTGACATCTCTCCCTAATCCACACCAATAGAAGAGGAAGATTCTCAGGCCCTGCTCAGTATATGCGGACAAGCTGTAAATGGGCTTCTTCTGCCCTAAACCAACCCCTTGAGGAGCGGCCCTGCAAGACAGTGGTGAAAGGAAATCCTCTTGACTGGCAGAATTAGGAATCCAACTTTTGGTGGGTCCCTGTGTGTGGAGGAAGAAGTGGTCTGATGTAGGCATGTTATCTGATATACTTGTGCTTTTGAACAGTGGCAAATAACTTGGCCAGTTGTTCAGAAACTAGGAAGGGGTAAGAATGAGAGATTAGAGACAAGCAAGTCCAGAGAAAAGGCATGTGGATAAACCTATGGAAGTGTACAGATCTTTGTATTTCTCACTAATGCCCATTGGAGAGCACCATTTCTGGAGATACATGCTCCATGCTGGCAGGCATGAGTTCTCTGTGGGGTCAAAAAGACAGCTTCCCTCACCAAGGCTGGTCTGCTATTCACCATTAGAAGCTGACCTGCTAGAAAAATGCCTGACATTGAGCCCTCTATAAAGCACCATCCACTTAGGAGACTTGAGAGCCCCTTGGTTGCATGGGACCACTTCTACCGTAAAAGTAGCTGTGATTTTCCCATAGTAGAATTGACACATACTCTGGATAGGGGTTTGCCCTGCTACCCACAGTGCCTTTGCTAACCCTACCAACCAAATACTTAACAGTATGTCTGATCTATCTGCATGGTATCCTGCACAACATTGCCTCAGATCAAGAGCCCCAAACTTATGATAAAGAAGTCAGGCTGGGACTTCCCTGGTGGTGCAGTGGTTAAGAATCCACCTGCCAATGCAGGGGACACATGTTCGGTCCCTGGCCTGGTAAGATCCCACATGCCGCAGAGCAACTAAGCCCGTGTACCATAACTACTGAGCCTGTGCTCTAGAGCCCGCGAGCCACAACTACTGAAGCCCGTGCACCTAGAGCCCGTGCTCCACAGCAAGAGAAGCCACAAAAATTAGAAGCCCGCGCACCGCAACGAAGAATAGCCCCCGCTCACCGCAACTAGAGAAAGCCCATGCACAACAATGAACACCCAATGCAGCCATAAATAAATAAATAAGTAAATAAGTAAATAAGTAAAATTAAAAAAAAAAAGGAAGTCAGGCTAATATGTACACGGCCATGGGATCTTCTGGTCTTACCACCACCTATTACAATGATATAATGGCTTGTTTGAGCTGAGCTAAGGAATCAGCTCAGGGGCACTCTCCTGTGGGGTTGGAGCAATGTCTTCCAAAATGCTGCTTATGTGTCAAACCAATGGTTGACATAATAGCTAGAATACACAGGTAGAGGAATTAGGAAATAGAAATCGTGTGGCCTCTTTTACCACATTTGTAACCGAGCAGGACCCTATGAGGCCTTCCCAGAATAGACCCTCACCCATGTCCTCCGCTAGCCTTTTGTCAGTGGAAAAACTTTAGCCAAAGAATAAATTTTATCAGAGAAGTGAAAAATGCAGGAAGAAAGGAAAACAGTCAAGCAAGACAAAAGAATAATACTTTAGCCATTAAACAAAGTCAAGGACCTTTAGTTCTTCCTCAGGGACTATAGATAATATTCTGAGCCATGTTCTTTGAGCTGATTTGCAGATACTGAAATCCCCACCACGTGGAAGAAGTTAACTGTATGCTGCCCACAAGCACCCAGACCCCAGATGGGTTGAAACAGAGGTTGATGAAGCTGATTCCCACTAACCTCACCCCCAGCCCACCAGAAGAATGTCCTTGAGCTGATCACACCCTGCTCCTTGAACACTGTAAGACCCCTCACTACCCCCTCCAGGCTGGGACACACAGTTTTGAGGGCATTAGCCCGCTGTGGCCCCCTTTGCCTGGCAAAGCAATAACATTCTTCTTTTCTACTTCACCCAAAACTCTCTCTCTCCATGATTCTATTGGCACTGGTGAACAGAGGCTGAGTTTCGTCAACATATTCACAGTGACCCATTTATAGAATTTGTATTTCCTCACCCTGTAAACCTAGGCTCTTCTAAAATGCACATCCTGATTCCCTGGGTTGGAAATGAGGAGACACAGTCAAGTTCCTCTGACTTTGAACCTGAGACTACCTCTTGGTCATTTTAGGCTCCTCCTGCCTGTGGATTAACAGGCGAAGAAAGGAGATACTGCACTGGTGGAGATAATTAACCCTGATTACTGTGAAGAGCAAGGATTTCTACCATACTATGGGAGCATGTAGGAGTATGTCTGGAATCTAGAAGATTCACCAGAGAATCTCCTGTAGCGTTAATCAACTATGATATTGTGAATGGACAATTACAAAAACCATGGCTGGACAAGGGTAAATCAGATAAGAGCTCAGTTCCTCAGGGATGAATGTCTGGGTTATCCCACCAGGTAAGTAACCTATACCAAAAAAAAAAATGATACAAATGAACTTATATACAAAACAGAAATAGACACACAGACATAGAAAACAAAGTTATGGTTACCAAAGAGGAAAGCAGGGTAAGGGATAAATTAGGAGTTTGGGATTAACATATATACACTACAATATATAAAGTAGATAACCAACAAGGGCCTACTGTATAGCACAGGGACTATACTCAATATTTTATAATAATCTATCAGAGAAAAGAATCTGAAAAAAATAGGTATATATGTATGTATAACCGAATCAATTTGCTATACACCTGAAACTAACACAACATTGGAAATCAACTATACTTCAATTAAAAAATAAAATAAAATAGAAAAAAAAAGAAAATAGTAAATGTCACAAGTCAGGGTTGTAGTTGTTTTTCCAGAGAGCTGGCTGATAAATGTTTATCAACACACTAATGCTTTCTTTCTGTCCTTCTTCACTCCCTCTGTGCCTTACATCTGCTTCCTCCAATTCCATTACCAAATAATCTACTTGCACATGAGCCTTTGTATCAGGCTCTGCTTTCACAAGCGTCTCGGCTAAGACAAATATCTACCTCATAGTGTTGTTAGGAGGTTTAAATAGGATCGTATTATAATAATATGACGGTGGCCAAGACTGAACAGTCTAGACCTAGAAAAATGTGCCCACCTTAGATGGTTTTACTTTTCTTATTGTCTCTTAAGGACCATGAGACAAAAATACTTGGAAATTCAACTGCCAGGCAGACTGAGGCAGGACAGGTGGGTGTTAGGATAGAAGCAAGAAGGGCTTTCTCCAGTCTGGTGCCTGGACAGGGTGACTTGGAGAGTTTGAGAGACAAATGTTCTGGCAGTGTCCTACAGAGGAAGGCTGGGCTTGCAGCATCGCTGGGCTGTTAGACTGTTCTATCGTTCTGGCTCCTCTGTTAAGTACTATGAAGCTTGAACTCCACCCCAACCAAGGAGTGGCACAAAGAACCTGAGCCGATTCTTTGGTCCTGATAGAGGGCTAATTTTCAGGCATAGCATGTGATTGACTTTGAAACCCCTTCTGACATTCTCCCCCTATTATGTAGGCATATGCCTCGAGAAAATGGCTAGATGCGTATGTGTATATGTATGTGTTCTTAGGCTGAGTAAGCTGTATCCCTAAAGTTGCATTGTCCAAAATGGTAGCCACTAGCCACATGTGACTATTTAAATTTAAATTAATTAAAATGAAATAAAACGTTAAATTCAGTTCCATAGTCAACTAGCCACATTTTAAGGGCTCAATAGGAAGTAATTACAGGAGAATGACATCGAATCATCAAAATGGTGAAGATGATGTGAGTTGCTGGATACTTTAACAATCCTTATTAAACCTAGCAGTAATCATTTTTGATATATATGTGTATCAAATCATAACATTGCACACCTTAAATTCACAAAATGTTGTACATCAATTATCTCTCAAAGCCGGGGAGAAAAAGAAAAAGAAGTAATCAAGTGCTCAATAACCACACAGAGAGAGAATACTTCCATTATCACAAAATTATCTTGTACGGTGCTGTGAAAGAGCTGTAGCACTTGGAACCCAGGTGTAGGGCATCAGGGAACAAACAACGCTGAATGTATCAATGGGGAAGCGATCTCTCCTCTATTCCCTGCACTTGGAACGCTGTTAACCAACCTCTGAACTCCCTTCTCCCACTGGAGCCAGGGAGAACTGCCCTGGCCCTTGGGACCACCAGCGACACCTTGTGGCAGCAAAAGCAACAACCGTTAAAAGATACCCTCTCCCTGGGGACCTGAATTGAGTTTCTGGTTTTCTGTCCTCTGAGCACATGTAACCAGAACCAGCCTATTGTGCCTGAGAGAGATTATACATGTATTATCACTTCCCATGAGTAGTGACTATGCTAAATTTTTCACATGTATCTTCCCGTCTAATCAGAACAAGAACCTTATGAGGTGAATGTTTTTGGTATTATTCCCATTTTAGAGATGAGGTAGCTGAGGCTCAGGGAGACTGATTAATCTGAAGTCATTAGTGGTGGGACTGGGAAGAAGGCTGCTCTTGTGCTAGTCGATTGGGTTTTCTAGTCATGTAATTTGAGTACTAAAAGGAATTTGAAGGAACAAAAAATGTGACCATTTTTATCCCCAAAATGGTGCCATTGGATGTAGCGTGTACAAATACAGGGCACAGGAGGGATATTGCACGTGTTAATTTTCTTTCTCCAAGCCTTTGTCTTCTGGGGGGTTTGCTTTGTCATTAAACTTTTATTATCCTCAGTGGTAAATCAGTCTTCCCTGTTCACAGATTCCTATCCCCAAATGAATACATTCAAAGACTATATTTCAGCAAGACTGTACATTATAGAAAATAAATTCCATTAAATTTGAAATCATAAATTTGCTACCAAGTTATATTACACCCTATTTATGAGAGTCAAAGCATATCAGTGCTAGGTTCATATGGCAGCCATTTCAGAGACTTTTTTTTTTTTTTTTTTTTTTTTTTAACGGTACGCAGGCCTCTCACTGTTGTGGCCTCTCCTGTTGCGGAGCACAGGCTCCAGATGCACAGGCTCAGCGGCCATGGCTCATGGGCCCAGCCGCTCCGCGGCATGTGGGATCTTCCTGGCCCGGGGCACGAACTCGTGTCCTCTGCATCGGCAGGCAGACTCTCAACCACTGCGCCACCAGGGAAGCCCAGGGAAGCCCTCAGAGCCTTTTTATAAATGTATAACAAAGGAACAAAATTATAGTATTACCTGCAAAGGTTTTTCAAGGTCTCCAACTGCCAATTTTTTTTTTTTTTTTTTTTTGCAACTCAGACATTGACTTCTGTTGCATGTCAAGTGTGCTTTTTGTGAGCTTCCACCACCTGTCAATCACTGAGTCTTTAATTAGGGCTCTTCCAAGGAGACTCTGACATCCCAGAGAGTGATGCTTCCACATGGCTCCTTGCCCTCTTTCCCAAATCAAACACCGTGTCAGCAGACACGGTCAAAAGAGAAGCTTGCTACTTCTTGGGAGATATTTTAAAGGGCAGATTTTTTAAGTGAGGGCGGGGGAAGTGGAGTGTGTGCTGGGAATGTTGAGTCGTCGGAAGCAGGGCAGGAGAAGCACGCTGCGCCTGAGAAAATGGCTTCCAGAGCCCCACTCCAGCCAGCAGCCACTAAATGTTGTTCTGATGATTTTGTGAGGGTAAAAAAATGATAGGTGTTGCCTCCTGGGAAGTTGATACTCAGCAAAAACAGAGCCGGACACTGCTGAAAGGGCTTCCAGGCACCAGCTGGGTCTACAGCTGCTCAGCTTCCCAACTTCCCTGACGAACCAGCATTTTTGTTTTGGGCAAGGACTGTTCCAAGTAGCCTCTGACTCAGAAAAGCCAATGAGGGCCAAGGGGAGGGATGTGAACAGAAGCAGAGGGCAGGTGGAGCTAGCCAGATCGTGAGAGAGAATTGTCTGTAGCGGGAAGGACGTGGTGCTAGGACTCAGAAGATGCAGCCTGCTTTCTTATTTGAATGATTCCCTTGTTTCTGGAGGACACAATGGTTACTGAAAAGTCAAAGCAGTGGGTACCACCCCAGAGATGGGTGATCCTCACCCCAACAAGTCTTGTTAGAACGTTAACTCAACCAGCCCCTTCTCCCTCTCTCCATTTGTGGGAAATAGATGAGTGCCAACCTTCATCCCAGCGCTGTTCAACAACTCCATTTCCTGCATTGCTGTGGCCCTGCTGCTCCCAGGATTGGGAGGGGAGGGACAGGAGTCTTCCTGTCTCGGCATCACTGTGGCTACCACCTCTTTGCCACTGCCTCTGATCTTCAGGCTCACAGATATTTCTCCCCTTGACAGGCTTTTCCCCACCAAATGTGACAATTCTCTCAGTCAATTTTAGATGTCCTAGAATCTTATTGGGGTCCTCAAAAACTAGGGTGACCATATCATTTGTACCAAATTATTTATGCTTTTGAGGGTGAAGGGGCACTATTAATTAGTATGCCAGGGCAACAGGCATAAACTGGGAATGTCTCAGACAAACCGACATACATTCATCCTTGACTAAAAAAGTCACTTTGAAGTGTGAGGTTTATAACCACCTCTGTGGGGACGCTAGGAGAGACAATGGTATGGGACACCACTTTGGGGTGCACAATTTGTCTGCTTTGGTGAGCTTCATTCTGAGCCCAGAAGCTTAGCCTGGTTCATCCGGCTGGCAGCGTGATTCCCTACCTTCCTGGAACTGTCTCCCTCTCCTTCGAGGAAATAGGAGGCCTTCGCCTTCCTGCCTTTGTCCAAGAGCCTATCCCTATCTGGGACCTTTCACCCCAGGGTCCCCTCTCCTTTCTCAGGGGGCCCAGCATCCCCCAGGCAGGTAGCTCTCTGGTGGGCACAATTTCTACTACTAGAACCACTGCCCCAGCTGCAGGGTGGCCCTAATTTCCAGATCCAGAAGGGGGCTACAAGATTTGTCACTTCTTGGTGGGAGAGTCAGGCTGGGAGACACAGTATGAGAGAGTGGATTTCCAGGAGAGCTTGATGTTTTACAGAGATGACAGGATCTGAATTTTTAAAACTTATTTTACTGAAGTATAGTTATTTGCAATTTAATTAAATTTCCTAATTTCTGCTCTACAGCAAAGTGATTCAGTTATACATATATATTCTTTTTCATATTCTTTTCCATTATGGTTTATCACAGGATATTGAATGTAGTTCCCTGTGTTATACCATAGGACCTTGTTGTTTATCCAAGGATCTGATATTTAGATCAGAAGCTTCTGGGTCCTATTTCTGGGAAAGGCAAAGAGCAAGAAGACTGAGTAGAAGAGAGTAAAATTAAAGTTTATATATAAAACAAAACAGCCATTTCTAAAATGAGGGAAATGCCAATCAGTGAAGCATCTGTCCCTAGAAATATACAGGTTTCTTTTCAACTTTTCTGATAATGGAGATGGGTGAGTGTGGTGGTGGAGAGAGGGTGGGGGTCTAGCAGAGGACTTACCAATTTTTCTTGACATGGGGAATTAAAAGTCTACAAGCGTTATTTCTAAAACCTAATGAAGCAAGAATTCAAAATGGAATTTCTTGCCATGGTTTCAGCTATATAAAAACCATCTAGTCATAGGAGCAAGAACCAGAAGGGAACAAGAAAACTGAACTATTCAGATTATAGGAGTGAGGGGAAGGTGAAGGTGGCTTTCTCTATTTCCTTTCTTCCTATTATAGCAGCTATAACATTAAGAATAATTCAACTGAATGCAGCGGTCACAGACCTTACAGCAGACAATCCTGGCTCCTCCTGGGTAGGAGCTCAGCTGCAGGAGCATATTTCCCATCCAAGTGAGAGCCAGAGGGTAGGGCTGGGTCTTGGGGAGACACCCTGGCAGTGTGATAGGAACACAACCAGAGCATCCCCAGTATGTGACCAGACACAGACCCACCCACTCCTGCCCACCAAAGCCGAACCAGCTTCCTGTCTCTCTCGGGCCATCACACCAGCCGGGAAGGACTGAACCCTCAATGAACTATTTCCTTCCAGGACCCAGGCAGAACCAGAGTGACTTCATCTTACATTGGGAGACAAGGTTGATCAGTCAAAGCCTTCTCTGGCTGAATCTTACTGACGTTGACAAATCTATTTCTTGATTCATGCTACATCTTGAGTCAAACTCTAGTCACTATCCAAACGCTGGCCTTGATTCTATTTTGAGGGTGAAGACATTAGCTGAAATTTCGGTGACCTTTTCCATGTAAACCCAAGTAGAATTTGTGGGCTCGGAAAGGTTTTGTGCACTTCATAGACATCTATGTACTTTAGGTTCTTCAAAAATAGAGATAATAAGTAATAGCTAACATTTTTAAGTACTTACTATGTACCAGGGACCATGCTAAGCAATTCCTTACATGGTCTTATTTACTGGCTCCCTAGGATGTCATGCCCTCCCTGCTTCATCTGCTCCAGCTCCTACACAACTACCAACTGATGAGCTCTGGGGAGAAGGGACAATAATTATCCTCACTTTGCAGATGAGGAAAGAGAAGCTTAGATTAAGAAATCTGCCCAGGGTCACATTCAATACTGGGAACCTGGCCTTTGGACTCCAAAACCTGCACTCATAACCAACATACTTATATGCCTTGAGGGAAATAAATGACCTGCGGTCAATCACCGACATGTTTAAAGTTTTATTTTTTAGTTGTTTATTCTAAATCTGAAAGGAACCAAGAGATGATTGTTGTACATCTCCTTTCTTTAAAGAGAAAACTGTTAGAACTTCTCTGGTGGTCTAGTGGGTAAGAATCCATGCTCCCAATGCAGGGGGCCTGGGTTCGATCCCTGGTTGGGGAGCTAGATCCCACATGCATGCCACAACTAAGAGCCCGCATGCTGCAACTAAGACCCAGTGCAGCCTAAATAAATAAATATTAAAAAAAAAAAAACTTGGAAACTGTCATCTCTGGGTCCCTGAATCAGTTCAGGACCAAAAGAATAAGGCATTGTGAGTGGACGGGCGAGGTTCTGGGTCTGCTGGTGGCGGGGGTGGAGGAAGATTCCACAGACCCGCAGTTTGTCTTATGTTTGTCCATAAGACAAACGTGCTGGGCAGCCCCAAGCCACAGTCACCTGAACCTGCAGTTTTGGCCAGTCCCAGACTCTCCATGGACACACCACTTCATCCTTCCTTGGGGAAGGAAAGTGATTGTCTATCCCCACCCCTGGGACTGCTCACCCCAGAGAGCTTGAGTCTATAAATAAAGCTGGTCAACTCCACCAGACAGGCTAAGCCTTCATCTAGCTTGACATACTGAATGTCAGCAAGGCTGAAAGAAGGGTGAGGAAGAAGAGAGGGCTGCTGCCACTCCTCTGACTCAGCACATTACTCACCAACAGTGACTGAGCGGCTACCTGTGCTCTGACAGAAGCCTACCTAGATTATTCTGCAACCAGGAGCCTTCTTGACCTAGAGGGTGGAGCCTCTTGGAATGAGGATTACAGTCCCCAAAAGCAGTGTCCCTTCCTTGCAGCCTAAGTGGTTACCTTTTTTTTTTTTTTTTTTTTTTTTTTGCAGTACGCGAGCCTCTCACTGTTGTGGCCTCTCCCATTGTGGAGCACAGGCTCCGGACACGCAGGCTCAGCGGCCATGGCTCACGGGCCCAGCTGCTCTGCGGCAGGTGGGATCTTCCCGGACCGGGGCACGAACCCGTGTCCCCTGCATCGGCAGGCGGACTCTCAACCACTGAGTCACCAGGGAAGCCCTAAGTGGTTACCTTTAATGGAATAATAACAATAGCTAACAACAATGGAGCGTGTGCTGTGGGCCAGACACCATGCTCCGAGTTTAACCAAGCAGGACCTTATGGGACCTTCCTGGGACAGATCCCACCCCCGTATCCTCTGCTGTAGCTCCTCTCTGAAGTACATAGATAAGAGTATCTCATGCATATTTCCTGAGTTTTTCAGATGCTAAAAAAACACCACCAAATGGAAGAAATTAACTACTTGATGATCATGAGCATGTAGCCCCTGGACCTTCTGGGGCCTAAGGATGGATAACATGAACCACCCTGTTACCTCAACACCAGCCAATCAGAGAATTGTGCACATGCTGATCACATACCCTGCGACCTCCTTCCCTCACCTCGTCTTTAAAAATGCTTTGCTGAAACCCTTCGAAGAGTTTGGGGTTTTGGGGGGGCATGAGCCACCCGTTCTCCTTGCATGGCCCTGTAATAAACCTTTCTCTGCTCCAAACTCCAATGTTTCAGTATTTTTTGGCCTCATGTGCACCAGGCACATGAATTTGTGTTCAGTAACACAAGCCCTACATGTACCATCTCATGTAATATTTACAATGACCCTGTGAGGTAAGTGCCCTTACTATTAGCATCCCCATTCTACAGATGAGAACATTAAGGCTTACTGAAGCTGAACCAGTAATACTGTTTGACTCTCCATGCCTGTTCTGCTCCCTGCTCTGCACTGATTTGTCTGGCCTCTGTGACTGCATCAACAGGGCCTTTTTCCCCTGTGGTTCCAGTTGAGTTGGACCAATGGCAGGCACTGAATTGAGACAGGAAACCAGCAGAAGGGAGGTATGGGCATTTATCCCCCCTCCTCATTCCTGCTGGACTAGCTTTGGCAGTGGCCCCTGGACCACAGCTCTGGTCCGGTACTGTGGGCCCCACCCTACTATGGCCCCCACCCCCCGGTTCAGGTAACTCTGTTCCTTCCTCTTCTCCCTTCTGGCAGGAAGTTGACCATGGCTCCCCCTGCTGTTAGCCCCTGGGGGCTTCACCATCCATCCCTGGTTACCTGAACCTTCCTCAACCTGGGGTTGGTGGAGGGGCAGAGGGGAGGGTGACTCTCTTCGTTAAACTCTCTTCAGTTCAGTTCTTTGAGTGTACCAGCTCCTTCCTGCCAGGACCCTAGCTGAGGCAGACACTGAATTTCTTGCTCAAGTTAGCACAGCTCAATATGGTAAAGCTGGGATTAGGAATCCTGGCAGTCTGACTCCAGAATCCACATGGTAAATCACTATCTACATTGGTTAAAGCACCAAATAAGGTTACCAATGACAGGAGAAAGAGAGTCCAGATCCTGATTTCAAATCCTTTGTCCTTTGCCAGATGCTGCCATTTAGACAAATATGGTTCATAGTCAGAGCTATGTACTGGGCCTTGCTTTTTCTCCAGACTATCAAGGTCACCCCAATTTCTCAGAATGGTCAGGGCCACTGAGAATGACCTGTCCAGAGGCCTAAGAACAGGGGAAGCCTTTCTCTCACCCAGACCAGGCCCATCCTCCCACGTGTCACCCAACCACTAGCCAAACTCGATCACCCCTGTGGGATCCGGATGAGTTACAGCATACCACCTGCCCCTCTGCAGTCCTCCCCCTATTGCACACCCTGTGGAAGTCAAGTCCAAATCACCTCCAAGGCTCTGGTGAGTCCCATTGTCTCCCTTGCTCTGAACTCTGCCTGCAGCTGAAATAACTCACTTTATGCCTCCACGCTCCATCATAGAGCCCAGTTGGTGTTCTGGGTCACGCTAACCTAAACATGAAACTTGTTAGAGCTAAAACTGGCCAGACCAGCTAGGTCTCCAGCCCCTTGTGCTTCACTTGCACGTCTTCTTTCCATGTGTTTTTCTTTTCTTTCATTAATGATTCCTTTGCACCTTATTGCTTAAAGTAAATCACTTGTTAGTTAAAGCTATGTCAGGCACCTGGTGTTTTTCCCCTTTGAATCACTCCCTAACACTCCTTTTCTTTGTAAGCACTGTTCATTCCACAGAGAAGATCACAGTACGATAACCCCGGAGACCACCAGAGCCCATCTCTGGAACTCCTGACACCAGCCTTGATGGTTTTGAAATGTTCCAGGAGCACAGAAGAATGTAGACCCCACCCCTGCCCCGATCCTCATCAAGAACCCTGTTTTGAGCTTGTAACACTATAAGTTTTACTCACTGAACCCTTTCAGGAAGGACACAGTCTTGAGGGCACTAGCCTGCTGTGGCCTCCTTTGCTTGTCAAAGAGATAAAGCCACTCTTGTCTCCATGATTTTGGTTTGGTGCCATTGTACAGGGTCCGAGATATCGGTAGCAAACTTAGTCGTGGGTTTGATTTTCACAAACACTTCAAAAGGCATGTGTATATTTAATAGACTTCCCACTGAAGTAACAAACAACTGCAACTAAGCGTTAAACATCCTTGTCTTTAAAAGAGCTTTGGACACTCTCCCGCCATGGATTTGTCACTGGCTGCTTCTCCCCACACGAAACCCAACTGTCTACTGTCTTGCCCTCTTCTCACTGCTTTTTCCTCGTCTTTTCAAGAATAAAAAGCAGGGCAGTTTGATTTTCTTCTTTGCTGCTTTGGCTCCTGCACCCGCTTCAACAGAGAGTAGATTTTCAACGCATTTCCTTTAACAAAGCTCTCTCTCCCTGCATAAGAAAAATTCTGGGAACAGCTGCTAACTCAATAGTCACTGTGTCACACATCAAGGTAGATGGTCACCTCCATAATGCAGCTAGAAGCTGCCTCACCTGCACTGTGCAGACAAGAAGTCTGGGGGAAAGATACATATGGTTTCACTTCCAGCAAAGAGAGTCAATTGTGAAACATCTAAAGGCACAAAGCACCGTAGGAGGTAAAGAGCTCAGAATTCAGCCTAAAGACTTTTTGGGAGCCTCTCTTTTCCACTAACTGAGTGTAATCAGGCCAGTGATGTCATGTTTCTGAGCTTTCATTCCTACTAAATTTGAGAACCATCTACTAAAGCAGTGGTCCTCAGAGTGAGGTTCCTAGACCAGCAGCATCACCTGGAAACCTGTTAGACATGCAAATACTCAGACCCCACCCAGACCTACTGAATGAGAAACTCTGGGGGTGGCGCCCCCTGTGCTTTAAGAAGTCCCCCAGTGATTCTGATACAGGCTCAAGTTTGAGAACTCTTGTGTTAAATCAACTTTCTACCATCTGATGTAAAAGCAGATGTAAAAGCATTTTTCTGGACCATAGATTCCTAGCCCTGGATGCACTGTAGAATCTTCAAGAAAGTATTAAAGATACTGGTGGACAGCACCTAACCCAGACCAATTAAAGCAGAACCTCCGAGGATAGGGCTGGGGCGGGTTAGCTCTAAAAGCTCCAACGTCCAGCCAAGTTTAGAAGCACAATGCTAGACTCCAGGTAGCTATTCAAATATGAAGTGTTGTTATTGTGATGTTTTTCTCCCAAGCCTGTGGCCTTTACAGTTAATGGCCTTGTCTTCTAGTCAGGAAGAGGGTCGGGGGGGAGGGGAACAGTCATGTTTGAAAGTGATGGAATACTTTACAGTATCTGAAACTGATCCATGACCACTTCTAAGGCATGTGCCTTAGGCATGAAATAGCGGTTGGCATTTTCTATACAATAATTTTAAAGAAACATGGAGAGGTCTAAAATCAGCTGAGTCAAGCATCTACTTACCTCAGCATTGTGTTCTTGATTAATAAATCTGGAGGAAAAGAAGTTCCTTTGAAATGCACCATATTGAAAGAAATATCCTTATAAAGTGCGCCAAGGTGAGCTCCGGCTTGCCTGTCGTCAGAACCATGTCAACATTGCTGAGTGCAACTTCTGTCTGTCCCCTCCCACTGCAAGCAAACAAGACGTGTGTTTGAGAACTATCTCAAAGTTTCCACTCTCTCGCCCTCTTCTCTCTTCTCTCCGCTGCCTTTTCTCTCTGGTCACCCACTGGCTGGGGGACTCAGGCTAGCCACGCCATCTTTCTGAGCTTTCACGTCTTCATCTACTAAATCAGTGAGTCTCAGACTGCAGGCCCCAGGCCAACAGAATCAGCATCACCTGGGAACTTGTTAGAAGGGCAAAGGCTCAGGCCCCAGCAGACCTACTGAATCTGAAACTCAGGGGGTGGGACTCAGCTGTCTGTGATTTAAGAAGCCCTCAGGTGATTCTCAAGCATAGATTAAGAACTATTTTTACCTAACTTCCAGTTATAAGTCCTGCCGATAGCTTGTACTGACTAGACTTAACAATACTACATTGTGTACTTGAAAGTTGCTAAGAGAGTAGATCTGAAAAGTTCTTATCACAAGAAAAAATTGTAACTATGTGTGGTGATGGTTATTAACCAAACTTACTGTGGTGATCATTTTACAATATGTACATATTGCAAACCATTACGTTGTACAGCTAAAACTAACACAATGTTATCTGTCAATTATATAAAAAAAAGAACTATTGTTCTCGACTGGTGGTTGCCAAGGGGGAGGGCGTTGGTGGAGGGGTGGAGTGGTAGGTTGGAGTTAGCAGATGTAAGCTTTTATATATGGAATAGATAAACAACAAGGTCCTACTGTAGAGCACAGAGAACTATATTCAGTATCCTATGATAAACCATAATGAAAAAGAATATTTAAAAAAGAATGTGTATATATATATATATAACTGAATCACTTTGCTGTACAGCAGTAATTAACATTGTAAATCAACTATAGTTCAATTTAAAATTTTTTAACTTTTTAAAAAATAAAAAAATAAACTATTGCTCTTAAATATTGTTATGACACTCTTCTCTCACAAACACCCTTGTGTGATATCATTTGATGGCCAGTTTTCTTGCCAGACATCCAAAGCCCTCACACTCTCTTTACTCCCCTTCCCTGAAATAGGCGAAGTTCTTAAGATGTTTGCACCTCTTCCCTCTGCCTTGATTGCTCTTCCCAGTGGCTTCTTCACATCTCTCAGGTGACAGCACTCTACAAAATAAGGGCATTATTACCATATATTATTATTTTATTTGACTATTTTAATCTCTCTCTTCCCTAAAGTGGGAGCTCATGAAGTAGGGGACCATATCTATTCAATTTGCTGTATCCCCAGAACTTATATTACTGTGCCCAGCATGGCCAGAACTGTCCAATAGAACATTCTGTGATGATGGAAATGATCTACATCCACTCTGGCCAATACGGTAGCCACTAGATACATGTGGCTACTTGGGCACTTGAATAAGGCTAGTATGCCTGAAAAACTGAATTTTAATATTTAATTTAATTTTTATTAATTTAAATTTAAATAGCCATGTGTGGCTCCTCCTGAGCATAGTAAACAGCACAGTTCTAGGCACTCAAAAAAGTGAAAATGTATTTCTTTTTTTTCTTTTTCTTTTTTTTTTTTTTTGCGGTATGCGGGCCTCTCGCTGTTGTGGCCTCTCCCATTGCGGAGCACAGGCTCCGGACGCACAGGCTCAGCGGCCATGGCTCATGGGCCCAGCCACTCCGCGGCACGTGGGATCTTCCTGGACCGGGGCACGAACCTGTGTCCCCTGCATCGGCAGGCAGACTCTTAACCACTGTGCCACCAGGGAAGCCCATGTATTTCATTTTTGAATGAATGAATGAAAATGTATTTCATTCATTCATGGATGAATGAATCCCATAACAAAAGCACTAAGAATGCTATTTTTTTTTAATTTGCCACTATTGGTAAAAATATATTCATTGACTTTGACTCATACAACTACCTTGCCTGCCAAAAACTTGCATTTTACTCTAGGTAGGAACTATCCTTTCCATTCCAATGAAATTATTCTCAAGTTATCACCAGCGATCTAGTAAAAAGTTTTAGCTGGGAATGGGAAGAAAAAGGTAGAAACTAGGCATGTTAAATTGGCCTTGAATGTAAAATTGAATTATTCCTTTCATAGGCGCTTTGGGGTGTAGAGACCAAAAGAAATAATCAGTGGTCTCTTCCTACCTCTGATGGACTCTGCTTAGAGCCCTCACAAGGCTGCCTATAAACTCTAGAACAGCTGAGGACAGAGGAAACTGGGTCTGTGCTCTGTCAGAGGAGATATGAATGAAAAGAATACAAGCAAAAGTATTTGTATTACAACTCATCTTACAAAGTCACTTAACCTCTCTGAGCCTCAGCTTCCTGCTCTATAAAATGGAGATAATAATGCCCAACTCACATGACTATGTCAAACACTTGGCATGCAGAATGCATTAGTTCCCTTCTTTCATGGCCAAAACTTTAACAAGTCCAAGAGAGCTCTCTCTACTGGAAAGGTTTGTTCTCTCTCAAATATCCCCGCCTTCTGTACTTTTTGAACATGGCCTTCAATGAAGCTTATCCTGACCCTGTTTTTACTGTTCCTTTGTCTTCAAGACTCTTAGGTACATAATTTTACACTTTGGGGAATATTCATCATTATTTTGGTTAGTACTGGATGGTTTGACATACTGTAAAATCCCCTTTATCAGATGTACTGGAATATACCCACAGCCTAAACTTCCTTTTCTTTAAAATAAAGGAGTTAAGCTAAAAATGAGATTCAAGGACTCTTCCAGCTCTAAAATCACTATATCCTCTGGTTACAGTTTCTGACAAGGATGCATGTGGCCTAAATATGTCATCTTCATTATTAGAGATATCATAATACTAAATTGGGTTCTGATGTCCTGAAATACTCCTGCAGTTTAATACCAGGTCACAGTGTGTTTTCTTGCTTTGTACCCCCAACTCGTCTACTCTCTCTCTCACTGTCTTTTTTTTAAATAAATTTAATTAATTAATTAATTAATTAATTTTGGCTGCTTTAGGTCTTTGTTGCTGCAGGCAGGCTTTCTCTAGTTGTGGTGAGCGGGGGCTACTCTTCATTGTGGTCGCGGACTTCTCATTGTGGTGGCTTCTCTTGTTGTGGAGCACGGGCTCTAGGGCGCATGGGCTTCAGTAGTTGTGGCATGCAGGCTCAGTAGTTGTGGCACACGGTCTTAGTTGCTTAGTTGCTCCGCGGCATGTGGGATCTTCCTGGACCAGGGCTCGAACCCGTGTCTCCTGCATTGGCAGGCAGATTCTTAACTACTGGGCCATCAGGGAAGTCCCTCTCTCTCACTGTCTTAGTCTGGGTTTTCCCCAAAACAGAAAATGAGACAAAGGCCTCGATGAAGTAGTTAGTTTGAAAATGTGATCTCAGGGAACAGGAGTATAGGTGGAGGATAGAAGAGGGAAGGAGGGAAAGGATTAGCCAGGATGCATCATCAGGTTGGCCACTGTTATGGATGACTAGCTCCCACTCTCACCAGATTTCTGAGGATCCTTATAAATTGCAACTCCAAACTGTCTGCCTGTGAGAGGAAAAGGAAAGCATTTTTCCATCCATCCCCATTCGACTGGCCAAGGGTGGCCTCACACATGTCAACTCCCTCCTACCTGTGAGTTGCACATGCCTGAGCACTGATCTGGTTCCCATGGTGTGGTGTCAGGACACTCTGGTATGAGATAAATGAGAGGCTCACAGCACGAGGCTGGTCTCTGTCAGGCTGCACCCACACAAAGCTGCCTGAAGCCTGCACAGAACTGGTGACCACAGTAGTGGCATGAGCAAAAGGATTTGGAGCGTTGCCCAGGAGGTGTCTGATGCCATCCATTTCTTGCACTTTGTTGTGCCCCCCTCCTTTTATATTCCCTGTGTCATAGATAGTCCCCTTCAAGCTGGCTGCCAGCCACAATCTCTGCAAAAACATTGCCGCTGTTGCATCTGATCCCAAGAGCATAATAATCTTCTTCATCTTCCCCCTCCATCACCCATTCAGACTTCTCTCACCCTTGGCTAGCATCTTGGTGGGTCTAGGTTGCTTGCTTGGAGGGTGACCTTGAGTATCAGAATTTCAGCACAATACACAGGTGAGACTCCTGAAACACTCCCATAGAGGCATCTCTTAATCTTTCACAACATTCCCTGTGTTGATAATGGACTGACCTGAGCCTGTCATTTTCTTCATTTTCTTTTTCTAAAGCTTCCAAAGTAGTCTAAAATCCCAGCCACCTCAATTCTTAAAGTTACCAGAGCTCCCATACTGCTTAAGGACCACAACTACCACACAACCCAATACTTTGCCTCTGCCTTCACCCCATCCCAATCCACCATGGGTCTTAATAATTGAGATGCTGCTGGCCAGGTATCACCACTCCACCTCCCACCAACAATGGGGTCCTTATTACCTCCGACCAGTGAGCCCGCTTCAAAATTCCTGTCCCAACTATGGCAGCCTGGGTTCCCCGAAAGAGCCTGAGACAAAGTATTGTGTGCAGATCAAGTGAAACAGGGAAGGAAGAAAACCAATACAAGGATGAGTTTTCAAGGTGCACTGCAATGGACAACGGGGGATCCCTCCTAAGGAACATTCTGAGGAGTTTCATGAAATGAACCTGAGAACCTGCCACATGAACAACAAATGGTGAGAGCATTATCCATTGGCTTCCATCCCCATTGGTTAAGACCTACCAGGTTAGCCCTCCTGCATTTCCAGGCTATACATGTGTGAATGCCAAGCAAGGCCCCAGAGTAATCCATTCCATGACATCAGAGCAAACCTGAGGTGCTGGCAGGTTGTACCTGCTCACACTGGTGGACATCTCTGCAGAACTGATGCTGCTGCAGTGGCTGGAATAAGAGCTGGGATTTGGAGTGGTACCACAGGTGTCTGATACACTCTCTCCAGGATGTCCTTAGGTCCCAGTTTGCCCAGGACCAGCCCAGTTCATGTCTGTTGTCCCATCATAACTATTAATAGTTTCCCCTTTCAGTCTCATGTGTCCCAGTTTAGACATAATGATATGCTCACTTAGAGCTCCCTCCCTCCTCTCTCTCCCTCCCTCTTTCTCTCTCTCTCTCTCTCTCTCTCTCTCTCACACACACACACACACACACACACACACACTTTGAGAAACCCAAGGAAACAATTTCCACTATAATAATAATTGACATAAAAATACTAATTAAATTCAAAAGACTTGACCTGAATGAGCCTTTAATCAATAAGTGTGATTCACTTAAATCAATGAACTTGATTGAATCAACTTGATTCAACTTGATTGAATCAATCAAATCAAACTTAAATCAGTAAGTTTAATCAATATTTTTCCCAATATTTCTCACAGTACTACGTATTATCTACACTCACAGTCTTACTGTCTAATTATAAAAGCTTACAATTCTGCTTCAGTGGCAAAGGCAAAGAGAGAAAAGCCTTCTCTAATCCCTCTGGGCACAAGAATATGACATTTGCCCACCAGCATTTGTTTATGGAGATTTTTCTTCTTTCAACGATGTTTTCATTTATATCATATGGAAGTGTCTTGAGGTAACTGGGCAGTCATTGACAATGACATTCCAAATAAATGTTAATGAGAAAAAGAAACAGCTTGTTCCTTCAAATACAGCTGGAGGATTTTCACGAGCTCTTTTCTTTGTCTTTAGTCCTTTTAGAACAACCGTGAGAAATTGTAGCTATAGGGAGGCAACAAGATAGCATGTAAATTATAAAAATAAAAGCATGTCTATATAACATATCATAACTACATATAAAAAATATTGGAAAAATATAGACTAAAATGTTAACAATGGTTATCTCTGGTGGTGAGACTGAAGTGATAATTATTTTCTTCTTATGCTTTTCTGCATTTCCTCAATTCTACATTGTTGCCTTGAGCCCTCCAGAACCGAGCCTTGTGTTAATATTGCAACCGTGAAAAACTTGCTTTATTTTTCCTATGCTAAAGAAGATATACTACTTGATGATCATCCATGACAACTGTCAAAAGTCACAGAAACACTCAGCAAGGGACATGGAACCTGCATTGTTCATGAGATTCTTCAGGCTGCGTATCCAAATCTGAACATCATCTTCACATGGTCCAGCCTTGAGAGAAGCTTCTTGGTTTTGTTTTCAAGAAAAACAAGATCCTAGGGGAGCAGGGCAGGGGCGGGTGGGGAATTGGATAAAGGTGGTGGAAAGGTACAAACTTCAGTTATAAGATAAATACTGGAGATGTATTGTATAATATAACTATAGTTAACCCTGCTGTGTGGTATATGTGAAAGTTGCTGAGAGTAGATCCCAAAATTTCTCATCCCAAGGAAAAAAAAATTTTGTAACTATATGAGGAAATGGACGTTAACCAAAATTTTGCAGTATATGTATGTCAAGTCATTATACTGTACACCTTAAACATATACAGAGCTGTATGTCAACTATATGTCAATAAAACTGGAAAAAAAGATTAGAAAGCAGTTCCATAAGTGTATAAAATTAGTTCTTATGAATAATAAATGATTTCATTTCCTAAAAAAAAGAGAGGGGCTTCCCTGGTGGCGCAGTGGTTGAGAGTCCTCCTGCCGATGCAGGGGACGCGGGTTCGTGCCTGGGAGGATCCCACATGCCACGGAGCGGCTGGGCCCGTGAGCCATGGCCGCTGAGCCTGCGTGTCCGGAGCCTGTGCTCCGCAACGGGAGAGGCCACAACAGTGAGAGGCCCGCATACCGCAAAAAAAAAAAAAGAGAGAGAGAGACAAACAAGATCCTGAGTTTTGGTCTTCATATCAAAGAATAAGAAACTCTCGTTAGTCTTTACAAGGCAAGGGAGTCAGTCAGATCCTAGATAATAACCATATCTGGGGCACACCCAAAGTAACGTAATCACCTAAAGGGATTTGGAGCGTTTTCCCAAATGTTTAATTTAAGTTTTATTAAATTCGAAGTTCTTTCCTTGGAACCTACTATTAAAAGTTACAAAGAATGACCACATATGTACACACATTTTGTAGAAAGTTAAAGCTGCCTACACATTTTTTGCAGACTTGTAGGTTATTTTTCTCAGGCTGCATCTGCTGGGATAACACAGGGTCCGTCTCTCTGGAAGGTGGGACACTGGACTCCAGGATATCTACAGGGCCTCAGAAATGCCAGGAGTATGAGTTGTTTCTTTGTTCTTTTGCTGCTGTTGACTGGGGAAATTTCTTTCTTCCTTCCTTTCTTCTTTCTTCCTTCCTCCCTTCCTCTCTTATCCTACACACACATAATAGAAAGTTGAGCTAATTAATATAGGGAGTTAGATACCCAAAATAGGATAATGCCAATGCATTTATACAGCTAACAGTGGCTTACACAATAAATGCCGATGATTCTTTCCGCATGTAGAATTTAAGCCACAGAATTATGTCTCCAGCTATGCTGACTGCCAAAGTTGATAATTATCAAAGCAAATAATTAGATGTCTCTCCTCGGTCCATCCCCAGCTTATCAGTCTAATGGCTGCCTCCCCAAAAGAGGTATGTATATTATGGGAGGTGCTAAGTGTACAAATAAGGGGCTTTTAGTAAAAGTCAACACTATTATTTTGTTTTCAAATTATTTCCTATTCCTAGAAATTCATAGTCAGCCATTCAAACTTTGCATAATTAAGAAAGATACTTAACTGAGCTTAAGCTTATTTAAAGTAACCAAGCTCCTTTCATCTCTCTGATCTTGGATTTCAATTCCCTCCCATCCATGTCCGCTCAACCTAGGGCATGTAGAGGATGGAGACCTATAGATTCATGTAGATTTAGGGCCCTTTCCCCTGCTAATGGTCTACCTCATTTGCATTCTTCTCCTCACTTGTCTTTATCATTTTTCCAAGCAACGGTGCATTCAGAACTTCAGCCTCCTCTAGCACTTTCTAATGTTTTGTGCCATTTTTATATCTGCTTTGTATTATGATTTTTCTTCCATCTTCTTCTTCCCATAGTTATTCACTTGTTACTGTACCTTCACATACCCTAAAAAGCAGAGTGGTTTGGTTTCTTTTTTTTGGCCGTGCCGCACAGCTTATGGGATCTTAGGTCCCCATCTAGGGATAAAACTCATGCCCCCAGCAGTGGAAGAGCAGAGTCCTAACCACTGGACCCCCGGGGAACTCCTGAGATTTTTTTCCTTCAGTTTTAAACCTATATTTTCAGATTTCCTTGCAGTCAGGACAAAGCCTATCTTGCCAAAAGGCCACAGAGCTGAAACCTTGTGCCAAATAATATATCTTGTTCCCAAAAGCTGCTTTTTGGCATCTGGTAGAAACATTATTATTTATAGCCACAGACATCACGATGCCTGTGGATGATTTGAGGCTTCTCCCCCAACTCGTGGATGTGACCTCACTAAGGGGTTTCTTTTGGGCTCCACGTGAAGAAGATATCTTCATGGAGAGAAGCACCCGGCATCTCTCTATGACATTTTGACTTTGAAGCCTTAGCCTTTTTAAAAAAAAATAAATAATGAAATAACCAGAGTTTCAGTTTAGGAAGGTGAAAAATTCAGGAGATAGATGATGGTGAGAGTTGCACAACAATGTGAATGTACTTAGTGCCACTGAACTGTACAGTTAAATAGGGTTAAAATAGCATGTTTTATATTATGTGACTTTTACCACAACAAAATAATTTTTTTAAAAAAAGAAACAGCTTTGATTGACCGTGCTAAAACTACTTTCAATATGTTCTAAAACTGTGCTTTAAAAAATTTCCCCATATTTTTGACCCGTGTAAGAGATACAGGTACTTTAAGAAAATGTTTCTGCAAGACTGCATCTGAGGCAGTTTATGAGCTGAAGCCAAGGCTAAAGCACTGCTAAGGGAATCTGTTTCCCTGGGATACTAATTAACTCCAAATACTGCATATAAATTAAGCTAGCAGCTACTGAAAGAAGCAACTTACAGGAGAGGAAAAACTGAAGAGGCTTAAAAGAAAGGTACTGTCTTCTGATTAGAGAAAGACATCAGGGGCACAAGAGGAACCCTTCTCTAGCTGTCCCAGCATTCCACCCTTTCTCTAGAAGCTTCTGCCATTTTCTCTTTCATCTTGTTTTCCTTTCTCCACTATGGCAGCTGTGATTGATTGGATAGCTGACTAGGAAAAGGGTCTCTCCCCAGGGGCCTGCTCTCCCTGTCTCCCTAAATAAGGAAAAGCTGTTCTCTGCATAGAGCTCTCCTAGCTGTGTTCTCAAACTTGCCTGGACAGGAGAATCCCAAGCTCCTGCCCTGGAGATTCTGATTCTGTGGGTCTGAGAAGGGGCCTTGGAATATGTATGCTAACAAGTATCCCAGGCAATGCTTTGGGGCCACAGAGTTTGGGAACTACTGCCTACCCCCCTGAGAATAAGACACAGACCCTGCCCCTGCAGTGGAACACCTGCCGTTCTGATGGGATCCATTCAGTTCAGAGAGGAAGGTGTTAGCAATTGAAGCTGCAGCTATCAGCACCGCCAGCTTAAATATTTAAGGTTAGTTGTTAGAATAGAGTTGACTATGTCTGTCATCGGTGACTTTATTATACTATAGTTTGAAGGTTCAACCTATTAACCATGGTCTAGTTAAAACTACAGACTAAGAGTAGCCCGAGGTGTTAGTGGCCATCAGTATCATCCACATGATGCAGCATGAAGCGGCCTATTGTGTTTTCCCTACAAACAGCTTGTCAAGAACACAAAGGCAGTAATGCTACATTGTGCTCACCTCCTCCTAACCTTAGAAACACTTACAGCAAGGGGCTGCTCTTGGAAAGGGCAAACGTACCCTATGCAGTATCAGGATGTCTCTACTCATGAAATTACACATTTCTGGAGAGTCATGATTCTGAGTTCTATTTTTAAAACCTGACTCTGAGCTTGTGTGTCGATTGCTAATGTCTATTTGACTGTACAGAGCTTTTCATTTCTCTTGATCAATTTCACCCATTTGCTCATATCTCTTGGCAAAAAGAATTAAAATTATTTGATGAAAACATTCCTGTAAGCCAGCTATCCTTCAAGAATGAATTCAAGAAAGAGTTCTCTATTAGTTCCCTAGAGGTGATACTTAAATTTATGTGATTATAAGGAAACAGCTGATGTGGGAAAGGAAAACGATTTGTGTGCATAAGAGAGAAATTAGTAAGACATCGTTCATTTACCAAAGACAGAAACTTGTATGACATGTTCCTGGACCAAGAGGCTATTTCCTTAGAACCCTGGTTTTAAAGAAAGACTCTGAAATGTTACTGGTTCCTCCAAAGTATGTGGAAAGGGCATTGAGCTGAAGATAGGGGTGCGTGGTTTTGAGTCCATGGGTTCTAGTCCTCATTCTTCCTGGGTATAATTTTGGATAATCATTTCACTTCTCTGCTTCAGCTCTGTCTTCAGTCAAATGGGAGAACAAAAACATACCTCCTACGTCACACAGTGGCTATTAGAAATAACTGTGCAGCTTGCCTTGAACACAGCAGAGCAGGTTCCAATAAATGGGAACAAGTTCTCCATAGTGTAAAGCACCATGGACAGTATTATTACTAACTTTTATTCTTCCACGAGCCAAGTCTTTACCCAAAAACTCTACTTCCTGAAAGTCCCAAATACCTAGATGCAAAAGACAGGGCAAGAAATTACATTCCAAGGGAAATGAGAAATGATCTAACACAGTCCAGCATCACCCAAAGTGAGATGCCCTGAGACAGGCTGGTTTTTCATAAGTTCCGTCATGTGCCAGGACTCTAGCCCCCAAGTCTACTCCTTCCACAGAAAGTGTTTTTCTAATAAAGCCAAACGAGGACCAGTGGCAGCCCAATCATTGCATGGCCAAGACCACAGATGCAGAAAAGCAACATTTTGAATAATTCAGAATGGTAGCCACACAAGCACAGAGCCAAATGGCAGAGATAAATGCTCTGGGAGATTATCTATCCTCCTTTTCCTCTTGATTTCTTCCTCATTTCTTCTGGACAAAGTGAATGATACACAAAAAGGACATCTCTTAATGATAAACATGTAAGAATCTATTGATAGGTCTTTTGGACTCAATTACACTATTTAAGAAAGCAAGCTACATTAAGACCGAGAGTCAATTTAATGCATTATTTCTAGTGCATTTTTTCTTTGCCAAGAATAAGAATAAAGGGAAGGGGAAAAATAATAAAAACCAGGAGACAAGTACATAATGTAAGGTACAGACAAATCTATATATATCCTAATGTGCTGAGAGATCTTCTTGATGAAAAAGATTTCACTCTGAGTTGCTGCTAGTTTTGATGCAAATGTAGTATGTGCCATGGCCCACAAGCCTAGGGATTCAAGTAGGTAGAGCAGTCATCACAAGTTCTTCTTTGTTAAGATTTCTATTTCAGAGTCAAGTGTGCCTTGGCAGCAATACTTGTTATACTTCAGCACACGTAATCCAAACCAAGGACAAGACAATGTCGAAAAATACAAAATATTTACCTAACCTAGCAACTCCTACTGAACAACATGTATGCTGCATATTTACGAGTTGTAGCCCATGGTTGTGGAAAATTCACTACAGGATAAAAACAAATACTGCATATTAAGGTTCATATACAGCATGCCTTTTCTGCTCAGTACACGAAAAATCTACTACCCAGCAGATAATGAAACTGATGGCCTGACAGCCCCAGCATGGCAGAATGTTGTTCTCTTTTTTTTGCCCCCAAATAAAAAATAAAATAATAAGATCGTTGACTCTTCCAATTAAATTCCAGTCCAATTCAAAATTCATCTTCAGAGCTGTCAGCTAAGAGCATTACTCGATCTTGCATGCTGTTGAATTCTCTCTGCTGGGGAAAGAAAACGGAAAAGCATTAAACTCCTTCTGCCGCAGAGCAAAGCTGAGGAACAGGCCCCCTTTAAAAGACACGTGAACAAACCAAGCCGAGGCAGCAGCTGCAGCAGCTAATCAGAACCACTGGGCACATCAGTACCATTCATGCATCATTAAGCCCCGTGTGCTTTATTAAGCAAATTAGAAAAGCGAAGAATGTTCGGAAACTGATTAGGTTTTGCTGTTGTTGATTCCATACCTTTCTTTTATGCCTTTTGAAGCCATTTCTCCTTCGGCGATTCATAACCTTAATGCTGTAGAGTGCTCCCAAGATGAACAAGGCTCCAGCTATCCCAACCCCTACGGGCACCAGCATCCCAGACATATAGCCAGCCTGCACAGGAAAAGAAACACACATTAGGATGCTAAACAGACTGCTGCCCTGGGTTTCTCAGTTCTGCTGGAGGGCAGCAGGTTTTAGACACCTTGAAATCTCCTGTCTGCTTTGTTATAAAATAGCACCTGGAATAAAGTTACTTTTTAGACAGAAGGCAACAGAGAGAGAGATGTGACTGTTTTTGGATATTTCAAATATGTAGAAGAAGTACTGAATCAATCAGCCAGACCTAGTGGCACCTCCAGCCACTTGCTTATGCACATTTGTCAACACCAGGTTTTGGTGACAGAAATATAATTTGTATTAAAGATGGATGAAGTAAGCCTCTGAGAATGCCAGGACTATTAAAATGTTATAATTTGGAAATAGCAGCCTGAGTCAAGCTCCAGGGGGAGTTGAAGTGCCCAATGGAATATTGTGCTTCTTAGAGGGCAGAAGGAGGGCCTTGACTTTGGTAGGTCCTCTCTCACGATCTTAGCTGCGTCACAGTAAGAAAGGAAGAGGAATGTGCTTGTATGCGAGTGAGAAGTGAGAGTTTCTGGAGACAGCAGGGAAGAGAAGGACCTGCAAAGGAAAGGGTGTTGTCAGGTGTTGGAGTCCAGGCCAAAAAGACAAGGATGAGGAGACAGTTGCACATAATGTGGATGGATTCATTTATATGAAAGAAAATATCTGCCCAGTGGACAAGGCCAAAGTTGAAGGTTGGGAGGGAATTCTGAGTGTCCCCAGCCCCAAAGAAAGAAAGTGGCAGAGAGGGGCACAAAGATCACTGCTAACAACACTGGTACTTCCAAAAGAGCCTGGAGGTTTCAAACGCATGTGGGTCTCCAACATCCCCAAGGTGTTACTATGGATACTTCAGTCCTAAGAGAGCAGCGTGATCTCCACACATCCCTGGGCTTGAGTAAGTAGCTCAGGACCAACCCAAGTTCAAGGTAAGGCCATCACCCTAAGGGTGCTCCCTGCATCTTGGCCAATACGACACCTAAGGGATAGAGGTGGATGAATAACCAGAGCCTTTCATAGAGGAACATGACACTGGTTTACCTTCCACGATGGCCCCTTCTAGAAGCCTACCCAGAAAAAACCATAAACAATTAACAATTTTAAAAGTGCTGTAATAAGTACTTTTGATAGACATTATTTTATGGGGGAAAAACCATGAGTCTGTTCACTTATTTGACTATTTCTAAAAATTTTAATATAGCAAAAACTATTTCCAGTATCTTTCAGAATGAGCCCCAAACAGAGAAGGACAAAAAATAAAAGTTTTCTAACAAGTGCTGAAGTAAGCAGGCTATGATGCTTTCCCAACATTTCTAGAATTAATCAAAGGGACAAGCCCTTACAAAACTGCAGCATCCTCTTGTACACAGCCAGCTCATTCACTGGTTTTGTTTTCCAGAATCTTGAGTTAGAGCAGAATGTGGAATTTTTTCCATTAATTTGAGAACATAGCATTGTTCCTCAGCATACTAAGTGTTTTTCCCCAAGAAACAAAGCTCAGTTATTTTCCAACAAATTAATATGCTTTACAGAAACCCAAACTTTCTTCTAGATCTACGAAAGGCTTATAAAAGTCTATAATTTTCCATTGCTCTCACCAGAACTATGAATTTCTTTTTACATCACAATTCCCAGTGCATGGAAATATACATATATGTTGATGTATGATAATTTTAAGCACAGTAGATTAGATTTTACAGAGCTATACATTCAAAGGATGATATTTGAACTTTTGGAAGCTCAACTTGATCAACCTCTGAGTGGGTCTCCTCACACTACGTAACTCAACCCCACACCAAAAATATGAATACTACAAAATGTGTCACTCTTTGCATGTTTCTTATTTACACATTGAGGCTTCTCGTTTCTAGAGCTTTAAATCATGTAGACTTCACAAAAATGCAATTAATCTCTCTCCTCTTTTTATTCCCTCGTGTGTGTGTGTGTGTGTGTGTGTGTGTGTGATCTGCCTGTGCTTTGAAATTACAAGTAAATTACAAGATGGGAATAAAGCAACCTACCCTCTTCAAATATAATTTAACCATCCCTTATACATAACTGACTAATTGAAAATAAACTCTGTTTTTAGAATTGCCCATGACTTGTTTCCTGTAGAAATGAAAACAAGTAAGACACGTGCATATGAAGTTATAAATTCTGCCTAGCACCTTTTCTCTGTTCAGAATTATTAGATGTGCACATTCCTCCACACGTAACTTGCCTAGAAGAACACAACTGCATCTGTGCATATTCCAACCGAGAATGCATAACCTGAATCTAATCATGAGGAAATGTCCAATAAACCTAAACTGAATATTCTATTTTTTTAAAGCACTGTATTCTTAAAAAAATATCAGAGTCATGAAAGACAAAAGATGGTTATGCAAGTGGTCCACATTAAAGAAAACTAAAGAATCCTGACAACTAAATGTGTTACATGACCCTAGACTAGATCCTGTAATGGAGGAGAAAAATGAATTTATAAAGGAGATTTTGGGTCTGTTAACCAAAAGACTGAAATCCAGGTGCCAGAACAGATAAAAGTATGATATCAATGTTAAATGTACTCAAGCTGATAACTGTATTATGGTTTGCTAACAGAATATTCCTATTCATAGGAAATACACACTGAAGTATTTGGTGTAAAAGGACCATGATGTATGCGGCTTTCCCTCAAATGGCTCAGAAAAAAGGAGCAGAGATAGAAATGGGGTAACGTAGGAAGAATAAGTGCATCTGAAGAAAAGGAACAGGGGTATTCTTTGTACTATCCTTATTCTTGTATCTTTTCTGTAAATTTGAAATTATTTCCAAATAAACAGTTCGAAAATTTAAAAATTTATTGTTAAGATAAAATTTACTAGATATAGCTGGGTTTTTTTTTTTGGTTGGTTGGTTTTGGTTTGTTTGTTTTGTTTTATATTTATGAGAAAGGTATCCTTCCTTCTCAGGATACTGTATTTGTTCAGAAACACTGGTTTTCAAGAAAACAATAAGAAAACCATATGATACACTGTACTGCCTAAAGTCTGCTGAATTCAGTACCCTTATGATGTCTATTCAACAGTGGTTCTCAAACTTGAACATGCATCAGAATCACCTTCAAGACTTGTCAAAACACAGATTGTTCGATTCCTTTCCCCGAGTTTCTGATTCAGTAGGTCTAGTGAGGGACCTGAGATTTTGTATTTCTAACAAGCTCCCAGGTGATGCAATGCTACTGGTGCAGACTATACATGAGAATCGCTGTTATGGAGTATAGGCTGGATCATCCATTTTCTGGATTATTTCCTAAAGCTAGAAGAAATAGAACGATCTTGGTGATATAACAACAGGGCTGGCCTGTATTATACAACTAAAATTTTGATGCATCTTCAATTTTGAGAAAAAATACAGATGTTGAAAAAATACATCAATAGGTAGCCAGGTAAGGATTTGTCAAACAAGCATCACTAACTTGGACATTTAAACAGGAAGAAGGTTAATGATGGAATGAGTATAGGGACTGTCCCTCGATAGCCATTCGCCCCCTTCTTCTAGAGCAATAGAACCTTCCATCTGGGCTGGGCACAGAATAACGATTACTTCTCCCTGCCTTCTATGCAGCTGGATGTGACCATGTGATAAGCCTCACTAAGGAGACGATACATTAGTGACACGTGCAACTTCCAGAGCATGCTCTTCAAGAGGGGAGCAGAGCCTTTACTCACCCCCCCTTTAAGAATGGTAGAGTGGGGCTTCCCTGGTGGCACAGTGGTTGAGAGTCCGCCTGCCGATGCAGGGGACACAGGTTCGTGCCCCGGTCCGGGAAGATCCCACATACCGCGGAGCGGCTGGGCCCATGAGCCATGGCCGCTGAGCCTGTGCGTCCGGAGCCTGTGCTCCGCAAGGGGAGAGGCCACAACAGTGAGAGGCCCACATAACGCAAAAAAAAAAAAAAAAAAAAGAATGGCAGAGTGCCTTTATCTTCCCTTTTAAAGGGGGAGGGATATCTTAGCCTCCCTTTTTCTTCCTTCCTTCTGGCTAGAGTATAGACTTAATTGTCATCCAGGACCACGAGATGACCTTGAGAATAAAGGTCACAAATCATGGAGCATCAAACAGAAGGAGCCTGAGCCTTCAATGTCGCTCCTCACTAACCCCTGATTGCTACCTCCAGACTCACAAACGAGAGGCAAACAAAGTTCTCTCCTGGTTAAGCCATTGTCATTGGGGGTTGTCTGTCACTCGTAGCTGATCTTAATCCTAACTAATATAGGAAGACTAAACAATAACAACAAAGAGAATAATTCAGAACTTTTTAGAACACCTACCACCCTTTCTAGAGTCCAGCTAACTAACAGGGAAACCAATACCAGGACCAAATAAATGAATCTAAACTGAGAAGATGTTCTGGGTTGACTGAAGAGCCAGTTAAATATGTAGTTTAGCTTTCAGTTCTAAGGGACTCTGTGACTGTCAACAAAACGACAATAGTTTCACTCTCAAAGAGTTTCTGAAGATAATGACTCACGAGACTTTTATAGATGATTGCTAGCTAGCTAGACATATGAAGAGAAGGAGGGAGAGGGGGAAGAGAGGAAGAGAAAGGAAGGAGGGAGAGAGAGAGGAAGATATGTACACATATATTTTATATATATATACATATATGTGTGTACACATATGATTGTATGTATCAAGTAAGTGTATAATATTTCACTCCCAGAGGGAGGGGACTGATTAGACTGAGTCCCTCCAAGAAAAAATCAAAATATGAAGGCAAGTACAGCAACATGGATGGACCTAGAGATTATCATATTAAGTGAAGTAAGTCAGAGAAAGACGAATAACATATGATATCACTTATATGTGGAATCTAAAAAAAATGATACAAATGAACTTATGTACAAAACAGAAATAGACTCACAGACATAGAAAACAAATTTATAGTTACCAAAGGAGGTAGCGGGGGGAGGGGGAAGGATAAATGAGGAGTTTGGGATTAACATATACACACTACTATATATAAAATAGATAATCAACAAGAACCTACTGTATAGCACAAGGAACTCTACTCAGCATTCTGTAATAACCTATATGGGAAAAGAATCTGAAAAAGAATAGAAATCTATATATATGTATAACTGAATCACTTTGCTGTATACCTGAAACTAATACAATATTGGAAATTAACTACAATTTAAAAAATGGTTAAATTAAAAAAAAAATGAAGACAAGGCATAAAGCAAGTCAACCCGGTGGGAGTTTGAACTATTTTTCTTCCAATTTTTTAAAACTAAGACATAACTGAAAAAATACTACAGAATAAAATGAAAAGAGGGCTGGAAAAACTTTAAAATAGTCCAGAAAACTGAGGCCATAAATAAAATTATTTCTCTTGGTGAAATGGAGCAGGGAGAGCGTACCAGACCTTTGAGACAAGAAGGAATGGTCCACAAGAAGAGAAAATACAGCCTTTCTCCAAAGCTACACAGATTTCTAAATGGAGTAGTGAAGCTATATATACATACAGGTAAGAAACTTTGCAACAGCCAACTTCTAAACAGTCTACATGCCAACATTTGTTTTCTTAAGTCTATTTTTTGTCCATTTTTGTAATTCAGAAGGATATTTTCTATAGAAACAATGATATACGGACTCCTAGATTAAACGACCAGAGCCTGTTTACTTTTCATTGCATTATATTTTCCCCTGAAAAATAACAAGAAGCACTATCAATATAAATATATTCAGTTCTAAACTTTTGCACTTCTCTTACCCCAAATCTTGCTCAGTCCTCTGATTACACTTCCCTTAGACAACTGGACCCAGTACAGATACCAAAATGGCCTCCACTGATGTCAACAGGCTTAAAATTCTTCAATGTCACTTTTAATATATATGAACATAAAATAATCTCATTCTCAAAAACTATATATGCTAAATTTTACTGAGAAGCAGAAAAATAATAGTGAGAAGAATTAATATAATTATACAATTTTAATTGCAGTTGAATGTTTTCTTTTATCCTTTAACATTAAACTGTAGCAAAATAAATATTAATCATTCAAATATGGGGGAAATTGACCTCAAATAATAAAAAAAGATATGAGATACCATCAACAGATGTATATTCTAAGACAAGCGAATTGGAAGTTAACTCCTATCTGGCAGTTGAAACGATTTCCATTTAACTAAACCCCCAGTGAAATCTGAGCTGGTTTATAGTAATTGGATCTGACACAGACTACAGCAAGGAGTTCAGAATTCCACCAATATTTTTATGAGTAATTCCAGTTTGAAATTACAAGGTACCAAAAATGAAACCTTAGAGAGTATTGAAAATTAAAAGAAAATGAAAAATATAAACCTGAAAGGAAGTTAATATTGTCAGTCACAAATGTTGATGGCAGAATTAATGTAAGAGAGGAAAATATTTCTCTATAGTTGGCCATTCCAGATAGGTCAGCTCATCACTCAGCAGTGGCACTATGATAGACCACATAAAAGTGGGCCTAAGGAGAGTGCTTAGGTGTTCAGGTGTTTTTAATCCCACCTCCCACTATGGTTTAAGGATGCCCTTTCCATCACAAAGTTTTATTCTTAAATCAAGTCCATCAATTTATGTCCTTGGGTCACAAAAATCAATGCCTTCCAAAATCCAAGGTATTTCTTCCTCATATAGGAAGATCAGGTTTAAAAGATCCTTGCACTGGGACATGAAATGCGCACTAGAATGGGATTACACTCCTGCAATTCCCTAAAAGGAACTCCACCTTGATATGTAAAGGGTGTTACTCAGTTGTACATACCAGGAATTACATTCCATAAGTATGAATGGCACTCCAAAGAATAAGGCATCCCTTGTATTATACAGACCTTAAAGGGAAGACCTCCTTTCTTGCTGGGCACCTGGAAGTGGCCCTGTATCTTTGCATAGATTACCATAATCAGAATAATGAAATAAAGCTCCATGGCTCTCAAGATCTTTTACTTGACAAAGCCATGCCCTCTAAGATAAATCCAAAGGAAGAAAATACTTCTCTTACCTTGTCTTTTAGTTTTTCCATCCAGCTTCTCACTACAGAAAATAAGAAAAGAAAATGTAAATAGCCATCTTTTTACTTATAGTTCATTGTGTTAAATTCATTTGGTAACTTACTTATATTTCATATATTAAGTTAATTTGATACAATGAAGGTATTATTGTATGAAATACAGTGAATGTGTCAACAGTATTAACATAATGACAGCAATAGTCTTATTTTTATTCTCATTCATTTAAAAATACAAAAAAAAAAAAAAAGAGCACAAACATATCCCTCACATATCATTAAAGGAATAGAGAATATTTTTGTTTGCTAAATGTATTTTCTATTATTTGGGGGGAGGTCTGGGAGAAGAGAGAGGAAAACACCTTCAGAGTATCAAGTTTACTTCTAACCTGACATTTTCTCCTTTTTTAAAAAAAAAATTTTTTTTTTGACCCCCTGGGCCCTTGGCAGTGAAAGCGCAGAGTCCTAACCAGTGGACCGCCAGGGAATTCACATTTTTCTCCTTACCTTTATTTCTCATCTTTCTCAGTTTTTAAGCTCAGTGGGAATTCTGCACTTAAATCAGTGTCAGAGAGCAAAGGTAGGAATGTGCACTGGGCAGGCCAGGGCTACTCAGCTCTTACTAAAAGTAGTCAATATTTTAGGCTCTGAAGGCTGTACAATCTCTGTCACAACTACTCAACTCTGCTGTTGCACTGAGAAAGCAGCCATAAACAGTAGCACATAAGTAAGTGGGTTTGGCTCTGTTCCAATACACTTTATGTATGGACACCAACATTTGAACTTCATGTGACTTTTTATGTCACAAATATTTTTCTTTTGATTTTTTTCAGCCAAACAAAAAATTGGAAAACTTTCCAATGGGCCGTATAAGAACAGGCAGCAGGCCAGATTTGGTCACAGCCTGTTGACCCCAGGCATAGACATATTTTACTCAAGAAGCTGGTGTCTCCATTTACTATCTGACTTTAGTAATAACATACCTGACAACAGTGATGACAGCTAACGTGTGTACAGCTTTACCCCTTACAAAGCATGTTCGTATGTACTGCATCATTTGATAGGCAAACCAATGACAAACACGGGAGTCAGGTAAGATGATGCTCAGGGCAAAGAAGAGGAAACTGAGACTCAGAAAAACTAATAGCATTGCCATGGTTAACCAGGGAGGAAAGAGCCACTGGAACTCCAACCACCATCCGATTAACAACCTACAGGAATAAGACTTCCCAATTACCCATTTCTTTTGGTGATACCACTGCTGTTCTGCTCTCTCAGGTTGAAGATGTGGAGATACCTTTGGCTCTTCTATCTCCTTCAGTCCCCAGCCTCAATCTCTCATGTCAAGACCTTGGCAAGACCTCTCAGATTTGTCCTCCCCTCATCGCTCCTTCTGTCTCAACTGGGATTCAGGCAAAGACGGTGGTGCTCAATCAGAATAAAATAAGAGTCAAGGGAAGGGCAAAGTAAGAAAGTGCAGGCACCTCAAGAACTAAGCCATGGATCAGTGATTCTGGGAGTGGTTCCATGGAGAAGTGAGGTCAACCACTGATTCACTGAGTGACTTTGGAGAAATTAGCAAACCTCTTGGATGCTCAGTTTCCTCATATATGAAATGAAGATGGTAATACTTGTCTTACGAGATGGCTGTGAAGATTAGAAATAACATGTGCAAAGTGTCTACTACAGAACTTAGTGTAGAAAGCCAAAATAAGAAATCTGGGATATGAAGGGGAAAAGAAAGACACGTGAAATATGAGTATTGTCTTAACATGGCTCAACTAAGCCCAAGATATAAAGTTAAAGTCAAGCAAGAGAATGCTTCCAATTCATTCATTCGTTCAACAATATTTACAATGTACAGTGTGTTGGCCAGTCATTGTGCTCAACACTGTATCAGTAGAAGATATGGGGACCTAATTCCAGTGAGAAAAGGTTAGGACATCAGGTCTATGAGACACGGATGACAAGCAGCAACATGGGGACTGAGAAAGTGAGGGACAGAGCAGGAGAGCCAGTTACTGGGGCACACAGCAGAATGCCAACCTCGGAAGCAAGATGTCTGGAATCAGGGAATCAGCTGGATGTTACGTAAAGAGCAAAGCAAAAGAGAGGTGGGAGCAGGAATGCTGGTGTGAGGACATCGTGGAGGAGGTGAGCAGGGGCCAGCTGACTACCTGTCGATGGCAGCCCAGGGGTAGCTTGGAGAAGAGGGAAAGGAGGCACAGATGGCACCAAGGTCTGAGGCACTGATAGGCCTTCCAACTGTAGAAAATTCATTGCCAAGAGAAACGTTTTAACTTGAGCTTTATCGAGCCAGATCTCATTGACAATCTGTCCAGATCTTAGGTGCTTAAAGTAAATTTCCAAGTCCTGCTTTGGGTGATTCTTAAGGCAGTCATTCTTCACTGGGGGAGGGAAGGCATATTAGCATGGGATGTGCATATGTGCACAGGTAATCTGAAAGAGCACATTCAATGGATCTAGTTCTGTAGTTTATAATAGGAACTACAGAAAGAAAGCTGGGTAAACTCTACTTGGCTAGTGAGAGGAGTGATACACTAGACATAGTGAGACAGTGTTTGGGGGGACATGGGTCTAAACAAGGTTGAGAAAAAACTGCTCTTCAGAGTATGTGAACTTGGCTGTGTTTCTCCAATTAAGAACATGTGACCCCTAAGGATCACACCTTGTGCTTCTCAGGCATCCACCAGGGTTCTTGACATGGTATTAGGCAATAAATATTTTTTCCTTCTTTCAGCAAATATATATTGCTTTTAAATGAGTTCACAACTTTTGAGTAAACACAATTTTCTTTCATGAAGATTCTATAAACTGTTTTCAGCAAAATGTTCAAGGCGGTGTAAAAATAAATCTAACACAATGATGGTTTTGAAACTTAATAGAAATCAATAAGGGAATACAAAAGCTAGAAGAGAGAATATTGAAAAGATATTTAATAAAAAGAAAAGATGATTCTTTATGAAGAGGAGAACCAAAAACTGCAGTTTTTTTTTTAATAGAGAGACATCACACTGATGAAAGGGGTATGAATTGACACAACTTTTTGGAACTGCATGGAGAATTTGCAATTGATATTAAAGCTTTTTAAAAAGTTCAAATTTTTTATCAAAAGTTCCAGTTGTAGAAGCAATGTACCTTAAACAATTAATCATGGATATGCATAAAAATTTTTATTTAAATGCTGTTCACTGAATGGAACAGCAGGAATGGTTTAAACACTTTCAAAAGGAAACAAAACCTTAGGCTATGCCTACAGAGTGAAATATTATACAAAAATTTAAATTATTTAAAGAAAAATAATGACATGGTGTTCGCATTACATATTACAAATGAAAAAAACATAAAGTATGTATAATGTGAATCCATTTGTGGATAAAAATGTTATATGTGTAATTGAAATGATGTACTTCAAAATGTTAACTGAAGTCATCAATGGGTTGTAGAATTATGGATGACTTTTATTCCCTATACAGTACTTTTAGGATTTTCCAAATTATTTCTAATTTTTAGTACTTTTAAAATTTAAAAAACATATCTTACCCCCCAAAACTCCTACAAAATTCTGTAAACATTTGCAACTGGAGGTTAATGGTAGATTGCAATAGTGGGGAACATGAGAAGGTAAGGCCCTTCCACTTGGTTAATTCCTCAGCCCACAGATACAGATTTATTCTAATCCTACTGGCTCTGGTTTGTTTTCTTTCTTGAAATTTTACTGATGCAAGTCTGAAAGTGTAGCAATATAATTATGCCTGTGGTCTCCTTCTGTACAGAGAGAGGTAGATGTGGGCAAAAAAGTAGACAGGGATTATTAAAAGCAAAAAACAGTAGAGAAGGATCATTAAAAACAAGTTCTCCATTATGCTCACCAGTGTCCTCTTGTGTACAGGAGTTCCAGGAGCAGCAATTTGCCCTCTCCTAGCTTATCTACTAGAAAACAGGGAGGAGGGGGAGAGTAAAAAAGAAATTGCAGATAAAAGAACATTTCCATGTATCTTGTCAATTATAAGTATGGTTGGTTTTCAAATAGATTATGGCTGAAAAGTCTCCTAAACTGCTAATTTAGAAGGGTATTCTTAATTTTCCTTTATTTCCAATAATAAAGTTTTATTAGCTATATTTATCCCAGACACATATAAATTCCCTTTCACGAAAGGGGGAAGGTGTTCACCAGACACGGTCCTGCCCACCAGAAAGACAAGATCAACCCTCACCCACCAGAACACAGGCACCAGTCCCCTCCACCAGGAAGCCTACACAACCCACTGAACCAACCTTAGCCACTGGCGGCAGACACCAAAACCAACAGGAACCTGCAGCCTGTTAGTATTTTGTTGAGGATTTTTGCATCTATGTTCATACTCATTCTATGAGGCCACCATCACCCTGATACCAAAACCAGACAAAGATGTCACAAAGAAAGAAAACTACAGGCCGATATCACTAATACTAGCAAAATACTAGCAAACAGAATCCAACAGCACATTAAAAGGATCATAGGGCTTCCCTGGTGGCGCAGTGGTTGAGAGTCCGTCTGCCGATGCAGGGGACACGGGTTTGTGCCCCAGTCCGGAAAGATCCCACATGCCACAGAGCGGCTGGGCCCATGAGCCATGGCCGCTGAGCCGGCACATCTGGAGCCTGTGCTCCGCAACGAGAGAGGCCACAACAGTGAGAGGCCCGCGTACAGCAAAAGAAAAAAAAAAAAGGATCATACACCATGATCAAGTGGGGTTTATCCCAGGAATACAAGGTTCTTCAATATACGCAAATCAATCAATGTGATACACCATATTAACTAATTGAAAGAGAAAAACCATATGATCATCTCAATAGGTGCAAAAAAGCTTTCGACAAAATTCAGCACTGATTTATGATAAAAACCCTCCAGAAAGTAGGCATAGAGGGAACTTACCTCAACATAATAAAGGTCATATATGACAAACTCACAGCCAACATCGTTCTCAATGGTGAAAAACTGAAACCATTTTCACTAAGATCAGGAACAAGACAAGGTTGTCCACTCTCACCACTATTATTCAACATAGTTTTGGAAGTTTTCACCATAGCAATCAGAGAAGAAAAAGAAATAAAAGGAATTCAAATCAGAAAAGAAGAAGTAAAGCTGTCACTGTTTGCAGATGACATGATACTATACATGGAGAATCCCAAAGATGTTACCAGAAAACTACTAGAGCTAATCGATGAATTTGGTAAAGTAGCAGGATACAAAATTAATGCACAGAAATCTCTTGCATTCCTATACACTAATGATGAAAAATCTGAAAGAGAAATTAAGGCAACACTCCCATTTACCATTGCAACAAAAAGAATAAACCTACCTAAGGAGACAAAAGACCTGTATGCAGAAAACTATAAGACACTGATGAAAGAAATTAAAAATGATACAAACAGATGGAGAGATATGCCATGTTCTTGGATTGGAAGAATCAACATTGTGAAAATGACTATACTACCCAAAGCAATCTACAGATTCAATGCAATCCTTATCAAACTACCAATGGCATTTTTCACAGAACTAGCATGAAAAATTTCACAATTTGTATGGAAACACAAAAGATCCCGAATAGCCAAAGCACTCTTGAGAAAGAAAAACAGAGCTGGAGGAATCAGGCTCCTGCCATCAAACTATACTACAAAGCTACAGTAATCAAGACAGTATGGTACTGGCAAAAAACAGAAATACAGATCAATGGAACAGGATAGAAAGCCCAGAAATAAACCCATGCACATATGATCACCTTATCTTTGATAAAGGAGGCAAGAATATACAATGGAGAAAAGACAGCCTCTTTGTGACCATCTAGAGGGGTGGGACAGGGAGGATGGGAGGGAGACTCAAGAGGGAGGAGATATGGAGATGTATGTATATGTATAGCTGATTCACTTTATTGTACAGCAGAAACTAACACAACATTGTAAAGCAATATTACTCCAATAAAGATGTTAAAAAAGAAAAAAAACGTTTAAAAAAAATGGGGGGGGAGGTGTATAAAAAAATAAAATTCAGAAAAAAAGGGGGGAATGGATGGGAGCCAGAAGATATCAGGATTTGGCAGAGCTAATAATTATTGAGCATCTGACAAAAAAGCTTGCAAGGTAGGTATTATTATCCCCATTTTACAGATGAAGAAAATGAAGCTTAAGTAAAGTGCTGAAAGCCATGTAGCTAAAAAGTGGCTGAGCTGGAATTTGAACCCAGGCCCTATGGCTCTAAAGCATATACCTGTTCAGCAGGCCAGTGGGTCACTTTGGGGAGGGGTGTGGGCATGTGGGCCAGGGTGACCATAACAGCACAGAGTAGGGCTTTTTCAAGTTCTGGGGCACAGTGTGTATCTGCTCACCTCTGTTAGTCCGGCTCCTTCTTTCTCTACATTCTCCTCCCTGTCTGACAAATGTTCTCTCTCTGCCTCTACATGGGTCTCCCACTACCTCTCACTCTATGCCTCTTTATATCACATTGTAGTTTGTATCTCTCTTTGTTTTCCTCCCTTTTTTCCCCTCTTTGTCAGACTCTGTCTGTCTGCCTATCTGTATGGCTCTGTTGCTTTCTGTATGTATCTGTCTTTTTCTCTCCCTCAACCTGCCCAGTGTGTTTGTGTTTGTCTGTGTGTCTTTGTATGAGGATAAACTAGATCTCCTAGTTCCTTCTTAGCCGTAGGATTTTTCCAACTCAGTCCTGTGTGCCAGGGTTGCTCTCCATTGGGGAACAACAGAGCTAAATGGCAGAAATCCTGAAAGTTTAAAACTCAGAATGAGCAATGCTGATGATACTGACTATGGGATCAGAGTACATGGTGACGTAATGGAAAAAGACAGAATAGAGAAAGCAGGAGCAGATTCCTAGGGGGATGATAATGAGTTTCACTCTGAATATGTGGAGTTTAAAGTATCTATACAATATCCATGGGGATGTTTCTGTTGGCAGTTTAAAATTGGGATATGGAGAAACCCAGGGCTGAAAACCAAGGTTTGGGATTGACCAGCCTATTGATAGAAGCTGAAGTCAAGAGCAGAGAAAATCCCCCTGGAGTATGGAGTGTATATTAGGGTTCTCCAGAAAAACAAAACCAATACAAGATATATATATATATATATATATATATATATATATATATATATATATATATATATATATATATATATATATATAAGGGATTTATCATAAGGAATTGGCTCATGCAATTATGGAAGCTGACAAGTCCAAGATCTGCAGGGTGAGTTGGCACCTAGAGACTCAAGAAAGCTGATGTTTCAGTTCAAGTCCAAATGCAGGGAAAAATCCAGTGGCCCAGCTCGAAGGCAGTCAGGCAGGAGGAATTCTCCCTTGCTCAGGGGAGGGTCAACCTTTTTATGCTAGTCAGGTCTTCACCCGACTGGATGAGGGCCGTTCACATTAGGGAAGGCAATACGCTCTACTCTGTCTACCAAGTCAAGTGTTCATCTCATCCAAAAACACTCTTACAAGCACACCCAGAAAAATGACCAAGTGTCTGGACAGCACATGGCCCAGTCAAGTTGACACATAAAATTAACCATCACAGAGGAAGACTGGACAAGACCAAGGGCATAATGCCTAGGAACCCCAACATTTAATGGTCACGCAGAAGAGCATGGGCCAGGAGAAGAGACAGCAAAGGAATGGTCAGAGGGGCTCAGAAACCTGGGCTGTTCGTATGAAACAACCCAACAGACCTAGTTCCAAGTGGTTATGAGGTCGTTTACACATTCCGTTGATCAAATCCTTTGTCCAGGTACAGCCAAGGCCACTGGTGCCCCGGCCCACTGCAGAGGTGCCCTGCAGACCACTCCCATCCTGTGCAGGCTGAGGGTGTCTCTGCCTGAGGGCGTCCATCCGTCATAGGAGCCTGCATGGGGGTGGCTAGAAGCACCAAGGAGGGACTTCCCTGGTGGTGCAGTGGTTAAGAATACGCCTGCCGCAGTGGTTAAGAATCCACCTGCCAATGCAGGGGACTCGGGTTCGAGCCCTGCTCTGGGAAGATCCCACATGCCGTGGAGCAACTAAGCCCATGCGCCACAACGACTGAGCCTGTGCTCTAGAGCCCTCGAGTCACAACTACTGAGCCCGCGTGGCACAACTACTGAAGCCCGCACACCTAGAGCCCGTGCTCCACAATAAGAGAAGCCACCGCAATGAGAAGCCCACGCACCGCATCGAAGAGCAGCCCCCGCTCGCCGCAACTAGAGAAAGCCCGCTCAGCAATGAAGACATGACACAGCCAAAAATAAATAAATAAAATAAATAAATTTAGAAGCACCAAGGAAATATTGTCCTAGAGGCCATCCTCAATCAATGAGGCCTGTGAGTTGGTGGATATATTAGTTTCCTATTGCTGCTATCCCAAATTTAATGGCTTAAAACAACACAGATTTCTGATCTCATATTTCTGGAGGTGAGAAGTCCAAAATCAGTCTCATGGGCTAAAGTCAAGATGTCTGCAGGGCCGGTTCCTTCTGGAAGTTCTAGAGGAGAATATGTTTCCTTGCCTCTTCCAGCTCCTGGAGACTGTGGCCCCTTGGCTCATGGCTCCTTCATCTATCTTCAAAGCCAACAGCATAGCCCCTCAAATCTCTCTCTGAGTTCTGCTTCCTTTGTCGTATTTTCGTCTCTGGCTCTGACCCTGCTACTTCTCTCTTATAAGGAAAAGTATCCCTTATAAGAAGATTATTATGATAATCTCCCTCTTTCTAGGTCCTTAACTCATTCACATTGGCAAAGGTCTCTTTGTACAGTAACATATTCAAGGGTTCCACGGATTAGGATGTGGACCTCTTTGGAAGAACCATTACTCTGCCTACCACATCAGGTAAATCCCTTCGCTTTCCTCACCCCCGAGGTGTGTTCCACACAGCTTCTCAGAGAATCCCCAGCAGCAAGGAGACCCTGCAACAATCCACTCATGAGCACCACCCCCTTCACTGGCCCCCCACCCTCCCTGTCTCACTTCCTACTCCCTCGCCGCGCTTCCTGAAGTCACCGTCTTACTCTTAGGGAGAATGCAAACTAAGACACTAGTCTAATTCTGCCAACCATATAGGCAGGCCTGCACTTTGGCATATCAATTTTACTCGTTTTGTACATTAAAACAAACTCTTGGAATAAACAGAAGTAAAAAAGCAAGGAAGACAGGCGAGCTGGCCAAGTTCAAGGAAGAAGCCATCTCCATTCATGTAAATTCATTCTAATCGAAGGACTTCAGGCTACCTGAATTTTAAAAATGTACCCCTTCCATATAGCATTGTGCAAGGTGTAGTTTATGGCTAGTTCCACTTACATTCAATTTTGAAAGGCTTATAAACACAGTCTCTGTAATAATCAAATTTTCAGCATCATTTACATCTTTCAGTAAAGTGGGAAACCTGATTTTTATCTTAATCAATGAAAAGAGAGAGGTATGTTCCACCTATAAAAAATGAAACATCAGTACATAGTCCTTTGTTCAAAGCATATGTGACTAAATTTCAATTATGGTGTTTCTACAGTGTCAAGAAATAAATGGAGGGGACTTCCCTGGTGGTCCAGTGGTGAAGGATCCACCTTCCAATACAGGGGACACGGGTTCGATCCCTGGTCAGGGAACTAAGATCCCACATGCCGTGGGGCAACCAGGCCCGCGCACACAACGAAAGATCCCGCATGCCGCAAATAAGACCTGATGCAGCCAAATAAATAAATAAATAAATATTTTTAAAAAGGAAGAAAGAAATGGAGACCAGTTCTTTTTCTTCCTTGATATTTAATCATAAGTGCCTCTTGCGGCCCAACAAACAAAGATTTTTTCCAACTTACATAACACATTTGAGAATAATAAAACTTACCAAGGTTTAAATGTTGTTTGCATGTTTTTTAAAGAAACTTGAGTTTTTCCAGCTATAGATTATGCTCTAATGATGCTATATTTACCTGCTTTAAAATTACACAGAAACCATATCTATAATTATTTGCTCCTCATATAATTACAGAACAGCAAGATTCTGATGAATAGAATGACCTACTTCTTTGCATAGGGCTAAGTGAGCAGTAATGGTGCATCTAAGAAGCAATTAATTCTGAAGGCTCTGCCCGATACTTACAGAGAAGGGTGCAAAGAGCCCAGATACCGTAATCTCTACTTTCAAGTAATATTAAGGATGTCTTTAGTTGACAGCAAACTTAAGAATGACACTAGATACCTACTGGAGAGCTGCAAAGAAAACATCTTGTAATCAACTGTACATCTTCTTGGGGTCATTTATTAATGATAACCATACTGACAAACCATAAACTGCATGTATCAACTGTATGATGAGAAGGCTGTCATGAACTTCAACCACATGAAGTACATGGTGCATTAATGAAGAAGAAACAATCCCTCCATGTGTGCTTCTTTCTCTTCCCAAAAAAGGCAAGCATGATATACAACATTGCTCACAAAGGGAAAATACAACTTGTCTAGGCCCCTCCTCTACACCCAACTGCGAGGGATAAAAAACAAAAACACTGCACTTTGCCTAAGACACCCTTGAAAATTCTCCTGAGCACTGAGGTTTCTGATCTATGGTTTAACTACTTGGCAGCAAGAAGGCCACACTCAGGGGACCTCAAATTCTCCCCAGCTCACTCTTACAGCTCTCTCTTCACATCTGCACTATCCAATGCTCAATCCCTTGGTGAAAAAGAAGAGTTTGGTCTTCATACTTTTTTTTTTTTTTGTCCGCGTCTCACGGCACGTGGGATCTTAGCTCCCCGACCAGACATCGAACTCTTGCCCCCTGCACTGGAAGCACAGAGTCTTAACCACTAAACTGCCAGGGAAGTCCCCATACTTTATTTTTAATAAAAACTTTACTGCTTCCCAAAGTACAGCATCATCCGGCTTCCAGCGCAAAGTCAAGTCTGTGTGTGTTGCTGGCCAGATGCACTGAAACTAACATTTGCCATCTCAAGGTGTAGGTGAGGCTGTCACAACCATGAAGTCCATCAGGCCTGCATCTGCAGTCCTATCTATTCTCAATGTGATGTAAAGTGACAGACTGCTTCTGCTTCAAGACAAGATCCCCAGGCACTCCTCCTCTTTATATAATTTTTGGGACTTCCACTGATAAAAGCCATGGCTTGATCATAGGATGAGGCAAAGGGAAGGTTGGCTTAGTGACCAGGTAACTCTGAAGTCTCACGTTTGCTGATGACCCTTATGTAAACTTTCTGACATGATTCTACTTAATCACCAAGAAGCTCACTGATTTCCTAGTGTCGTGGCTCAGCCAACAGATCAAATCAATTAGAAGTGGAGCGCTGAATGAGTACTAAAGTGGTTTTCAAGGTAGCTTTGGGGTTTGTTTCCAAAAGTTCCATTTACCAGTTCATAATGCAACACACCTCACAGTGATGGGCAAATACGAAGGTGCACTCTCAAGAAGAATGAAGGCAAATCTTTGGCTAAGAGCACCTGAGTATCGCAGTTAATATAAAAGTTTCCCTGAGCTCTTGATCCTCAGGAAAAAACCTAAAGGCCTCGCCAGACCACTATAAGACGGCAGGAGAACGACCTCCGTCCCCACCTTTCCCCTTTTAAATCCCTTATGCAAACTTTGCACACACTCCCTGGGAGCAGCTGTTCAACCTTTTATTAAATGGGGAAACATTTTATTAAAACAGTGGAGTCAATCTCAGTGTCCTTATTCTTTAATCATTTCAAACATACTTCTATTTTGCCAAGTTCTTGAGATGCTAACCGTCCTGTCTGTTATGTCTACTTACTTTCCTTCATGCTGGGATGTTTCCTTGTGTGATCTGTAGTTTCTCACGGGGATGGATTTTTCAGTGGACACTGTTTTCCCCTAGGAGTCTTGGGCAACCCACATTGCAGAAGTGTCACTACAGATGAGAAGTTCCTGTTTGCTTGTGCTGAACACCCGGAGGCTCACCCACCTGGAACAGTGCTGTGCGTTCATTTCTGAGTTGTGGGTTCTTGCATGATGAAGGTAGGCCTGGGGCTCTCATGTTTCTCTCCCACCAGAGCCCCTTTCGGTTTCCCTGACTTGAGGCGGGTATTCTTCTATACCCCTTTTCACCAAGGAGGCAGCTTTCCCAGAATGTCTTCTTACCCAGGGGTTTTAGTTCCTGCCCCCTGCCCTACCCCAGCCCAAGGTCATGTCTCTTGGCCCAACATTGGTGTTAAACTCCACCCCTCAACCCAGCATCTATATAGGTGGTCTAGTCCCCCCTTAGACGCCACAGCCTCAGCTCAGGAGGCTACTGCTCCAGCCTTAAGCTGCCGCCCCTGACAACAACAGCTTTCCCTTCAAGCCCAGTTGCACATTTTACATTTTTGTTTTGCTTTAGGCAGAATTTCTCAGTTTGCAACAGGAGGTGGAAATCTACACTCAGTCCACCATGCTGCTGGAACTGGAAGTCGAGACTCAACTTCTAACCAGGCATTTTTGCTTTTCTATTTATTGAGGTGGAACTCACAAAACCTACAAATGACCATTTTAAAGTGTACAATTCAGTGACATTTAGCACATTCCCAATGCTTCATAACCATCACCTCTATCTCATCCCAAAATGTGTTTTATCAACCCAAAAGGAAACCCCATGCCCATTAAGCAGTCACTCTCCATTCTCCCCTCCCCCAGCCTCTGGCAACTACTAATCTACTTCCTGTGTTTATGGATTTACCTATTTTAGATATGTCATGTAAATGAAATCATACCATATGTGACCTCTTGTGTCTGGCTTCTTTCACTTAGCATAATGTTTTCAAGGTTGTAGCATGTATACTAATGGCCAAGAAGCAACATGAAAAGATGCGGAACGTCATTAGTCATTAGGGAAATGCAAATCGAAGTCACAGTGAGACGCCACTTCACACCACTAGGAAGGCATACTGAAAACAAAACAAAAATTAAAAGAGAGAATAACAGTGTTGGCAAGAATGTGGAGAAATTGAAACCTCACACACTGCTGGTGGAAGTGGAGAGTACGCAGCCACTGGGTAAAACAATTCATCAGTTCCTCAAAAAATTAACCATAAAATTACCATATGACTCAGTAGTTGCACTCATATATAAATTTCCAAAAGAATTGAAAACAGGCCCTCAAACAAATATTTGTCCACTAATGTTCATAACAGCACTATTCACAATAGCCGAAAGTCGGAAACCATCCAAATGTCCATCAGCTGATAAATGCATAAACAAAGTGTGGTATATACATGCAGTGGAATATTACTCAGCCATAAACATAAATGAAATACTGATACTTGCTACAACACAGATGAACTCTGAAAACATTGTGCTGAGTGAAAGAAGATGGACACACTAAGTGATGGAAGATGAGGTAAAGAAGCTATGTGGGTCCTCTTGGAAGCCGGATAGATGTCACAGAGAAAGGAAAAGGTAGAACTTATATTCCATCCACACATACTCAACTCATCATGCCTCAGACCCCACATGATAACCACCGGCTACACTCCCTACTGGAGCAAACGCCCAACATTACGCTCAAGCCAGCCTACCTAAATGACTAGAAAACAGCAGTCTCCTCTCAAAACAACTTCCCACTTAAATTATTTACTTCTCTGGAGTAATCACAAAATGTACCAAGTCAACTGCTAGGCAAGAAACACAGGAATCAGAAGCAAAGTCTTGGGTAGATTTTTTATTTGATATGTTTTCTTTCAATTAGAAGAAGAAGCCAACATTTACTGAGTATCTAATAGGTACCAGGTACTTTGTCAGAAAACATCTATAAAGCCTTGTATATTTATGAATTACTGCAGTTATGTTTAAAAGGGAGGAAGAGAAATTGCACTGTATTTTTTCAACAGACGTAATTAAATCCCAAAGCTCTGAGCATCAGTTAGACACTAGAAATAAAATCTGATTATCTCGGAGACTTGTTTCCATACAAACACTTTTATGAGTTGCCTAAATACACATGGCCCTGAATTAGCCATCAACCAAAATGGATTTGTTTTTACCTAGTAACAAACAAACCTGGAACCCATTTACAAGTTTCTTATGAAGAAGCAGCCAGAAACCTTTCGTTTAATAGGCAATATAAGCATCTACATTATTAATGATGTTTATTTTCTTCTTACTGTAGAAGTCTAAAGGCCATCAACGCTGCAGCAAGTAACAAATGTGCAGTAAGAGAACCTAACCAAACAACCCACTTTCTCCATGGTCCAACATTATAGGGAAATAGTTTTCCAAGATTTGTGTGAGGTTTTATGTTCACACAAAGGCATCTGCAATAGACTTTGGAGAGAACTGTAGCTACTATGAACATCTTAACTCTAAGAAAAATGTTTCCACAATTGTAATGCAGTCTGTGATAGATTAACAAATAGAGATTCAAGACCCACTCATTCACACAGAGCCAAAAAGAAATCAAACAAGAATAACTTGATTGTCTTACTTGACGTTGTTTTCTCCCACCATGTACTTCCTAGGAGGCTGCCATCTTTTTTCATCTTAGTGCCACAAGAGCCCCCCTTGTTTCTTTCCAAGTAACATTCTTGAAAGGAAACTGATCACATCACTCCCTGTTTAAAACCCCCTCAAAGCTTCCTCTTGCCTTTGGGGAAAAGTCTAAACGTCTTCACATGGCTTACAAGGTCTGTGTGATTTCAGCTCTTACGAGTTAAGTGTGTCTCACTGTCAAATCTTCACACTTTAACCTCTGTCTCCACCTCCTCTTTTCCCAACTCACTCCTCTCATTCCTCAGGCTCAGCTTAAAGGGCACTTTTCAGGGAGATCTGTTCTGACTCCTACACAGGTCCCTCTCCTGGGGCAGCCAGAGCATCCTGTGGCTCCCATACTGTTACCATCACATGGCACACGGTAATATAACCATAACTGTTCTTGCTTAATGGCTGTCCTTCCTGTTAGTCGATTAAACTCTCTGAGGGAGGGGGTGCCTGTGTTGCTCACTGCTGGAGCTTCAGCACCACACAGCACCTGGCACGTGAGGGACAGTGTTGAATTAATAAATCATCTTCCACAGTAACATATTCTCATGAGGACTGGGGCTACTGATCTCATACACTTGGAGCGAGGTAAAAGATAATTGGGATAATACAATTAAAATGGTTCTACTGGTACTTCCCTGGTGGTCCAGTGGATAAGACTCCGTGCTCCCAATGCAGGGGGCCTGGGTTCAATCCCTGGTCGGGGAACTAGATCCCACACGCTGCAACTAAGAAGTCCACACGCCACAACTAAGACCCGGTGCAGCCAAAATAAATAAATAGATAAGTAAACAAATGTTTTAAAAAATAAAATAAAAGGGTTCTACTGAATACTATCTGCAGGAGGGGTTCTTAACCATTTCTGTGCAATGGACTCCTTTGTCTGTCAGAGAAGACTATAGACCCCTTCTTGGAATCATGTTTGTAAATGCATAAAATAAGATGTATAAAACTCGCAAGAAACAATTATATTTAAATCCCATTATCAAATTAGTTTTTAAATTCGTGACACAACAGTAAATATGACTTTTTACTCTCTCATTCAATAAGAAGATCAAGGGATGGGTCTAATAACCACCATACTTTCAAAGTAATGATGAGCATAAATGACATATTAAGATATCTGTGAGAACCATAATGTTGATATAAAACTATCTGTAATATTTATTGGTGAGAAAGACACAGTTACTGCTAATACTACTATGGCTACTGGCTCCACTCATGATTAGACAAAATACTAAAATTCAGTTAGTGAAAATAAGGGTGTAATTTTTACCGTCCAAGTTCATGGACCCCTAGAGATCCTCGTGAAAGCCATGGAATTGCATGCTTAGCTCTCCTGCTGCAGGGAAGTATGGGTCACCCGCCCCCCCACTTCTGGATCCACCACCACAGTGTGCAGTGTGCATGTGTCCCCTGGGCTGCTCTCCGACATTGGCTGGGCATGAGGTGGGTATTGGTGCAGGCCCAGGCCTGTGGGGCAGAGGGGTCCTCTAATGGGCAACTTGGGCTCAAGAACTCACAATCAGCCTGGCCAAAACATTCTCAGAACTGAGCTGTCATCTGCATCCTTTCCTACCAGTCCTCCTTCCTTCCACCTCTCCCTTCACAGAAGTTAGATCTGCACTGCAATCTGAAAGCTCTCCCAGCCCACCCCTGCTCCCTTCCCTTTATCCTTCCCAGGTGGACTCCCAGTAAATCTCTTGTACACATAACCCCATCTTGACTCTGCTTCTCAGAGGACCTGAACTAACCATCCCTTTTAATCTAAGAGAAAAAGAAAAGCCCATTTAACTGATTTTATTCAGATCTGATTATTCTGAAGATATTTGGACACATTGCTTTTATAACACTTCACCAATATCTACTACCTGATTTCAGAAAAGGACTTTATAGAAAAATTTTAAACTATTTCCCATAAACTCTTCAGCCTCTAAAGGAAGGGCCATATCAGGTTAAGGCCAAGGACTAGCCTCCCTGAACAGATGACAACAAATCATTAAGAAGCCTGGAACAGGAGGAAGAGGGCTGAGACCTGCAGCCAGCACAAAGACTTTTTTAAACAATATAATTTGAAGTAAACACAATGTCAACCCATCAGAATATGCTACTTCTCACTTTTGAGAGTCCCTCTGACTCAATACAATGGAACGCACCAGAACTCCACATACACAATAGAGAAGTTCATGTACTGCACGGCTAGGTATAGTTAGAATTGCAGAGAAGATGCTGAGAAAACAGGATTGTGAAAAGCAAATTTTAATGCAGAAGTGAGAAAAAGACTTTATAGCACAGAGCATTTCTCTTCCCCATGCTCCACTCCTTCCACAAAGGATTTCAGGTATGATAATGACGTTAAAGGTAATATCAGAACCAAAATAGAGAATAACACACCAAAAAAAGAGAAATGTAAATAAGCACAGAAAAATCAAGATGAGAGAAATAAACCTAAAAATGAAGTTTCTAAGAGCTTATGGGGAGAAATAGGTTCTTAGCACCCAACGTTGAAACCTGGAACACATTTTCTCACTGAAACCTTTTCTGGTGCATTGGTTAGATTCTGTAGGACCCTTAGAAGAAATTCTGCTTCCAGTACGTTGTGAGCTAAATCTGCAGTTATGGTTGCCCCAAGGACCTCACCACGACATATAACATGGTTTCTAAGGGGTAATGCCCTCTGCGTTTCAAATCAATTTGGGGAAAAGAATTCACTGAGAAATATCTCGTGTTAGCCTATGTAAACAGAAAAATGATGCTATGGGTTAAATTGTGTCCCCTGCAAAAAATATGTTGATGTCCTTACTTCCAGTATCTCAGAATGTGACTTAATTGTAAATAGGATGCTTGCAGATATAATTAGTTAAATTAAAATAAGTCATACTAGAGCAGGATGGGCCCTTAATCCAATATGACTGGTGTCCCTATAAGAAGAAGAGAGAGACACAGAGAGAGGAGAATGCCATGGGAAAACACAGAGACCCACAGGGAAAAGTTAGCCATGTAATGATGAAGGCAGTGACTGGAGTGAGCATCTCCAAGTCAAGGAACACCAAGGATCCCCCAGAACACCAGAAGCTAGGAGAGAAGCATGGAACAGACTCTTCCTTACAGTCTCAAGAAGGAACCAACCCTGCTGACACTGATTTCAACTTCTAGTCCCCAGAACTGTGTGCATTTCTCTTGTTTTATGCCACCCAGTGTATGGTTCTTTGTTATGGCAGCCCAAGGAAATTAGACCTCCCTGTCCAGCCTGCCTGCCTCTGTCACCACCAACTTCCTGATCTGTATATCTCACAGTAATGTACCAGGTTCCATAGGGCTTGATTCCATGCCAAAGGTGGACCAACGCTTTTGGAAACTGGAACCCTGGTGGCAAACTCAGCCTGTTGATGCTCTCTATAGACCCGAGTCGCCTCTTTGTTCCTAGGGAACGATTTGCATGTTGAGATGATCTAGTTCAATTCTGGCCTCAATACATACACTTAAATTGTACTTTTCTTCCAGAATACTTATGAAAATTGCCTCATGACTTCTCCCTACTCCCTTGTGCAGTAAGAAAGGAACAAGGAGCATTATCTCAATTTTGAAGATGAAGACACTGAATCCACTGAATCCTAAGAGCAATCCTTATGAATGCTCTTCATAAGACTATGAAGAGTATTGAGAGGTCATCGGTTCCAAAGAGGCCCAAACCTGTTGCTTAGCAGAATCACCTGAGCAACTCAGCAAAGATAGATCCACACGCCCAGCTCAGCAGCTCCAGGACACAGCCCAAGAGTAGTCTGTACTTTTCTTTCTTTTGGCCATACCACGCGGCTTGTGGAGTCTTAGTTCCCTGACCAGGGATTGAGCCCATGCCCTCGGCAGTGAGAGCTCAGAGTCCTAACTACTGGACCACCAGAGAATTCCCCAAGAGTCTGTATTTCTAACAAGTTCCCCAAGGAATTTTTTTTTTAATAACCTGACTAGCACGATTTGTGAACTGGCATTTGGGACTCACAGACTGGTCTTGTCTTTCTCAGGTTTGAGGAATATATGGCAGCTCTAACAAATTATTTTTATTCTAATGTTACTTAAATAACCTCAACCCCAAGACTAGATATAAACCTCTAATCCTGATAGCTCTTTTATATGACTGTAAGACCAAAACAAATTCATAAAGTAAACAGAATCCCAATAAAAATCCAAATCGACACCACCAGTCGCTCTATGGCTACTGCACTGACTGCTGCAGGACTGGTCCCTGACAGCATAGCAGGCTCAGGCCACACATGCTGTAGGAGACTCCATCCCCTTCCCTCTTCTCTCCAAGAACCGTGGCCAGGTTTGCCTGCCTGCCTCAATGTCGTGGACTTCACTGCATGAGAATGTCATCATAAACACAATGTAATCACACGGCACACTCAGCTCTAAGGAATCATCCAAATAATCCAAAATATGCTTATCTTAATGGATTCACATTCTCATCCAAATGCAAGCACAAGATATAAAGTTTCTCGTAGTAAACTTGTGGACTTCCCTTTGATAAACACTGATCTAATCCATCTGCCCTCCTTCCGGCAGAGTCAGAAGTCAGTGGATGTGGGTTTCAATTTCTTATTTATTTATTTATTAGTTTCTGCTTTATAACAAAGTGAATCAGTCATACATATACATCTGTTCCCACATCCCTTCCCTCCTGCGTCTCCCTCCCTCCCACCCGCCCCGTCCCACCCCTCCAGGCGGTCACAAAGCACCGAGCTGATCTCCCTGTGCTCTGCGGCTGCTTCCCACTATCTATCTACCTTACGTTTGGTAGTGTATATATGTCCATGCCTCTCTTTCGCTTTGTCACAGCTTACCCTTCCCCCTCCCCATATCCTCAAGTCCATTCTCAAGTAGGTCTGTGTCTTTATTCCTGTTTGGGTTTCAATTTCTTAGTAACAGTTAACACTATATTGTGCTCACTCTATAGCAGGCACACTGTTCTAAGCCATTTACATGAACTAACTTGTTTACTCCTCATATCAACCATGTAAGGCGGGTACAACCATTACCACCACTGCGCAGATGAGAGAACTGGGCAAGAAAGAGTAAGTAATTTGCTCAAGATCACCCAGCTCGTAAGGGCCAGACCTGGGATTTAAACCCAGGAGGTCTGGCTCCAGAGCCTGTGCTCTCTACCACTACTTATATATACTTTCAAGTAAGGTATTCATATTCCAAGATTAATAGTAGAGTCTGACTTCTCTCTACTCCCAGCAAGTAGGAACCTGAGGCATTGGTTCCAGGTTGGCATGAGTTGCACTGACTAGGAACTTGGGCGAGAGGTGGGAGGTTGCACTGCATAGAGATAGAAACAAAGGGGCCTCAGGGATTCACTAGGTCAAAAAGCCAAGCAAATCCCCCCAGACAGGCGTCCATCCAGAAAAGCTGGCTAAAGTAGGAAAATCTGGGTGAATAACAATAGGACGGAAACCAAGGAAACCAGATGAGTGAGCAGGTCTGAAGCAGAAGGAAATGGAACTTAGAAATATTCTCTAAGCAGAAAAGGGAAACGCCTGCAGCCTTGAGTGGGACAGGAAGATGTTAAAGTTGCCAATTTAGCTGCAGTAGACTCCTGCAAAAAAGAACCCCAGTCAGCTGAGTATGAACTTATACATGTTGCCCAGGAGGACCCCTCACAAGAGAGGTAAAGGTGACACTGGGATCTCTGGAGAGTTGTCATGAAAGCTCACAGCAGGAAAAGCCCAAGGCTCCCTCCTCAGAGCAATTGCATCTTTTATCTTGTCATCTGCCAGGTGTTTAAATGAGCTTTGCTAACTAATACTTATTTCTCACATTCTAAAAATATAAAGACATCAGGCTATATCAAGTTGCTACCGACTCAATGACAGATGAAGCAAGAAAATTAAATAGCATGCTTTTCAAAAAACTTATTTGGACATAATTAATAGGAGGCTGCCTTAAAGGAAAACTGGGTTTGTGTGGTGATGACAAAAGATATCCTTGTCATACTGACCAATATGGCTTTTTCCTGCCCTTCAAATTATCTGAAAGTTCACCTTGGCAGTCAGCATTTTATGCCTGTCTGCTCCTGGAGAGATCTTGGCGCTTCTTCTAATAGAAGGGCACAACAACAAAAAGAATCACAAGGAAAATGTTGGAAATGAGAAGAACTGAAAGAAAGTAAAAAGAATGTGAAAGCCTAATAAGCAAGAGGAGAAACAGTAGAGAGACATATGACGTATGAATGCTAGAGAAGGGAGAGCAAAGTAGCCTTTTTAAGTGACTGATTGACATTGAGTAAGAAGAAAGAAAGTCATTCAAATGCAATTTGGAAATGCTTTGTGCCCATAATTAAACCTTTTACTTCATAAATAAGAAAATCAACCCACTGGACTTTAGAATAGCATTAATAAGCCTCACTGATGAGAGAGAAAGAAACTTAAGGAAAATCAAAGAAAAACTGTGCCACAGAGAATAGATGATCTTTTACTGCTGCAACATATACGTACTTGTTTCTGAACTACAAAAAATGTCATAATCATAGATACTCACATTTCACATTTTTTTCAAAGAGCCTCTCTCCCCGTCTGTGTCAGCAGTAAGTTTTAGGTATGATGGTTTCACATCCAAAGTAACATTTATTTTATGGTACAAAGTAGAAGCAAAGGTGTAGACCCAGAAGAACCAAATGTTTTTAATCTGATAAGCCTACATAGATTCTCTGTTTTGACTCCATTTAACAATTTATTAAGATTTTTCTGTGACCAGGCACTTACTGGAGGATGAATAAAAAGATAAGTAAGACACAGTCCCTGCCTTCAGAGAGCTTATATCTCACAGGGACGACCTCGTGAGGATGAATAACACAAGTGGTTAAGCCCCCATGGTGGCAAAAATGGCTGTCACAAATATGAGTGAAGGCATTAATTAAGGAGTGTTTTTATTACTGCAGAAGCTCAGGGAGAGAGCTCAGTTCCCGCTGAGGATTTTCAAGGATGATGACTTAGTAACATGAGGTGCCACAGAGTAAGCTCACCCTTCCAACAGCATAAGCACCTTCACTGTAGCTCTAAAGTAGAAGAACGACACTTATTTTAAGTCTCAACCCTGATCCTGAATCTGAACCTGATCCCCTTATGATTCAAAGTTCCCATGGCTTAGAGAGTGAATGATTCTACCCAGAGGTATTTCTGGTAAAGGCTTTTGTATCCATCTAGGTTCTCACATAGAGCATCAAAACAACCAATTCGAACCTGGATTTCGCAGTAATTTGTCTACATCTCAGGTCCCACAGCATGACATTCACCTTCTAACTGCTGGCTTCAAGTGCAGCATTTTCCAGATGGTTTTCCTCTCTGTTTTGATTTTTCAAGTGGTAAAGTAACTGCCATTAGTATAACACTGTCCAACCCTGCAGATGAAGTAACATGGGGAGGAGGGAGACAAAACAGACCCTTCTCCGAAGTCTGTGGAGGCTGAAATACAGCTCTTGGCTGCTTTACTTGCATTCAGTTCAGTCTAAGCAAGTCCAAGAAGGGCCATATTCCTCAAAGCCCTGTCTTATAGTACTCAAACCTGTGCCTTCCTCTCTCTCTCTCTCTCTCTCTCTCTCCCCGCATTGGATCTGGGTTGAGCCAGTGGCAAACAAATCAACCATGTGAGTGCACTCTCCCACAGTGAGCAACTGATCAAGGGAATAACATAAGGAGACCAGGCACAGACACTGAGACCTGCGGTTACTCCTGGGCAACAGTCCTGGGGGCGAGGGAACAAGCTGCCCAGCTGAGTAACCAGAGAAAGAAGAGCCCAGCTGTTTCCCTGGTCTTGCTTTGTGTTGAGTTTGCTTCTTTCTTTTGTTTTTGTTTCTCTGTTGCTTTTTTAAAATTGTGATTAAAAACACACACACACACACAAAACATAAAACTTACCACCTTAACCTTTTTTAAAATTACAGTTCAATCGTGTTACACATATCCAGATTGTTGTGCAATGGATCTCCAGAACTTTTTCATCTTCCAAAACTGAAATCTATATCCATTAAACAACTCCCCATTTTCCTCTCCCTCAGCTCCTGGCATCCACCTGCTCTTGTTTTTTAATTAGAAGGTAAGTTTACTTAGAAGGAGGGACCAGAGCTGGGTAGAGTGGCATTAAGCTCCTCCACTTCATAATAATATCAACATTATGTGACATCATGTCACGAACAGCAATGAAATAGGAATAAAGGACATAATTAAGGATAATTTTACAAAAAAAGAAAAGATTCCTGATTTGTTGTTCTGTGTATACCATGAAGTCAGGCAGCATCTCTTTCAGGAATGCAGCTTTGGCTAATCAGACACCCATAAAGGATCCAAGGTTCTTGAATCTAATAATATTTATTCCTATGCTCCTGCCAATGATCTACAGCAATGCAAAATCTGTGACAGCTCAGCAAATAAATAATGCAGTTTGAAGATCAGCACTAAAAGATGATGCTAAAACTAACCAAATCCATGTCTAGAGCCAATCGATAACTTCAGAAAACATCAAATTAATCAAACAGCCCCTCCACGGTAAAAAAAAAAAAAAAAGAGAGAGAGAGAGAGAGAGAGAAAGAAAAAAAGAAAGTCATATATTCTGAGCAGCTTCAGGCTCCCTGGGATAGGCCTGGCCAGGAAGGTGACAGATGCCACAAAACTTTGACATAGAACCACCCTTACAAGAGGGCTGCATTCATTCTACTGTCCACACATCCTAGCATGCCACTGGTCCAGGCCAAGACTACTGAGTGTTCAATTGATGCCAACATCCAGCTCAGCTAAGATTATAAAGTTAACAGTTCTGCCAAAGAAAACAAATAACTAGACTTTCATTGCCAAAGTATTCATATAGATAACATTTATGGAATAGAGAAAACTCTTTAGCCTCTCCACAACTTTTGATAAAATGGGTCATCATTTGTTACAGCAAATAATCCATGTCCTTTTCAGTCCAGGGCATCACCACTCTGGATTTAAATGCTCTTTCTCTGAATTCAAAAGGTCTATATGCAACTGATGGGAACATACTGTATAGCACAGGGAACTCTACCTAATGCACTGTGGTAACCTAAATGGGAAGGAAATCCAAAAGGGAGGGGATATCTGTATGTGTATGGCTGATTCATTTTGTTGTGTAGTGGAGGCTAACACAACATTGTAAAGCAACCATACTCCAATGAAAATCAATTAAAAAAAAGAAAAGAAAAAAAAAAGGTCTATATGAACTTCCTCCTTTGGCCTCTGGAGGTCCTTCTGGGCTCCACCATTGGCCTTCAGCCTTCCTTCACTCTACATCAGGAGACAAGGTGACACTGGCCAATTGCGTCCACCTGAGTTTCATAGAGCATTCTTTAAAAGACATCCTAGGCTTGACTACATAGTTAACAACTCAAAATTAAACACACTGGGGCTTCCCTGGTGGCACAGTGGTTGAGAATCTGCCTGCTAATGCAGGGGACACGGGTTCGAGCCCTGGTCTGGGAGGATCCCACATGCCGCGGAGTGGCTGGGCCCGTGAGCCACAACTACTGAGCCTGCACGTCTGGAGCCTGTGCTCCACAACAAGAGAGGCCACCATAGTGAGAGGCCCGTGCACTGTGATGAAGAGTGGCCCCCGCTTGCCACAACTAGAGAAAGCCCTCACACAGAAACGAAGACGCAACACAGCAAAAATAAACGAATTAATTAATAAACTCCTACCCCCAACATTTAAAAAAAAAAATTAAACACACTAAAAGAAAGAGAAAATTCTAGCATATTCGAAGCCTGAATGTTCAAAACTATTTTCAACTTCTCTATTTTAGTCCAGCCCACTATCAAAGTTCTGATACACTATCTAAAAGTTGTCTGCTCCCACAGCTGCCCTGACCTTATCCCAGGCCTTGGTCATCTCCCACTCAGATTATTCCCAGCATCCAAGGCTCTCCTTCATTTGGACCCACCTGCACTTTTCCATCCTCCCAGATACAAACCAAGCTCCAGCCAGACCAGGCCCTATATCATCTACAACCCTGTCCCCAGCTTCTCTAACTCTCATTTCCTCCATAACACTTTTGGTCATTCTTATACCAACTAACACCTACTGTATGCTTACTGGTTTCCAGCCCTGTGCTAAATATTTTGCACATATGCCATGCAATTCTCAAAACAACTCTACTGCCATGCCCATTTCACAAAGGAGGGAGCTAAGGAAGTGCTAGGTTCCTGGGGGCATTCTACAAATACTTAATGTGAACTGTCTCTTGATTTCAGAGCTCTGCATCCAAGCATTTTCAGACCTGTTGTTGGTTGGTTCACCTGCCTCTCAGCTGCATTTTCGCAGCCAACCACTCCTCTATCTTGAAACAGTCCTTTCCTTTGGCTTCTATGACACCAAGCTTCCCCTCGCCTTTCAGTTTACTCCTCCTTAGCCTCCTTTGGGGGTTTGACCTACTCTATCTCATCTCTGAATTACTAAAGCTTTGCCAGGTCCCATTCCAGGTCACCATCCTTCTCCCTCTAAACTTGCTCCCTAGGCAATATCATCTACTCCCATGGCATCAGTTACCATCCAATACTACAAAATGGACAGCTCCAGCTCAGCTTCTCCTCTAAGCTCCAGACATATCTCTCCTTCAAGTGCTTTTCATGTACCTGAAATTTAACCAGTAATCTCTCCCTCTCCCCACACTTACTCTGCCCCTAACTCGGGTCATACCCTGGTCTTCCCCATCTCAGTAATGACACCACTATCCACCCAACTGCATCAGCCAGAAACATATGGGTCACCCTTACACTTTCCATCCTCCCTCCCAAGATCCAATCACCATGAAGACCTTTTGATTCTACCTCTTAACTCACTCTGAATCCATCCATTTTCCTCCATGTCCCAGCAAAAGCCAGCTTTCCTCTTGCCCAGTCGACTGCAACAAGCTACTCATTGGCTTCCCTCATCTGTTCTTCCTCCCTCTCTATTACATTGTCATTCTCTACATAGCATCCCCTAGCCATCCTGCAGCCAGAGCGACACCTTTAGAATTCAAATAGCACATTAGAACCCTTCCACAGCATCCCACTGCTCACAGGATAAAATCCCACATCCTTACCCTGGGAAGCAAGGTCTTGCAGTTTGGTCCCTATTAGGTTCACTAGCCTCCCTGTACTTCCTCTTAACTCCAGGCACACCTGCTTTCTTTCAGGTCCTCAAATACTTCTTCCTGCCTCCAGCCATTACAATTCAGTTCCCTTTGCCTGAAATGCTCCTTTCTCAGCCCCTGCTCCCCCTTTCCTATGCACCTGAATTCACAAATACATTGCCCCAGGAAGCCTTCTCTGATCCCCCTCAGGTCAGGACCCCTGCTATAAGATCTCTGGCTACCTAATCTCCTTTATGGTATTAATCATAATAGTAATTTAAAGACTGGTGATTGCTTGATTAATGTCTGTTCCCTTCCCCGCACTGAAATGTAGGTGTCATGAGGGCAGTCACTGTGTCTGGGAGCATGCTATGTTGTCTCTATAGCACTGCAGGATTCTTACCTAAGTTTCCATAACTTTGGTTAGTTAAGAATGTTGACATGTTTCACAGGTCACATCAGTCACCATCCTGATGTGACAACCATGCATCTTCATGTAATGGTTTTCATTTTTCTATGCGTACACTGTTATAAATATGTTATCATATCCTAGACTGTAAGCTCTAGAGAGTCATAAAGGTTTAGCTTCTTAGAGCTGGGATGCTGAGAAATTAATACCGAGAATTAATGCTCTCGGTACTTCTCAAAGAATGTTGATCCTACTATCCCCATTTTACAGGTAAGGAAACCGAGACATTAAAAAGCAAAATACCTCAGACGAGGACACTCAGTAACTTTTGTTGCGTTGCGTGGGCTATTCGCTGTGGTGCATGGCCTTCTCTCTAGTTGTAGCGTGCGGGTTTTCTCTTTCTAGTTGTGATGCTTGGGCTCTAGAGCAGGTAGACTCTGTACTTTGAGGCACACGGGCTCTCTAGTTGAGGCTAGTGGGCTTAGTTGCCCCGTGGCATGTGGGATGTTAGTTCCCCAGCCAGGGATCAAACCCACGTCCCCTGCATTGGAAGGCGGATTCTTTACCACTGGACCACCAGGGATTCTACTATCCCCATTTTACAGTTAAGGAAACCAAGACATAAAAAAGCAAAATACCTCAGATGAGGACACTCAGTAAGTGGTGGAGCCAGGAATCAAACCCTGATCTGTCGGCCCAGAGCTCATGGTCTGGCAGAGCACATGAGTGATGGCAAAGCTAGGCTGTGACTCTACCTGTAAAGTGGAGGATGGAGCCAAGCAGGTTTGGTGTGAATGATTACATAACCCACTTCACTTCTCACATGGAGACTGGCGGCACATAGATTCTACAGCATTATCAAGGCCAGTTTCCCCTCCTCTCAGTGTCTATGTTGGCCAACTGAGTGATGAAAAAGGCTTTGAAACCATACTGAAATATGCAATGAGGAGTCAGCTACCTACCAGGTTAATATCTATATGGCTTCCCGACGACATACCATCCAAAGACATTCTTTTTCTTAAAAAAAAAGAATTTGGGAATGTCACTTGCCAGTCAAGCTACCAAGGCCTGCAGTATTACATACGGTGTGTTTGTGATGGCTTGAACACAAAAGTACCACACTGAAAATTTAGATAAAAATATAATTATTCATGCCTCACCACTTACGTCCTTTGATTTCATTTGGGTTTTGTTCAGGACAACCAAACACACTCATTACTTCCCATCTGTCCTGGGTCAGTCCATGGAGGCACCCTCTCCCTTGGACCTGGATTTCAAGAAATGCACAGACCACGCTGCCACTGCTAAATGGAAAAAGTGATGGAGGCCTGCGTGACTTCAATCAAAATGGTGGCTGTGTCTTCCTGGAGCCCTGAGGATGCTCAGGCCATGTGCTAATGCATACATCAATGGAAAAGAAAATAAATAAAGCACTATGAAAAACTATTTCCAGTGTGATCCTCCATGGGGCCATGTTTCCTCTCATATATTAATTCTGATAGAGAAAGCAACAAAATATGTCCCAGGTCAAAGAGATATACTTACTACTTGGAACAAAACAAGCATCCAGTTAAACCTGTCAATCACTCATTTAAAAAATAGTTTAAGGACTTATGAAATACATGATAGTGTGCTAAATTCATAGGAGAAAGTGAGGTGAAATAAATAGGGCTCTTCCCAGGGTTTCAGGATCTTATCATCTTAAAGGGATCATATATGCAAATAACTTGACTATGAGGCAACATAATTACCTTATATTTAATTAACTAGTAGCAGAGCATCTTTAAAGTTCCATGATAATAGGAAATATTCCTTACATCCTTGCTCAAAGCTTGAGCCACGGACCAGCATCACAGCATCCTGTGGGAGCTTGTCAAAAATGCAGAACCTTAGGAGCCACCGCACAACTACTGCATCAGAATCTGCACTTTTTTTTTAACATCTTTATTGGAATATAAGAATCTGCACTTTAATCAGATCCCCGATGATTCAAATGCTCCATAAAGTTTGGAGAAGCACTGCTTTACATTATTTGGCATTCAGTCACTGTCCACTGGTAACAACTTGATGGTAGCCGACTTCAAAACAGGGACTCAGATTTTTATAGAATAAATGCTTAACTCACTATTTTTAAAGTGAATCTCTGAGGGCTTTGTTCTAGAATTTAAATGTACAAAATGTGATTCAAAAGCTTAGCAAACTGTATGGCCCTGCATTTTAATATCCTGTGAGTACTCAGACCCTTGCCTGAAACACTAAAGGATTTTAAAATATAGCTCTATTCAGAGAGGTGAGAATATTTTCTTTTAAAGCTTCATATGTATGACGTTGACCTTGCAGAAGCCACTGGAGGAGATGGAAACTTTTGTCCAGATATTCAACCTGATGATAAAAAAACTTTTAGAGGGAATGTCACTGGAGGGAACTGAGATGGGATTCCTCCCAACATCAGAGCTGCTGAGTCACAGAATCATAAACTGTGAGCACAGAAAAAAAAAAACAAACAACCTTAGAGGTTATTCTCTCAGCTCTGCTTCATTCCCAGAGAAAATCAGTCTGCAGTACTTCATATCTACAGTTTCTTTTTCCAATGAGCTCCCAGTGATTTACATTTGTCAACCAACCAAACAGCCAACCCATAAATATTTTTTGATCTTCTGATACCTGTAAAGTGCTGTAGGGATAGAAAGATATACTTGTTCCCTTACAAAGCTCATAGCTTCATGAGATGGAATAAAAGCTCCTAACAAAGTTGCAGGAGTTGTGTGCCATGAGATGCACAGTGAAGAGATGCTTAGAGGAGAAAGAGATCCCTTAAGATAGGGGTCAGGGAGGGCTTCACAGCACTGGAAGGAACCCCATCAATCCCAGGTCTTTCTTCCTACTAAGGAAACTGAAGTGCAAGGGGTTAGGTGCTTTAGCCAAAGTCATGATGCAAGTCTCTAGAAGAAGTAGAGTGAGAAGCCCAGGCTCCTGACCAACAACTCCTTCCACTGTGCCACACAGCCCCTCGGCACTGTTGGCTCCCTAGAATCAAGCTCAAAGGCAAAGTCTGCTGGCTGTCCACCAAAATCCATCCTCCCCTTCTTCTATAGCCACAGAACCGTATCTGGCATGTGCTGGCCAGCTGCCCTAATTTTCCATTCTTTTGCAGTTAGAGCTGGCCCTGTGACTAAGTTGTTGCCAGTGAAATGTCAGTGAAAGTGACATGTGTGACTTTGGGGCCCTGAAGTGCCTCCTTCACACTCTCCTTCTCCTTCCCACCAACTGCATCCCCAACACTGACAGCACCCTAGTGGATATCAGTAGCAACTTAAAAAGGAACCTGCATCCCTGAATCATCCATGGAGGAGAACAGCCTGCCAACCTGGAATGCTCACTTTGGACTCCATGTGAAAAAGAAATAAACTTCTCTCTTTTTTAAGCCACTGAATTATTTGGGGATGTTTTTGCTATAACATTCAGACTTACCCTAAGCAATATAGCCTATAACTGATATAATATAACCTATAACTGATATAATATAACCAAAGCAGGGTTCAATGAAATGGTATAAAAGCTGTAATAAGAAGTCTGATACTTTCCTACTTTAATAAGAAGTTTCTTATGGTTACCAAGGGGGAATGGGGTTGAGGGGGGGATAAATTGGGAGCTTGGGATTAGCAGATACAAACTACTGTATATTAAATAGATGAACAACTAGGACCTGCTGCATAGCACAGGGAATTATATTCAATGTCCTGCAATAAACCATAATGGAAAAGAATATATACATATGTGTATGTGTGTGTGTGTGTGTGTGTGTGTGTGTGTGTGTGTGTATATATATATATATATATATATATGAATCGCTTTGCTATACACCAGAAACTAACACAACACTGTAAATCAGCTATACTTCAATAAAAAATTTTAAAAACAAAAAAGAAGTATTGCTTTGCATTAGCTCAGTTCCTGGTATACATGGATGGAGATACAGAAAGAGATTTTATTGGGCAGACAGACATGTTATTGGGCACTTACCAGGTACCAGACAATTTGTTAAACAACTTACATCCACAATAGATTAATCTTCACTACAACCCTCTGAGCTTGGTACTCTTATTATCTTCAAGTTACACATGAGAAAAAAATGTGGCTTCAACTTTTTCCTGAGCTATATCACATTCACTCTTTTACTCGTCTGCCTACACTGAAAAGACTGAGTAATTCATCTCTAGAGCCTCCTAAACAGGGTAGTAAAAGCAGCATTGATGAGTCAGCTTTGCAGTTATTTCCTCATAACTCTTTGTCACTAATAGGGAATAGCTTGTTCTTGGCTTTGTACCCCACCCCTGCACAAATTTGCCCCTTTATTTTAACTCCATCAAACTCGTGGAAGGCAATTGGGTCCTAATTCTAACAGAAAAATTGACTGCCATCAGCAAAGACTGGTGAAGGTCTGGTAGAGGTATAAAGCTTTTGAAAATATCTTTTCCTTTTAATAACTAATAGTCCTCCAAAACTGTGGTTTTATCACTAGAAACTGCAGCATTTGTGAGCCTTAGATCCAGATATTGCCAACAAGGAATAACTGGACAACCATGACATTGATCTTGTAGATTATCCCTATAGAACTGTGTCTGGTAAATCTGTATTAAGAGATGTGAAATAAGGCAACCACACGGAGCATTTCTGAGTCAGAATATCACTTTCAAAATACCTTTGTGGGGCTTCCCTGGTGGCGCAGTGGTTGAGAGTCCGCCTGCTGATGCAGGGGACACGGGTTCGTGTCCCGGTCCGGGAAGATCCCACATGCCGCAGAGCGGCTAGGCCCGTGGGCCATGGCCGCTGAGCCTGCGTGTCCAGAGCCTGTACTCCGCAACGGGAGAGGCCACAACAGTGAGAGGCCCGTGTACCGCAAAAAAAACCAACAACAAAACCTTTCTGGCAGAAAAAGGTGACTGCTCTTCAGCGCAGTGAAGACCAGGGAGAAAGGTATCTCTAGGGCACTTGGGGCTGTCAAGGGACTTTTCACAGAGCACATACAGCAAATGTACAAAGGGAAGATGTTTTCAGAGTTCCCAGATTGCCGGACTTCCTCCGTGTGTTTTTCTAATGGTCACAAGCAATAATGGACATGCATCTGTTAGATTTATTTTCCCTGGCTCTCCCTCTCCAGGTCTTCCCAGCTGGGACCACTGTTGCAGCCTTGGCCTACCTCAGTTCCCAAGGTAATTGTGGCAGAGACAGCCTGCACCAAGAGCCCATGCTTGAGCCCCTCCGCCCTATTTGATGAGGCTTAGAATTAATTTACATTCCAAATTCCAGGCTGTACTCCCACCCGGAGAGGTTCCTCCATGACTAGCCTGGCCCAGGGCAGGCTTAGAGAAGAATCTAGCTCATCCCTCTCAGCCCTCACTCCCTAGCCCTGTGCTGGCTCAGTCCAGAGGATCCAAATTCTCAATTCTGATTGATTGACCAATCTAGGACCAGAGACCTTCCCCAAGCCCCAGCTCACCGGCCAGGCCCTAAAATCCTGCCTGGTTTATGTCAGTTCCTCCTCCAAGGCTCGTTCCTGACATCCTACCTCCCAGAATCCAATTCTCATACCTGTAGCCCACCTTTCTATGTAACACCACACATGAACCACTTCTGGATTCCCCATACTGGCTGCCTTAGAATCAATCATTTCTGAAATCAGGCTGAAACTGTTGATTTCCATCAGACATCATGTCTGGTTCCCCTGCTATCCCCTCCAGAGCCAGAGTCTGGTTTCTTCAAAAGGAGAATGCTTCTAAGAGATGTAGAAGAAAGCAAAGCCACGGTACCTGGTAACCACTGAATGTAGAGGCTAGTGAGATTAAAACGGCAAATATGACCAGTTTCAATATGGTAGGACTTTTCCCACCCTCTTAAGAATATTCCACAGATCTATCTCTACATCAAAAGTTGGAGGGTGGATGGGGGCAGGGCTGCTGCATTCCATTTTTACTTCAAGTACGTGACTCCCCTTGGGGCTGTGGAGGGCCCCAACTGCAGGGCCTTACATGGCAGCTTTAAACTAGGGGGGTCAGAGGATGACCCAGAGGTGGAGGTCCAAGTCAGAAGAATCCAGCTTACACTGGGCCCTCTGCTTATATTATCTCAGTTACTCCTCACAAATGCCCAGTGAGGTCAGACTAGCCACATTTTATTTAAAAAAAAAACAAAACATTAGGGCTCAGAAAGGTTAATCTGTCCAAAGTCACTCACTTTAATAAGTACAAAGCTGAGCATTGAGCCCAGATCTGTTAGATTCTAACCCTTGGGCTCTACCCACCAGCTACAGTGTCTTCCTAGAAGAAGCTCAGCCAGAGGCAGGGAGGATGACCAGAAGGCAATGGAAGACAGAGTCAAGAGGAGAAAGAGGCCAGTAGAGCCCAGTGTTTCAGAAAGGCAGTGTAAGATCTGAAAAGGGACGACATACGTGGCAAATGGTATCAATGGAAATAAATGCACATTAAGTGATAGTTATGTGCTAGGAACTATGCTAAATGCTTTGGCTGTATTAACTCTTTTAAGCCTTACAACAGCCCCCAGGATAGGCTCATTTTATTGATAAACACAAACTAAGACACAGAAAGTTTAAATAATTTGCCCAAGTTCATACAGCTAGAAGGGAGTGGAGTTTGGACTTGAACCCAGTCAAGTGGGCTCCAGGGTCTGTAGGCTTACCCCTCCTGGGAGGTTCCTGAAGACATCAGCAAGAACAATTGTGGGAGGGGTTGCAATCCAGCCAATATGCAACTTGGCTATTAAGGGAAGGAGGCAAAGAAAGTAGGAGCTCAAGGGGGAATGTGTTCATTTCCTAGGGCTGCCACAACAAAGTACCGCAAACCAAGTGGCTTAAAACAACAGAGATTTATCTCCCCATTCTGGAGGCTACAAATCCAAAATCATGGTGTTGATAGGACCATATTCCCTCCAGAGCCTCAAGGGGAGGATCTTTCCTTGCCTCTGCCAGTTTCTGGTAGACCTAGCTGTTCCTCGGCTTGTGGTAGCATCACTCCAATCTCTGCCTCAGTCTTCGCATGGCTCCTCCCCCGTATATCTGTGGCTCTGTGTCTCCACATGGCATCCTTGTGTGGCTGTAGCTGTGCCCAAATTTCCCTCTTCTTACAGAGACATCAGTCACATTGGATTAAGATCCCTCCCAATGACCTCATCTTAACTTGATTAAACCTGTGAAGACCCTATTTCCAAATAAGGTCATGTTCACAGGTGCTGGGGGTTAGGACTTCAACATATCTCTTTTTTTAGGGGGGAGGATGCAATTCAACCCATAACAAGAGCCATGGGTCCAAGGGGAGGATTTTTAAAGATAAAGATGGGAAAGATGATGTATGTGCTCTTTCAAAATAACATTTTATTAAAGATCAGTAGGTAGGTCATGGCTCTTTCCAAACGAGCAGAAAATCTGATTATCTGCATCCCAAGAAAGGCTTGCCATGCCTGGCATATCATTTTTAGTATTCTGCTTTAATTTAATGAGTTGGAGAAGGACACAGCCTCATAGCTTTTGCCAGGAACATTCTGGTACAAGCCATCTATCACAACCTCCCCAGCTCACGTCTCCCCTGATCAATATGAAAGCAGAATTGATGTCCATGTCAAGCTGCACGGTTAACTCTCAGTCACACAGACTGACAGAGGCAAGCAGTTGTATAAACACTAAACTAACGAACAGAAACCTTCCACCTGGCTGGAATTTGGTCGGTTTTTTAATTGACATTTTTCTTAGGCAATTTAAAAAATTAGTTCATAATCCCTCAGTGTATATCAAATGGAAGTAGAAGTCCAAGGAAGTAGCCTGGAAATAGCTAGATTAGCAAAAGGAGCTCAATCTGGGAGCAAATGGTCCGTGTAGATAATCCATACACTTTTAACCAGAGATTAGCTATACTTACAATGGCAATCGTAGGTTGGTCCAATCATCACAATATTGGCATCAAAATTTTGCTTTAAACAATTCCAGAACAGGATTAGTAATCTATAAAGAAATTGCCACTCATAACATTTATGCATTCATTAACTTTTCCCAAAACGTTTGTTTAATTATTACTCACTCCTCCCTGACTAGTTTAGCATAATATCCTAAGCATGAAAATTTAGCTAAACTCTAATTAAAAACACCTACAAAGAATAAGCAGGTAGTAGCTGTCAAAGGGTTTATAATACCAAAAGACACCTCTGATTCTCACTATCTTTGCCCTTTAAATTCACAACCACTGTATTCACTACAGTACTGGAAGCAAAGAACGATGAATCCGGGCTTCCCTCGTGGCACAGTGGTTAAGAATCCACCTGCCAATGCAGGGTACACGGGTTCAAGACCTGGTCCGGGAAGATCCCACATGCCATGGAGCTACTGAGCCTGCGCTCTGGAGCCCGCGAACCACAACTACTGAGCCCGTGCGCTACAACTACTGAAGCCCACGCACCTACAGCCCTGTGCTCCGCAACAAGAGAAGCCACTGCAATGAGAAGCCCCCACCACAACGAAGAGTAGCCCCCGCTCGCTGCAACTAGAGAAAGCCTGCTCACAGCAACAAAGACCCAACACAGCCATAAATGAATAAATAAAATAAATTAATTTAAAAAAAAAAGAATGATGACTCCCAACTGAGGAAGCAGACATCAACATTATCAAAGGGCAAGAGCGCTCTTAAAACAGACACATGACTATTAATACACATGGATACTGCTCTATTCAAATAAGCAACTCAAAGGCTACCATTTCTTCCAATAATACCAATTATTACTCAAAATTACTTTTTGAGAGAATCCTTTCCTATGATTACCACCAGAGTATGTAAAATATTCTTTTGACTTCATTTATTAATTTTGAAAATTCTTACACAGTGCCTGCCATGTATGTGATACTGTGCTAGGCATCATAGATTTTGAAAGACTCAGGAGCAATTCAGAGAAAAATCAGACAAACGATACTGTTGATCAATCAGGGTCATGTCATTTGGGATCCAAATATGTTTCACAAAAAGTATGTTGCTAGCCAGAGTATAGTCCACTCTTTATGCATCCAGTAGAACCCCTCAATGGTTCAGGAATTTCTTCAGACTAAGTCTGGCTGACACTGGACCTTGGAGGATGAATTTTTAACAAACAATGCCACTGATTTAAGAGAATCTATCTGCATTGCCTTATTTGTGATTGCAGCCATTCTGTTCCCTCAAGGCTCCAGGAGACACCTGCAATCAAGCATTTAGGTTGAGCCCATCAGGCAGCATCACCATTTAGTATCTTCCTCAAAGACTGTCATTTTTCCCAGTTTCCCTTGAGAGATCAAACCAAATGGCAAGTTGCTGTGGTTTCTAGGCAGCACTGCAAGTATTCAGCATACTCTGCACAGAAGTTGTCCTCATACCCCCTCTGTCCTTCAGAATGAGCCTGTTTCTTTACCTAATTTACTCTTCAATGAAGGATGGAAATGAACTAGCTCTAGAGAAATGCAAATCAAAACTACAATGAGGTATCACCTCACATGGGTCAGAAGGGCCATCATCAAAAAATCTACAAACAATAAATGCTGGAGAGGGTGTGAAGAAAAGGAAACCCTCCTACACTGTTGGTGGGAATGTAAATTGGCACAGCCACTATGGAGAACAGTACAGAGGTTCCTTAAAAAACGAAAAATACAGCTACCATATGATCCAGCAATCCCACTCCTGGGCATATATCCGGAGAAAACCACAACTCGAAAGGATACATGCACCCCAATGTTCATTGCAGCACTATTTACAGTAGCCAGGACATGAAAGCTACCTAAATATCCATCAACAGAGGAATGGATAAGGAAGATGAGGTACATATATACAATGGAATATTACTCAGCCATAAAAAAGAACAAAATAATGCCATTTGCAGCTATATGGATGGACCTAGAGATTGTTATACTGAATGAAGTAAGTCAGACACAGAAAGACAAATATCATATACCACTTATATGTGGAATCTTAAAAAATGATACAAATGAACTTATTTACAAAACAGAAACAGACTCATAGACTTAGGAAACAAACTTATGGTTACCAGGGGATAAGGGGGGTGGGGGGAGGGATAAATTGGGAGACTGGATTGACATATACACACTACTACGTATAAAACAGAGAACTAGTAAGAACCTACTGTATAGCACAGGGAACTGGACTCAATACTCTGTAATGGCCTATATGGGAAAAGAGTCTAAAAAAACAGTAGATACATGTATATGTATAACTGATTCACTTTGCTGTACACCTGAAACTAACACAACATTGTAAATCAACTATACTCCAATAAAAATATATATAAAAAAAGAAATGAATCACTCTGCCAGATCTGAGTGACTGGATGACCCATTTATATAGCAATATGGTTCCATGTTACCCCCACCTCCTAACACTCGTGTCCTTGAGTGTCCTGATACTCCTCTTGAGCACGGGCAGAACCTGTGATTTGCTTCTAACCAAGAATATGGTAACGGTGATGGATGTCACATCTGTGACTATGTTACATAAAACTGTCATGTATGTCTTGCCCAAAGACCTTCTCCCTTGTTGGCTTCAATGAAGCAAGCTGCTAGGCTGTGAGCTATGGCGAGACCCATGTGGCAAGGAACTGAGGGCATTCCCCAAGCCAATAGCCAACAAAAACCTGAAGCCCTCAATCATACCACCCACAAGAAATTGAAATCTGCCAACAACCATGTGACCTTGGAGGCAGACCTTCTCCAGCTGAGCCTTGAGATGAGACCACAGCCTCAGCTGCTACCTTAAAGCTAAGATCCTGAAGCAGAAGACTTGAGCCATGCCTTGCTCTTAACATTACTTCATCTCCACAAGCTTTCTCACCATGTTAGTAGTCTTGCTTGTTCACTGACTTCACATAAAATGACCAGTAATTTGTAAACATTCCCAGGACAGTTCTACAACTGCCAACAGCATATATGTTTAGTGGCCAATCCTGATACTGGTGTCTTAGCACATATAAACATGTTATAATATGCCACAGCCAGGCCTGTGCATTCTCTGCCTTCACAGGTCAGGTGAGAAGGCCTGTCCTTCAGAGTTACCTTCAGGAATAAACAGAGAATCCAAAAAAGGTAAATCCATAGAGACAGAAAACTATCTAGTGGTTTCCAGGGCTAGGGGAAAAGAGGAATGGGGAGTGACTGCTTAATGGGTCTTCTTCTGGGGTGATTAAAATGTCTTGGAACTAAATAGAGGTAATGGTTGCACAACATTGTGAATGTATTAAATGCCACTGAATTGGATGCTTTAAAGTGGTTAATGGTTATTTTATGTTATGTGAACTTTACCACAATAAAAATATGTTTATGTAAAAAACAAAAGTAAACAGGGAGAAGTAGGGACCAAGAAGGCTATGAAAGGTTCAGAGAAATATTTTTTGAAGTGTAAAGGCAGGTCAGTCCAGGGACTTTGCTGGTGGCACAGTGGATAAGAATCCTTGCTCCCAATGCAGGGGACCTGGGTTCGATCCCCGGTCAGAGAACTATACCCCACATGCATGCAGCAACTAAGAGTTTGCATGCCACCACTAAGGAGCCCACGTGCTGCAACTCAGGAGCTGGCGAGCCACAACTAAGGACGCCGCCTGCCACAACTAAGATCTGGTGCAACCAAATAAGTAAGCAAGTAAATAAATAAATAATAAAAATGAAAACAAAGGCAGGTCAGTCCGGTCACTTTTCCATGAGGAAAAAAATCAAAAGCAACTGTATACTATTTCCAAATACTATACTCATGGACTCTAAGAGGTAATTGATGATAAGATTTACCACCGACATTAAAAATACACAATCAGGGCTTCCCTGGTGGTTCAGTGGTTAAGAATCCATCTGCCAATGCAGGGGACACGGGTTCGAGCCCTGGTCTGGGAAGATCCCACGTGCCGCGGAGCAACTAAGTCCGTGCACCACAACTACTGAGCCTGTGCTCTAGAGCCCTAGAGCCACAACTACTGAGCCCACATGCCACAATTACTGAAGCCTGCACGCCTAGAGCCTGTGCTCCGCAACAAGAGAAGCCACCACAATAAGAAGGCTGTGCCCCGCAAAAAAGAGTGGCCCCCGCTCACCTCAACTAGAGAAAGCCCACATGCAGTAACAAAGACCCAACGCAGCCAAAAATAAATAAATAAATTTATTTTTTTAAAAAATACACATTGACTGCAAGACTTATCCATGATTTTAGAAGCATTAAAATGCAAAAATCATTGCTATTAGAATCAAAGGAAAATACTATCACAAATAAATTAAACATGGTTGCTACTAATCTAAGCAGATACATTTTACTGGACCAATTTGCAATGTAATTTAGAATACACTGATAAAAAATTTTTTTAACTATAATATCAACTATGGAAAAAAAATGCATAGAAAAAAAGACTGGAAGATAATAGGTCATTTGTTTCCTCTGAGTAGAGGGATTGTAGATGAGTTTTCCCATCTTCTTCAAACACTTCTGAAATGCGGCAAGATAGGGTTTCTTTTCCTTTCATCGTCTTTGTGCCTTCCCATCTTCCCCTGGTAGGAAGAGGGCCTTCTAGTCTCAGGGACCAACGTTATGCACTGAGCAGGGAAAGTGATGGCAATAGAGAGGGTGGTTTATCTAGGTCAATATTTTCCTCTGAAAACTTCATTTAGTCAACAAAAATATATCGAGGGTCTATTACATGGTAGGCATTATTCTAGACACCAGGGAGATAACTGTGAATACAAAAAGCCGCTTGACTATGGAACTTCCAACCACGACAATAGGGTACAGCTGGAGCCCCAGCAGGAGAGTGATAAAGAGGAAGGGGTAGGAGACCAAAAAAGAGGGACTTCTGACCACTCATGTGAGGAGTGTCAGCACTGCCTGAATGGCAACCCAAAGGAAATGGTAGCAAAATGTTTGCACCGTTCTCTGGCCTCCAATTATTTTGTGGTCTGCTCTAAATAAAGGTTCTTTGGTGTACAGAGCCAGAAGCCTGCCCAGCTGTTCCTGGGCATAATGCCAGGATTGTATATTTTATCCAAAATTTTTGCTTTGAGCATATACTGCTTCACAATCACGGTGAACAAACAAAAATGAATGAAATGGACTACCATTAACCCCTACGTTACTCCTTTTAACCAACCAAGCAGGTGGTTTTAGAAGGGGTCAGGTCATTATCTGCAAAAATCACCACCTTATGAAAATTTCTTACTTTCTTATAAAATAAAATATCCCAAGAGAAGCTGAAATTTAACCTCAAGTAAAGAAACGAGAGAGAAAGAATAAGTGAAAGAGAGTGTCACATTTCTCTTTGGAAAGTGCTGGCTTTTTCTGAATGCTAATGGATAGTGTGTCATTGAAACATCATTTAAGTGGTCTGAATTATTTTTGTTTTCAGGATGATAATGGATGTGGCATAGGGGCTAGAGGACTAAAAGGAAGCAAGACTGTAAGACAAGCAGATACTGAAAAAAGATCTTGTGAAAGCTTTTAGTTCTTTTTATTATTCACATATCTGAAAATGGATATGTCTGCAAGTTCATTATAAAAATCAACTTTCCACATTTGGAAACGACGTGGTGGATTATCAGTTTACTCCTTCCCCTCCAAGAAAACCTTCAGCTGCTGGTGTTTTTGCATTCAAGGATGGATTAATGTTTCTACCTTAAGCTTTGCATATTGATCACTACTCACTGACTGTAGTAATTGCCTACACGGAGGTAGGCAGTAGTCTTGAAAGATGTTCACTTCTCGGAACATCACATCACCATGCCTGTCATGATTAGATAGCATCATATTTGCCTTGCTCAGCTGAAACTAAGACATTTCACCAGTTTTAATGATGCCTACCTGACAACCAATTCATTTGGGAATGAGCCTAATGATCTGTCATTGACGACACAGAAGTAGATTTCAGAGAACCAAGGTAAGAGGCAATGACAAGTTGTGTTGAGCAAACTACCTTTGCTTCTCAGCCAGCTGGTAAAAGTGTTACAAGGCAAGTGTTCCAACTCTTGGATTTGAAGTCATACAGCCCAAATAAAGTTATCAACTCTTACAGCTTAAGGAGACTCTAAAGAACTAGTCCAAAGATTCCCCGGCCATCAGGTCAGGATCTACCTGCAGATGTCAAAGCCTTCCCCAGAAGATCAAGCCAGTTGTAACTTCCAAGTTTCTTTTTTCCACAGTTACTGACATTTCCACTGAGATGAGAAATACTGTAGTTACCACTTCTATCCATGCATGTATGCACGTACATTCATCCATTTATTTCAGTCAATCAAGAACCACTTACTGAGCTGCTAAAATGTGCTATATACTATGATAGGTCTAAGGAATTCAAAGATGAATGAGGCAAGATTCCTTGCCTTCAACGAGTTCACAATCCTATAAGGAAGACAGACATTAACAAATACAATATAACACTATCAGCAAAGAGAAGTACAAGTATAAACAAGGAAGTAATCAACTCATGATAATTCTCCCAAATAAGATGATATCTGCATCAGGTATTGCAGAATGAGTAAGCATTCCACAGACCAAAAGAGGAGAAGGGGAGAAAGGAATTCCAGACAGAGAGGCCTGGATATGCAAAATCTTAGACACATGACAGGCCACAGCACGCTAAGGTTAAGAAGCGTTCAGTGTGGCAGGGATGTGAAGTACACAAGGCAGGAGCAGAGGTAGCAGAAGGTAAGGTTATAGGATGGCAGGTTTGAGGCCAAAATGTGCACAGCCTTAAAGGCCATGCAAAAGAGACTCATATTATCTCATAAGTAAATAAGGTAGCCAACACAAGGCTTTAATTTCAATGGGACTATGCTGTCTTATTCAAGTTGACTGTCTCTCAGAACCTGGCCTAACACCCTCTCAGGATATAAGTATCTGTTCAGTGGGGTTGCTGCTGCTACAGCAGACATAATCGGTCTTGTGTTTTAGAAGGATTTCACTGAAAACAGTGTAGAGGTGGACTAGAAGTGGAAGAGACTGCAAGGAAGGAGATCAGTAAAGAGGCTCCTGCAATGGTCTGGGCGAGAGAGGATGGCAGCCTAACAAAGGCTGGATGGCAAGAAAGGATGTGTCCAATAGCCACTTAGGAGAAAGAATTAATGGGACTTTGCTACCAACTGATGTGGGAATTGAGTGAACAGAGAGGAATCAGAGATGACACCCTGATTTCCAACTTATACAATGAGTGTTCCCAAATGGCTTGTTACCCCTATCAGCTCAAAGAGGAGGAGGAAGTCAACAGGATCCAGATCACAGGTGGAAGGGTTAGACTTGAACAGGGGGTGAGTCACCTCTTCCTTTGAGTCAAAAAGGAAGGCAGACCCGCTACACTGGAAGTGAGGACAGAGGAAAATTAAAGGGGCTGGCCTTCCCTGGTGGTCCAGTGGTTAAGACTCCACTCTCCCAGTGCAGGGGGCCTGGGTTCGATCCCTGCTCAGGGTACTAGATCCTGTATGCTGCAACTAAGACACAGCACAGCCAAATAAATATTAAAATATATATATATATTAAAGGGGCTTCTAGGTAGTGACCTCAGATCCATTCAAAGCCCCTTTAGGTAGATGAAAAAACTGAAGCTCAGAGCAATTAAAAGACACCCAAGACCACACCATACTTTAGAAGCAAAGCCAGAGCAATATAAGAAGTTTCCCCAGGGCTCCTCCCATGATATTACAATGTTTCCTTTCACAAATTAACATAATATCAAACACTTTAACTTCCTGAGTATGGAAATGGCAGAGGGCACATGTAAGTAAATTAAGAGAACTTGTGTACAGCTATGCCTTTCACTGTTCTGCTCAGCTCTTGGCAATCTGTTTTATGAACTGTACACTGGAACATTTGTTTTCTTTATTCCAAGGAAAATAGTTGGAAGGATCAATAGATATAGTCATACTAGCCTTGAGGCCATGGTTTTTCTAATATGACAAATAAATGTTTTTTGAATGAATTAAATACAGATGAGTGCAGACCACAGAGTTAAGTTTAAAAAAAAAAAAAAAGCTTAGTTTTGCAATTTCTTAACTGAAAACAAGGCAAGAAAAGTTATTACTGATTCACCAGAACACATTTCTGCTGTCTTTGCAATACAAATTTTTGAGTCTCTTTAAAAGGAGGCATTCAGATTTACTCACTTGTTTTTATTCATTACCTGGGATTCTTAATAAATTGAATTTAGAGTTTCAAAATGTAATTCATGAGTCACTGGAGACACAGCAAATATTGAACGGAGTAACTTCATGTTCCTTGTCAATATTTCTTTCTTTATTATCTGCTTAAAATGTTCAAGATCGAATGCATGCTCAGTGCTTCCCTCCAGCCAGGCCACGTAACTGTTACCAAAGTAGCTCCCAGTTGTGCTTTAGGCTGACTTCAAACCCTAATGCAATGTGAAGCTTTTCATTTAATCCATACACCCCAGTGTGGAGTGAATGTAGAAACAAGGGAAAGACCCACTTCAACATTCAGTTTTACCTGCCAAGTATCACACACCAATAAAATAATCAAGAGTATCTGTCAAAGTATCTGACATATAAAAGGTACAAAGTCGGGCTTCCCTGGTGGCACAGTGGTTGAGAGTCCTCCTGCCGATGCAGGGGACACGGGTTCGTGCCCCGGTCCGGGAGGATCCCACATGCCGCGGAGCGGCTGGGCCCGTGAGCCATGGCCGCTGAGCCTGCGCGTCCCGAGACTGTGCTCCGCAACGGGAGAGACCACAGCAGTGAAAGGCCCGCGTACCGCAAAAAAAAAAAAAAAAGGCACAAAGTTTTCAATATCTCAAGGGAGAGGTAATGACATTAATTAATTAATTTAAAAAAATTAATTAATTATAAAAATTTAATTTTTAGATCTGTCAAATTATCTAAGTACCATAAAATCAGGAAGGAAGACATTTTTCTATGTATTTCAGATGGTACTGATAACAAAGGAGATAAAATAAACCACAAGAACCCGTGAGAATCTTAGAGTGAAGGAATCCAGGTGCTGGCTTTCTAATTTGTACCTTGATGTATAATATGGGCACCTTCTGAAACACCATTTTATCTCAGAGACCATCCCTGACCCCTCCACTCAGTCAGGTCCCCTTGTCGTCTACTTCTTTTCATCTAGTAGTTGCCCTGTGATTACACTAATCTCTCTATACTTCTTTTTTTTTTTTTTTTGGTATTGCCTTTTTAATTGCCTGTCTTTCCCACCCGACAGGAAGCCAGACTGTCTGTACTGTTCATCATGGTAAGTCCAGAGCCTTGCAAGTACCTCAAACACCATAGGCACCTAGTATTTCTTGAATGAATGAATTGGTAAACAAAAGAAAAATGGAATGGAATGGTTTGCTGAATCAACTTTTTTTCTGAAAAGATTTGCCCATAGCTGGACACATGTTATTAAAAATAATAAACAGTAATATACTGTAAAGGATTTGAGTTTCAGGTGGAGAAGAAAGCTACATGCTCAGTTATTTTAAAAGCTACTAGTACTCCTTTCCTTTTTCCGCTAATAGAATCCTTTTGGCCAGCACTTTCCTGGAGCTTTAGTTGACTGCAGTGACATCTACTGACAAGTCAGAGGAAGAACCATCTTTTCACCTGCTGGTCGCAGGTGGTGCCTGAGACTAGACCCCAGGGCATTCACTCAGGTGTCACCCTGTCGTCCTGCATAATGATTCTTACAGAATGTTATCTCCATTTTACAGATAGAAGACTTGAGTGCATATTTCATTCACATATCCCACAGCAAGCCAGGGACAGAGCCCTCAATAACGACTCCTGGCTACAACGCCCCTCAATGCAGCCTTGCTGAATGAGGAGGGGGACGACTGTCACACAAATGCCTCCCTAGAGGAAATGAACCGCTAGCGTACCTCCTCTGTATCTGAAAACTACCTCTCTGTCTATATTTGTCTTCAAGAAATTCCCACCCTTTTGAGAATTTGCCCCATAAATTTTTGGCAAGTCCAAACTAAATGAATGGTGAGGAAAAAAATCAGGAAACCTAGAATAGTAAAAGGAAACATCTTTATGCCATTTTGCAAAACTAATATAACCCTGTTATTATTCTAGTGCCTCTTGTTCACTTAAGAAGTCACTCTGGGGACTTCCCTGGTGGTCCAGTGGGTAAGATTCCACATTCCCAATGCAGGGGGCCTGGGTTTGATCCCTGGTCGGGGAACTAGATCTCGCATGCATGCCACAACTAAGAGTCCTCATGCTGCAACTAAGAGTCTGCATGCCACAACTAAGATCCCACTGCCACAACTAAGACCCAGAGCAGTCTAAACAAATAAATAAATATTTTTTAAAAAAGGAAGTCACTCTGTGTTAGCTCATCACTAAAGCCAATCTGCTGCTTATGCTATATAAAGAAGAAAAAAAATACTAGAGACAGCATTGCTTGTGATTACAGCCAAACATATCCCAAGTTATACACTCATATGCTTACAAAATTCCAAATCTTACACGGGACTATGTTGTCTAAAATAAAGTAAAAAGTCAAACACCACCCACCCCGAGCTGCTGTCTCCTCATCAGGTCATTCTGTCCTCTGATGCTCACTCTGGTATGTGCACATTCATGCTCAATGCCTTTGAGCTCTAAAGCAAGTATTATCCTAGCAAGCAATCCACTGTTGCTTCCTCTTAGCCTCCTTGCTTGATCTCAGAAAGGATGAACTTATTGACTTAACCAGAAAAAAAATCATCTTTCTAAAGCTGCAATCTACCTTTAAACAGACTTTTTTCTTCAACCTGTGCTTAGAAGATGTAAGATAATGTGACGAATACTATGTGGGATTTTCTGTTTCAGCAGATCAAAGGTAAAGGACATTGGAGATAGAGAAAGTGACCTGGAAACCCCAGATCTAGCTTCTATGCCAACTAGCTCTGCACTTGGAACAAGTTATGAACTACACTGAGCAACAGTTTTCTCAGCAGTAAAGTGGGGATATTAATGACTCTCTGTTTATATCATTGTTAGGACGAAGTGTGTTAAAACGTTTAGTAGGCGCTTCCCTGGTGGCGCAGTGGTTGAGAGTCCGCCTGCCGATGCAGGGGACACGGGTTTGTGCCCCGGTCTGGGAAGATCCCACATGCCACGGAGCAGCTGGGCCCGTGCGTGAGCCATGGCCACTGAGCCTGCGCGTCCGGAGCCTGTGCGCCACAACGGGAGAGGCCACGGCAGTGAGAGGCCCACGTACCGCAAAAAAAAAAAAAAAAAAAAAAAGTTTAGTAAACTCTAAGAGGGCCATACAAATTTAAGGAAGTGTTATCTCTTAAACGTCCAAATTGAATGATTGAGGAGGTTCTATTATACTTTCATATACCTTGATAAACAAGAGGACTGAAGAATTTAAGATTGCAGAGGACTCTGAAATTGACCTTAATTCAAACTTTTGCTTAAGATGAAATAACTGAGGGGATAACTCATAAGGACAACCTCCTGCAGGGCAGTAACCCAGGCCTCCTAACCGCCAGCTCATTCTCCTTCCAGGCACCGTCCTCGGCGGTCCCCAGCGAGGCAGGTCTCCCATCCCACCCAGCATGGATTGTCTCCTCTCTAGAATATTGTCATGTGTCCTGTTCTGCACCCCTCACGTAAAGAAAGGTTCCTACCTGATTCCAGACCACTCAGAGGAAACTTGGAAAATAAAATCTATAGGGAAAGATCAATAAATCACACATTATTCCACCTAGAGAAGAGAAAGCTGTGGAAGAATTCCATAAGTAGCATGGTTGCAAATGCTCTTCATTTCCACTGAGGACCAAACGAATGGGGATGGCAGTGATATACTGGTAAATGCTTAACTACCAATTCTCCTGAGAAAAGGGGAGTGTGTGTGTGTGTGTGTGTGTGTGTGTGTGTGTGTGTGTTTATAAACTTTACTGATATAAAGCATGTGTAGCACACAATGTACAAATAGCCATAAGAGACATAATATTCTTTTTGTAAATCTTATACAGCCAATTGATCCTTACAGAATGCTTTCATTAGTTTTTTTTAACATCTTTATTGGAGTATAATTGCTTTACAATGGTGTGTTAGTTTCTGCTTTATATAACAAGTGAATCAGCTATACATATACATATATCCCCATATCTCTTCCCTCTTGCGTCTCCCTCCCACCCTCCCTATCCCATCCCTCTAGGGGGTCACAAAGCACCAAGCTGATCTCCCTGTGCTATGCGGCTGCTTCCCACTAGTCATCTATTTTACAATGGTAGTATATATATGTCCATGCCACTCTCTCACTTCGTCCCAGCTTACCCTTCCCCCTCCCCATGTCCTCAAGTCCATTCTCTATGTTTAAGTCTTTATGCCTGCCCTGTCCCTAGGTTCTTCAGAACCATTATTTTTTTAGATTCCATATATATGTGTTAGAATACGGTATTTGTTTTTCTCTTTCTGACTTACTTCATTCTGTATGACAGCCTCTAGGTCCATCCACCTCACTACAAATAACTCAATTTCGTTTATTTTTATGGCTGAGTAATATTCCATTGTATATATGTGCCACATCTACTTTATCCATTCATCTGTCGATGGACACTTAGGTTGCTTCCATGTCCTGGCTATTGTAAATACAGCTGCAATGAACATTTGTGGTACATGACTCGTTTTGAATTATGGTTTTCTCAGGGTATATGCCCACTAGTGGGATTGCTGGGTCGTATGGTAGTTCTATTTTTAGTTTTTTAAGGAACCTCCATACTGTTCTCCATAGTGGCTGTATCAATTAACATTCCCACCAACAGTGCAAGAGGGTTCCCCTTTCTCCACACCCTCTCCAGCATTTATTGTTTGTAGATTTTTTGATGATGGCCATTCTGACCGGTGTGAAGTGATACCTCATTGTAGTTTTGATTTGCCTTTCTCTAATGATTAGTGATGTTGCACATCCTTTCATGTGTTTGTTGGCAATCTGTATATCTTCTTTGGAGAAATGTCTGTTTAGGTCTTCCACCCATTTTTGGATTGGGTCGGGTTTTTTCTGATATTGAGCTGCATGAGCTGCTTGTATATTTTGGAGATTAATCCTTTGTCAGTTGCTTCATTTGTAAATATTTTATCCCATTCTGAGGTTGTCTTTTTGTCTTGTTTATGTTTTCCTTTGCTATGAAAAAGCTTTTAAATTTCATTAGGTCCCATTTGTTTATTTTTCTTTTTATTTCCATTTCTCTAGCAGGTGGGTCAAAAAGGATCTTGTGATTTATCTCATAGAGTGTTCTGCCTATGTTTTCCTCTAAGAATTTTATAGTGTCTGGCCTTACATTTAGGTCATTAATCCATTTTGAATTTATTTTTGTGTATGGTGTTAGGGAGTGTTCTCATTTCATTCTTTTACATGTAGCTGTCCAGTTTTCCCAGCACCACTTATTGAAGAGACTGTCTTTTCTCCATTGTATATCCTTGCCTCCTTTATCAAAGATAAGGTGACCATATGTGCGTGGGTTTACCTCTGGGCTTTCTATCCTGTTCCATTGATCTGTATTTCTGTATTTGTGCCAGTACCATACTGTCTCGATTACTGTAGCTTTGTAGTTTAGCTTGAAATCTGGGAGCCTGATTCCTCCAACTCTGCTTTTCCTTCTCAAGATTGCTTTGGCTATTCAGGGTCTTTCGTGTTTCCATATAAATTGTGAAATTTTTTTGTTCTAGTTCTCTGAAAAATGCCATTGGTAGTTTGATAGGGATTGCATTGAATTTGTAGATTGCTTTGGGTAGTATAGTCATTTTCACAATATTGATTCTTCCAATCTTAGAACATGGTATATCTCTCCATCTGTTTGTATCATCTTTAATTTCTTTCATCAGTGTCTTATAGTTTTCTGCATACAGGTCTTTTGTCTCCTTAGGTAGGTTTATTCCTAGGTATTTTATTCTTTCTGTTGCAATGGTAAATGGGAGTGTTTCCTTGACTTCTCTTTCAGATTTTTCATCATTAGTGTATAGGAATGCAAGAGATTTCTGTGCATTAATTTTGTATCCTGCTACTTTGCCAAATTCATTGATTAGCTCTAGTAGTTTTCTGGTAGCTTCTTTAGGATTCTCTATATATATATCATGTCATCTGCAAAGAGTGACAGCTTTACTTCTTCTTTTCCGATTTGGATTCCTTTTATTTCCTTTTCTTCTCTGATTGCTGTGGCTAAAACTTCCAAAACTATGTTGAATAATAGTGGTGAGAGTGGACAACCTTGTCTTGTTCCTGATCTTAGTGAAAATGGTTTCAATTTTTCACCATTGAGAATGATGTTGGCTGTGGGTTTGTCATATATGGCCTTTATTATGTTGAGGTAAGTTCCCTCTATGCCTACTGTCTGGAAGGTTTTTATCATAAGTGGGTGTTGAATTTTGTTGAAAGCTTTTTCTGCATCTATTGAGATGATCATATGGTTTTTCCCCTTCAGTTTGTTAATATGGTTTATCACATTGATTAATTTGCCTATATTGAAGAATTCTTGCATTCCTGGGATAAACCCCACTTGATCATGGTGTATGATCCTTTTAATGTGCTGCTGGATTCTGTTAGCTAGTATTTTGTTGAGGATTTTTGCATCTATGTTCATCAGTGATATTAGCCTGTAGTTTTCTTTCTTTGTGACATCTTTGTCTGGTTTTGGTATCAGGGTGATGGTGGCCTCGTAGAATGAGTTTGGGAGTGTTCCTCCCTCTGCTATATTTTGGAAGAGTTTGAGAAGGATAGGTGTTAGCTCTTCTCTAAATGTTTGATAGAATTCTCCTGTGAAGCCATCTGGTCCTTGGCTTTTGTTTGTTGGAAGATTTTTTTTTTTTAAAGATTTTTCTTTTTAATTAATTTATTTATTTTTGGCTGTGTTGGGGCTTCGTTTCTGTGCGAGGGCTTTCTCTAGTTGCGGCAAGCGGGGACCACTCTTCATTGCGGTGCGCGGGCCTCTCACTGTGGCGGCCTCTCTTGTTGCGGAGCACAGGCTCCAGACGCGCAGGCTCAGTAGCTATGGTGCACGGGCTTAGCTGCTCCGCAGCATGTGGGATCTTCCCAGACCAGGGCTCGAACCCGTGTCCCCTGCATTGGCAGGCAGATTCTCAACCACTGCGCCACCAGGGAAGCCCCTGGAAGATTTTTAATCACAGTCTCAATTTCAGTGCTTGTGATTGGTCTGTTTATATTTTCTATTTCTTCCTGGTTCAGTCTCGGAAGGTTGTGTTTTTCTAAGAATTTGTCCATTTCTTCCAGGTTGTCCACTTTATTGGCATATAGTTGCTTGTAGTAATCTCTCATGATCCTTTATATTTCTGCAGTGTCAGCTGTTACTTCTCCTTTTTCATTTCTAATTCTATTTATCTGAGTCTTCTCCCTTTTTATCCTGAGGAGTCTGGCCAATGGTTTATCAATTTTGTTTATCTTCTCAAAGAACCGGCTTTTAGTTTTGTTGATCTTTGCTACAGTTTCCTTCATTTCTTTTTCGTTTATTTCTGATCTGATCTTTACAATTTCTTTCCTTCTGCTAGCTTTGGGGTTTTTTTGTTCTTTATTCTCTAATTGCCATAGGTGTAAGGTTAGGTTGTTTGAGATGCTTCTTGTTTCTTGAGGTAGGAATGTATTGTTATAAACTTTCCTCTTAGAACTGCTTTTGCTGCATCCCATAGGTTTTGGGTCATTGTGTTTTCATTGTCATTTGTTTCTAGGTATTTTTTGATTTCCTCTTTGATTTCTTCAGTGATCACTTCGTTATTAAGTAGTGTATTGTTTAGCCTCCATGTGTTTGTATTTTTTACAGATCTTTTCCTGTAATTGATATCTAGTCTCATAGCATTGTGGTCAGAAAAGATACTTGATATGATTTCAATTTTCTCAAAATTACCAAGGCTTGATCCGTGACCCAAGATATGATGTATCCTGGAAAATGTTCCATGAGCACTTGAGAAGAAAGTGTATTCTGTTGTTTTTGGATGGAATGTCCTATAAATATCAATTAAGTCCATCTTGTTTAATGGATCATTTAAAGCTTGTGTTTCCTTATTTATTTTCATTTTGGGTGATCTGTCCATTGGTGAAAATGGGGTGTTAACGTCCCCTACTATGATTGTGTTACTGTTGATGTCCTCTTTTATGGCTGTTAGCATTTGCCTTATTATTGAGCTGCTCCCATGTTGGGTGCATAAAGATTTACAATTGTTATTACTTCTTCTTGGATTGATCACTTAATCATTTTGTAGTGTCCTTCTTTGTCTCTTGTAATAGTCTTTATTTTAAAGTCTATTTTGTATGATACGAGAATTGTTACTCCAACTTTCCTTTGATTTCCCTTTGCATGGAATATCATTTTCCATCCCCTCACTTTCAGTCTGTATGTGTCCCTAGGTCTGAAGTGGGTCTCTTGTAGACAGCATATATACGGGTCTTGTTTTTGTATCCATTCAGCAAGCCTGTGTCTTTTGGTTGGAGCATTTAATCTATTTACATTTAAGATAATTATCAATATGTATGTTCCTATTACCATTTTCTTAATTGTTTTGGGTTTGTTATTGTAGGTCTTTTCATTCTCTAGTGTTTCGTGCCTAGAGAAGTTCCTTTAGAATTTGTTGTAAAGCTGGTTTGGTGGTGCTGAATTCTCTTAACTTTTGCTTGTCTGTAAAGGTTTTAATTTCTCCATCAAATCTGAATGAGATCCTTGCTGGGTAGAGTAATCTTGGTTGTAGGTTTTTCCCTTTCATCACTTTAAATATGTCCTGCCACTCCATTCTGGCTTGCAAAGTTTCTGCTGAAAGATCAGCTGTTAAGCTTATGGGGATTCCCTTGTAGGTTATTTGTTGTTTTCCCTTGCTGCTTTTAATATTTTTTCTTTGTATTTAATTTTTGATAGTTTGATTAATATGTGTCTTGGCGTGTTTCTCCTTGGATATATGCTGTATGGGATTCTCTGTGCTTCCTGGACTTGATTGACTATTTCCTTTCCCATATTAGGGAAGTTTTCAACTATAATCTCTTCAAATATCTTCTCAGTCCCTTTCTTTTTCTCTTCTTCTCCTGGGACCCGTATAATTTGAATGTTGGTACGTTTAATGTTGTCCCAGGGGTCTCTAAGACTGTCTTCAATTCTTTTCATTCTTTTTTCTTTTTTGTTTTAAATTTATTTATTTATTTATTTATTTATTTATTTATTTATTTATTTATTTATTTTTGGCTGCATTGGGTCTTCATTGCTGTGCTCGGGCTTTCTCTAGTTGAGGCGAGTGGGGGCTACTCTTTGCTGTGGTGAGCAGGCTTCTCATTGCAGCTGCCTCTCCCATTGCAGAGCACAGGCTGTAGACACACAGGCTCAGTAGTTGTAGCGCACAGGCTCAGCCACTCCAAGGCATGTGGGATCCTCCCAGCCCAGGGATCAAACCCATGTCCCCTGCATTGGCAGGCAGATTCTTTAACCACTGCACCACCAGGGAAGTCCCCATTCTTTTTTCTTTATTCTGCTCTGCAGTAGTTATTTCCACTATTTTATCTTCCATGTCACTTATCTGTTCTTCTGCCTCAGTCATTCTGCTATTGATTCCTTCTGGAGAATTTTTAATTTCATTTATCGTGTTGTTCCTCATTTTTTGTTTGCTCTTTAGTTCTTCTAGGTCCTTGTTAAATGTCTCTTGTATTTTCTCCATTTTAGTTCCAAGATTTTGGATCATCTTCATTATCATTACTCTGAATTCCTTTTCAGGTAGACTGCCTATTTCCTCTTCATTTGTTTGGTCTGGTGGGTTTTTACCTTGCTCCTTCATCTGCTGTGTGTTTCTCTGTCTTCTCTTCTTGCTTAATGTACTGTGTTTGGGGTCTCCTTTTCACAGGCTGCAGGTTTGTAGCTCCCGTTGTTTTTCGTGTCTGCCCCCAGTGGCTAAGGTTGGTTCTGTGGGCTGTGTAGGCTTCCTGGTGGAGGGGACTGGTGCCTGTGCTCTGGTGAATGAGGCTGGATCTTGTCTTTCTGGTGGGCAGGACTGAGTCCGGTGGTATGTTTTGGGGTGTGTAATCTTATTATGATTTTAGGCAGCCTCTCTGCTAATGGGTGGGGTTGTGTTCCTGTCTTGCTAGTTGTTTAGCATGGGGGTGTCCAGCACTGTAGCTTGCTGGTTGTTGAGTGGAGCTGGGTCTTAGCATTGAGATGGAGATCTCTGGGAGAGCTTTTGCCATTTGATATTACATGGAGCCGGGAGGTCTCTGGTGGACCAGTGTCCTGAACTCGGCTCTCCCACCTCAGAGGCACAGGCCTGACACCCAGCTGGAGCACCAAAACCCTGTCAGCCACACAGCTCAACTTGGTACGAGGGATGCTTGCCAGTGAATTAAGGTGCAAAAAAGACACAAGGCATAAATACCAAAGGTGTTGTGTGCAGTGCCAACTCTCTGGTTCCACCCTTTCATTAGTTTCTGCCAAACTTTTTTAGCTGTAAGTAGCCTATGGTTGCAATTCATCTATGATTTGACAAGTGGAGTTGCACCCCATCCCACTAACTGTTTTCTCAATACATTTACTGTCATTAACTGTGATGTGTAATCTACTGTTCAGCTATTCCTCATCCTGATACAAATTATATTCATTAAACTGAAGCCACTCTCAGCTTTGGCAGTAGACACAACACACTTTTTATCTGCATTATTAAGGGTTTTCTCCATCACTTAATTCTAGACAATCAACAGAACAGTAAATCAAGCCCTGATTTGTAGCATTTGCCCATTTCTGTGGTATAATTATTCCCACCATAGCCAGTTCTAAGCTATCAATATGACATCACTGAATGCAGAGTTGGGAAAAGAGACACAACAGCCCACCATTATATAGCACTTCCAGCATACAGACACAATAGATGTAAATAACCTCAAGAGCACAGGGAGAACTAAAATGTAGTAGAATAATTAGGAAATGAAAAGTTTTGAGTATGTTTACTTCTATTTTTAATATAATTTATTTAAGTTTAATTTTACCTTATTAACTAAATTAAATTTATTTAAATGTAAGTTTAATTTATAAAATAATAATTTGATTTTTAATAATGGCTGGATTTAACAATTGGCTTACAAAATTCCTGAAACTTTAACAATTGGCTCTTGCAATTCAGTAAGTGCTAGCTCCAGCATGGGGCTCCCAAAACTGTGAGAGGGATTTGGGTTCATACATTAAGAGCAGCATTTTCATAGAGCAACCATATGATCCAGCAATCCCACTCCTGGGCATATATCCAAAAAAGACAAAAACTCTATTTCAAAAAGATACATGTACCCCAATGTTCATAGCTGCACTATTTATAATAGCCAAGACATGGAAGCAACCCAAATGCCCATCAACAGATGACTGGTTTAAGAAGGTGGGATATATATATATACAATGGAATACTATTCAGCCATAAAAAAGAATGAAATATTGCCATTTGCAGCAACATGGATGGATCCAGAGAATATCATACTAAGTAAAGCCAGTCAGACAAAGACAAATATTATATGATATCACTTATATGTGGAATCTAAAAAATTATACAAATGGATCTATGTACAAAACAGAAACAGACTCACAGACACAGAAGACAAGCTCATGGTTACCAAGAAGGGGAGTGGGGGTGGGCGGGGGGGTTGGATAAGCTAGCAGTATAGGACTAACAGCTACAAACTACTATATATGAAATAAACAAAAAGGATTTACTGTAAAACACAGGGAACTATATTCAGTACCTTATAAAAACCTATAATGGAAAATAATCTGAAAAATACATATATATCTGAATCACTTTGCTGTATACCTGAAACTAACACAATATTGTAAATCAACTATAATTCAATTTTTAAAAAGAGCAGCATTTTCACAACCAAATACAGATGTGGGTTTAATTCTTGGCTCTGCCACTTGTTGAATGTATGAACTTGATCTTAAATTTCTTCATAGTTAAAATGGAGAAAACATTACTATCTCTTAGGGTTACTAGGAGGATTAAATCAGGTTCTCTGTAAAACAATGAAATTAGAGCATTTTCTCAGGCCATATACAAAAATAAATTCAAAATGGATTAAAGACCTAAATGTAAGATTGCATACCATAAAACTCCTAGAAGGAAATACAGGCAGAACACTCTTTGACAGAAATTGTAGCAAAATATTTTTGGATTTGTCTCCTAACACAAAGGAAACAAAAGTAAAAATAAACAAATGGTACCTAATTAAACTTAAAAGCTTTGCACAGCAAAGGAAACCACTGACAAAACAAAAAAAACAACCTACTGAATGGGAGAAAATATTTGCAAATTATATGACCAATAAGGAGACAATGTCCAAAATATATAAACAGCTCATACAACATTCAAAAAAATAAACAACCCAGTTAAAAAATGGGCAGGAGACCTGAATAGACATTTTTCCAAGGAAGCCGTACAGATGGCCAATAAACACATGAAAAGATGCTCAACATCACTAATCATCAGAGATATGCAAATCAAAACCATGAGATATCACCTCACACCTGTCAGAATGGCTATCATCAAAAAGTCTACAACTAACAAACGTTGGTGAGGATAAGGAGAAAAAGGAACTCTTGTACATTATTGGTGGGAATGTAAATTGGTTCAGCCACTGTAGAAAACAGTATGGAGAGTCCTCAGAAAACTAAAAATAGAGCTACCATGTGATCCAGCAATTCCACTCCTGAGTATATACAAAGAAAATGAAAACACGCACCCCAGTGTTCATAGCAGCATTATTTACAATAGCCAAGATATGGAAGCAACCTAAATGCCCATCAACAGATGAATGGATAAAGAAGAAGTGGTATATATTGATATATAATAATGGGATATTATTCAGTCATAAAAAAGAATGAAAGTCTGTTTGCAACAACATGCTTAGACCTAGAGGGTAGTAGGCTTAGCGAAATAAGTCAGACACAGAAAGACAAATACCATATGTTATTACTTATAAGTGATATCTAAAAAATAAAACAAATGAATGAATATAACAAAACAGAAACATACAGATAGAGAACAAACTAGTGGTTACTACTGAGGAGAGGGAAGGGAGAGGGGCAAGATAGGGGTAGGGGATTAAGAGGTACAAACTAGTATGTGTAAAATAAATAAGCTACAGGGATATATTGTAGAGCACAGGGAAACATAGCCATTATTTTATAATAACGTTAAATGGAGTATAATCTATAAAAATACTAAATCACTATGTTGTACACCTGAAATATAATATTGTAAATCAACTATACGTCAATTAAAAATAATAAATGAATAAAATCAATTTTTCTATGTTAGCATCATAGCCAATACCTGGTACGTATGAAACATGCAAGAGTGTATGTTATTTTTGTTGTTGAAGAATTTTCTCATCATTAAGCAATGTAATCAGTTTCCAGGGAAGAAGATCAAATCCTCTTCTCTGAAAGTTTATGGAAATGGAAGAGATATCCATACGGAAATCACTGTGGGAATGAGGCCAGGGATGAGTGACCCCCTAAGTCTTCAAATCATTATAATTTCTTTTCCTAAGAACCACTGCTATCTAGTGTTATTGAAAGAAAAGAGAAAGAGAAAGAAAGAAAGAAAGAAAGAAAGAGAGAAAGAGAAAGAAAGAAAGAAAGAAAGGGAAGGAAGGAAGGAAGAAAGAAAGAAAGAAGGAAAGAGGAGGGAGGGAGGAGGAAGAGAGGAAATAAGGAAGGAAGAGAAAGAGAGAGAGAGAAAGAAAGAAACAAAGAAAGAAAAGAAGTCCAATCTTTTCTTCCCTATGCAAGTAGCTCAGTGGTATTAAAGGACTAAGGTTATTTTCACTTCAACCCAGATATTTATTTCTTTGGAAAGAAAGAGAGAACAAAGCTTTGGAAAATGGAAGAGGGATAAAAATGGGTATAGGAGCTAATAAAGCAAGAGAAGCTGGAAAGGAGGAGAGTTAACAAGTGAGACCTGGAACACTCATACACTGTTGGCGGGAATGGAAATTGGTGCAACTGCTATGGAACACAGTATGGATATTCCTCAAAAAATTAAGAATAGAACTACCATATGATCCAGGTATCCCACTTCTGCATATTTATCCAAAGAATACAAAAACACTAATTTGAAAGCTATATTGCATTATTTATAATAGCCAAGATAGGGAAACAACCTAAGTGTCCACCAACACATGAATGGATAAAAAAGATGTGATGTATAGATATACAATGGAATATTAGACATAAAAAAGATGAAATCTTGCCATTTGTGACAACATGGTTGGACCTTGAGGGTATTATCCTAAGTGAAATAAGTCAGATGGAGAAAGACAAATACTGTTTGATTTCACTCATATGAGGAATATAAAAAGCAAACAAACAGGGCTTCCCTGGTGGCGTAGTGGCTAAGAATCCGCCTGCCAATGCAGGGGACACGGGTTTGAGCCCTGGTCCAAGAAGATCCCACATGCCGCGAAGCAGCTAAGTTCATGCTCCACAGCTACTGAGCCTGTGCTCTAGAGCCCACAAGCCACAACTACTGAAGCCCACATACCTAAAACCCGTGCTCCTCAACAAGAGAAGCCACTGCAATGAGAAGCCTGTACACCTCAATGAAGAGTAGCCCCCACTTGCCGTAACTAGAGAAAGCCCGCACACAGCAACAAAGACCCAACACAGCCAAAATTAAATAAATTAATTTAAAAAAAATTCTCTTTAAAAGCAAAAACAAACAAAATAAATGAACAAATCAAATAAAAACAGACAAGTAGATATAGAGAACAGAGTAGTGGTTACCAGAGGGGAAAGAGTTGGGGGGAAGGCAAAGTGGGTAAAGAGGATGAACTGTATAGTGATGCATGGAAACTAAATTTCTGATTGTGAGCATGCTGTAGGATGTACAGAAGTATAAATACAATGTTGTACACATGCAACTTATGTAATCTTATAAACCAATGTTACTTGGATTAAAAACGAAAAGAAAAAATATGCTACCCAGGAGGATTGAAAGTTGGTCCTAGGGAAGCTGACCAAGAGGGCAAGAGAGCCACCACCTGATAAGAGGAGACTTGGGAAAGGGGAACTTGAAAGAGCATCACCTGAGTGCCCAGGAGTCACGTGAGAGCGACTGCCGCCTGCCTGCAGACCAGCTGCCCTGCCAAGAACACACTGCTGAACCCAGGCTTGAGCTGCTTGATCCTCCTGTCAGGGCCACCTACCAGGACTTTGTTTTGTCTGCACCAAGGCCTCAGCCTGACTGGCCAGCAGCAGTGATGTCTGTCCATGCCTTAACCTTGCTTAGTCTCCTCTGAATGCCCTGTGAGCTCTCCACACCATGGCCAATGCCCCAGACCATTCTTAAGCCCCATGAGGGGCCCACAGAGCACGTGGTAGTGTGTATTTGGTAGGCACACAGAGCAGGGGGTGGGGAGGCTGAAGGAAACAACCTAATGGCCCCTGAGCTAACCCACTCTTAGCCATTAATGACACACTAGTTATAAAAGGTTTTGTTCCCTATAAGGATAAGTAAGATCCAAAGATTTTCAAGAGTGACAACTGATGCAACAATGTCTCAAAGTGAAAAAAATGAGGTCAAGAGCAAGACTGGATACACTGGCCTCCAAGAATACTCTGTAAGGGTAAAAATTATATCCTAACTTACAAATGGAGAAACTGAGGCTGAGAGAGGTCAAATAATGCTCTCAAGTTCGGGGAGTTAGTAAGTGATACAACCAGGATTTGAATCCACATTTTTTTAACACCTTTATTGGAGTATAATTGTTTTACAATGGTGTGTTAGTTTCTGCTGTATAACAAAGTGAATCAGCTATACATATACATATCTCCATATCTCCTCTTTATGACTCCACTGCTCACATACACACATCTTCTGAAATCCAAATTCCTCTTGAAACCACGTTGGCCTTTAAAATTCCACCCTTTTCTTCTTCATCAGGTTCATTTTTAGTTGTACTATCATTTTAGTTAACAGAAATTTTTAGGAACTACTACCAATCATACCAATCTTGAGTTGTGTACCATTTAGAGTTAATGAACAGAGACAAGACTACTTTCTTAGCTTCCTGACACTTGCTTTGCTGAAGTCCAGAGTCCAGTTAAATAAGCCCAGCAATCCCTCCTACCGTAAGATGAAATGGACATTGCCTCTTACATTTCAGCTATCAGTTCTGCCTTGCTTGGATTTGCAGTTCCTCTCGTCTCCCTCATCTTCACATTAAAACCATCACCAGGGCAAGACAAAAGCTTAGGAGCTGCTCTGTTCCCTGTCACAACTTCATGTGACCACTGGGAACTACATGGGACCTGGCACTTGTTTAGTGGTCTGAATTTTTTTTTTTTTTTTTTTGGCCACACTGCTGGCTTGTGGGATCTTAGTTCCCTGACCAGGGATCAAACCCAGGCCCATAGCAGTGAGAGCACTGAGTCCTAATCACTGGACCACCAGGGAATTCCCAGTGGTCTGAATTTTGAAAGGATTGTTCACATCTTCCACACGCCAAGACCTAGGAGACATCACTTCTGCTTCTTTCTATTTTTATTCCCATTTAATACTCTATACCTAGCCTCAACCTAGGACCCTGTACTGTCACTGAGGTTACAGCTACCTTCCTACACAAATGTCCTTCAAAGCACATCTGCTTCATTGGAAGAAAGATGCCCTTCTGTAGCAGTCATTGCTGGTGGCCTATCCAACAGCCACTCACTCCTTCTTTGTTGATAGAACCCCAATTCTATCCAAATATCCCCTCCTTGGTGCAGGATGTGGATTCTGACTCATCTAAGCCAATAATAAGCAAACCTTTTCTGTAAAGCGCCAGACAATAAATATTTTTGGCTTTGCAGGCCATAAGGTCTCTGTTGCAACTACTCAACTCAGATGTTGTAGGGCAGCAGTCCCCAACCTTTTTGGCACCAGGGATCGGTTTCGTGGAAGATGATTTTTCCATGGATGGGGGTGGGGAGAGCAGGGGATGGTTCAGGCAGTAATGTCAGCAATGGGGAACGGCAAATGAAGCTTCACTCGCTCGCCCGCCACTCACCTCCTGCTGTGTGGCCCAGTTCCTAACAGGCCGGACTGGTACCGGTCTGCAGCCCAGGGGTTGGGGACCCCTGTTGTAGGGTGAAAGCAACCATAGGCCATAGGTTAAAAAAAATGGGTGGGGCTGTGTTCTAATAAAACTTTATTTAAAGAACAGGCATCAGGATGAATTTGAGGTGTACTCCCTTGACCCCTAGACTAATGCAATGGGACCACTGTAGTTCTATTTCTTTTGCTAGTGATTGGTTTAGACATGAGCATATGATATAACTACAGACAATGAGAGATGAAGGAAGATCTTTGAGCAGCTTTTAGGAGTCTTCCTTCTTTTAAAAGATAGTAAGGAAGAGATGATCCCTCTTTTCTGCTGGCCATTATCACATCAGGATGTGATACCTGGAAATGTCACAGCCATTTTGAGACCATGGAAATTTGGGAGCCACTCTGACCTGTGGGACACACAGATGTTCCCCTAAGTGTGAACAGGGAACAGTGATATCTACCTATGAAAGCTAAATGATGCAAAGTAAATCAAGTGCTTTGCAATATGAGTACAGAGCAAGCACCCAGCAACAACTGGTAATTTTACTCTACATTTATGTGCCCATAAAAATGCTATGTAAAAGGTAGGTGTTCAATAAAAACTTTGAAGAAGTGTGTACTTTGAAGTTTTTTCTCCCAAGAGAAAGGCTGGATTTGCCCTGTTCTAATCTGCTCTGACTGGGACTCTACCGTGATAAATGGCACATTCACGTGGCTCTTTTTTAGGATTCAGCCTGTGATCCTTACCTGAAGGGAGCTGGGGGGTGGCTTCCTTGGCACTTTGCTCTTACGAGCCACAGGGAAGTCATAAAATTCCAAACTTCTTATAAGCACAAATAATAACCACGGAAATGATCTGAGCAGCTGGATTCACGGTAAGAAGATCTGTCAGTAAGATTACACACACTAGCCAAGAGAGGCAGGGGCCATCCTCATTCCTCCTCTGCAGTAGGTAACAGCCAGGTGGTTTTACTTTTGAGGATACTAAGGCACAGAGAGATGAAATGCCCTTGTCGCTATCATTAAGAGTAAAAAAATAATAATAATAAATTAAATAAGTAAAAACTTTAAAGCAGAGCCAAAACTAACTAGTCTAAGGATCTAGAGAATTCTGTCTTTAATGGAGGACAGAGAGGACCAACCAACTGCAGCTTTAATAAAAGCAGATAATAGAAAATTCTAACTCCTTTTTTTTTTTTGCGGTACGCGGGCCTCTCACTGTTGTGGCCTCTCCCGTTGCGGAGCACAGGCTCCGGACGCGCAGGCTCAGCGGCCATGGCTCACGGGCCCAGCCGCTCGTGGCATGTGGGATCTTCCCGGACCGGGGCACGAACCCATGTCCCCTGCATCGGCAGGCGGACTCTCAACCACTGCGCCACCAGGGAAGCCCTTAACTCCTTTTTAAAAAGACCTCTAGACCTCTTAATCTCCCAAGTAAGGCTTCCTCAACTTCCCATATAAAAGGTATGCCCAGGGCTTCCCTGGTGGCACAGTGGTTGAGAGTCCATCTGCCAATGCAGGGGACATGGGTTCGTGCCCCGGTCCGGGAAGATCCCACATGCCGCGGAGCAGCTGGGCCCGTGAGCCATGGCCGCTGAGCCTGCGCGTCCGGAGTCTGTGCTCCACAACGGGAGAGGCCACAACAGTGAGAGGCCCGCGTACCGCAAAAAAAAAAACAAAAAAAAAACTGAATGGTTAATGGACTGTTGGGTGGACCACTGGGTCATGCTGGAAAAAAAAAAAAAGAATGAATCAGCAAAAGCCACTAGAAATCCTTGTCAGATTTTTAAATAATTCAACTATTGCACTCTCAAGAGCATCTAGGTCTTCAAATTTGTGCTGGGCAGTGGATTCCCTCTTCTTACATATAGTCTTACTGGGAACTCCCAATGTATACAACCTCCTTGAGAAAATACGGAGGAAAGGACAGAACCCAGGAGTCTTCCTTACCAGGTCCCTTGCCTTCTCTGCCTGTTGAAGTCGACCTAACCTTCAAAATCTCATATAAATGAGCTTCTGCTTCACTTTGCATGTATATACCTACACATGTAAAGTTACAACAACCCTATGAGCTAACAGTTATGATGTCCTTTTTTAGAGTTAGGAAAACCAAGGCTCAGAGAAGTAAAAGATTTGTCCAGGGTCAATGGCGGCAAAGAGAAGACTTGAATTCAGGATGTCCTGACTCCAAATTCTAGGCTTTCAACTGCCTCCCTGCATGTTGTCTCTAATGCTTTCCATGGTTCCCCTTGGTTGAAACTATTTCAGGGCTTCCCTGGTGGCGCAGTGGTTAAGAATCCGCCTGCCAATGCAGGGGACATGGGTTTGAGCCCTGGTCCGGGAAGATCCCAGATGCCCCGGAGCAACAAAGTCCATGTGTCACAACTACTGAGCCTGCGCTCTAGACCCCCGCAAGCCACAACTACTTAGCCTGTGAGCCACAACTACTGAAGCCCACGTGCCTAGAGCCCGTGCTCCGCAACAATAGAAGCCACCGCAATGAGAAGCCCACGCACCACAACAAAGGGTAGCCCCCGCTCGTCACAACTAGAGAAAGTCCACATCCAGCAATGAAAACCCAATGAAGCCTAAATAAATAAATAAATAAATAAATAAATAAATAAATTTACTATTTCACCCTTCTGTACTTTCAGAGCATTTTTTTCCACAGCATATGTCACTTCCTGCCTCACATTATAGAGTTTTCGTCCCCATGACTCATATGCTCCTGGAGAGCAGACACTGTGTTCTGCTCATCACTAAGGATCTAGTAATAATTTATAAATAGAAAACTGGGTTTTCCTCAGTTCTCTGGGGTTTGCCTTCCTAGAGGAAGTGTCCCTGGAAGCATACCCCTGAAAATGCAAGTGGTCACCAAGCTGGTTTTGCTTCAGCTAAGCTGCAATAACCACCATGACCACCACCACCACCATCTGCCCCACCTTCATCCGGGTGGGGTCACATGACTAGTTTTCACCAATAGAATCTGAGTGGAAGGAAAATGAGTCCATTCCAGGCTGAGGAATTACAAGCAGGCTTCCCTAAGTTCTCTCTTTTTCCTGCCTCCTGGCTGGATGCAGAGGATTCACTGAGGTCGCATAGGCCTAAGAAGATAGTGGAGACACTTGTTAGAAGTGTAACTAGTGACAGTGGAACTGTGAAGAGGGGAAGTAATAAATCTACTGTGTTAAGCCACTGAGACTGGAATTGTTTGTTACAGCAACTGACCTTCCCTGACAGATACATCCCCATTTATCCAAAGTCTACCATTCAGTTCTTTTAGTTAACATGTATTCTTTTACAATACAAATGCTTCCAAACAAATTAGGGCTACAAGGTATTCTTTGAGATAAGGAAGACATTACTGAATATTCTTTTAATGGAGTGTTGGAGCCCCTGAGAATTATCTGATTCCCTTTAGGGCTCTGAATCGCCTTTGGACTCTTTCACAACTCCTTAAATTGCAGATAACTGATAGCCATACAAATAATTCTTCTCTAGACGAGAAAATTAATTGTCCAGTGGAGAAACAGTCCTCATCCCTCGGAAAAAGTCTGTCATGTATCCACTTGTAAATTCACTTTAACAGTCTGTTTTTTGTTGTTGTTGTTGTTTAAAAGTTAGAGTTTATTTGACAATACACAAGTGATTTGAAAATTTTATGGTTTAGTTGGAGCCAAATTTGAAACAGTCCTTGACTCCATGTAAATTTGTGATTCTTTGATCTTTCCTTTGAACAAGTTGTGGCATCCACCTGGTTCCTTTATTAATTAATGAGCTTTTAAAAATCTTTGACACATTCAATTTATATCAAGAATCATAATTATATCTTCTTTAAAAATATTTTTGGGGGGCTTCCCTGGTGGCGCAGTGGTTAAGAATCCGCCTGCCAATGCAGGGGACATGGATTTGATCCCTGGTCTGGGAAGATCCCATATGCCGCGGAGCAGCTAAGCTCACGCACCACAACTACTGAGCCTGCGCTCTAGAGCCCGCAAGCCACAGCTACTGAGTCCGTGCACCTACAGCCTGTGCTCCGCAACAAGAGAAGCCACCGCAATGAGAAGCCTGCGCACCGCAACAAAGAGTAGCCCCCGCTTGCTCCAACTAAAGAAAGCCCACGCAAAGCAACAAAGACCCAACGCAGCCAAAAATAAAATAAATAAATAATAAATTTATTTTTAAATAAATAAATAAATAAAAATAAATCTTTTAACAACTATGAATTATTGACGGTCCCTCAAAGTCTTTAAACCATGTTCTTAAAGAAAGAGTGTTCTGATATAGTGAAAGGGATTAAGAGAAGACTGAAGCCTCTTTGGATCCCAGGGAAGTCCTGGGTGGCCACTACCAGTGCTGAAAGGAAGGGTGGAAAGCGAGGATGATAAGGATGATGACCAGGGAGAAGGAGGAAGAAAATAGAACACAACAAACTTCCCCCTCATCATGATTTTTCCCATGGTTTTCCCCTACCTCCTTTTCATTAGTGGATTAAGTAAATGAGTTGTTTTTAGAACTATCTGTGGTTTCTGTGGCTCAGCCCTGAATAGTAAGGCCTACCTAGCAACAGCTCTTCACTTTAGCTCTGTGTACATGGCCTCCATCACCCACCTGCTTCCCACATGGCAGGGCTCAGAAGCCCAAGGCCGTGGTCTTGCAGGATGTGCAATACTTTATCAAGCTTGTGATAAACAAACCTAGGTGGTAGTTCCCCTGGTGCCTGTGGCCGATTTCATATCAAACCTTATGCTGCTGGAAGCTGCTGACATTACTTGGAGCATTCATCCCCAAGGATTCATCAAAGCCATCCTGTTCCAAACAGTTGCTGTCCTCTTTCAAGAGGAGCAGCTTGAAATTCAAATCCCATTATTTCAGAAAGATTTCAGCCCTGAAGGAAGACTTAGAGGTGGAAAGCGTAAATCACAATTCCCTCAGCTGTAAACATTCCTCTGTTTCAAATTCCTTTCCTGGGTCTTGATAATCTGGATGTTTGTAAAGTTTATTTTAAAGATTCTTCACATGAATTGAAACTAGGCATTCCTTGTTGGACACATATCTATATTTTGTGCCAGATTCTGTGGAAATATCTTTCTGTCCAACAGAAAATCAGAAAAGTTCTTAGTTGGAAAATCAGAACCCCGTGGTTATTAATTCTCAAATGCTGAAATGAAATGAACTGGCTGACTTCAACCTCACCTGATCACTAAGCTAAGCTTTGAGGATTTAGCATCTTCTTTTTATGATCTCAGTAGAGAGAGGGGGAAATTACTGAAATGCTCTTTTTTCTGAAATGCAAAAGTTAAGTGCATTCTTTCTCTGATCCAAATTAAGGAAGACAAATAAAACTGGGGAGACTACAAATATTCCAGATTCTTAACACAGCAGACCTATAACATTTGATTAATTCACCTTAATTTAGCATCATGTAACTTCAAATCAAGAGATAAGGACACTGTTTTCACTACTTTCTCAATTTTGTTTTAACATAATTGGAAGCTTTTTAACATCATCTTTGTTTCCTCTGTATTTTTCAAAGAGGACAATTTATACTCAGTTTCTTCATTTCCGAAATTTTTTTCAGTCCTCTCTGTATTTCTTGTTTAATTCCCAGAAGAGCCTACTAGATGTTTTCATATGTTAATAATTCCCCAACTGAGCCTATGAGTGTATTGTGATTACAAAGAAATTAGTTCAAAGTACTCTCCTCAGATATAATGTGCCCTATTAATGTTTTTATTAACTGTAACTGATGAAGAGATTATTTTCTGGCTTAGTTCCAAGAATCCTTTTTTAGCTCTCCAAAGGAAAAGTGACTGCTGAATTTTCACATAAGAAATTCATTCCTAATGAATGAAATGTGATTTTTTTTCCAATTCTCTAATTCAATATAGTTTAATCATGAAAATACAGATAAGGGCTTCAACTTCTGGAAAGCATTAAGTCTATTATCTCACACAGATCATTAACAGAAATAAAGATGAATAATGTGAAGCTGAGATATTTGGCTTTAGTTCCAGAAGGCTCTTCTAAATCAACAAGTCCAAATTTACTTTTTTTAAACCTTTGATACAAGAACCTATTATCCAGGGCCTTTTAAAGGGCCTTAAAGACATGAAAAGAGAAAAATTTTGTTCAAACCAGAACCCTAAAACATTTAAAATACTATATTATAATTATAAGTTTGTTCTAGTCAGAAGTGAGATACAAAAAGACAACTCAATTCTCTGACTTGGAGAAGCAATGATCCAGTGGCAAAGCAAATCAGGTTTAATAAATTTCTCACTTCCATGTAGGTGATGCTATGGCTCTTTTTATTCTTTGGTAGAAGCTATCAAAGGCCTTATCGCTATTAAGCCACCTAATTAGCTATTTGGAAATTTTTTAAATGATTGATCACTATGAGAATGCAATCATTTGATTCTCATCTGATTCAGATTCTAAGGTAATGAAGGTAGCTGGCCCAGCATTTTCAAGGTCTGATCATTAAACGGTGTAGAATCACTCCAAGCTCATTCTAAAAAACCATTCTAAAATGTTAGATTGCTGCCCACAAAAAAGAAAAGGTAGTTACTCAACACAGTGCAGGTGTTAGCTAATGCTATGATGGTAATCATTTTGCACTATATAAGTGTATCAAATAAACACGTTGCACACAATGTTATGTTAATCATATCTCAATACAGCTGGAAAAAATAAAACATTAGATTATGTTCCGGAAAAAAATCTGGCCTCAAAATGTTATCTATGGTTGATGACCTGAAGGCATGCTATAATTAGTTCATTACTAAGGGCTTTGTAAATGTAAAAACTATTTTGAAGTAAGTAGAGAGAACCAGAGAAAGTTAAGATCACATGAAGTCCTACCTGTCATGTGATATTTAAGCTTCACCTCAGTTATAAGCATTATGGAGAGCCCTCAGTACCTGATCAGTTACCATTTTTTCCCACAAATCCAACTAACTCCGTTTAACATGCCCCCTCCTGTCCCCTACACTGCTATCCAGGATAGTTAAATAAGGGACTACTGTTTAGTTGTCAGAGCGCAATAAAACATCCCCATCCCTCCTCCCAACTGTGCTGGACAGTTTCAGGTCCAGCATGGCTACCAGCTGGAAGAGAACCCCCTTTTAATCAATCAACAGTACTCAATGCTGAGTACTAGATATTGTGCACTTCCAAAAAACTCCTAAGCAAAATGAGATAGTGGGGTGGAAATGAGCCCTACTGCCAAGAACGGCTGGGGGAGTTTCACAGGGGAGGACTGAGTGGGAGTTAGGGTTGCCTGGAAAGGCTTCAGCGAGAGCCGGGGTGTGGGGCAGACAGACAGAAAATGGAGAAGACCATCCCAGGAAAAAAGAATAATGGTGGAAAAAAAATGCCGGGTCCGGAAATGTCTGATGCATGTTCTGGTGACAGTGATTACAGCCCGATGAAGGCAGAGGTCTTGGACAAAGCAGTTGAGAGAAACAAGGAGGGAAGATAGACCCCAGACAGATCCTGGAGGTCCTTGAATATATCAGGGGTGTATAAAAGAGACAAATACACTTATAAGAAATGCTTCCTACCCATGAACTGTTGAATCCCTGAGTTACCTTATGGAAATCTCTGATTCCTTGATTTTATATTCAATCTCTCCTTCATTTCTGCTGTGGTGTATTTTTAATTCGCACCACCAATCCTCTGAATTTCAAAAATAGCTCTGGCTTCCTGAGGCCAGTTTGAGAGGTTGGTAGTTCTTTGAGATCACACAGAACCTACTACTACAGTACTGGAGAGACCCAGCTGCACAAAGATCAATGTTTTAACAACCAAGACTGATTTCCCTTCCTCCACACAGGAACATCCCCAGGGAAGCTTTATGCATAGGGGAGTTGGCTGCAGACGGGGCTGTGGCTGCCACTGTGCTCTCCACTAACTCTATTCTACGAGTTTCCCTCATTAGCGTTTGAGACTTAGAGTTGACTCCTCACTAGTTTTTTCAAAAGAAATCTTTGGAGGAGAATAAGGGAATTTGCAGTGTCCCACAGCTGACTTGGGCAAAGGGAACTCTGTGTGTGTGTGTGTGTGTGTGTGTGTGTGTGTGTGTGTGTGTGTGAATGATCTGAGTTCTACCACTCTTGGAATTAATGAATTTCAAAGCCTCAATTCCAGTCTGCCTGAAATTCTTGGTGCAAAAGTCCTACATATAGCTGAGAAAAATCATTAACTGTCAGTCCTAAAAAGAAAATTTAACACAACCCACAAAATCATCCATGCCATCAATCCTTTCCTCCTTCCAAATGACTTAACATTTCCTATGTTGAAGGAACATAAAAGTTTGACTGTAGCCATTATACATAACTGCTCATCAGAAGTGTCACGAACACCAAAATGAAAGAAAAAAGCCCAGAATACATTACATTCTTTTTAGGCCAGAACCTGGTTTCGTTTAGCCTTGGCCAGCTATCTTTTTGATTTTTGGTTCAAGACGGGTGTCCTCAGAACATACCTGCGAGCACGGTTGGAAGTGGGCAGCAGGAAGGAAGTCTATTCACTTTTATGTATTTAACCTACTTATAACCTACCCCAGGCTAAAAAGAGGATTTATGGCTTCTAACAAAAATACCTACAATATAACAAGTTAAAAATAAATAAATGGAAAACTCAGGAAATAAATGCATTTAAAACCTAAAATCCTGAGTTTGTCAGATTTTTCACCACAGGCATGGGGATTTTCTCCCCTAGAAATTTCTCCCCTAGAAATCCCCAACTAATGCTAATCTGCAAGTAACCAACAGCTCAAATAGAAAGATCTATGAAGAAATGATTTATTGGACTTGGAAGGCATCCTGCTCTGCAGACCTAACATCCCTTAAGCACTCATTCTCCTGAGGTGGGGAGAGGCAGGGATCACAATCTCTAATTTAAACTTTGGCACCAGTGTGTCCTGCCTAATGTGGAAAAAGGAGGTCTACACCCAAGTTCTGCTCCTCTTGTCTCAGAAAAATAATTCAGTTCTTTCCAAAGAAAGAGTGAATGGCATTACTCTTAAATCCAGAAACCCTGGGTACCATCTGAGGACAGGAAGGAACTCCAAGTAACTGGCAGGTGCCTACTCAAGGAAACTCACATCTGGAGATGCTCACTCATTCCAGATGCAGAAGTCAGGGTACAGACCTCCATGGTACAGATTTAGAAGTCTGTCATGTTGAGGCAGGAGGCAGACGGGCCCCAGGTAAGACATTTACAGCTGGCCTCCTGTTTATAGTTCATGAAGCAGGAAAAAGTGGGCTTCAGTCCAGACACTCACAACTAGCCTCCTGTTTACATTTCCTGAGATAGGAGATAGGTGGGCTCCAGGTTAGGCATTTACAGTCAGCCTCCTGTTTGCACTCCAAAATGGAAGTAACAACTGAAACAGGGTAAAAAGCCAGGCTTTGTCTCCTGTGGACACCTTAAGATAACAGTTGTGGCAGGAGCAGAGAGGAGCTAGACCTTGTTTGACTAAAGGATCAAGAGGCCATATACTTCCCATCCTTGGGGCAAGGGAGACACTACACATGTGCAGAAAGGCTCCCTGCAGGTCAAAAGTCAGGGGACAATGCCAGGCCACAGTGAGCCTTGCTTCTCCCAGACGCCTTCACATCAAGATCCAACTTGGCTGAAAGGTGCATGCGCACCTAAGGGGAGGGTCCTGAGACAAATTAGCCAGGGGGGACAAAACAAGATGATTGGCCAGAAGGAAGACAAAGACCTGGAAAACTGCCCTTTTATAAAGAATTTAAGTATTTCCCAAAGGCGGGACTCTCTCTGAGTTCGCCCGTGCATCTTTCCACATGTACTTTGCTTTTCCAATAAACTTTTTACTTTTCTCTTTACCTTTTGCCTCCTCACCTGAATTCATTCTTGACAAGGCAGGCAAGAACTAGGGATCCAGGCCCTAGCCACTGCCCCCTGTGGTCTAGTGGTTAGGACTCCTGGTCCGGGAACTAAGATCTTGCTTCCAGCTACCGCTCGTGCTGCATGCTGCAAGCTGCCACTTACTGCTACGTGCATCCGAAATCAATGTGACCATGGACTTTCTGGGAAAACTAAACCATGGATATTGACTTTAATCTCAATGTGACTGTAAAAAGCTGGGTTTTTTTTTAAGGCACACTAATCCAAGACACAAAAGATCATTACAAGCAATGTAAATCTTTACTAATGGAGTTTCAATTCATAGAGCACAGAATACTTCTGACAATCCTATTTCTCCAGCCCCTTCACAAACAGAAGCTGCCTCACCCCAAGGGAACAACCAGCAGACCCAGTCTAGGACAGCTGTGATCCGTGGGTGGGACCCAGGTATCAGTATCTTGTGTCGCTCTCCAGGGAGTTCCAGCCAAGAGTGAGAACCACTGGTGCGGGGGATTTAGCCAATCTGCCACTCACATCGCGCTGGTTACGTTGGATTAAGGTTTCTTTCCTTCTCCTTCCTTACACATATTTAACCACGTTAGCCCAGCAACTTCCTGAGCAACCTCATAATACACAGCTTAACACGTTATATGCCAAAATACACTGACATTTGTTGCAGTGAAGAGTTGTTTGAAATCTCACACTTCCCACTGTCTTTTACGGAGAATCTTTTTCTTGCTGTCACAGCCCGTGTTGCACTATATTTAAGTGTTCAGTCTTAGCTACATGTTAAGTGTTCTAAAAGAACAAGAAGGATGATGGGGAGAAGAAAGAGAAGAGTTGACACGTTTGAGGACGAAGGCTCTGACTTTCTCACAGACCAATGCTCAGTTTCTCTAAGGCCGAACCCCCTCACCTTTGCCTGCAGTTCATTCTACCTTTCTATCAATTCAAAATACATTCTCTTTCTTTCATATTAAAATCATCCTAAATCACCAGGTAATGAACCTGATAAATAATAATAAATCCATGATAACATCTTATGGGTTATCCTATCCAGACAGCAGATGTGCATTTTTGTAAGGCCTTCTCAAGATATATTATTGCAATCCAAAGGAAGGCTCTTAATATTGAAGAGTAAGAACCATGTTAAAATGGGGAGGGGGATATAAATTAGAGATCACACAAGCACTCCCGAAGTCACACCCCACAGATGGCTGCCCACTCAAAGAAACCCCCGGTTGTAAATGATGATTCAATTCCCCACTGTGTGCTCAGCCACTGGCCTCACATCTATAGAACCATTCTCTGCCCCATGGTAATTTATCTCTTTACAGGTCAACCCCTCACTCTTTCCACAACATATAGCACACACTTAGTAGGTGCTCTATGAATGTCTGGTGAAAAACTAGAAACATGAATGCTCTTCATTCTTCTGCTCTCCACAAACATCTCTATACTGTTAATTGAATATTTATCATGTTTTTTAAAGACCTCCAGAGAAAAATATTCCACTTCCTAAATCAGGAGCCCATCCCAATGTCAGATGCAGCCTTTTCAAAAAAATGTGAAGACAGCTATAGTAATTCTGCACTTAACTAATTGATGGCTTTTGGAAGCCTTATCTATTCAGAACATCAATCAAACCATAAAGTGGCCAAAACATGGTCTCTTCTTGGAACAATACCACCACCCTTAGGCCCTCATCCAGAACTCATGAATTCAAAACATATTTAAGATAAATATATTAGTTTAACAAGATTAGTCACAGGATTCTTGGAAGATAAAAGAAACATGGATGGGCTTCCCTGGTGGCGCAGTGGTTGAGAGTCCGCCTGCCGATGCAGGGGACACGGGTTCGTGCCCCGGTCTGGGAAGATCCCACATGCCGCAGAGCGGCTGGGCCCGTGAGCCATGGCCACTGAGCCTGTGCTCCGGAGCTTGTGCTCCGCAAGGGGAGAGGCCACAACAGTGAGAGGCCCGCCTACCGCAAAAAAAAAAAAAAAAAAAAAAAAAAGAAACATGGATAAGAACCACCCACAAGAGAAATAAACAGAAAAACACAGAAATCATAGATAGGTATAGTGATTGACACACGCCCCCATCCGTTCCACCAGTCATGTGATCACATTCCCCTTGCCAATGATTGTTTAGAAATGAGCATGTGACCTAATCCCAGCCAATCAGTGGTGAGAATTCTACTGGGGGATTCTTGGAAAGTCTTCCTCTCTCCTGAGGAAGAAACACAATAAAAAGGCAGTCCTCTTCTTTGAACAATGTCTTGTCTAGGTGTGACATCTGAAACTGCTTCAGCCACTGCAACTGGACAGAGGCCAGCCTGGGCCCAAAGTGAACATCCCAAGGAGGACAGTGCAGCAAGGTGGAAAAACATGAGTCACCGATGACAGCTGAGCTACTGAGTCAACTGACCCAGGAGCTCCATCTCTGGACTTCTTGTTTTCAGAGAAAATATATTTCTTTACTCTTTAAGTCAATTTAAGGTTTCTGCTACGTGTAGCTAAAGGCATCCTAGCAGATACAGAATGCACAGAGGAAAGAATCACCAGACATTAATTACATTGCAAATGTTTAAACATTAAAATGGATATGTTGGGCTTCCCTGGTGTTGCAGTGGTTGAGAGTCCGCCTGCCGATGCAGGGGACACGGGTTCGTGCCCCGGTCCAGGAAGATCCCACATGCCACAGAGCGGCTGGGCCCGTGGGCCATGGCCGCTGAGCCTGCGCGTCGGAGCCTGTGCTCTGCAATGGGAGAGGCCACAACAGTGAGAGGCCCACATACTGCAACAACAACAAAGAAAGGATATGTTGACTCAACTCTGTCCATATTGATTTTATACTTTTAAAAGAATAATCGTGTGATTTATTATAGTGAAAGGATAAGAAGTAGTGTGGGGGGTCACAGTATCTGCTCTCTGTACAGGTTCTTGCTAATAAATTTGAAAATAAACTTGTTAGATCAGAAAAGAAATTGATTCTGCATACGTAAATAAAGAGCTTCCTATATGCTACTAGCATTTTACCAATCAACGCACCTCAGTCATAACATGGAACTTTCACTCCTGATTCTCTGTCCTCTATAGTTCAGTCCACAATCACACCTCCCAACAGCAAGATCAAGAAATTGGGCTCTCTCTCTCCAAAGCTTTACAGGCAATGTGTATGTGACAATACAGAAAACAGAAGTGCACAAAATTAAGCCATGGATCTACTGCTTTGCCTCAGAAAGTCATCTGAGTTTTCTGCTCTTGTTACTTCACAGAAAATGAAACGATAATCTATTCAAAGAGTATGTATTATTTTTAGCCAATCCCAGCTACCCACTTCAATCTGTTCATTTTTAAAGGTTTCTATGGGTTTTAGCATTTGCTTTGGAATACCATTCATATTGTAAAATAGGATGTGATAGTATATAAATAAAAATAACCCACTTAAAAATAGGAATGAATAAGATGGCCAATTAAAGTATAATTATATTAAATTGGATTACTTTTTTTTTTTTTTTTTTTTTTTTTTTTTTTTTTTTTTTTTTTTTTTTGGCATTACGTGGGCTTCTCACTGCTGTGGCCTCTCCCGTTGTGGAGCACAGGCTCTGGACGCGCAGGCCCAGCAGCCATGGCTCACGGGCCTAGCCGCTCCGCGGCATGTGGGATCTTCCCGGACCGGGGCACGAACCCGTGTCCCCTGCATCGGCAGGCGGACTCTCAACCACTGCGCCACCAGGGAAGCCCTGGATTACTTTTTAAAGGTCTCAATCTTTGCATTTTTAGTGATTCATTAAGAAAAAACTATAGTTAAGTTTACAACACTCACACTCAGACTACAGCTGCCACGCAAGCTCTACTTCTAAAATGAAGCTGCTCATGAAATACTTATTGAAATCTGTATTAGTTTCCTATTTCTGCTGTAACAAATTAGCACAAACTTAGGGGCTCAAAACAACACAAATTTATTACCTTACATTTCTGGACGTTAAAAGTCTAAAATGGGTCTTAAGGGACTAAAAATCAAGGTGTCAGCTGGGTTGTGTTCCTTCTAGAGGCTCAAGAGGAGAATCCATCTCCTTGCCTTTTCCAGCTTCTGGAAGCTGCCAGAATTCCTTGCTCATGGCCACATCACTCTGACCTCTGCTTCTGTCATCACATCTCCTTCTCTGACTCTGACTTGATACTTCTCGCTTATAAGGACACTCGTGATCACACTGAGCCTTTGCAGAAAATCCAGGATAACCTCTCCCTCTCAAGATCCTGAACCTAGGGCTTCCCTGGTGGCGCAGTGGTTGAGAATCTGCCTGCTAATGCAGGGGACACGGGTTCGAGCCCTGGTCTGGGAGGATCCCACATGCCGCGGAGCAACTAGGCCCATGAGTCACAACTACTGAGCCTGCGCGTCTGCAGCCTGTGCTCCGCAACAAGAGAGGCCGCGATAGTGAGAGGCCTGCGCACCGCGATGAAGAGTGGCCCCTGCTTGCCACAACTAGAGATAGCCCTCGCACAGAAACGTAGACCCAACACAGCAAAAATAAATTAATAAACTCCTACCCCCAACATCTTCTTAAAAAAAAAAAAAGATCCTGAACCTAATCACATCAGCAAAGTCCTTTTGCCATGTAAGATAACATAGTCACAGGTTCCAAAGATTAGGATGTCAGCATCTTTGGGGAGCTGTTATTCTTGGTACCACAAAATCCATCACAAATAGGGGAGGTTTCCCTCTATTTCACGTGACCTGAGAACATTTAGGAAACTGTATCAATTAACATTGATCCAGAAGTTGTCACTCATTTTGAGTTATTAGGAAATACTCCTGTCCCTCCAAGAAAAAGTTGGTGAGCTAATAAAATCCTAGACCCAGACACTACTACTCCAACCCAGTCTTCCCACAGTGGAAAAAAAGGAAGGGCTTGAAAGATTTGTTCCTTATTTTGGTTCCCATGAAAACTACAATGCTAAAAATATGTTGGCAAACTGAAGATATCAGGAAAAGAAGTGGCAGTAAAAGGTAGGAGACAACCAGGAAAATGGTAAATTTTATTAAAAGGAAAAACCTGATATGAAATAAAAATTCAGGACTTGGGGAAATCACTTTTAAAAGCATAGCAAATCACTAAATTGGTATCACTAATTTAAGAAACCTTAGCCATGCATGGAGGCTGGAATCAGGAGGCAGGACAGGGGGACAATAGGGCTATTTGTCCTGTGCCTCATACCCTACACACCTTAAAATGTAACTGCTATTAGCCAAAAACTGGGGAAAACCCAAATGTTCATCAACAGGTGACTAGATAAACAAAATGTGGTATATCCATACTATTGAATACTACCCAGCATAAAAAGGGAATAAATTACTGATACAGACCACAACATGGTTGAATCTCAAAATCATTATGCTAAGTGAGAGAAGCCAGGTACATAAAGGTATGTATTATATGATTCTGCTTATATAAAATTCTAGAAAATGCACTCTAATCTGTAGTAATATAAGTAGAGCGGTAGTTACTGGGATTGGGGACGGAGAGAGAGACAGACTGCAAAGGGCATGAGGAATCATTGGGGGGACAACAGGGAAGTGATGGAAATACTCTGCATTTTCAGTGAGATGGAGCCCACATGAGTGTAGCCTCCATCTTGACAACTGTCAAGACTCGTTGAATTGCATACACTGAGTGCAGTTTATCGTATATAATTTATACCTCAATAAAGTCAATTTTTTAAAAATTTGACTCTTCTTCAATGGTAAATTTGTGTTGAAAAAGGCTAGAGCCCAAATGATCATGTTACCCTTGAATTGTAACTGATACAGATTTTTCTAAGATTTATAGCCTCTCCAATTGCTTATAATTATCATAAACGGTAAGTCAACTTCCTAAGTGGGGAAAATTGGCTTCCTGGACCACAATCCAGGAATAGATGCCATATGGCCTCCATAGAGTACCTCTGTACAAAATCAACCCTCTCTCTCAGGCTTCCCTGGTGGCGCAGTGGTTGAGAGTCTGCCGGCCGATGCAGGGGACACGGGTTCGTGCCCCGGTCTGGGAAGATCCCACATGCCGCGGAGCGGCTGGGCCCGTGAGCCATGGCCACTGAGCCTGCGCGTCCGGAGCCTGTGCTCCGCAATGGGAGAGACCACAACAGTGAGAGGCCCGCGTACCGCAAAAAAAAAAGATCCTTATGCATGTTTCCCTAGTTTTAGAGATTATGAAAAGGATTCCCCCTTTGACTGCAAACCTTTACAGGTTTACCAACTTCAGTCTGAGCTTTGAAAAACGCGAGAGAGCTTGTTTTAAACTACACAATCGTGTGATAAACAGATGATGCAACTTTCCCACTCCATACTCATTTTAATGCACTTACCCTTCCTCATCATTGATCTGAAAGAGTTTTCATGGGAGGAGAGGAGAACAATCTTTAAGAAATCATATGTAATAAGATTCTGAATTGGAAGTTTCAACCGAGGCACCAGGATACAGTAGTATGATATTCCAGAGCGAAGTCCAAGACCAACATCCAAATTTTCAATGAAATACTCCAAACGCTGGTTATATGACTCTTAAATCTAACCTCTGCTGTACTTAAGGTATAAAAGGGCCTTTTAAAGACTAAAAGAGTTTCAGGGAGGAGATTTCTTTGGAGAAGAGGTCACTTCCCCTCAGGTCAAGAGAGTGAGGCCTCAAAGAATCACCCAGAGCTTAATAGCATCTCTCCAGAAAAAGGTAAGAGGAGACAGACAGAGGAACGTCCCTGCTGACAGGAAGAGAGTGTCAGAGTTGGGGTCAGCCTGCATCCGCGGAGACTCTCACCGAAAATCCAGGCCAGGCACAAGAGAGAGTAAGCTTGGAGTTGTCTGGACACTAACTGCTGAAACAAGATTGTATTTGATGATGAAATGCAACCACGAGAATGAGCAGAAAAGTCATGGGACGGCTGCAAGCTCACCCAGAAGTGAAGGAAGAATTTCCCCAGGGAGGAAATTCTAAAAGAACAGAGGACGACAAAATACATTTGTTTTCCGACTCCAGTCCATTCACGCTGCTTGTGCAGCTGACTGGTTACACACAATTCCTCTCCATTTGGAAGTCCTCCCAAAGCCGACAGCTGTCCTCCAGCTGGGAAGGAAAGATGGAATTCCTTCCAAAAATTAGGTAATTTTCGTGGTGCTCTTCGTGGGCAGATGGAGACTGTTTGGAGCCTGACTATTGAAGAGCATAAATATAAACATAGTGAAGAAAGAACTGAGAACTTTTTCCCAGCTGAAACACCCGTAAACAGAAGATCCATTTTGTTCCATCATCTATGCCAGTGAAGGAAAGCTGTCACCTAAGAAAACTAAAATGAGGGGAGAGAGGAGGGAAGGAAACACACATGACTCTTACCCAGGCCCTGACTCTGCTGTTCCCACTCGATGGTGTCCGGCCCCTGGTAGGTGGCTCCCTCCAAAGAGACCATGTTTCCCTGCTCTAAGCCAGGTTCCTGAGACGTGATGCCAGGGAGAGTAAACCCAGGCAGCTCGGTGTCATCACCCAAGGTTTCATCCAGGGAGTCTGCATCTTTCTCCTCCTCATCTTCCTCCTCCTCATCTTCTTCATCCTCATCCTCTTCTCCCTCTAGGCAAGAAGAAAGCAAAGGGGACATGAAGAAATGCAGTGAGTGCATACAAATGAATCTTCTGAAATGACCCAAATGCTACAAAACAATCATGATTGGCCTTTTAAAACAAATTTTATAGCTAAAGTTGAGCAATATGAGCTTTGCGGGATTACATGCCCACCGTATACTCACATTTTAAACTTTCAAAACCACAGCTATGTCAGATGATTATCACGCATGTTTATTGGGAGTCAAAGTTCAGGTAATACGGATTTTTGTTAAAGCCATATTTATACTTACAAGGGTAGGAAACATCCTCTTCCTGTTTTCTGGAGCTCATTAAAGATTTATCTGTTAGAAAGCACACTGAAATACTAACAGAATTTAAAAGGAGTGTTCCAATCTCTTTCTATCTCATAATACTAAACAAGAGAATTCATTATGTTGGCACAGTTTTCTTTCTGTTCTTCTTCCACATTAGTGAGTAGAACTCACAACAGTGTTAAGTGAGAGGTCCATAAATCCACTCCTGTATCTGTGTTCCTTACAGAGGAGTGACCCAAGAGACGGGAAACCATTACATCAACGTTCTCCATACAATTCTAAAGGGGATTGGGAAGTGAAATATTGATCAAGGACAGTCAGAAAAGCAACACATGAAAAAAACCATTATCATTACCATCATCGTAAGAGTTAAATTCACAGCGTGTCATCTGTGATGCTTCAAAAAGTGTTGGATTAGGAAACATAAGGCCCCCAATTTCATTTTACTGCATTAATTTTCATTTTCGAGGAATATTTTGAGCCCCCACCCACATCCTGAAGGCACCTCTGAAGCCCCGGACAAGGGCCCACAAAATCCACTGAGGGCCTTTTCCTTGGTCTTCCCCTTGGCTCTGAACACAGTGGTGACTGCAACAGGGAACGCTCTTTAGATGGTAAAGAGGAGAGGGAGGTGTAAAGCCACCCAAGAATTCTAAGACTTTCCTTTTCCTCTTCCAGACAATTTTCTCCACATATATCCCTTTTCATCTATCATTTACAGGTTTTCTTAACTTAAAAAAATATTACCTCTAATCTTTCTCATTCTTATATATCCTTTAACTTTGTGGGCCTTAATACCTGTCACTGTTCCCAAAATTCAACAAATATTTATCAAACACCTAGTTCCAGGCACTAGGGATAGAGCAATGATGTCTCTGCCTTCATGGAGCTGATATGTCCCTCAGGAGATGTACAGCAAACAAAGAGACATACAAATAGATATACAATACATTACACTCTGATTAAAACCAGCAAGAAGATAGAAAATGCCTGGTACTACTATTATAGATGGAGAGATCAAGGAAAGTTTTTCTGATAAGGTAAAGTTTGAACAGAGATCATACCAAAATAATGAATTCTCTTGTTTCATTTAGGTCATTAAAGATTCCAAGCAGAGGAGAACAGAGGGAACAGCAAGACCAAAACCTTGAGGCAGATGTCTGCTTGCTGTGTTCTAAGAATGGCAAAGAAGACTGGGCTGGGGGGGCAGGAGGGACAGAGAGAATACAGCAAATGAGGGGGAAGGGGTAGGCAGGGGCCACATCTAACATATATTTACAAAGAATGACTCTGCTGCAGGGCAGAGTATAGGCTATATCAGAGCAAGAGACAAAGCAGGGAGACCCAATAGGAGGCTATTTCAAAACCCAGGGGAAAGGGAGAGCAGTGGTCAAATCTGGGATGTAATTTGAAGGTAGAGCCTTGCTGATAATTACAACGTGCGATGTGGGAGGAAGACCCCACTTTACTGAAAATGGGAACTAAAGAATAAAGAGCAAAATCAAGAATTTTATTTGAGATATATTAATTGTGTGGTGGCTTGTGCCTATGACATACAAATGGAAATGTTGGAAGTCTAAGGAAGGTCAAAGCTAGAAATAAAAACCTAGGAATCATCGACTTATAAATTATATTTAAAGCCTTGAGACTGGCTGAGATCACCAAGAGAATGAGAGTGGATGAAAGCGAAGTGGTCCAGCCCAAGCCCTGGACAATCGAACATTTAGAGGTTGGCCAGCAGAGGGAGATCCAGCAAAGGAGACAGAAAAAGGACCACAGGTGGGAGAAAAACTAAGACTGAAGGACTGAGTAGCAAACTGAGACTCTGGCTTTGACATCTGGGAAGTCATTAGTGACCTTGACAAAACTTGTTTCCCTGGAATGGTAGGGACAAAAGTCAGACTGAAGTGCTTCCAAAGAAAATTAGGAAAATGGAAGTAGACACAGCAAATAGAGAAAACACGAGAAATTTGAAAAAGAGAACAGGGACATTAGGGGGTAGCTGGAAGGAGATATGGGGTCAAGGGTAGGTTCTTCAAATAGGAGCTACTAGAATTTGCTTGTAATTGATGAGTAAGATCTGGTAGAGAGGGGGAAACTGATGACGCAGGAGAGAGGGGAGAGTGGCTGGAGGAATGTCCCAAGAGATGAGGTATAATGGAGAGGTTACACACATGGACCCTGGAGCCAAACAAACTTATTATGGCTGCGTGATTTTGGACAAGTTACTGAATTCTGGTGCGCCTCAGCTTTCTCACTGTAAGACTGGTATGAGTCCTACCTCACAGGGCTGTTGTAAGGATTACATTAGTTAATATATCAGGTACTTAGAACTAAGCCTGGCACGTAGTGGCCACCATATAAGGTTGGCTTCTTTGCTATTACAGAGAGGGGAGGGGGCCCGGTGCATGGCCTGCTCAACTACATCCTCTGCCGTAGCAGGCACGTGCCGGCAGGCGGGTAGATTTGGTGGTGGGAATACGTGAAAGTTATATTTCTTTTCTTAGTCAAATAAAAAACTGGAAAGGAGAAGAGAAATGGTGGTGGTTTGAGGCAACAGGAAAAAGTGTGAAATAGTCATCTTGAAGGATGTGTGAGTGAATTCTTGAGGAAAATGAGGTAGCGCTGCCAGGCAACCCTATGAGTCCACATGAGATGTGATGTCATAAATTTAAAGTAAGGCGTGTTAAGATGATTGTGGTTTTTCTTCAGCCACATTCAGCTGCTTGGATGCAGGAATGGGTGGAGGGGTAGAGTAGGCAGAGACATTTAACCAGGGCCAAGTTTTGCTAGGAGAGCTCAACCGGGGAGGGGGGGAGGAAAAAGCAGTTGATTGTGTCTGGGCATCTAATGTACAGCATGGTGACTATGATTAACAACACAGTATCATATACTTGAAAGTTATTAAGACAGGAGATCTTAAATGTTATCACCATACCAAAAAAAAATGGTAATTATGTGAGGGGATGGAACTGTTAACTAACCTTACCGTGGTAAACATTTTGCAATATATATATATATATATATATATATATATATAGCAAAGTGCAGTGTATATATATATATATATATATATATATCAAAATGATTATCGTGTGTATGTGTATGTATCAAATCATCACCTTAAACTTACATATGTTATATGTCAATAAAATCTCCATAAAGCTGGGGGGCGGGTAAAAAAGATGGACCAGGGACTCTAGCTAAAGAGAAGTTGAGAAGGATGCTGGATAGAGAAAAAGTAACAGGGTCAGATTATGGAGAAAACTATCAGGGATCATCAAGACTATTTGACAATTTTGCTGACCTTCCTCCTACAGACAGAAATGTGCCATAGGCTAAAAAGAACACTATTATTTTTAAAATGTTATAAAATCACTTTTAGTTATGCTTCCTCTCCACAAACCTAAGAGGGTTGTACTAGATGGAATAATTGTGACAATATGATACTGATCCCCTAAGAACCTCAAAGGCGAAGCCAGAGCTCTGAGCCATGGATTTCCAGCTCTCATCATTGAACCATTGTCCTCTGACCCAGTGGTCCCCAACCTTTTTGGCACCAGGGACCGCTTTCGTGGAAGACAATATTTCCACAGACCGCAGGGGTTGAGGGGGGATGGTTCAGGCAGTAATGCGAGCGATGGGGAGCGATGGGGAGCAATGGGGAGTGGCAGATGAAGTTTGGCTTGCTTGCCCGCTGCTCACCTCCTGCTCTGCAGCCCGGTTCCTAACAGGCCACGGACCTGGGGTTGGGGACCCTTGCTCTGACCACCACCAACCACCAAGGACAACTTCTATTTGGTCCTCAATGTGTTCAGTTAGTTCCTCCTCTTTAAAATATAGAGCTAACTACATGATCCAGCAATCCCACTTCTGAGTATATATCTAAAGGAAATGAAATCATTGCCCTGAAGGAACATCTGCAGCCCCACATTCACAGCAGCAGCATTCACAATAGCCAAGGTATGGAAACAACCTAAGTGGCCATCAATGGATGAATGGATAAAGGTGTGGTATATACTTATAAATATTTATATGTATTATTCATATTATATAATTTATATTTTACCCATAAATAGGTGTAATATAAGTATATTATAACATAAATGGAATATTATTCAGCCTTTAAAAAAAAAGAAATCCTGTCATTTGCAACATGGATGAACCTGGAGGGCATTATGCTAAGTGAAATAAATCAGACAGAGAAAGACAAATACTACATGGTATCACTTATATGTGGAATCAAAAAAAAAAGTCTAACTCACAGAAACAAAGAATAGAAAAGTGATTGCCAGGGTCTGCCGTTACAGGTGGAAATAGGGAGAAGTTGGCAAAAGGATACAAACTTTCAGTTATAAGATGAATAAAGTTTGAGGATCTAATGTATAACATGGTGACTACAGCTGAAAACACCATATTGTACAATTGAAATTTGCTGTGAGAATAGAACTTAAATGTTCTCACCAAAAATAAAAAAGGTAAATATGTGAGATGATGAATGTGTTAATCTGATGGTGGAAATCCTTTCACAATGTATGTGTATATCAACTCACCAGCGTACACGTTAAATATCTTACAATTTAATTTGTCAGTTATACCTCAGTAAAGCTGAGGGGAGGAATACAGAGCTATAAAAATAATGAAAGGGACCTCAAAATTCATCTTCCTCCATCCTTTTGCATCCTGAGGAGAAGGCAGCATCTATGCAAGTCTACGCAAACAAAATGTTTGCTGCCTTCACAATGGGATTTGGAGGACCTTGCTCAGGTCAACGTGTCTCATGTCTCACAGTTTCTCCCACACTCATCCCCCATGGTAAAGCCTTCCTTCTCCTCCCTGCCCTGAAATGCCCGATATGAGATGTCTAACTCCAAGTCAGACAATAAAACTGAGGAATACTCTCTCCAGAAACACATGATTGAGTAATATACAATTATTCAATTGTATATTGAGAAAGGGAAAGGAAGGACCCTGTCTGACGTGTGGGGTGAAAGACGAAAGTCTTCTCCTTGTCCCAGCAACACTGACCTTCAACACAAAGAACTGTATAAGGTTTACTAGTTGTCACTTTTAATACCTGAGCAAGCCTGGGGAGACAGCTATAGAAAAAGGAAGTTTCAGAAACTGTGCAGAGAAAATAGGAGGGAGACAAGCCTTACAGGAGTGAGAGTTCTCCTTTAGTCTAGCTTTATTCCCTCATTATCTTTTTCTGCCAGGGAATTTTCTTATTTTTTTAGGAGGCTACAACCATTTTGTAGCTGTTAAACATCTTTAGTAGAATGGCACCTGTACCCTGCTGCAATTTCCAGTGGAATGTTGACTACTATTACAGATCAGTAACAAAAACAGGTATGATAACCTTTCTAATATTAGCAAAACAACGTATTTTACAGCAGCTTGGCCCAGAAAGGTGAAAAACTATTGGATAAAGGAAGGACAATCTTGTCCTCTGCTGTATCACCAGTGACTAACCCAGTGCCTGGCAGTCTGCAGCACTCAGTATTTGTTGAATGAATGGATTGATGGAGGAATGCACAGTCAGTGAGCTAGATCCAGGTTTTTAACAACTGGATCTAAGGAAACACAGAATAGCATTTAATAAGCAATTAGTAACACATTCCGCTGAGTAATCTTGTGACAAGCACAAAGGCAACATATCAAATGGACAGGTACAAAACAACCTAGAGTTGTATGCATGCTTCTTCCACTAATAAAAACTAAAGAGAAAGCCATCTGTATTTAGCCAGTCTTTCCACAGTTGCATCTAAGAGAAATAATAATGTTATGAACACCTCTGAACAATCACATGAAATAATCATTCAGCAAATAAAACTGTGCCAAAAACAATAACAGGATCCCCGACTCAAAGACCTGAAACTAAACGAAGAACTCATTCAAATAACACTACCAGGTTATATGTTAAAGGCTATAGGGTAATGCTTTCTGAATTTTGTAATTTGGGGTTAAGATAAACCCAAATTTTATTTTCATTTATCTGAATCCCAAATAAGCATGTGGATCAACATAAAACACACACGCACAATTATTCCATACAAAGATAGCACGGAAAAAGAAAAAATGAACCTTTAAAAATGCTCTTGGTTTACCATTTATAACAGATACACCTCATATATCAACATCTGGTGACAGTGATCAGAGACTGAAGTTATATTTGTCCTGAGAATCCCTAAAGAACACTGCAACCCAGGAAGGGAAGGTTCAGAGTTCAGCCTAAGAAGTTTCTTATAGTCATGTCCCCTGGCATGGAAGGTGCATCCTCGTAACTGATGCTTCTTTTTCCCAGGTTGACTGGACACCGATTACTTCATAAAACCAAACAACAACGCTGATGCTAACAGCAATCAAAGGGGCAGTCATGATGGTTTCCGAGTAACCATCTCCCGTGAGAGGCAAAATCCTCCAACCACTTCGCACTGCTCTCACTCCCAAACACCTGACACGGGTTACATAAAATTCCCTGGTCACTCGTGCTGAACCAGCATCTGCTCAAGGCATCCCACTGAATTCAGGATGCACAGTCAGGCAATGACTAAAGCTACTTGCCGTGGAGCTAATGGATTTTTCCATAGTACTCTTACCAAGATCAAGTCACTGGCTAGCATGTCCAATGTCAAGAATTCTGACACCTAACAATAGTGAGAAAACCGACTTAGGTGTCAGCCAAAGCGCCTACACAGGTGTTTGGACATTAGGCAGCTCAGCCTGCAACAGGGTCTGGAACATGGTTTGATTTCTGATAGATGGGCTTGAGGTGAACTGAAAGTTAAAATTAAAACTGTAAAACATTAAATAGAGATGCCAGGTTACGTGCCACATGGCCAAGAGATGCTTGATCATATTAAGTAGTGTGGCAACAGCTCAAACAGAGAAATGGCCTGTTGCAAGCGGCAGGAAGAAAATAAAAATATGTCTAGACAGTACCATCTCTAAGCCAATTTCATGTGTCTGGCCACTCTCTGACAGAATCTCTTCGCAGCTGTTTCATAACCCATAACAGTACCTTGTACTTATATGGGGCTTTTCTTCTGAGGAAGTCAAATGCTTTGCAGGCCTATTCTCCAAATGTACACAGTTGGCTAAGGAGAGCAAGTTTTATAAGCTCTGTATTACTTACAGCCTACTTCGCTGGTGATATAACTGCCTCGGGTGCTCAAATATCACAGCAGAGCCTCAAATGGGTTTGTTAAACCCCAAATTTTGACTCTCTAGGTCAGGCCTGTTTTCTTTATTTACTGCAAACATTTCTGCCTAAGGTTACCAAAACCAAGAGTTTTCATTTTGTTCGGGACCAGGGCCATGATCTTCCCAACAAAATCAATAGACGATATGGGAGAAAGTTTGCCCTGTGGTCTGGGCCCGAGTAACCTGGTTCTGCTACAAAGTCCAGTTACCATTTAATAGGCAGTTCCCACCAAAGATGCTCAGTTTCTCTCAATCCATTTTTATCAGTTTAGACATTTTAAGATTTCCAGAAGATAGAGACATAGCTAGCATTCCCAGAGTATTGCTAATGAGTCCAAGGGGAACCCTTGGTTGAGAATATGTCATCCCAACAATAGGAGTAGGAAGGACCCCACCTGTAACACTTGTTCCCCAACATGACCTCTCTATCCTTGACTTATAGGAAGAATAGGCTCCTGCCTTTACTTTCTGTCTCTTTAGAATAGCAATGATTAATTTGAATCCTTGTCTTTTGCCTATTTATTCATTAGGTTTCAGGGTCAAACCTCTCTTTTTCTTTCCTTTACAAAGTTTAAAATTAAATCTAAGGTACACAAATTAGGACACGTGAAGAAGAGGAAGGATACCATGAAAAGAAACAGGGTGAATTCTCTGGGAAGAGGCTAAGCATGAGTCTTTCTCCCATTTCCCCTGTAAATGGAATGGCTGTGACACATCCAAGTGGCAGACTTTTAAAAGAAGAAACACTTGTTGGCAAGTGTTTTCCTGGGAACCCCTATACAATATAATCAAGAGCCACTGTAGCAAAATGCTTTCCACACATAAAGAGCAACTGAAGTACTAGGGATGGTACTGCCTTAATTTTCAAGATTTATTTTTAACTTTGACTTCAAATGGGATGCAAAACTTAAAGGCCAGAGAAAAAAAAATTAAACTTGTTTTGAGGAGATGAAGCAATTCTCCAGCAGATGGCTCCCTGAGATTGAAAGGGATTGAGAAACCCCAGAAACTACTGAAATAATGAACACAAAATTCAGCAGCTCACAATGTTAAATTTCATTACATTTCTTAAATCTTAAATATTTCTGCCAACTAAGTGCTTCTACATTTATATCATGTAATATTAGATATATACAAGAGAATATGTATATAATATTTCTGTTATTAAGCATAATAATGAAATCACCTCCAGAGAACTCACCATTCAGCTAAAGAACTGGAATATTACTACTGTGGCATCTATTTGCATATTCCTCTATCATCTTAACCACCTACTTCCCCTGAACGCCATAAAAAATTACTGAATGATGAACCACTTTGCTGTACAGCTGAAACACTGTAAATCAACTATACTTCAATTAGAAGCGTGTAATGGGGAAAGAATTACTGAATGTTATATTCTGGGACTTTTTTTCCACTCAAAATTATGACTTTATGTTTCACACATCTAACAAAACACTGGTTTGTTAATTTCACCAATTTATGGTATTCCATTTTGCAAGCATGTCACAATTCATTTATTTAGCTTCATGTGAATAAACTTTTGGGTTATTTAGTTGTCGTCAATTTTTTTGCTGTTATGCATAGTACTGTTATGAACATTCATATATGATCTCTAGTGGATCTATTCACTGGTTTCTCTAAGGCATATTCCTAAAAGTGGACTCGCTTGGTCAAAAGGAATAGAGGTGTTTAACATGCTAAATGATGTCTAGATATATTTCCTAGCTCTACATCCTCACCAACCTTTGCTATTGTCAAACTTTTTCTTTTCAATCTAGTGTGTATAAAATGATGGGTCACTGTAGAGGTAATTTGCATTTCCCTAATTATTTATGGGGTTGTATATCTTATCATAAGTTTGTGTATCTCTGTGAAATGCCTATTCACATGTTTGCTCCTTTTTCTTTTAAGTTGTCTGTTATTTCCTATTGATTTTTTGGAGTTCTTTCTATTCTGGACACAATCCTTCATCAGTGATATGTATTACAAATACCTTCCCTAATTTTAGAAGTTGTACATTCACTGCCTTTCTAGTATATTTTTAGAAAAGTTTTCAGTTTTAATATAGCTGAATTTATCAATATTTTCCTTTGTGGTAAGCAATTTTTGTGTCAGGATTTTAAAAATCCTTCTGTATCCTTAGTTCAGAAAGATATTCTATAATTTTTCTCAGATTTTTGTTTCATCTTTTACATCTGTTTTTAAACCATATGGAATTGGGTTTTGTGTATCAGGGTACATTCAATCTGATTTAATTTTTTTCCAAACGGACAACCAATTGTCCCAAACTTTTATTGGGAAAAAAAAAAAATGCTTTCCCCACAACTCTGTAGTGCCACCTCTATCCTACATCAAGAACACCTACAGGAGTGTGTCTGTTTCAATGCTCTCTATTCTGTTCCACTAGTTATTTTAATTATCCCTGGCCATGACCACATTGTCTGAATATATAAAGATATAATAAGAGCTTTATAAGTCTTAATATCTGGTAGGGCAAGTGCCCCCCTCCTCCAATTTATTCCTCTTCTTCAGCAGTGCACTGGCAATTACTCCTTGGGCTTTTGTTCTTCCATACAAATTTTACAAAAAGTTAGTCAAACTGTCAAGGATTAACGAAACGGAAAATTGGAATAATGAAATCTTGTCTTTATTCCTTCATTCTTTCTATTTTCTTTGGGGTTCTTCTGTTTTTACAGCTTAAGGTGGAGGCTGCTTGGGTCATTAATTTTCAAACTTTCTTCTTTTCTAATAGAAGCTTTAAAGGCTAAATATTTCCTTTTAAATATTCATTTAACCTTCATCTTACAAGTTTTGATATAATATTTCACTATGATTCTGTTTTAATTATTCTTATTTTATACTATAATTTTTCTTTGATGCATAAGTTATTTAGAAGTGTGTTTTTTTAATTTTCAAAGGTACAGGACAATTTATCTTTTTATTTTAAATGTCTAACTAAATTGAACAAACATCAGGGAACTGGCCTGCATGGTACCAGTTCTCTGAAATCTGTCAAGATTGCTTTGTGGACTAGCATATGGTCAGTCTTTGTAAATATTTCATGTGTGCTTTAAGATAACGTGTATTCTCTAATAGTTTGGTACACTATTTTTATATGTCCATTAGTGCATTTTGTATTAAATTTTATTTTGTTTGAAAATTTTAGCAAACTGAAACCAACACATAAAAAAGATGATACAGTTGGGCTTATCCCCAAACTACAAAGTTGTCTTAGCATTCAAAAATCAATCAGTATAGTATAAAGCAACTATATGCCAACAATAAAAAAAAATCAATTAGTATAATTCACCATATTAACAGAAAAACCGTATCATCATCTCAATTCCGAAACACAGATTCGGAAAAACCATTTGACAAAATCCAATATCCATTAATGGCCAAAAAACAAAACAAAATGAAAAAGTTTCAGCGAACTAGAAAAAGGCAGAAACTTTCTCAACCTGAAAGATGACATCTATAAAAATCCCACAGCTAACACCATATTTGGTTCCCTTGTATTTACTGTCATTATTGATATATATGAATTTGTTCCTTTATTCGTTCCCACTTTTTCTATTCTTTTCCTTCTTGTTGTCTCACTTGCTGTCTCTTGGTGCTACACTCTCTATAATGTCTTCAAACTGATCTTCCTGTTCACTAACTCTCTCTTATTGCATATTTAACCATTTAATTATCAAAGGTTTTTCCCCAACAATTCTATCTTTATTTCTAAATGCTTTATTTGGTCCCTTTTTTTTTTTTTTCATTTTTGGCTGCATTGGGTCTTCGTTGCTGCCCACAGGCTTTCTCTAGTTGTGGTGAGAGGGGGCTACTCTTCGTTGCGGTGCGCGGGCTTCTCGTTGCTGTGGCTTCTCTCGTTGCGGAGCACGGGCTCTAGATGCGCGGGCTTCAGTAGTTGTGGCGCATGGGCTTAGTTGTTCCGCGGCATGTGGGATCTTCCCGGACCAGGGCTCAAACCCATGTGCCCTGCATTGGCAGGCAGATTCTTAACCACTGCGACCCCAGGGAAGCCCTATTTGGTTCTTTTAAAAAATCTGCTGGGTCATTTTTGTTAGTTTCTTATTACTTGCTCATTTTTGTGATTTCATCTTTTCTTTCCTTCAACCTTTTATGCCATGGTTATTTTATATTCTACTCTGATCATTTTAGTATCTAAGGTCCTGGATAAGGAGTATGCCAATCAACCGTTTGACTTTTCTGCTGACTCTCAATCACGGCTGTTTGTTTCCTTGTTAGTTTATTGACCTTTTATTATGAGACCATATTTGCCTGATTTTAATCTGTGGGTAAACTATGCATCTCAATTGGGCATGCTCTTTTCCAGAGAGCATTTACATCTGCTTTTGTAGGGAGTCAGGTTGTGATATAAACCTGGAACTACTTTATTCCCCTTTTAAAGATACAGACTTAATGTGGAAATTTCAATCTGGGTCCCTCTTCTTGCTACAAGTCCAAATGTAGACTCCTAATATTACTACTGTCCTAGAGTGCTTTTACCTTTCCAATTTGCTTTCTCCTTACAGCTCACTTGTTGGGTTTCAGCTCACTTTGGAATGGATTGAGCTAAAAAGTACAGTCTTTGGAGATTTTTTCTGACTGCTTGCAATTTCATTAATGTACTAAAGCATGTGTTTCACCCAAGATCTAGGCATTTCGCTATGGTTGGGTCTGTCAGAGTCTTCATCAGAAGCTGAAATCCAAACAATGAGCCTTCCAAAAGCATCCATATCATCTACATTTGTCCAATAGGTTGAGTGAGAGCGCTTATTGGCTTTTCAAACACCATTTTCAAATTCCAAATTTCAAACACTCATAAGAGCATCTGTAATCTGGGGTGCATTTTTAAATTAGATAAAATCTCAAATGTTATTGTTTATTAAATATTCTGCTTTAAACATTTGTTTCTTTAATTCTCTCTTTTCAAAATCTCCTCACAGTGATATTTTTAAAACCTCCTATATTAATCTATACAAATTTCTTGAAAACATTTTACTGAAGTTCAAACTTCCCAATAACTCTATAATAGTAAATATAATCATTAGAAACTTCCTCCATTCTATCCTTAACGATATTCAAAAGGTACATACGTGAGAAAATTTAAAAGCTTGAGACAAGATAATCTGCACACTTCGAACACCCCTTGAAAGATATTTTGGATTCAACCCACATTTCAGATAGATGTTTAAATTTTTTGTTTAATTTATTATCACTTTCTTTAAATTAGAGGATTCTGCTCTTGATAATGTAATCTCCTGTATCTTGTTAGCAAGCTAAAAATATCAGTCTACATAACTAACCTCACATTTACTGGTCATTACATAATCCCTTTTCAGCCTTGACCTCATATAATTGGTGTTCTCCATTATCTTCTATAAATCCTGCCCCAAATTAAATTGAGTTATCTTAATAGAGAGAGCCCTAGAGCAATAATTATAAGTTCTCAAGTCTAGCTCCTGTTCATTAAACAACTCACTTTGGATTCAGATGACAGACTCTTATGTATTTCCCTTTGGAAAATGAGACTACGGCAATATTGCTCTATTTCTCAAGGGTGCTGTAAAGAGAAACATAAAAGCTTTATTATTATTGTATCTATAAATTCTGAGCCATCTAGAATAAAGCCTTTGTCTGCAGTAAGTTAGTAGTCTTAAAGGAATATTTGCTTTAAGCAAACATAGGCAAAACTTATGTTTAAGAATCCACATACACTCAAAAGATAAACCATGGGTTGGTTAGGCTGATTACTGATTTTGCCAAAAATACCTATGAAAGTAGATATCCCCTTTAAAACATGACTCAAGTAATTCAAAATGAGGTTTATGTATTAATTAGCGGAAATGTGTTTGTTTTATCATACCTGTGTATATTTACCTTCTTGAAACCAGAGATCCTGTCTTATTCTTCTTTGTGCCCTACCCCGCTAGGATCAAGCATTGTGCTTTGCAAAAAATAAGCCCTCAATATATGGTGGTTGAACAGAAATAAACTGAACAGAACTTTAATTCATTATCTTCCTCCTCAAAATAAGTAGTAATGCCTTTATAGGACTCCAATATAATTTTTATTAATTTATATTATGTATTCACTTCAAATGAGTATAATATCAACTTTTTAAGGAAAATCCACCTACATGCTTTTGTCACCCTAGGGAGAGGGGTGGCCCACAGGGGGAAATGATCTTTGTACAAATTAACTCCAATAACATTTCTAGAGAAGGATCTCCCTCCTCCCCCCTTACCTGTTCTTCCTTCCCTCTCACTCTGGCTTCTCAAAGTGGGTTTAAAGAATAATTTAAGTTTACTGAGTTGCCTTACCTGACTAAGTACAGGTATCAGTATGGATTCCAATAAGAAGGAAATGAAATAATGTTCAACCCCACAGTGGGATGCAAGAAATCTAAGCAAATTCCTACTAGAAATAGATTTCTAGCAGAAGGTAGTTGGGAGAACCTGCTTTGTTCACATAAAAAGTGCTCAACTTCAGGCCCAAAATAAGCACTGGATTTAAAACAGTAACAAGTCGGGCGAGTCAAATCAAAACACATCAGTTAAATAAGATATGGTCCTGGGTTTCCCTGGTGGCACAGTGGTTGGGAGTCTGCCTGCCAATGCAGGGGACACGGGTTCGTGCCCCGGTCTGGGAAGATCCCACATGTCGCGGAGCCGCTGGGCCCGTGAGCCATGGCCGCTGAGCCTGAGTGTCCAGAGCCTGTGCTCCGCAATGGGAGAGGCCACAACGGTGAGAGGTCCGCATACCGCAAAAAAAAAAAAAAAAAAAAAAAGAAGATAATGGTCCTAAAACCATCCACTACATCGCTGATCATCATTTGCCCAACATCTGGTACCTACAGACACTAGGGACACAAGGGCAGAAAGCTCTGACCCTGCCCTTAAAGAGGTTTGGAGAATTCAGTTAAGAGCACAAACTGATGATCAATGGCTGGGAAGACAGATTCATTTTGGTTGTGATACTAATAAAAATGAAATAGGATAGGTAAACACTAGAACTGATTTCTGACACTTTAAAAAATCAGAATATTTCATATAAAAATGGGAATTTTCAGCTTACCTCGGAAGAAATCTGAGATCTAGCATCACTGAACTCACATTCTCCTCCTGGCAACCATATGAACAGAATCTGTCTGGATCAGAGGGAGTGTGTGCTCTCTACTGAAACACATTACTCCCTACTGTCTTAGGCACCTTCCTCTTTGCTCACTTACACTATCTGCCTGGCCCCTGACCCATTGGTTGCATGCAGAGGATGTGAATATTTCACTATAACAATTAAGACATAATAGTACTTGATCACAATACATAATTTTAATTGATAAATGATATTAAAAGTTCATATTTATTATGTATTTACTCTATGTCATGCATTATTTACTATACACAAGCTCTCATTTTACCTCATAATAGGAGACAGGAACACCAATATCTCTGCTTTACACAGATGGAAAAACTGAAGTCTAAAGAAATTAAATACTTTGGTCAATATCACAGTGCTTATTCATGATGAAGGTAACACTTAAACTCAGGCATGTCCATTTGAGGCCATAACCACAGCTATTTTTTTACTGTACTACTCATCAATGCAGGCTGGGTGGTCTGAGAAGCTTCATAAAGAACAGATATACAGAAGACCAAAAAGCACATGAAAAGATACTCAACGTCGCTACTTATTAGAGAAATGCAAATCCAAACTACAATGAGGTTTCACCTCACACCAGTCAGAATGGCCATCATCAAAAAGTCTACAAATAATAAACGCCGAAGAGGGTGTGAGAAAAGGGAACCCTCCTACACTGTTGGTGGGAATGTAAACTGGTACAGTCACTATGAAGAACAGTATGGAGGTTCCTTAAAAAACTAAAAATAGAGCTACTATATGATCCAGTTACCCCACTCCTGGGCATATATCCAGAGAAAACCATAATTCGGAAAGATACATGCACCTCAGTGTTCACTGCAGCACTATTTACAAGAGCCAAGACATGGAAGCAACCTAAATGTCCATAGACAGATGAATGGATAAAGAAGATGTGATATATATATATACAATGGAATATCACTCAGCCATAAAAAAGAATGAAATAATGCCATTTGCAGCAACATGGATGGACCTAGAGATTATCATACTAAGTGAAGTAAATCAGACAGAGAAAGACTAATATCATATGATATCACTTATATGCGGAATCTTTAAAAATGATACAAAAAAATGATACAAATGAACTTATTTACAAAACAGAAACAAACTCATAGACTTAGAAAACAAACTTATGCTTACCAAAGGGGAAAGGTGGGGGGGGGATAAACTAGGAGTTTGGGATTAACATCTACACACACTGTATATAAAATAGATAACCAACACGGACCTACTGTATAGCACAGAGAGCTCTACTCAGTACTCTGCAATAACCTATATGGGAAAAGAGTCTGAAAAAGAATGAATATATGTATATGTATAACTGAATCACTTTGCTGTACACCTGAAAGTAACACAACATTGTAAATCAACTATACTCCAATATAAAACAGAAAGAAAGAAGGAAGGAAGGAAGGAAGGAAGGAAAGAGAGAAAGAAAGAGAGAAAGAAAGAAGGAAGGAAGGAAGGAAGGAAAGAGAGAAAGAAAGAAAGAAAAGGAAAGAAAGATGACTTTGAGCTGAATGGTTTCTGTCTCTCCTTCCTGTCCTCTTTCAACTTTAACTTCATAGCCCTCTGTTTATAGAGTAGCATAGCACTGAGTATTATTTGCTATAGAATATGACAGAATGACTCTATACAGGTATATTTCTTGTATAGTGAGAACAATGTGATATTGCCCAGACGTGAATCATGACAGGCTTTTAACAGAGATGGGATTTCCTCTAAAGAGTGGGATGTACATGGTGTCAATCATGATGGTTATCTGGTTGTCAGTTGCCTAGGGATTGGAGGTGTGTCCTTCAACCTGGAAAGCAGGACAGACAATATGTAAGTGGAGTTGGGGATTCCCTACTTGGTGGTGGGCCCTAGAGGAAATTTACATCTTTGTCTTGGCTCTTCCACATGGGGGCAGGGATGGGAAGGAGAAAATAAGTTATCCTCAGAACAGGAAACAAGCCAAGAGTTGTGAAGCCAGAAAGCCTAGCAAGGTGCCTGAAAAACTGTTCCAGAGCTTTGGGTACCGAATATTAAAAACCTTCTCAGACCATGGAATGAGTCGAGGCCTGGGAGCCCTGGAAGCTCCCTAGCTAAGGTACGATCAGAGAGAAATGTGTACCTCATAAGCCTAATTCATTTTATGTTTCTTTTCTTTTCTTGGTTCATTTGCTTTGTGTTCCCTTAGGTTGGAGCCAAGTATTTTTTAAATTTCTACTAATTTTAGTTGAAACAAATGAGAGGGTTTTCATCTATGCTTGAGCTGGAGTTTTAACAGGAAGCAGGGCTCCTCAGAGAGCACGTGAGGCAGATACCTTGAGAAAACCCAGAGGGAGCAATGTTGGGCCCCCACTGCGCATCATGCAGGATCTTAGTTCCCCAAACTGTGTCCCCTGCTGTGGAAGCCCTGAGTCTTAACACTGGGCCGCCAGGGAAGTCCCTCCTTATACTGTTTTTATAGAAGTTTCCACAGAATATTTTGTCTGGAGATATCAAACAATTAGAAGGAGACTTCCCTGAGTGGCGCAGTGGTTAAGAATTCGCCTGCCAATGCAGGGGACATGGGTTTGATCCCTGGTCCAGGAAGACCCCAAATGCCAGGGAGCAACTAAGCCCGTGCGCCACAACTACTGAGCCTGTGCTCTACAACGCTCGAGCCACAACTAATGAGCCCAAGTGCCGCAACTACTGAAGCCCGCGTGCCTAGAGCCCATGCTCCGCAACAAGAGAAGCCACCGCGATGAGAAGCCCGCACACTGCAGCAAAGAGTAGCCCCCACTCACAACTAGAGAAAGCCCGCACGCAGCACCGAAGACCCAACACAGCCAAAATAAATAAACAAATAAATTTATTTTAAAAAAATAAGAAGAAGAAGAAGGAGGTAGAATGGCTAAAGAAGAAGAAACACAGGTAAATGTAGGTAGAATCAATGTAAATCTTTCAAGACAAATTTAGTATTTCCAAGTGTGAACATTTTTAAAATCTTGTAAGGCCATTCAAATTGATGCATTATATTTTTCTTCTAATCTTTTCCTTTGGGGATATGTATGCATTTTAATAATAAAAGGTAGTCTGATGCCAAAACAATTTCATGGTTATGAACACAGCCTGATAAAGTGCAGTTGGTAATATTCTTACATTATTTTATACATTGTTAAGGTTTTTAATTATTTGTACTCCGATGTAATAAAATTCTCAATGATTATACCAGTAAAAGGATAGTTATGTCTAGCCTCATATTGAAAAATCATGTTTGAAAAATCATGCTTTTAAAAATGCCTTGAGGGGCTTCTTTGGTGGTGCAGTGGTTAAGAATCCTCCTGCCAATGCAGGAGACACGGGTTCGAGCCCTGGTCCCGGAATATCCCACATGCCGCGGAGCAACTAAGCCCGTGCACCACAACTACTGAGCCCGCGTGCCACAACTTCTGAAGCCTGCACGCCTACAGCCCGTGCTCCACAACAAGAGAAGCCACAGCAATGAGAAGCCCATGCAAGGGAGAGTAGCCCCTGCTCACCACAACTAGAGAAAGCCTGCGCTCAGCAACAATGACCCAATGCAGCCAAAAATAAATAAATAAAATGAATAAATTTATTTTTTTTAAAATGCCTTGATTTTCTGCAAACATCTAAAATGTCTTTGAAATCTCCACATCCTATTGTGCAGTTGCAAGCTGCATGCTTGCTTTGACAACTGCAAAAACCACCACACATGGAAAGCCCTGCTTGGACCACTCCTCACAGGGATTGTCAGTCCTGGAGTATGAGCCCAGATGAAACACTCAGAACCAATCATTTTGCCTAGGATTCTGAACAATCCCCTCAAGAGAGACCTGGTACAGTTTCCTATAAATCATATATTTGTTTGGCCTGAGGCTGAGCACCTGGTTGCTGCATCTAAAAACTATTCTTAAGTAATAATTTACCTCAGTAATAATGTAGTGGGACTTCCCTGGCAGCACAGTGGTTAAGAATCTGCCTGCCAATGCAGGGGACACGGGTTTGATGCCTGGTCTGGGAAGATCCCACATGCCGCGGAGCGACTAAGCCCATGCACCACAACTACTGAGCCTGTGCTCTAGAGCCCGCAAGCCACAACTACTGAGCCCATGTGCCACAATTACTGAAGCCCACACACCTAGAGCCCGTGCTCCCCAACAAGAGAAGCCACCGCAATGAGAAGCCCGTGCACTGTAACGAAGAGTAGCCCCCGCTCGCCACAACTAGAGAAAGCCTGTGCACAGCAACGAAGACCCAACGCTGCCAAAAATAAATAAATAAATTTATAAAAAATAATAATAATAATGTAGTACCTTTGCATGGTGATGTACGGTAACTAGGCTTATCATGGTGATAATTCTGAAATGTATAGAAATATCAAATCCCTATGTTGTGCACTAGGAACTAACCTAGCTGGCCAAAACTTGTATCCATTCTTAACATACTCAGAGTAAAAATTAGAGTGAACATCCTTAACTTCATACTACAGTATCATAAGTAACAGTGGACAGTTCAAATTTACAACACTCTACTGGATCTTTAATATTATGTCCACATAGCAGCTCCCAAAGGTAAGTCACATAAACTTGGCTTCATAAACATGGACTTGAGATGAGACCTTTGACTACACTTTCTCATTCATCCATTCTAGCTGCCTTCTGAGCTGAAACATTATATGAGAATTGAGAAAATAACAAGAAAATATTCTCTGAAAAGGAGTGCATATTGGGAAGACCAAAAAAAATTGATTTTGTGAATTAAAGTGCAGTTGAAGAGCAAACACTTCTCTCATAAAAATTACATGGGCTCTTAAGAATCCTCAATGGAACTATTAAAGAAAAATATTTCTGCGGCTTCTCCGCAAAGCCACTTAAAGAATGCATTTCCCAATTCATTTCTGACTGACCAATAAAAGACAGAAACTAAGCACCTTTTTTTCAGTTCCAATTAGGAGATCACACAGCCAAAAAATATCACTCAGTCATCTGAACAAAGACATACTTTTCAAACACAGCTTTCTCCTGAAATCCCTATGCTATTGAAATTCCTGTTATTGTAGAGAGAATCCTAGAACAGAGACAGAACTGAGAATTCCAGATAAAAAAGGAGAGATAATATCACTGTCTTTCAGCAGAGGAAATTAAGAGAGGCTGAAAATGTATATAGGACATGCTCTCAGAGGACTGTGGAAAAGACATCCATGAAATTAAACACACAGATGTGCACACACACACACACACTCACGAAGGGAGGAAAATTGATGTCACTGAAATAGATTAAACAACAAATGACAGAAAAATGACAGCTTTCTGCCCCATGTGTGCTGCCTCACTGGGAAAAGATGTCAAAAATACAATCTTTCAAAACCTAAATATAAGGACATCCAAAATGGTCTTCGAAAAACAAGGAAAAAACGGTCAGAAAAGAGAAAATTGAAGTCAAATGATATATTTGGTCTTATTTTTTAAAAATCAACATATTAAAAAAATTAAACATGATTTTCCTGTTGAGTACTAAGAATTAAAAACCTCTTCACATGTTAAAAATGGTAATATGCTATATGTTTATATATAACGTGTCGTATGTAAAAAAAAAAAAAAAAAAAGGTAATTCCCCGGCATGTCAATAACCCTGTAATAAATAGGCACTTTGAAACAGATGAGGAAATGGGAGTTGTCTGGATAACAGCACGGGATTTTACAGCCCCACCACTCAGTCTATTATGCCTATAGAAACACATTAAATAGGACCAGTCAGATCGAGAATTCACATTCTCCAGACCAAAGACACTGGTGTTTCTTCTTCTCTTGCAGAAAAGCAGTACATTAACCCAGGCTCATCTTGAGAGAGTCCAAGCAAATTCACCCTGTTCCCAAGTCTGTCCCATCAGCACCAAGTGGTTTCCCACCTCTCACAGCTGGAAGGCCCGGCTATTGACTTCCAAACTTTAAGGGAGAAAGTGCTGGGGATGTGAAGAAGGATTACCAACACCTTAATCACAAGATCTGAAACACCTCCGTTTTTGTTCTCTTACCTCTCACACATTCTTAGAAACCTAGTACCTGGTACAAAGAGACCCACAGTAGATTTTTTTTCTGAGTATTGAACTGTTAAAGCCATAACCTTCCACCCTACAGAATTATTGCTACAGTTTTATAGCACAGATGAATTTCCATCTTCTGTGGAAATATAGGAAAGGCAGAAATAAGTCTGATTTGTTTAGAGTAAATAGATATCTTCATTTGGACTTCTAAAATTCAGAAAGCAGAATTACATTCAGTAAGAAATATTGAAGGCCTTAGTCCATTTGATATTAGTATTAAAATATTTTAAAGACAGTTAACCCAAATGAAAGAACTCCAAGTAAGTTTTCATAAGCAATCAGAAATTTTAAGTTGCTGTTTTGGAGCAGAGGAAGATATTACCATTCAACCAAAAAGGACATCAACCTAAACAAAGATCACATCCAAAAATAAGATTATGCAACACTGTTAATCAACTATACTCCAATAAAAATTAATTTTAAAAGAACAAAAATTAGTTTATGTACATATATATGTACCTGTATATATATACACATATATACATATACATGTACTTTGCCATTATCCAATTTTTGAATTAAAAGTTAGAACACTTTGTCATGTTTATATTTCAAAGATGATGAATACAGCCCTAGTAGAGTTATGCCTGAGATACGTATAATGCATTTTTTATCATCCTCAAAGCATTTATTCCCTAAAAAAAAAAATACAGACAAGTAAAGTGTATCAGGCAAGGTGACAGATAAACCATTATCCCTTCAAAAATTAAACTGCATTTTTGCTGACAAGGTAAAAGGCATACTGAAATAGGCACAAGGCAGTACGCACTTACAGAAGCAGGCTTTCTTCAATGCCTGAGGAATGTAAACCACACCAAACTTCTCCCACTCTACCAATGCACATCCCTCAAGTGGGCGTTCCAGATGCAGAGCAAGTCTGCCTTCAGAGCCAGCTGGAAAACTCCTCAGAAGCAGACCTCCTATTACGAGTTGAATTGTGTTCCCCCAGAAAATATGTTTAAGTCCTAAACCACAGAACTTGTGAATCTGACCTTATTTGGAAATAAAGTTCCAGCAGATGTAATCAAGCTCAGATGTAATTATCGGGGTGAGTCCTAATCCAATGGCTGATGTCCTCATAAGACAAGGGAAATTTGGGCACAGAGGCACAAAGAGGGAAGAGGTGAAGATGAAGGCAGAGACTGCAGTGATGCTGCCACAAGCCAAGGAACGCCTGAGGCACCAGAAGCTGGAAGAGGCAAGGGACGATCCTCACCCAGAGGCTTTGCAGGGAGCGCAGCCCTGCCTACAGCTTGATTTCAGACTTCTAGGCTCTAAAATTGCAAGAGAACAAATGTCTGCTGTTTTAAATCACCCAGTTTGTGAGACTTTGTTATGGCAGCCCTAGAAAACTAATACACTCCCTTAGTCATTATGTTGTAGAGACGTGAAGGAGAAGACAACAAGACAGGGTACCACGCAGATACAAATTTTAGGCTCATCTGGGACATTGACTATCCCTTAAAGAATAAACATTCAGAAATTTCCACAAAGGTTCTTGCTCCTTGGGTGTGTGGTGTCTAAAAGGGGCAGGTCTCTTGCCCATATTTCACTGAGACAAATACCCCATTCTCTGGAGAAGTGCCCCTGCCCCTGAGTGGGAAGGAAGATATTCAAATAACATATAGGGAGCTTAATAATATAATTAAATAAACACACACCTTAACTGGAGAACTGACATTTATCAACACATCAGACACAGAGATTCAAACTTGAAAGGTAGATAACTTGACATCACACAACCTCGTTCTAAGTAAGAATAAACTATCTTCCCCTGGGTCCAATGCTATGGAAGAATTAAAATGTTTCATCTGGTCAAAGCCTCAGGCTGCACTTATATTCCTGGACAAAGTGGAAAAACATGCACTGAAAATGGAGGCCTCCAATACATCCAGGAATCTATCAATTTATCGATTTAAATAAGTGTAGTCACTCCTGCTTTAAGAGGACTAGATAGACCAGCATAAAACTAATTGTGACATTATTAACATATGCTAATTAAATATAAATTGTACTCCCTGGTATTTAGGAGAAAAGGTGTGCTCATTCAAAATCTTGTCTTAAGCCCAACAACATAGCAGAAAGAATATTTTTAAACCAAAAATGTCTTTTCATAAGCCTCAACAAGGATCATAACTTAGATCAAAACTGACAAAATATATTCTCAAAAAGAAGCTGGAATTGAGCTGTGTAGAAGAAAAGCACTAAAACTCTAGGACATCTTAGGCAAGTTAAAATTCTCACACATCTCAATATAACTGCCATCATCTACTAAATTTAGAAAAGTATTGAGTCTCACAAGTATGGATTATTCACAAACACAATTTTTTTCCTCTGATTAAATAAGCCCTGCCGGGTAAAGCTGTCATCTCTAACTCAGGTTAATTTGGGGAAACCTGGTCTTTCCGGATGGCATCAAGGAGAGCAGACAGCTAATATGAGACTACATTCCAAGTTTTTATCTTAATGTGGAGAGCAAGAGCTGCTGGCCTCTGAGCTCGCTTTGATCCATTTCTTAAACCAGCACTCCATGGAATTCACAGTCCTCCTAAAATGTCACATTTCTCCACCAGAAAACTACCAGTATTACCCTGAAAGTCTGCAATACAGCCTGCTGCAAACCTGGCTGAACCACCTTCTCTGTTACAGAGTAGACAAAATATAAAATAACAGCACATCCTATGTCTTTACTGCATCCAACACATGGCTAATTTAGTGCCCAAAAGCTTACCTGTGCTCCAGTTTAGTTTAAAAAAACAGCACTACAAATCTCTGGGCATTTTGCAATCCAGCCAGGAGCTGTTCACCTGCCAAAATGCTGATTAATTAAACGACCTTTCATTATATTTCCCGACTTCTCATTTGTGGATGTGCAGCTGTGCTCCAAGCATCTTTTTTCATGCTCAACGCCAACGTCTTGGAAAGTAAAATTTGGCAAGAATTTCTCAGCCTTAACAGGTGAGGAGACTCTCTATCTCCAAAAAGTGGAACATCTAACCCAGAGACGTAATTAAGGGAGAATGACCCAGCATTAACAACCAGAGCAGTGTTACGAAAATACAATCCACATTAAAACTTCCACCCAAGAATATCTGGTGGGGAAACTCAAGTTTTCCATTAAACCAGTTTTCTCAATTCAGCCTGCACACTGAAATCATCTCAAGCAACTCTTGAAAAATATTGATGCCAGATTCCATCCCAACTGAATCAGAATCGCTGGGAGAAGGACTCAGTCATTAGGATCCTTTAAAAGCTCCCCAAGGTGATTCTAATGTTCAACTGTAATTGAGAACTACTGATGTAGAGCAGGGGTCAGCAAGCTTTTTCGGTAAAGGGCCATCTCATAAATATTTTAGGCTCTGTGGGCAGTTAGTCTCTGTCACAACTACTGAACTCTGCTGCTCTGGCACAAAAGGAGCCACAGACAATACACAAATGAACAAGTGTGGCTGTTAATTAGGAACACTGAAATTTGGATTTTATAAAAACTTCTACATGTCACGAAATACTATTCTTCTTTTGATATTTTTCAATCGTTTGAAAATGTAAAGACCAATTTTAGCTTGCCATACAAAAACAGACAGCAGGCCGGATTTGGCTGGGCCATGGTCTACTGACCCCTGATCTACACTACACACAGAATATACTTATCCTGGATCTTTTCTCAAAGACAACAGTTGCTCAGTGACTCACTGAATCTGTCCCAGAAAAGATCCCCTTCAAAGCATGGATACCTTCAGATTCGAGTTGGTCCAGACCATAGGAGGCAGCTGTATTAACATAGCTAATGGATGGAGCAGCAGTTCTTCTCTCGGAAGATGCCTCAGGATCAGCAAGCGCTGGGGAAGTGCTAGGTGCTTCCTCCATTATCCCAGGGGGCGTCACTGGAGAACCCACAATTGGTGTGAACAACTCCTCATTCGGCCCTGTGACTGTGTCCGTTAGGTCTGCCAAACACAAGAGACACGACCCAAAGATGATCAGTATGGGGAATATATACATATGCTTTTACTTAAACAAGAAATGACGAATGAAGCCAGTATCTTATGTACAGTAAGTTTGGCACTTAGACCAGCTCTTCTTTCTCACATTGCACCAATCCAGCCACCTGAGGCAAATACTTTATCTTCCAGGAAAATATATTATCTCAAATCAGAACTTTGTTTTCAAATGTTAATCTCCCGTTTATTCTATTAACAATATTATGGATTTTGTGGGATTTTATATAACCTATTACCAAAGGTAGAAAATTTAACAAAAATTTATTTAAATATACCCCAAGGATGACTTTTAAAAATCAAGTCAAAGAGTAAAAGCTTAGATTTGTGTCTGCAATATGCTCAATTTTAAAGCAGCCAAATTTAGCCCCAGATATTCCCAAATCTAGAAACTCTAGAATAGTAGTATTTTGCAAGCTTGGTGGATCATCAGAATCTCTTGAGGTAATTTTTTTAATGTCAGTTTTCATGCTTTCTACATATCCCAACATACCGAATCAGAACCTCCTTGGCGATGAAGCCTGAGAAACTATCTGTGAAAGTTCCCAGGATATGGATCCACAGATTCTCACATACATTGCTGTTTGCAGTATAAATGGAAGCAACCACTTTGGAAAGCAGTTAGGCATTGCCTCCTAAAGTCAAATATTCATATGCCCTATTGTCCAGCAATTCAGTTCCTAGGTATAAACCCAAGAGAATCTCCTACACACGTGCAATGGAGAATATGTAAAAGAATATTCATGGCAGCCGTGTTCACAATAGCCAAACCTGGAAATGACCCAAATGCAAATCACTAGAAAAGACTGGATGAAGATTGGGTGAATAAACTGTGATACATTTTCATGATGGAATATTGCAAGCAGTCAAAGCAAAAGAACTGCGGTAAGTAAATATAGGTCTTAGAATATTAAGTAAAAAAAAAAAAAAGTCCCAAAAAGGCTATCCACAGCACAATACTGTTTTGATAAAGTAAAAAAATCTAAAAGTTTTAAGTGTATAATATCAGGAGTACATACAGACACGATAAAACTAAAAGAAAAGGAAGTCAAGGAAATGATGAACCCAAGATTCAGGTTAATGGTTAACAGAGGAGAATGGGGTTTAGATGGGAAGGGTCATGGGGTTACCTGTAGGTTACTGACAAGATGCTAAGGGTTTTTTTTTGCAGGGGAGGCAGGCAGGCAGGATTAGAAGGTACTTATTACATTGTTAAAGATAACTCAGTTAATAAATAAAAGTAGGATTTACTTAGACCAACGATGAGACAGAGACATGAAGTCCAAAATTAATAACTAAATAATAATAATAATTTTTGTATTTTCAGGTGATTCTGATGATCACCCAGATTCGAAAACTTCACTGTCCTTAAGATATCAGAGCATCTGAGGGCTTCCTACATAGAAAGTACTTTTTATACATTATTCAAAATCCTTAAGATAACCCATAAGACAGGTAGGCATTATTTAAAGAGGAACAAACCAAGGCTTGGAGACATTAAGAAACTTTCTTGAAGCCACAGTGCTAGTGAGGGCCAAAGCTGGGATTCAAACCCAGGTCTTTGTTGGTTTCACCCCCAGGTCCTTGCTGGTTTCACCCCTCTGGCACCTAGCAGCTAGATGTGTCAAACTAGGAGAGAGTTCTCAGGAGGCTTAGCCTTCGTGGGCCTCAGACTTCGTGGGCCTCAGAGATGAGCCACCAGGAGATTTTACTTGGGAACTAACCCCTTGTCCTTTAGCTGTGCCACACCTCTCCAAACAAGAAAGAGTTCACCTACCTTTCCTGCTGAAAAAATATACTTCCAGGTGAGGTGTGTGTGTGTGTGTATGTGTGTATGTGTGTGTATTGTGTGTGTGTATGTGTGTGCATGTATGTGTGTGTATTGTGTGTGTATGCATGTGTATGTGTGTGTGTGCACCCTGGTGAAAGGGCCATCTGCCTCACTCATTCTATTCCTTATCATCTAAGATCTACCCTCAAAACACTGAGCACAATTCTCTCCCTTACAGACCTTCTACAGCGGGAGTAACTTCGAAAGACAGAGGGACGGGTGTCGTTGAAACCACAGTGGCCAGAGGCTCCCATCTTCTCGACAGCTGAGTAGCACCAGGAGCATCAGCTGTGGCAGAGGGCAACTCTTTCCCTCCCTCAGTCTCGACATCTCCTCTGGTAACCTCGAGGGTAGAAACCTGCTGCTCTTGCATCGCTGAAGATAAAGTGGCTTCTGCTTCTTGAACAGCTGTTGTCATCTCTTGAGTGATGATGTCTTAAAAGGGAGGAAACAACATTTTTAAATACACTAAACCCCTATACCTGAAAAAGTCACTATATAATTAATAATTTTTTTAAAAAAGCAGACAGCCATTTCAGGGAATGAGAAGGGAGAAAAACAAACTGCCAGTAAATAAATGTTTTCAGTGTTGTTGTTTTCAGGAGTCATGAATCAATCTAAGACAGAGATAAAGATGTTAATATAAAAAACAACAGAATAACATTTAAAACAAAACAGGAAAATCAACAGCTGAGTTCCCTTCTATGAATATCAACATAATCAATTTGTTCAGAAACAAATTATACAAAACTAAGTTCAAAAATGCTCAGAAGCAGGGACTTCCCTGGTGGCACAGTGGTTAAGAATCCACCTGCCAATGCAGGGGACATGGATTCGAGTCCTGGTCCGGGAAGATCCCACATGCTGCGGAGCAACTAAGCCCATGAGCCACAGCTACTGAGCCTGTGCTCTAGAGCCCGTGAGCCACAACTAATGAGCCTGCATGCCACAACTACTAAAGCCCACGCACCTAGAGCCCGTGCTCCACAACAGGAGAAGCCATCGCAATGAGAAGCCCATGCACCACAACGAAGAGTAGCCCCCTCTCACCACAACTAGAGAAAGCCTGTGCACAGCAACAAAGACCCAGTGCAGCCAAAAATAAATAAATAAATAAAAATAAATTTTAAAAAAATTCTCAGAAGCACTTGTATATATTAATTTTCACGTTTGCTTTCCTGAAGGGGAACAGGAAGTTGACATTTTGAATTAAAGGAATACTAATTACAATAACTAATGTTTACTGAGTTATTATGTGCCATACACACACTGCTAAGTGAATGATGGGCATTATCTTTTTTTTTTCATTTATTTCTGCTCTGATCTTTATTTCTTTCCTTCTGCTAACTTTGGGTTTTGTTTGTTCTTCTTTCTCTAGTTCCTTTAGGTGTAAGGTTAGATTGTTTGAGATTTTTCTTATTTCTTGAGGTAGGCTTGTATAGCTATAAACTTCCCTCTTAGAACTGCTTTTGCTGCATCCCATAGGTTTTGGATCATCGTGTATTCATTGTCATTTGTCTCTAGGTATTTTTTGATTTCCTCTTTGATTTCTTCAGTGATCTCTTGGTTATTTAGTAAAATATTGTTTAGCCTCCATGTGTTTGTGTTTTTTACGTATTCTTCCCTGTAACTCATTTCTAATCTCATAGCGTTGTGGTCAGAAAAGATGCTTGATATGATTTCAATTTTCTTAAATTTACTGAGGCTTGATTTGTGATCCAAGATGTGATCTATCCTGGAGAATGTTCCATGTGCACTTGAGAAGAAAGTGTAATCTGCTGTTTTTGGATGGAATGTCCTATAAATATCAATTAAGTCCATCTTGTTTAATGTATCATTTAAAGCTTGTGTTTCCTTATTTATTTTCATTTTGGATGATCTGTCCATTGGTGTAAGTGAGGTGTTAAAGTCCCCCACTATTATTGTGTTACTATCGATTTCCTCTTTTATAGCTGTTAGCAGTTGCCTTATGTATTGAGGTGCTCCTATGTTGGGTGTATATATATTTATAATTGTTATATCTTCTTCTTGGATTGATCCCTTGATCATTATGTATTGTCCTTCTTTGTCTCTTGTAACATTCTTTATTTTAAAGTCTATTTTATCTGATATAAGTATTGCTACTCCAGCTTTCTTTTGATTTCCATTGTCATGGAATATCTTTTTCCATCCCCTCACTTTCTGTCTGTATGTGTCCCTAGGTCTGAAGTGGGTCTCTTGTAGACAGCATATAGTTGGGTCTTGTTTTTGTATCCATTCAGCAAGCCTGTGTCTTTTGGTTGGAGCATTTAATCCATTCAAGTTTAAGGTAATTATCAATATGTATGTTCCTATGACCATTTTCTTAATTATTTTGGGTTTGTTTGTGTAGATCCTTTTCTCCTCTTGTGTTTCCCACTTAGAGAAGTTCCTTTAGCATTTGTGGTAGAGCTGGTTTGGTGGTGCTGAATTCTCTTAGCTTTTGCTTGTCTGTAAAGCTTTTGATTTCTCCATTGAATCTGAATGAGATCCTTGCCGGGTAGAGTAATCTTGGTTGTAGATTCTACCCTTTCATTGTTTTAAGTATATCATGCCACTCCCTTCTGGCTTGTAGAGTTTCTGCTGAGAAATCAGCTGTTAACCTTATGGGAGTTCCCTTGTATGTTATTTGTCATTTTTCCCTTGCTGCTTTCAATAATTTCTTTTTGTCTTTAATTTTTGCCAATTTGATTACTATGTGTCTCGGCGTGTTTCTCCTTGGGTTTATCTTGTATGGGACTCGCTGCACTTCCTGGACTTGGGTGGCTATTTCCATTCCCATGTTAGAGAAGTTTTTGACTATAATCTCTTCAAATATTTTCTCTGGTCCTTTCTCTCTCTCTTCTCCTTCTGGGACCCCTATAATGCGAATGCTGTTGTGTTTAATGTTGTCCCAGAGGTCTCTTAGGCTGTCTTCATTTCTTTTCATTCTTTTTTCTTTATTCTATTCTGCAGCAGTGAATTCCACCATTCTGTCTTCCAGGTCACTTATCCATTCTTCTGCCTCAGTTATTCTGCTATTGATTCCTTCTAGTGTAGTTTTCATTTCAGTTATTGTATTGTTCATCTCTGTTTGTTTGTTCTTTAATTCTTCTAGGTCTTTGTTAAACAGTTCTTGCATCCTCTCGATCTTTGCCTCTATTCTTTTTCCGAGGTCCTGGATCATCTTCACTATCATTATTCTGAATTCTTTTACTGGAAGGTTGCCTATCTCCACTTCATTTAGTTGTTTTTCTGGGGTTTTATCTTGTTCCTTCATCTGGTACATAGCCCTCTGCCTTTTCATCTTGTCTATCTTTCTGTGAATGTGGTTTTTGTTCCACAGGCTGCAGGATTGTAGCTCTTCTTGCTTCTCGGGCATTATCTTATTTTATCCTCCCATATGTACTAAGGGGAGGTAGGTACTAATATTCTATGGAAGCCATATATCATAGTGGCCAAGAACACAGGCTCTAGACCCAATTTGCCTGCGTCTCAATTCGGACTCAGCCACCTACTATCTGCATGACCTTGAACGAATTACTTTATTTCTCTGGGCCTTGAGCTTCCTCAGTGGTAAAATGGAAATAATAAGAGTATCTATCTCATAGCATTTTTACAAAGATTAAATTAGATAACACATGTAAAATAGTACATGCCCAGTGCTTCATAAGTATTCAATAAATATCAGCTATTATTACCTCATTTTACAAACAACTTAGGTGTAGAAAGGCTAAGGAACCTGACTAAGGTTACATAGTTAGGGCTCTTAACCACTGTGCTAACTGTGCTGATCCCATCAACAGATGAATGGATAAACACACAGACACACAGACATACACACATACACACACAGAGGAATATTATTCAGCCATGAGAAAGGAAATCCTGCCATTGTCTAAGGAACAACTTGGAGTAGCCTCTGTAGAAGATCTGCACTTGCTTTTAAATCATAAAACAGAATGAAACAGACCTGTGGTGTATGATGAATCTATCAGAGGTCCACTTTCTTTACAACATTATAATCCACTCAAATACATTATTAAAGACTATTTATAAGGGTTAATATTTGCCCCCCTCCTAGGGAGGGGCTATGCTGGAAATTTCAAATACTGAGCCACTGTGAAAACTTAATTTCTAGAAGACTCTTAACTCTCTTTTTTTAAATACTAATCCTAGATACTTAGCACATTACCAAGTCCGGTAAATTATGCAATGAGAAATAACATTCTAGAAATAGGTGAAAAGGTTTTCTCAAAGTTTTTATTAATGACTTCATTGTTCTTCCTATTACTAAAAATATTTTTTCTCAGAAACAATTTATTTGCTTTAAAATAGTGTTTTGACGTTTTTTGGTACAAGCAGTTCCATTTCTTGGTCTCCAAACAGTTTGGACTATTTTTTCTTTGAACTGGGTATTTTTACATTTGATGGATTGATATACCTGGTTATAAGACAACCTTACTTGTGCTTCATATTCATATTTGCTCTTTGTGCCATTGTTTAAGTTTTTTTCTGAAATAAGATCACACATCTCTTAAGAGATAGGATTCATTGCCCTTTTTGTATCTTTAGCACCTAAGACAATGCTATGTTTGCCATAAAAAGATAATATATAGTTTTATCATTTTAAGCAGTATGCATTCTCCATGTTGCCCTCATTTTTGAAAGCATAGTGAACACTTTTGAGAAAAAAATATGTCAAAATAGATGTTCACTCTATGCTCATAGTTTCATGAAACAGCAAGAAATATCAAAAGGGCATGGTATGGCCTTCCCTGGTGGGACAGTGGTTAAGAACCCTCCTGCCAATGCAGGCGAAATGGGTTTGAGCCTGGTTCGAGCCCTGGTCCGGGAAGATCCCACATGTCGCAGAGCAACTAAGCCCGTGCACCACAACTACTTAGCCTGCGCTCTAGAGCCCACGAGCCACAACTACTGAGCCTGTGAGCCACAACTACTGAAGGCTGCACATCTAGAGCCCGTGCTCCACAACAAGAGAAGCCACTGCAATGAGAAGCCCACGCACCGCAACGAAGAGTAGCCCCCACTCACCGCAACTAGAGAAAGCCTGTGCGCAGCAACAAAGACCCAATGCAGCCAAAAATAAATAAATAAATAAAATAAATTTTTTCAAAAATGGGCATGGTATAATACTTTGAATAAGTGACTGCTGTTACAGAAAGAAGAGTGAGAGCTAGAAATAGTAATGGGAATTTTTAAAATAACATTCAGAATTTCTCCACATCGCTCATTCTTCCCAATTCCTGTAGAGAAAAAATATATAATTATTATAGATTGCTTTTAAAACCTGATCTTCAAGTGAAACAGCTGAAGAACCAGCTGAATCAGAGAACTGACTATAATCTCAGGATCCTCATCTGTTCATAATACCCAAAAATGCCAAGAAATTATTGCATCCCCTGAAGAAGAGAATGTCTTAAGTAGTCCCTGGGCCCTAAAATGATTGGCATTTGAGGTGTTTACTTCTTTTCTTTTTTTTTTTGAAATTTAAGGCATTATAATGGAGTAAAAATTAAGAGTTAAAATTCAGGACACCCAGGGATAAAAGTCCATCTTCCAAGTATTGGAAGCCACCCCCAGTTCCTTGGCTGAATTTCCATCATCAGCTCTTCACACATACCCACCCCTATTCCCTCTTTTTTTTCCAATGATGAGTAAAACACACAACCTGCACCCCCATCACATTTACAGAATTCCTGTATAAAATTTCTCTAGAGCCTAACCTGCAGGAGTCAACAAATCTGAACACAGCCAGTAGGTTTGCTGAAAGTTGACTTCAAGAACGTGGTAGGATAATGCAATGGGTTGGTCATGACAGTTCATCAGTCACAGTTATCAGCCCTGCAGAGGGTGAGCCGAGACCTTAGACACCCCTCTTAGACAAATAAGGAAGGCCCTTAGATTTAATTTTGTCTTCCCCGTTTCCAGATGGAGAAACTGAGGCCAACAGATTGGAAAAATTTTAATCAAGCTCAGTTGTGAAACCAGCTGACCACATCAGTGTGACTAAACCTTCTCGATTGATTAAAATGTCTTAATGGGCAGAACAGTTCCAAAGTCCCTCTGACAATGCAACCAGGTGCCACTGGCTTCGTTCAGAAACTAATGACTCTTCAGTTTCTCCAGCTCCTTCAGAAGCTCCTGGGATAAGACACAATCCAGGATATTTCTGAAGCACTCTTTTGACAATGTCACTCTCTGGGTGGAGAAAAGGTGAAAGTTATTGCCCTCCTGGGGGCTCCACAGACTGTAGTTGTCCCATATCCCTCCCTCCTTGAGGTCACTAGGATCAGCATTTGTCCTGGGCAGGGGCTTTGAGGTCACTTAATGATCTTGAGAAGGAGACTCAAGGAGGAAATCCAAACCTGTTTTGCAAAAGTGACCTTTCTTAAAACTAGATTGTGTGGGATTGAGTGGTTTACTTCTCAGAAATACTTGTAATCACCAGAAAATGGGTAGAAAAGCTTTTTGGCTATTCTCTTACTACTGCTGTCAATAATCTCAATTTTTCACATTATTTTTAACTCTACAAAACAACAAAAAAAGTAAAGTTGAAGGGAATTATTTGACCGTTCCTCTCTCTACCAAGAATATTTAGAAGCTTTTTGATTAATTTGGACAATGCAGGCAGTCGGATTAGATAATTCTAGTCTGAATGGTTCTCTATCTTCATTTAGTCATTCAATGAACAGATATTTACTTAGCACCTACTATGTGCCATACATTGTGCTATGTGCTGGGAATTAAAAGAAGCTGCCTGTTAAAAGACTATAGTTAAGTGAGGCAATTATGACTAAGTAAGGAGCATATTCAATGATCAAAAAAAACAATCAATTACCAAATTCATTTTACTTTTTTAGGCTGTATTAATGGAAGCTAATGCAAGTCTCGTACATAAGAATCATGGATTCAACTGTACAGTGAATAATCTGGAACTACATGATTTAATGCTCCAGGAATATCTTAAAGTGTAATGGAGAACTGAAATAAACTTCTTGTTTGGTCATATTTAATATCTTCATGGTCATGTGGACCCAACTCTCTTAATAGAATTTAAAAACCAACTAACAAAACATTTTCTGGAAGCTTCTATGAAAACTTCCAGTATACTAAGTCTTACAGTCTTTAAAAAATGAATTCGACATGTAAAATTAAATCTTTTATCGTTTTAATTCAATCTCCATAACACTTTATAAAACATATTACTAATTTGATATTTTCCATTAGCTGGAGTAACAGCTGTACATACTCCAAATTGGAATGAGCATATGCACATTACACTAAGTCTTTCCCTCCCCATTCTGTTACCTGACCAACTACACACAATAAAGGAAAAACATCGTCCATCAGCAACAAATGCAAGGATTGTCAGCTCATAGCATTCACAGATGTAGAAGCCACGAGGAAGCAGAAAGTGCAGAATCAAGCCAGCAGAGAGGATTTATCTGTACTGGTATTTTTTCCCCCTTATTTCTAAAAGAATTTCTTTTTAGGAAAACAAAGTCAAAGAACTCATATGGTTAATACTATGAGATAAATATTTACCTAAGGCTTTTTGGTAAGAAATATCAGGAATGTGAGTACTTTTTACAACAATGTATAAATAAGTATCCAACATTGTTGATTATATCATTTAAACATATAGCTAATTTTTTCACATTTTCCTGTAAATATACACATTTTCATAATAAAAGATTTAAAAAATGTTAATCTATATCAGGGTTTCTCAGATATATATATATACACACATATATATATATATTTTGGCTCAGATATATCTTGGTTGCTGTGCACTGTACGATATTTAGCAGCATCTTGGCCTCTACCCCCTAGATGCTCTCTACTGTGATGACCAAAAATGTCTCAAGAAATAAGTAATGGAGATTAAGCGGTACAAACTTCCAGGTGTAAAATAAATGAGTCACAGGTATGAAATGTACAGTGTGGGGAATACAGTCAATAAACATGTAACATCTTTGTATGGTGACAGCTGGTAACTGGACTTATCATGGTGATCGTTTTGTAATGTACAGAAATACCGAATCACTATGTTGTGCAACTAACTAACTAGGAACTAACACAGTGTTTTAGGCCAATTATATTTCAAAAACAAACACAGTCATAGAAAAAGAGATCAGATTTGTGGTTACTAGAGGCAGGGGATAGGGGGAGGGGAAACTGGATGAAGGCAGTCAAAAGGTACAAACCTCCAGGTGTAAGATAAATAAGTACTAGTGATGTACAATATGATAAATATAATTAACACTGCCATATGTTATATATGAAAGTTAAGAGAGTAAATCCTAAGAGTTCTCATTACAAGAAAAAAAATGTTTTTCTATTTCTTTAATTTTGTATCTATATGAGTTGATGGAAGTTCACTAAATTTATTGTGATAATCATTTCATGATGTATATAGGTCAAATCATTATGCCACACAACTTAAACTTACACAGTGCCATATGTCAATTACATTTCAATAAAACTGGAAAAAATGTCTCCAAACATTGCTGAATGATTGGTGCAGAAGGCATGATGCAAATTATTCCCATTTGAATACCACAGGTCTATATGCAGGGGTTATATTTGGATGTAATTTTTATGAAAAATGCATTTTTTATTTATTTACTTTTGCTTTTCATTAAAACTTAGATAACTTACTTCTAAATTGTCACTTTAAAAAAAAAACATAAAACTTCTAAAACATTACAACGTTATGTGTCAGCTACATGTCAATTAAAAAATAATAAAACCAGGGCTTCCCTGGTGGCGCAGTGGTTGGGAGTCTGCCTGCCAATGCAGGGGACACGGGTTCGTGCCCCGGTTTGGGAGGATCCCACATGCCACGGAATGGCTGGGCCTGTGAGCCATGGCCGCTGAGCCTGCGCGTCTGGAACCTGTGCTCCACAACAGGAGAGGCCACAACAGTGAGAGGCCCACGTGTCGCAAAAAAAATAAAAATAAAAAATAAAAAAAAACAATAAAACCAAACAGAAACATTCCAAGTTAAACAAAGCTTATTTTTCTTTTTTTTTCTTTCTTTTACCTTTAAATGTATTTCCCAATGGCTGATATGCCTCAGACTCATATTCTGAGATGGAAACAGTGGTCTCTAAGAACAGCATGGCATTGTTCTCCTTGGTGGATTCCATGAAGTCTGCAGTATTTTGCACCAGGTTTTCCACAGAGACTTTCATACCTTCCACTGGACTTGTGGGAGTAAAGGAACTTTGATCGGTGAAGGCAGATGATCTCTCATCCCCACGTGCTATTAGCAGGGCTGTTCCCCTGTGTGCTTCCCCTTCAGGCAGCCTCAGAGTCACATCTGCAGCCTCTGTCAAAGTTTCGCCCCCTTCCATGCCTTCCATACCATTACTGGTTGCTTGGGTTGTCTGAGACGTTTCCATTCTCACCTGAGTCTCTGTATTGTCTCCAAGCTTTGGGGTCTTTATCTGGCTTACACTCTCTAATTTGGTGTCATCCCACTCAACACTTACGACGGAGACAGCTGGAACAGCTATGCTGACACTCACTGTGACTTCTGGGGCTCCCAGCAAGCTGTCAGTTTCTGGCTCAACACTCAGGGTGGACTCGGAGGTTGCGAGCCAGTGCTTGGTGGCAGTAGCCTGGGTATTATCAGCTGTCATCTGGGAAGGCTCAGCACCTGCTGTGGGCTCAGCACCAGGAAAAGAAGTTGTCTTATGCTCTGGGTTTGCTTCAAATTTCTCAGTCCTTGGACGGGTGGTTAGCATCTCTTTAGCACTCACATAGGATAAAGGTGAATGTCCCAGACTAACTCCTGCCTGATTTTCAGTTGCAAACAATTGATCATCCACGTAGTGCAGAAAACCTTGTGTTGCTTCGGTGGTCCCTTCCACAATGGGCTGAATGATGGTACTACGGGAGGATTCCTCCTTCTCATCAATATTCAGAGAAGCAGTTGGAGTGATAGGGTTGGTTAACATGGCCTTGGAAAGTCGGCTTTCAGGAGACATTCTCTCTGGCTGGCTGGAACCAAACACTTCTTCCCCTGCTGAGATCACTGGCTCAGTAGCAGTGTAAATGCCAGGGCTGTCAGGCTGCGTGAACCCAGCGCCTATAGGAGGGGTTTCTTTGTTACTAGGGAATACTTTATTTAATGACATTGTTGATGGTCCTGCTAACACTATCATTGGTTCTTCAGAGACCAGAGTGTACTTTGAAGTAATGGAGTTATTTTCTAGGTCATCTGTGTTCAGCCTCTCAGACTGCCCTTTTTCTTCATGAACGGGTGCTATCTCCCTTCTTTCCACGTTGGGGAAGGCCAGACATTGTGTGGCAAAGCTGAGAAGTAGAAGGCTACAGAAAGCCAGACAAATGTGCAATACAACTGGTCTGCTCATAGTGGAAGAGAAACGTGCACATAAATTGGTAGAGTTGACAATTCCAGTAATTGAGTCCTGCAGATAAATAAAGCATAACAAACTGTCATATAAATATATGTTGTAAATAAGCCCCTTTAAATTAAACCATAAGTAAAATAATCTCCTTGACTCCCAGCTCAGAGACAGTACATAGGAGAGGAATGTTCTATTTCTTTGTACCTTTGAGATGTGGATAACCCAGTTCATTTTTCCCTGCTGAATTTTCAGCTGATTTAACTTGAAGTTCTCTAGCAAAGGGTACACATAGTTACTAAGTTCATTGTTTTTTAAATACCTACTTGAAATAAACTACCCTTGAAGTCACATTTGTAATATTCTCCCCAATTCTTCTATTAATCATGGAGTCAAATGACTACAGAAATAGCAATACATCCAGGAAATAAAAAGTAAATTTTAACATTTATTTACATTACTTTCACAGAACCTTTTAAGTATGTTTTAAAACTTATTAAATATCATCATAAAATACTGAATACCAGTTTCATTCAAGAGTTTTAAAAGTATATAAATGACTTTCAATTAAAATTTATCTTTAAAATACTTAAATTGTTTTCTCTGCAACAACTATAAAAATTATAGGTAAAACCTTCATGTCTCAAAAAAAGATTAGAAAAGGTAAAATAGTTAAAATGTAAACAAGTGTGTTTTTTGAAAAAAACTTTTTTAAGAGAACCAAAACACATTTTAAATTAGCAGTCTTTACTGAATGCACATTATTGTAAGATTAAGATTTATTGTATTTTTTTACAAACTGCTCACACTCTCATGACAACTAAAATTATATCAAAACTGCTAATTTCCCCCCAAACTTAAAGGTTTTAGGTCTTATCTATCCCATCATCAGAAAGTTCTTAGATAATGTGGGTTTTCTAGACAATTAAACCTAGGAATGAAAATTCTAAATCTAAATATAAAGACCTTATCTTTATAAAGGTTATACATTTCCTTTCTTCCATGTCTGATCATTAAACTATCTGGGTTAAGCATGTGATGTGCACACATCAAGTATAAAAATTGACATTTTCGAGCTTCCCTGGTGGCGCAGTGGTTGAGAGTCCACCTGCCGATGCAGGGGACACAGGTTTGTGCCCCAGTCCGGGAAGATCCCACATGCCACGGAGCAGCTGGGCCCGTGAGCCATGGCCACTGAGTCTGCGCGTCCGGAGCCTGTGTTCCGCAACAGGAGAGGCCACAACAGTGAGAGGCCCGCGTACCGCAAAAAAAAAAAAAAAAGACTTTCCTTCTGTAATTAAGTGTCAGCCACCTGCTTTCTAAATCCAATTACGACAGAAAAAGTGGGGTGAATTGCAAGCCTATTCTATGCCTGAATATTGCAGCCATATGCTCCTTCTCCCCACTATTCAAAGTGACGCCTGAACTTTAAAAGAAGCAGAAAAGACAGCCTGTAGGAACGGCAGCAGGGAACACATCTGCAACTCAGATGAATTGGTAGATGACCTTCAAGTTCCAGGTCTTTCTCTGTCTTTCCAAGCACAGCGCAGGTTCACATAGGCACTCCCATGAGTTTGGTGTCCTTCGCTGGGAGTTGCATGATGTTGTAGAATAAATAAGGAAAGACTGACCCTTGGCAATTCAATGACAATATTTCAACCTAAACAACCATCTGCAATCACATTTTGAAGGCTCTAGGCCTTTTCTTTTTTCCTCAACATTGTCTCCTGTCCCTGGCAAAGTGCCTGGCACAGAGGAAATGTTTAGTAAATACTGGCTGATGTCTATAGCCCTGCTTTGCTGGAGGAGGGGGAGGGAGGGGAGATTTCATTGTTTATTAGAAATTGGGTCTTAATTATCTTAAATTAACTCAAATATCAGAATATTTAACAAACAAAACATTTCTCTAACTTCTCCTTTACACTGTGACTTTCGAGGCTCCTTTCTTTTCACTATATCCATCAGTGCAAATTAATTCAGATAAATGAACTCTCACCCAGTTGCTAACTGATAGTGGACATTAACTTCTAATAGCTTAAAAAGCATCTCTTTCTGAGCAAGTCATAGCACTATGTCATTCGCTATCAAGGTATCCTAATGGCTTGGCAGTTCTCTGAACAATTCACTGCATTTCTGCCACCAGTGAGCAGATAAGCTGTTCTGTCAAGCCTTATCTTCGACAATCTTAAATAGATACAGTCCAGAATCTGTTTCTTTGTCAAGTCTAGGCATATTCAAGTTTCAAAGACAAATGAAAGGCAACATAAAAAAAATATAGCCTTAGCCGTCTTGTTAGACTTAATAATCAGGTTTTTTCAAACACTTGGTCAATATTTTTCCAACTAAAATGTATGCTGCCATTGTTCAGTGTGTTACCAAAATGCAGACACAAAAGGGAAACAGTGTGTTCAATCATTCTCATCAGTGACAAAGCTGCTTTTTTCAAAGCAAGTTGAGTTTCATGTATAATATATAAGGAACATGAGCATTGCCCTAAGGGTACTCAAGACACAGGAGGCCTGTAGAGTATGCCAAAAAACTAGTGACAATCTGCCTGATATTTTCCTTTTGGGGGGATAAACACAAATACCTTAAACAGCTGATGTGGAGTTTTGGGAAGAAAGCTGCCTTAGATTTTCTTTGTCTACTGGATGGTACTTGGATGCCACCTCAAACACACCATCTTCATCTAAACTGCGGTGTCATCTTGAACTCTTCTCTCCTGTATATTCCAGATTCACAACTTCTGTGGATCTTTCCCTCATAATATCTCTTGGAATTGTCCCTTCTTGGGGACACTGGATTGTCATTATTTTAACTGCCTCTAACTGATGATCCTGATCAGACTCTCTCCTCTCCAATCCATTTTATACAGTCCAGATGGTTTACTCTTAAGAAAAAAAATGACAATAATCAATCAAAAATGGCTATTCAGGGGATGCCAAGTGTTTTAACTGTCTCATGTAAATTATGTTATTTAATCCTTTACAACAACCTAATGAGATAGGTACTACCATTATCCTTGTCTTTTTTTTTTTTTTTTGGTGAGAAAACTACCATCTCACAGAGGTTAATTAACTTGCCTGGGTGATCGTGTCTGTCAGACATCAAGTTTCCTGCCTTTGCCACTGCAGCCCTCTGCCTTCCCAAAACACATCATTTAATGACCCCAAACATACAATTGCCAATCTCCACACCTATAATGCAACCCCACACCACCAGTGCCTGGTACAAACACCATCACTAGTTGGGTATATTGCCCTCTTATGTGCCTTACTCACTTCAGCTTCCCAAATTTTGCTCATGCCACTGCACTAGCCAGAATGCTCCCTCCTTCTTCCCTACCCCAGGTATCCAAACCCTGGTCCCACAGGTCACGTCCTGTTTACTAATTGCTGTCACAAAACTGCCTGGCCCGTTCTCTTCCCACCCTTCTCCTAGCTTCTCCAGCACAAATCGTCATGTCTGTAAGCCTTATCACCTCAAATAAAATTATGTTCTTTGCATGCAAACACTAGTCTTTCAGCTTCCTTTGCCATATAATTGCTAATAATGGTAGACACATAGGAGAGGTGTTCGATAAATATTCAATGGTGTAAAGTGAATATAAATAACCATTTAAAAATGTGAAAAAGAATGTTCAGAATCTCTCTTTTATACTGTACATTGTTCAATGACATTTCACAGTCTATCCATGTCTAACTGTATGTTTTATTCATCACCTAGTCAATTTTGGCTACTTATCCAGTGTGTGATTTTAATAATAGTAATAATTTCTGTATTCTCATTTCTGCTATATTTTAGGTTTTCAGAGTGTATTTCATTTAAAAAAAAAAAAAGAGAGAGAGAGAGGTCACCAGGAACAAGGGACAAGTTTCAGAGCTTCAGGTTAACTTGCTTCCCAATTCCCCTTCACCTTTCAAAATCCAATTAGTAATTCTTTGATTGATAATGGGAAAAGAAAACTCTGCCTTCTTCGTTTGTGTCTTAATAATCTTTCCATTTTGTGTTTTTCCTGATTCTCAATGATAATTTCGTCACTGTCTTACCTTTTTTTTTTTTTTTTTTTTTTGTGGTACGCGGGCCTCTCACTGTTGTGGCCTCTCCCGTTGCGGAGCACAGGCTCCGGACGCGCAGGCTCAGCGGCCATGGCTCACGGGCCCAGCTGCTCCGCGGCATGTGGGATCCTCCCGGACCGGGGCACGAACCTGCGTCCCCTACATCGGCAGGAGGACTCTCAACCACTGCACCACCAGGGAAGCCCACCTTTTCTTTTTTTAATCTTTAAGGCTCTCATTGCCAAGCCTATTTCATTTGTCTGAAGCAGAACTTAGCAAGACTCTGACCCTATTAACCCAGCTGTGGCACACAGCATTAAGGTACCCCATTTGCAATTCACTACTATTCACTGCTATTGACTACTGTTAGTTGGCCTGATATATTGGCTTTAACATGATCTGACCCCAGTCATCCTTCACTATAAATTAAGTGGCTGGAATGACAGATGATCCTCAGTAGCATGTTCAACCACAGTGGAAGGAGGGAGAATAGAGTAACCACAAAGAAAAATCATTGTCCCACAGGAGAAAAGTGGCATCGTGCTGACAGGGAAGAGGATAAGTAGGCTGGGGTCAAGACGATTACTCTGGCAACTGCCAGCAAAGTGCTTTACCATTCCTGCAGACCACAACTAAATTCTACGTATCAAGCCCACAAGCTTTATTCTCTACAATTTAGTGATGGAGACAAATGAAGATATCTGTGTTTATCACTCCCAGTGGATAACCCTATCCCTGGTAAAAGAAGCTGGACTTGAAGCTTTAAAGCTGGCTTCGAGTTCCAACTCTACCTTGGGCAAATCACTGAAACTCAGTTTCTTCTTTGCAAAATGGAGATAATAATGCTCATTCTGTTTTCTTCAAAGGTGAAAGACCAACAAAAGTGATAATAGACATAAAAATGGTTTGAAGAAAAAATGTTTATCATACAATTTAAGACATATTATTGTGGTATTGCCATTCATTCCCCTCAAAATACAGAAATATGAGCAGTCTGAAACATCCATAACATCCTTTTTCTCCTAAGCTATTTCCATGGAGCTTCCCCTTTCAGCTTTTCATGTAGACCAAATGACCTGGGAATTGTCTGATGTTTGCAGAATTCCATCTTAATCAATCTTGGTCAACAAGCTCCTGTCCATCCATCATACAGTTCTTTTCAATGACCCAATGGGACACTTCATTTCTGTTCTCTGTAGTTCACAAACCTCATTTGCTTGACAAAATCTCTAAATACTAGCTGGCATTTAAGGAGAAAGTAATCCCCAGGTAGACATTTCACGGAATAAGCATAATCTCTAACATTTCAAGCTGAAACTTGATTCAGATACTTTTCTTATAATCACCAAGTAAACACAATATGAAAAAACAGGATTGACTACACATCTTAATTAGAGAGTGAGCTTTCATTCTACAGAGATTAAACTCAGGTTCTCTCTGAATAGCCAGCTTCCCTATGTGAGAATAAACAAATTCAATGAACAAAAATACAATTCGTTACACAAGTTTTCGGGCAAACACCCGCTGAATAAAAAGTGAAATACACCTTTAGTTGACGAGTAGAAATTTTCCATAGCAGGTAAGCCCATCGTCCACATTTTGATGCTATACTTATATTTATCATCAAACCATTTCCATAAAACCAAATTATGATATTGAAAGGTCTAGCAGGAAATGCTGAATATAATGTTAAGAAGCCTCCCATGAAAACAAAGACATCCACATCTCCCTAATTGGCTCTGCTGCTGTAGCTACCTTAGACTTGCTGAGTCTTGGGAGTTTTGTGAATAAATACAATCAATATCAAGTCTGCTGCATAAGGGCTTGGTTCATAATATGACAAATATAACAACTCTACCTTATTCATAAGAGTAAGTCAGACTACCCTTAAATCTACTGTGTGTAAATGTTCTGATTCTGTGAAATCTCACCCAGTTTTGAGTTTCTTTCAGTAGATGCTACAGTGGGATTCTGCTGGCAAGTGAGCAGAAAGTGGGTCAGTGACTGACTCTGTAGGTGTTTAAACAAGACTCCTTGGAGCCCAACAGCATCACCTGTGATGAAGGAAATTCACAAAAAGGAGGGGAGACATGCAAATTCTGGCCACACACTTTGCTCCCTAAGGAAAAAAAATCCTTCAGAGTTCTGTGGATGGTTTTGGGAGCCACTCTCTCTTCCCCTTAAGTTTCAAACTAAAACTTCCATAGAAAGAAAGCAGACTCTTTAAAACAGCCTCTCTCCTCTCCTCCACAGCAGCTCTACACTGAAATGAGGTGCCAAGAGCCTGGCAGATCCTCGGCATCAGCTTGGGAAGGCAAAGGTTTCTTATCTTTGAGAACTCCAAACTCTTGAAGGTCCTATATTTTGTGCACCTGGCCGATTTTTCGCCAGCCAGGCTCTGCATGTTGGGAATGTACACAGGTCGGGTTCTGTCAGTGACCAGGACGCACATGCGACATCTGGGCACCTCCAGGTATCACCTTGCAACCATTCTGGAGTCTAACCCGCAGGCCCTCTTTCCAATTAAGTGACCTTTCCAAGGAGCATGCTCCTGCCGTGTCGTGGGGGACCGGTCAGGGTCTGAGCAAGGAGGTTCCGTGACATCCTTGCGCTAAACACTCAACTGTTTGTTTTCTGCAAAGTAACACAACACATTCCGGTGGCCACCACAGCCCCCATTAGCTCCTCGGCTGCTCGCACTGACTGGCATCGGGGTCATTGCAATCGATGCTTTGAAAGGAGCAAATCTTAGTCTTCGGGAACTTCTCTACCACCGCTGTGAGACTGAGAGGGGAGGGAGAGAAGAAAGAAAAGCCCACACAAAAGCAGCCAGCCCTGCAAGCTCCGCCAGCACAAAAGGCCCGCTCGCTGGTGTGGAGCCGTGAGGCTGGGCTGGAGCGAGGAGAGAGGCCAGTCCTCCGAGGCCTGCGCGCCTCGCCCCACGCTCCCGGAGCTGCCCCCGCGCCCCCCGCGCCGGGGCACCGCGTTCTGGCGGGGCCGCAGGGCGCACACCTGGCGCGCCCCGGGCTGCCGCGCTCCCCGGTCTGCACAGCTACCGGGGCGGCCCCGAGCCGCCAGGGGCTCCGGCTCCGTCTCTGCCCGGGCGCACCGTCTGCAGCTGCGGTCGCCCGAGTGGCAGAAGCCTGGCCCGTCCTCACCTGTGCGCCTTCAGCCGCGCAGCGCGCAGAGGAGAGCTCTGGTGCCCGCGCTCGGCATCCCTGCTGCGGCCCCTGCATCGGTGGCGGCTCCCTCTGCTGTCTGGGACGCCAGGGGGAGGGCGCTTCGCTTTGTTGCTTATTCATGAGGCCGCGACTGAGGCTGGGGATTGGGCGGCGGGAAGATGTGCCCGCCCCGGCTCGGCGTGCACGGACAAGAGGGCCGTCGCCCGGAGCCCCTCAGCGCCCACTTCCCCGCCTCCGCTCCCGCGAGGGGGACGAGGCGTGGGGCCGCGCGGGTCCTACCAGCGTCCGGGCTCCCGCGACCCCTTCGGAGCCTCCCTGCCCTCCTGCCCCGCTTCGAAACCTGGGCTTCTGCGGCAGCTCTCCCTTAGTACCTATAGAGAAGAGACTAGGGCACCGTTTTCTCTAGAAGAGCCCTAATTTCTCTGGTCCGTGACTGGGGCGAGGGGCGTAAGTTGGAGGCCGCCGGTTGTTCCTTGTGAAAACTGTACGGCTTAGCCCTCAGCCGTGCCCCTAAGTAGGACCCACTAAAGTAGTCCTACACAAGTGTTCCCTTCTCAACCAGAGAAGTCGAAAATAAGGAGTAATAAGAAGGACTGTTTCTTGAGCCCTTACTCCTGCCGGGCACAATGCTAGGTGCTTCACTCATTACCTGCTTTTAATCTACTCAACAGCCCTCAAATATAGGTATTGGTAATCCGCTCAACTTAACAAAGGAGGAAGTTGAGGTTGAAGGCTGTGCAAGTTACCCAAGGTTTTATGGCTAAGGTGGCCACCGGGAATTCATGACCTCCGTTCTTGAGTTTCTCAAGGACTCAGTTTCCTTTATCTGATCCTCCTAATTTTGGATAGAATCTAAAGGCCCATTCTAGAAGAAGCCCACAGCACTTTCCATTTGCAATGCACTTTCCACATACATCATCTCTTGTACTTATTAACTCCCTTCTTTATAATAGCTTAGTCCGCTTTGTAGCTATTTGTAAACATCTTGAAGTCAGAGCAAGGTCTTGTTCACCTTCGACCTCCACATCTAACACAATGCACAACTAAGCACTATCTTTCCTACTCCACCTCTCTTTAAAATATATTATGTTTGTATTTCCAGAAAGGTAGTCAAATAGGTGTCAAATGCATGTGATTGAACTGAATCTGTGAGATCTGTTTTTGATGTGTATTCAGTGTAATACAATATAATACGCTGTACTGTAACCAGGCCTTCTACATGGATTCAAGACCCACCAGATGTATAAGCCACACATCCAGCCGAACCAAGATGTGTTTCAACATTTTATTTTCTGCTTCTGTGCCCCCCTCCCTGGGGGCTGGGAGGCCAGCGCTTGTGGTTCGGTGCAGAGCCTGGGGTCCCTCAGCCCCGCTGGCTGTTCCCTTTGCACAGGGTGCTGCAGAGCCTCCTCCACCCTCCTTACCTCCGCTGCCCACACTCCAGCTGGGCCAGGGCTGGAGGGGCCTTGTGATGAATCCCAGGAGTTGCCCTCATGCCTGGGAATGCAGGGACGTGGACCTGGTGGTCAGAAGTCTGAAGCTTCCCATCTACTTCTTAAGGCCACTGCAAGTGAAAGATGTAAAGTGTAATAACGTTTTCTGGCCATGAGACATGATTTTTGTTAAACAACAAGAAGGTGTATGTGGGTGTGGGTTCACGTTGAAAGATAGTAAATATTCTATATAATGAATATAGCAATAGATACATCCAGGATTTGGGCTTTTGGTTATTGATTGCCTGGTGGATTGTTTAGAAAACATTGTTTAAGAAAAATGGGCTAGCAGCTGTTGGATTTTCACTCAGAAGCATGTTCATTTACGTAGATGCCACTTTAAGCTTGATCAGAATTAAATATGAGATTTCTTATATAAAAAAAACATTTTATTTTCATGTCAGTTGTTTGAAATTCAGACCGTATCTCATAAAAATAATGTTATATAGTCTGGTGAGATTCCCAGCTAGACTGCAAAACTGATTCTATTTGACCCAAATGCAGTTAAATAATAGTACTAATAAAAAACAACAAAATCAATCAGGTGGACCAAAGGACCAAGCAGAATAGAAGCCAGCAGGAGAAAGGGATTATAGCTCTCCATGCATCTAGAGCCAGCCCTACACACAAACTTGAAATATTCAGTTTCTTTGACATCTTCCTGGCTCCCATTCTGCATCTCTCTCAAGCATCCTAGTGTTTTTCTTAGAGACCGTAATACTCTTAAGTCCCAGCTATAGAACTCCACTTCCCAGACTGCCTTATTCTCAAAGTTTTCCATTCTCCAAAATTACCTTTCTCCCATAGTAGAATTCCTATTTCCCTTTTCCTTGATACAAATTATTTCAGCTTGCAGTTAAAGTGATCTTATTGGAACTCATTTATACTAGTCCTTTATCCTTCCCCCAATGGTTTGTATTGCTTTAAACAACTCTGATTAATGCAATTTATCTCAACAGCTGCTGTTGGTACGTGGCAGTGATAATAAGATCCATTCTTCCACCCCAGCATACACACAAACTATAAATCGGGAAAAGTCACACTCTAATCAGTAAATCCACACACTATGAATGTTATTAGCCTTTTATGGGTAAAGCAAGAAATTGTATGTGTACATTAAGAGAATTTGGGAACACCCAAAATTCCAATCAATGTAACAAGGAAGGAAGCTCAGGAAGGCAGTTTTGGTGTTGCCAGATTTAGTAAATTAAAAGAGAATTTCTATTCAGTATTTGGGACATTCTTATGCTAAAAATTATTGTTTATCTGAAATTCGAATTTGACTGTATTTTATCTGATAACCTTTGCAGTATTAGGTCATTACCTGGTCCTGGTTGGTAAAAAGTTTTTGTCTGAAAGGTTTTGGCCACATGAAGAACTGGATAACCAGCCAAAGAGCCAGGAGTGGACAATATCCCTGAAAATACCACCCAGAAGAGAGAGTCTTGGTAATGAGGACCTGAGCATTGTGGTGTCCTTGGTAAGGCTATCACTAAATTGGGTAGAAATGCTCTACAGTACATCAACTAATTTTCTTTACCAAGTACCAAGTAATCTGTCTGACAGTTTGATTCCACATGTGTGTTGCCTATAAGGCACTGCTGAAATGAGTGTATGTGAGCTGGATTGTGTGTGTCTGTTTGCAACCAAGGTAACATCACCAGGTAAGTACCACTTAAGGGCTCACATTAAGGGCTCTTGAAAACAAGCTGGCAAGACTCCCCCAGACTCTGCACCGCTGTTTCCTGAGGATGTTTTTTGTTTGTTTGTTTTAGTTTGTTTTGTTTTGTTTTCGTTTGAAATTACACCAGCGACAAGCACGTGAGGCAATAGAACAAAATGAAGTGAAAGAGGCACACGAGAAAAAATTCTTCTTGGAAGGCCGAGTTTCCCTGGAATCTCCTCCAAACATTTCCCTCAACTTTCTGAAAGTTCCTTTCTTTCAGTGATTTTCCCTCCCTTTATTTTTGAACACTTTAAAACTCCTTCCTTGGATTTTGTTGTTCTTATAAGCTCCCAAGGCACCCAACAAAGAGGTCCAGCGGTGGAAGAAGGACAGGAGCTGCTAGAGTAGTGGTCATTTGCATATTGGATATTTTGGTTCTCACTACAGAAGACTGTCTTATTTTCCTGGCCTTCCTAAAAGTTTATGAACACGAGCTTTGCAGCATCTCCCAATATTCTCTGCCCAGGTGCTCCCTGACTCTAATTCTCTGTTGAGGACTTTCTGTTTGCTTTTAATTTTTTAAGTTGAAATTCCTAGAAGTAGACTTCAGTATAAAACAGTATTGCTAAGTATACTCTACTCACTCTGGGTATTCAATAAATATTTGATGGTTGTGGTGATGATGATGTAGTAAATAATGGTAATGATGTTAGAATAAGCTGTTTAAATTCTGATACATGTTTTCATTGCATTCAAAACCCTCAAACAGGAGACTTCCCTGGTGGCGCAGTGGTTAAGAATCCGCCTGCCAATGCAGGGAACACGGGTTCGAGTCCTGGTCTGGGAAGATCCCACATGCCTGTGTGCCACACGGGAGCAACTAAGCCCCTGTGCCACAACTACTGAGCCTGTGGTCTGGAGCCCGTGAGCCACAACTACTGAGCCCACGTGCCACAACTACTGAAGCCTGCATGCCTGGAGCCCGTGCTCTGCAACAAGAGAAGCCACCACAATGAGAAGCCTGCACACACTTGTCGCAACTAGAGAAAGCCCGCACGCAGCAATGAAGACCCAACACAGCCAAAAATAAATAAATATTAATTAATTAATTAAAAAAACAAAACAAAAAACCTTCAAACACTTGACAGGACTTATTTCAGTACTAATGAGCTTAGATTTTTACCTTATACTAAATTATGTATTCAGTATGTCGTTTACTGGGAAGACAAGTAGGTAGAATAAATCCAATAATAAAATGGTTTTCTTTAAGCAAACTTTTGGAACAGCAGAATTTTTTTTGAAGTATAGTTGATTTACAATGTTGTGTTAGTTTCTGGTGTACAGCAAAGTGATTCAGTTTTACATATTATATATATTCATATTCTTTTCCATTATGGTTTATTACAAGATAAGGAACATAGTTCCCTGTGCTATACAGTAGGACCTTGTTGTTTCTCTATTTTATATACAGTAGTTTGTATCTGCTGATCCCAGACTCCTAATTTATCCCTCTCCCACCCCCTTTCCCCTTTGGTAACCATAAGTTTGCTTTCTACGTCTGTCAGTCTGTTTCTGGAACAGCAAATTTGTATACACTGTAGTTGCTTTTAACTGTCAACACAAAGTCCACAATATTTACCTACCTTTATTATTTAACTCTTATTATGCAAACACCCGGATGAATCTTCTTGCTTCTCTTCTTTCCCCCAAGAAAACTACTATAATTGTGGAAGCAGAATATTATATGCTTTATAGTCCCTTCTTTTTAAAATCTGTTATTTTCTATATTCCCTTATTAAGTGTCAGGTTTCTTTAGGCCTTGAACTTTCTGATTCTGTTTTAACCAGTGGAATTTTGTCTGTTGCCTTGAAAAAGCAAGATAAGAGAGGAAAGAGCTACTGATGCAGGTACAAAAAGAAAATTTCTAACAGTACAGCCATGTAAAAAGAAACTTTTTAGATAAAGTCAAGGCTGAAAACATTTACAAGAAGGAAATCTTGTCTCTCTCTCTCTTTCTCAGCCATAAATCATGTCCTTGTGAGACTGTCGGTAAAAAAAAAATTTAAGAGATTTGAACATAAAAGGTATAATGTCTCCTGTGGAGTATACCCTTTAATCTTAAATGAATTGGTCATCATGAATAACTCTATTCAAAATGGCATCTATAATTCTAGAAAAGATATGAATTGATTTTTACAATGTCAGACAAAAGAGTTTAGCTCCATCCTTGTCTCTTTTTTTACACGCCTAATGATAAATAAATCGATGACGTTAATAGATTCCTAATATTAAATAATGAGCATGAGATATTTATTATTGACATATGGTGTATATACCTACTGCCTATGTTGCAAAGAAAAATTTACTCCTTTCCACCTCTACCAAGGACAGAATTAAAGAAAATGGCTTTACCGGGAACAGCAAAGCTCAGGTCCAAGTAACCACTCTTGTCAGAGAAAGTTCTTAGAGATGGGAATAGATTAGTGAAAGAGGTTATATATCCCCTTTTGTTCTGCCTGTGTCTAATAGAAGGAAGTAGAACTTGTTGCATAGGTCACCTGGGGATTTTTGGCCTTCTAGGATAAGAGAGCAAACAAGTGTTCTAGAATCTAAGAAGAAGTATTGCTTAGGAACCAAGAGTGTGCATTTAGCTTCAAAATAGGATAATAATAGTTTTGCTAGCCTAGGATTGCTGGATTAAATGAGATAGCGTAGAAAGTACTTAGCACAGTATCCTTAATGCCCATTACATGTTCAATAAATACTATTGTTTGAAACAGAGTGTAGACCTAGTTGATGAAGTATTGATTTTTAGGTATAAAAGGAGGTGTGTCCTGAGTTGATGGCTAATGGATTTTTTTTTCTTTTGAGGAACTTTCTGAGAGCAGAAGTAAACCCGTTGGGACTTTCCTGGTGGCACAGTGGTTAAGAATGTGCCTGCCAATGTAGGGGACACGGGTTCGAGCCCTGGTCCAGGAAGATCCCACATGCCGCGGAGCAGCTAAGCCCGTGCTCCACAACTACTGAGCTTGCACTCTAGAGCCCGCAAGCCACACCTACCGAGTCCACGTGCCACAACAACTGAAGCCCACGTGCCTAGAGCCCATGCTCCACAACAAAGACAAGCCACCACAATGAGAAGCCCATGCACCACAACAAAGAGTAGCCCCCTCTTGCTGCAACTAGGGAAAGCCTGCGCCCAGCAAGGAAGACCCAACGCAGCCAAAAGAACGAAGTAAACCTGTTGATACTCCCCTATTTAAATTTCAGGTTTTGGTGGAAGGAATAATTTTCTGGGTATAGATTTTAGAGTGATAGGTTTGGTATAATTCTGTAGCATTTTCTTGGAATTTCACCAAACAAATTAATAAAGTTCTCAAATTTAACTAAGGAATTTGGGCTATGTCCACCAGGGGCTCCCCATTAACACAACTTTTTTCCCCAAACAGAAATATTCTTAAATAGAGAGAAAACGCTTTTTAATTTGCTGAGGTTATGCTATTATTTTAAATGATTTGGCATTTTATGAAAATGCACTTAACTAGAACCAATTACATCGCTTACACAGCTGAAAATAGGTTGGAACTGTAATAGTTTCTGGCCTATTACAGACATTCAGTATATTTACCTTATTTAGGGCTCACAAAACACTTTATAGTTATGGAGGTATATTTCTGCTCCAAATTCCTTATTTATCAAATGAGACACTGAAACTGCAAGAGGTTGCCCGATACCAGGGGAAAGCCCATACAGGAATCCTTGCCTCTGGATTTGTAGCCCAGGGCTCTTCCTCTCCTATACAGGCTATCTTTAGTGTCATGGTCCTGTTTCAAAGTGGGAGAAACATGTTCAATGGCTTAATCGAAGATTTAGCTTTACAGTGAAGCATGATAATATATGTTGACACCTCTGTGCCTGGGCTCCTGTTCTTTCCTCTGACTTGAACACTTTTTCACCTTTCTTTTTTTTTTTTTTTTTTTTTGGTGGTACGCGGACCTCTCACTGTTGTGGCCTCTCCCGTTGCGGAGCACAGGCTCCGGACGCACAGGCTCAGCGGCCATGGCTCACGGGCCCAGCCGCTCCGCGGCATGTGGGATCTTCCCGGACCGGGGCACGAACCTGCGTCCCCTGCATCGGCAGGCGGACTCTCAACCACTGCGCCACCAGGGAAGCCCCACCTTTCTTCTTTGGCTGACTAAGGATGTTACTCTCCTTCAGGACTCAGCTGGAGCATTGCCTCCGGGAAGCTGTCTCTGATAACCCAGGCTGGGCTGAGTGCCCTTCTTCAGGCCCCCATCATACCTGGGCACACCTCTGTCGTAGCACTCAGGTTCAGAATAGCTACTTCTCAGGCACCCAGTCTCTGCATTGGTGCTGTGCAAAGTCTGCTTCCTGCATCCCACTCCAGCCTCTACCACTTTCCAGGTTGTATTCTCCCCTTACCCTGTATCATACCCTTGCCCATATTCCCCCTCAGTTTGTACCATTCCTCAACCTGTATGCCTCTCAGCTTTTGTCCTCCCAGCCTATATCCTTCCCAACCTACATACCCTCAACATATTCCCCTGCCAACTAGTAGTCATCCCAGCCTGTATCCCTCCCAGCTTGCATCCCCTCCCACCTAAATGTGCCTTAGCTTGCGTCTTTCCCCACCAGACTGTATCTTCTCACCATATCCCTCCAGCCTATATCCCCCTGTGAAAGGAAGAACTCTATCAATAAAACAGCTCCAAAGATGCCTGGTCCCTGATATGCACACACCTTCTCCCAGTTATTCAATCAAACTCTAATTTAGGTGCTGCTGTAAAGGGACTTTGCAAGTGTAATTAAGGTCCCAAATTAGTTGACTTTAAAATAGAGAGATTATCTGGGTAGGCCTGATCTAATCACATGAGCCCCTTAAACCTGAGTCTAAAGGTGGGAGACAGAGAAATGAGAGATGTGAAGCATGAGAGGGCATGTGGAGGGGGCCTGATGGTAAGGATCTACGGGTGCCTTCCAGTTGCTGAGAGTGGCCTCCACCAAGAGCCAGCAAGAATAGGGGGGTCTCTGTTCTACAGCCACAAGAAACTGAATTCTTCCAACAACCATGTGAGCTTGAAAGAGGCCCCTGAGCTCCAGAAAGGAATACGGCCCAGCTGACACCTTGATTTTAACCTTGTGATACCCTAAGTGGAGAACTCAGCCTCACCATGACTGGACTTCTAATAAATGGGTGTTGCTTTAAGCCACTAAATTTGTGATAATGTTACACAGCCGTAGAAAACTGACACAACCAAGCCCTGCCTCTATCTCCCCAGTGTGTATCCCCTCAGCCTATACCCCCCCAAGCCTGAATCTCCCCAGGATGTATCTCCCCAGCTTGAATCATTCTGCAGCCTGTTTTGCACCCCTGACCCAGCATGGATCCCCCTGGCCTGCATTACTCCCAGCTGGTACCATTCCCCAGCCTGAATGTTCCCCGCCCACATACACACAGCCTGTCACATGCAACGCCCTCATCAATGCAGACACACACACACACACAGAGTCCACAGTCCACATTACCATATAGAGATTTTGTCTCCTTTCCAAGACCAGTGAGCAGGGCTGGGCATCCCAAAAGCAAAACTGTAGTCTCTCCTCCTTTGCTCCCTTGAGTCGCAAGCCAGTCGTGAGTAGACTGCCGGCCCCACTTCCTAAGCTCTGAGCCCTGCACTAGTTTCTCCAGCACTCTAGAATCAGAGGGCCCCTACAGGTGGCCAAAGGTACTCCATTTCCAAAGGAAATGAACTGGGCCTCAAACCCACTGGCCAAAATCCTTTCATCACTCCTCTCTAAGGATCTGAAAATCCCTTTGTTTCAGGAGTATTGCTGACATTCCTTCTTTCCCTGCATTTCCTACCTCTGTTCCAGGGCCAAGCATTGTTTCCTCTGCTTCTGGACTTTTTTCCATTTGTGCTATCCCACAACTTACATTTGCAAGATGGTGCTTTTCTCACTCATGTATTCCTCCACAATATATCCTTGTACCTAAACCAGAACTCTCTCTGAGGTGGTTGGGATGAGTGGCATAAGTTTTTAATACTTACCTTCAAAAAGCAAACATTAGGTGAAGAAGATGGAATATCAGCATAAAAGGATAAATACTTTTATATATAATAACCCTACGAGGTACAGTTATACTCTTATTTCACAGATGAGGAAATTGAGGCTCAGAGAGGTTAAGTAAGTTGTCAAAGGTCACACGGCAAGCAAGCAGCAGAGCTGAGATACCAACTCAGGAAGTCTGGCTCCAGAGCCCATCCTCTTGCCTGCTCCACTGAACACTTACTAGGTGTCAGGATCACTGTGCTAAATAGAGTGTGTGCACGATTTATGTGACAAAGGAGAAGGAGAGAAAGCAGAGAGAACTGTGTGCTGAAGTGATAGGGAAATTTTCCACAGAGAAAGTGGGGCTTGAGCTAGCATGACAGGAAAATTAGGACTCAGGGTTACAAGGGTAGGGTGTTCAAGTCGGGGGAATGGGATGAACTAGGCATAGGAGTGAGAACATGCATTTTCTGGTACCATAATTTGCATAGGGAAATCATGGGAAATAAAGCTGGAGACAGGATTGTTGTTGCCTTGAATGTCAAGGCAAGGAATCTGGCCTTAGTTAGCTACAACGCAAAAGGGAAGGTTTCTAAGCAAGTGATTCCTGAGAAGGGAGGGGCAGCTGGATATAGTGACTGACTGGACTTGGGAGATGAAAAGAATTTAAAATTTTTTCCAAGGTTTAGTGCTTGGGTGTCTAGAATAATTTTAGTTTTAATAATAGAAATTGATTAAATTCTATTTGGAATTGAAATGTGCCTCCTTATAATAGTTACACATATGATTGGTCTTTAAATTCTGCTGGGATGGAAGTTGCATTTGCCCTCTCCATAAAGCAATCCAGGAAAATTTTGTATACGACCAGACAAATATGAGGAATTAACAGTATCATCAGAATCCTGTAGATGCTCCTTTCCTTATAGAAAAATTCAAAAACTCGAGCTACGCTATGGGCATTTTGGCAATGACCCAGTTGCCTTCCGGGGTAGTATCGCCTAAATAGAATGACTGAGGAATTCAGTTCTAGGGGTTTCTTTCTTGCTCTGTATGTATATCCAGCTGGAGAGAAGTGGGTTTCTGTTGACCATGAGATCAAAGCAGATCTAATTTGAGGGTATAGAAAATATTGCTGGTCAACAGGTACAGATTGCAGGTCATCACTCTATACTCTCCAGCTTTTTTAAGATACTTCGGTGTCGTACAGATGAACCAGTTTGCAGGGCAGAAGTTGAGACACAGATGTAGAGAACAAACTTATGGACACCAAGGGGGGAAAGCGGTGGGGGTGGGGATGGTGGTGTGCTGAATTGGGCGATTCGGATTGACATGTATACACTGATGCGTATAAAATTGATGACTAATAAGAACCTGAAGTATAAAAGAACAAACAAGCAAACAAACAAAACAACTAATACTAAACTTTCTTTGGGTTATTTGTATGGAAATCTGTTAATATAAATGTTTCAGACTTTACGTGAAATTTCTAAAAATCTTATATGTTCTGGTATAATGTTATAAGTCATAATTCTAGTTATTACTTTAAAATGTATATCTCAGAAATAACTAAATTTCCTTGTCAACTGCATTATTATGAACTTTCATCAAATCTTTAACTGTGGTCATTTTTAAGTCTTTTGTCATTTACAGAGAGTTCTGGGTGTACTCTGATGCTTTTGCAAATATGTTCCTATAAAAGGGTTTCATCTTCAAGGAATTCATGGAAAAGACTCTGACAAGTACAGGTTTCTGGTAACTGACTATACTGCTGAACTGAATGAATAAGCATTTTCAGAACTCTAATGGAAAACTGATGAACTCATAAAAGTGCTAACAAAAGATCAAGATGAAAAAAAATTAATTACATGGGACTGAGTGAACTGATGAGGATGATTATAATTTTTGTGACTTTCTGTTTGAATTAAAAAAAAAATCCCACAAGGACTCAGAGGCAAAAAATATACAAATCAATTTTCACTGCAAAGTAAAGTAGCTGTTACAGTGGAGGATTACTGAACTGAATGTCAATATTATGACATAGTATGAGTGTGAAAAAAAAAGTTTGTTGAACTTAACTCATCAAGGGACTAATAGGATTTTAGAATTTCTGAGAATGTCACACCACAGAAGTTTTCATATGTAATTTGAATATGTCCATTGAGGCAGATATGCATCCAGGTGCAGGGACTTATGTATTTGGAGTGGATCAGAGAATGGGTAGAAATGAGAAGGAGAGTGTAGGAGATGTACAAGCCCTGTACAAAGTAGCTCAATACCTCTTTTTTTTTTTTTTTTTAGCGGTACGCGGCCCTCTCACTGCTGTGGCCTTTCCCGTTGCGGAGCACAGGCTCCGGACGCGCAGGCTCAGCGGCCATGGCTCACGGGCCCAGCCACTCCGTGGCATGTGGGATCTTCCAGGACCGGGGCACGAACCCGTGTCTCTTGCATCAGCAGGCGGACTCTCAACCACTGCGCCACCAGGGAAGCCCTCAATACCTCTTTAAAAAGAAAACAGCTTGAGGAAATTCAATCTTAAGGAGATTTACATAAGGCATTTTGAAAAATAAGAAGGGTGTTTTTTGGGGGGGGAGGAGTTGGTGGTTTTTGTCTCATTATCTAATTCTATTTAGAGATTATATGCAGATAAAATGTTCAACTAAATTGAAATTTTCCCCACACCAAAATACATTTTTTATAATATAATAATAAACTAATTATGGAACATGGGAAAAAAAAGATACTTCAGTGTTTTTAGGAGTTTTTAGATACTTCACTGTTTTTAGGAGTTTAGTTGCAATGAACACGCAACTTAAAAGACATACGTTTTCATGCACAGAGTGAATTAGCAGTAAACAAGAACGGAAAGAACGTGAGAAAAAATACCTCTTGTTGGTGCTGGGACACAGTGTGAATACTCAACAAACCAGGAGAGGAGCCAGGTGTGCCCCAGTACTGCACAGGAGAGTGAACTGAGAGGAAAGGGAGCAGTGGAGACCTGCAGCTGTCATGCCTCTCCCCCCAGCAACCTGCAGGACAGTCCAGACCTGCAAGACAAAGCCAGAAAGCAGAAACTCTAGAGCCAGCTCAGCTGAATCCTAGTCTTGCCATCTACCCGCTGCATTTTCTGTGGGCAAGTTACCGTACCTCTCTGGGTCATATTCTTATCCCGCCCCTGAAAAAAAGTTAAAATAATGTGTTACATTAAATGCCATCTGCAAAATACCTCTTAGCAAAGCACCCAAAACATTGAAGAGGCCCATAACTATTAGTTCCTTTTCTCTTCCCCTCAGTGGGCAGCAGGAAGGAAGCAGTGGAGGTAATGGGATTTTCCACCAGGCATGTGGGCAGGGCCCAGGACCAGGGAATCCAAGACAAGGCAAGTCCTGGAGAATAAGGCTGGGGCTGGGTGCCAGTATGTTGGGGACACACCTCCACAGCTGGCATACAGCTTGCTGGGATCGACCTGCAGAGTCTGTTCACGGATGTGCATGGGAAGGTGAATGAAGTCAGAAGTGGGCCCCAGGGAAGGCACCAAACACCTGGAGATGGCGTGGAAAAGAAAGGGAATTTAAACAGAAAGTATGTGTGTGGAGGGAGGGAATGGGAGTGAGGAGGGATTGGGGAATAGAGTGGGGCTTACAAAGTGCTGAAGGTGAGTGTTTTCAATTAAAAAAACAAAAAACTAAAATCTGAGCCAAGGTAGGAAAACCTTTGTCCTGAGACCAAGATTCAGGGACATCCTCCCCTGAGAAAACTGGCGAGAAAAGGACAGGGGTTTGGTGACAGAACAAAGACCTGGTTATCAAACTGGGATAGAAAATGGGAGCAAGGTTAGAGCTGGGTTACAAGATCAGATCAGGAGGAACTGTTGAGACCTGGTGCTGAGTCACTGTGACCTCGTGCTGAGTCAGCAGAAGACGGACCCTCTGATTGGTCCCCAGGCTTGGGGGCACAGATGGGAGTCCAGAACCCTTGCTGTGAGCCGGGACAGACTGTGAGAGCAGGAACTTGAGCTTGGTACTAAAAGGGCAAAGATTCGATGGAATGTTGCAGTCAGGTTCTCTCCAGGCAATAGCAAACGCCAAATTCTTTTCACTGTTTTTGCCTCTCACTCACCTGGGGGGAACCTGTTAAAAATGCTGGTGGTCAGCCCTCCTCAGACTTAACGAATTAAGATCTTTATTGGTAGGGACAAATAAACTGGATCGGGTGAATCTGATGCACAATAAAGTTGGAAACCCAGATGTTTAGATTCTAAACTTTAGGAGGACAATCTTCCTTACCTTGAGTCTGAATTTTTGTATTTGTCTCTCCCCTCACTGTCTCTAGAAAGTAACCAGCTTCTAATAACTATATGTAGTTCAGACTGAGGTAGGTTCAAATAGGTTCTTTTTGGTGTGGTAAAATATATATAACATAAAATCTGCCAGTTTAACCATCTTTAAGTGTAAAATTCAATAGTATCAATTATGCTGTACAACCATCACCACTATTTATTTTCTTTTTCATCACTCCTAACAGAAACCCTGTACCCATTAAGCAATGACTCTCCATTTTCCCCTGCCCCCAACTCAGCTCTGGTGACTCTTATCCACTTTCTGCCTCCTCAGTTTTGCCTACTGTAGATATTTCATGTAAGTGGAATTATACAGTATTTGTATCTGGCTTCATTCATTTGGCATAATGTTTTCAAGGTTCATACGTGTTGTAATAGGTATCAGAATTTCATTTCTTTCTATGGCTGAATAATATTCCATTGTATAATATGTATATACCACATTTTGTTTACCCATTCATCTGTTGATGGACACCTGGGTTGTTTCCACCTTTTGGCTACTGTGAATAATTCTTTTTTTTTTTAAATTGTATTTTATTGAAGTATAGTTGATTTACAATGTTGTGTTAGTTTCTGCTGTACAGCAAAGTGATTCAGTTATACATATATATATGTACATTCTTTTTCATATTCTTTTCCATTATGGTTTATCACAGGATATTGAATATAGTTCCCTGTGTTATACAGTAGGACCTTGTTGTTTATCCATTCTGTATATAGTAGTTTGCATTTGCTAATCCCAAACTCACAATCCATCCCTCCCCCACTCCCCTCCCCCTTGGCAACCACAAGTCTGTTCTCTATGTCTGTGAGTCTGTTTCTGTTTCATAGATAAGTTCATTGGTGTCCTATTTTAGATTCTACATATAAGTGATGTCATATGGTATTTGTCTTTCTCTGACTTAATTCACTTAGTATGATCATCTCTAGGTCCACCCATGTTGCTGCGAATGGCATTATTTCATTCTTTTTTATGGCTGGATAATATTCCATTGTATATATATACACCACATCTTTATCCATTCATCTGTCGATGGGCATTTAGGTTGCTTCCATGTCTTGGCTATTGTAAATAGTGCTGCAATGAACATTGGGGTGTATGTATCTTTTTTTTTTTTAACATCTTTACTGGAGTACAATTGCTTTACAATGTTGTGTTAGTTTCTGCTGTATAACAAAGTGAATCAGCTATATGCATACGAATATCCCCATATCCCCTCCTTCTTGCATCTCCCTCCCACCTTCCCTATCCCACCCCTCTAGGTGGCGGCTACTGTGAATAACTCTTCAATGAACATTAACATGTAAGTATCTATTTGAGTCACTCTTTTCAGTAATTTTGAGTATATACCAAGGAGTAGAATTGCTGGGTTATATGCTAATTCTGTGTTTAAAGTTTTGAGGAACTGCCAAACTGTTTTCCACAGAAGCTGCACCATTTTACATTCCCACTAGCAATGTACTACGGTTCCGCTTTCTCCACATCCTCAATGACATTTGCTGTTTTCCATTTTTTAAATTATAATCATCATAGTAGATGTGCAGTTGTATCTCGTCGTAGTTTTTATTTGCATTTCCGCAGTGACTGATGATGTTGACATCTTTTCATGTGTTTACTAGCCATTTGTATACCTTCTCAGGAGAAATGTGTATGCAACTCCTTTGCCCATTTTTAAATTGGGATGTTTGTCATTTTGTTGTTGAGTTGTAGGAGTTGTTTATATATTCTGGATTTTAAACCCTTATCAGATATACGATTTGCAAATATTTTCTCAAATTCTGTAAGTTGTCTTTTTCACTTTCTTGATTTTATTTATTTATCTATTTATTTATTTATTTATTTTTGGCTGCACTGGGTCTTCGTTGCTCTGCGTGGGCTGTCTCCAGTTGCGGCGAGCGGGGGCCACTCTTCACTGCAGTGGTGGGCCTCTCATTGCGGTGGCTTCTCTTGTTGCGGAGCACAGGTTCCAGGCACATGGGCTTCAGTATTTGTGGCTCACGGGCTCTAGAGCACAGGCTCAGTAGTTGTGGCACACGGGCTCAGGTGGTACGCGGCATGTGGGATCTTCCTGGACCAGGGCTTGAACCCGTGTCTCCAGCATTGGCAGGCGGATTCTTAACCACTGCATCACCAGGGAAGTCCTCTTGATGTCTTTTGATGCACAAGGGTTTTCAATTTTGATGAAGAGCAATGTATCTACTTTTTATTGTTGTTGCTTGTGCTTTTGGTGTCAAATTAAGAATTCATTGCCAAATCCAAGGTCATGAAGGTTTATCTCTATGTTTTCTTCTAAGAGTTTTATAGGCTTTGCCCTTATATTTACGTTATTGATTCAATTTGCATTTATTTTTACATATGGTATGAGGTGGGGTGGTTCAACCTCATTCTTTTGCGTGTAGAAATCCAGCTGACCCAGAACCGTTTATTGAAGACACTATTCTTTCCCTATTGAATAGACTTGGCACATTTGTCAAAGATTTATTGGTCATATTATTACTGTTTAATGGGTATAGAGTTTCAGATTTGCTAGATGAAAAGAGTTCTGAAGATGGATGGTGGTGACAGTTGCCCAACAATGTGAATGTACTTAATGTCACTGAACTGAATACTTAAAATGGTTAAGATGATACATTTTATATTACATATATTTTACTACAATTTTTAAAAATCAATTGGCCATAGATGAATGGGTTTATTTCTGAACTCTCAATTCTGTCCCACTAGTCTATCTATCCTTATGCCAAGAGCACACTGTTTTGATTACTCTCACTTTTAATAAGCTTTGAAATTGGAACATGTGAACTACTCCAATTTTTTTCTTCTTTTTCAGAATTATTTTGGCTTTTTGGGTCCCTTGCAATTGCATATGAATCTAAGGACCGTCTTTTCCATTTCTGCAAACAACACTTTTGGAATTTTGATGGGGATTGTATTGAATCTGTAAATAGGGATATTATCATCTTAATGATATTAAGTTTTCTAATCCACGAATACAGAATGTCTTTCCATTTATTCAGGTCTTCTTCTTTCTTTCTACAGTCTTCTTCTTTCTTTCTACAATATTTTGTAGTTTTCAGTTTGGGTAGGTTCTTAAACTATAAAGTTTTTCTTCCGTTGCTTCAGTATGACACTCTTTAGATCAAATAAGAAAGGAATAAAACTTACAGGAAGGCAGTCAGTATTTCCTTCATTTTGTTTGCACCCACCCATGAGAAGAAAAGACTTATAGATCACTCAGTGTTAAACGAGCATTTATTGACAATTCTTTCTATTTTGAGCCCTCAACTAGGTGCTGGTTTCCATAAGTTTAAAATAGTATGAGTATCAGGTTGAAATCCAAACACTGATGGTAGAATGGGAGATACTATAAAGCAGCCTTGGACAGAAAGCTGAGGGAATATAAACGAAGCAGAACTATTGGTTCTGCAGAGGGGGGTTGAGTTAGGAGAGGTTTCAGATAGAGGCTTTGAATGTGAAGTGGAATTTTGCCAGCCAGAAAAGGGGAAGGAGGAGGACAACATTTGGGGAAGAGAATGTGAATCACAGCATGAGGCAAGGCAAGTTCAGGAAATGCTAAGCCTGGTTACTGAGGGTTGTGTGTGGCGGGAGAGGGGAAGAAACATGGGGCTAACAGGGAGGTAGACATGCCTCACTCACCTGTGGTTAGTCAACCAGCTTGCTCATTTGGACAAGTGTAAAAAGAGTCTTGAGGCACGTTATCTGTTGATGTATTCCTTTCAAAAAAAGATGATGCATTTTAAAAGTGAGACAGAATAAAAGCTGTTGAGTAGATAATAGTATTTTTATCAATGTTAATTTCCTGATTTTGATACTTGTACTATGTTAGGAGAGAGAATGTTCTTAGGAGGTACACACTGAAGTATTTAGGGGAAAGGGGGCACCATGAATACAACTTACTTTCAAATGGTTCAGAAAAAATAATATGTTTGTAAATAGATAGAGAGAAAATCATAAAGTAAAAGTGGTAAAATGCTAACAGGTGGAGAATCACAGTGAAGGGTGTAGAAGAGCTTTTGTACTACTCTTGCAACTCTCTTACAAGTCTGAAATTAATTAAAATAAAATCCCCCCAAAAGTAAAGATGTCTCTCTTCTCTATAATACAAACAGAGTTCTGAAAAAAAAGAACAATTTTTGTTTAAAATGTTTTTATACACATAAAAAATGTCTGAAAAGACAGCAAACTACCTATCAGTGACTACTACTAAAGAGTAGGAATGGGTTGAGAAAAGGAGGATTTAAATTTAGTTTATAACTTTCTGTATTGTTTGAATATTTTATCAAGACCATGTATTAATTTTATAATTAAAAATAAAACCACAGAAGACATCAAAAAAAACCCTGGGGGGGGGGTAATAGTTAATGACTGAGGGACTTCCCTGGTGGCGCAGTGGTTAAGAATCCGCCTGCCAGTGCAGGGGACATGGGTTCGAGCCCTGGTCCATGAAGGTCCCACATGCTGCAGAGCAAGTAAGACTGTGTGCCACAATTACTGAGCCTGTGCTCTAGAGCCCGCAAGCCACAACTACTGAAGCTCACGTGCACCTAGAGCCCGTGCTCCACAACAAGAGAAACCACCGCAATGAGAAGCCCGCGCACCACAACGAAGAGTAGCCAACGCTCTCTGCAACTAGAGAAAGCCCACGCGCAACAACGAAGACCCAACACAGCCAAAAATATTAAAAAAAAAAAAAAGTGAGTCATGTGAATGTTTAAAAAAAAAATCAATGACCGAGGAACACTTCTCCATTGTATGATAATAGGGAGGGGGTGGTAATAAAAGATATTTTTTAAATAAAGAAAAATATATATCTTACATAAATACATAAAAATCAACAAATAGATGTGAACATATAAACAACTGTTGGTACTTAATGAGAACGATTTTTATGTCCCTGCGAAGCTTTTCTTCAGAAACTGAGTGGTCAAAAATCTTACCATGTTGTTCTCCCTGTCCAATGCTCCATTGGCAAGGAAAATCAAAAAAACTCTCTTGATAATTTAAGCAAAAAGCCTACATTTTAATACTACTGCCTACAATTTGCCGAAGCCAAGGTTGTTCTTTTTTTTTTTTTTTTTTTGTGGTACACGGGCCTCTCACTGTTGTGGCCTCTCCCATTGTGGAGCACAGGCTCCGGACGCGCAGGCTCAGCGGCCATGGCTCACGGGCCCAGCCTCTCCGCGGCATGTGGGATCTTCCCAGACCGGGGCACGAACCCGCTTCCCCTGCATCGGCAGGCGGACTCTCAACCACTGCGCCACCAGGGAAGCCCCCAAGGTTGTTCTTGTTAAGGATGGGCTGACAAAGAAAAAAAAAATTACTGCCTGTTGTAGTTTCCTTAGCCCACCCACATGATCAAACTGAATTAAGCACTCATTAAAACGAGCACTTAAAAGAGAGAGGGACTTCCCTGGTGGCGCAGTTGTTGGGAGTCCGCCTGCTGGTGCAGGGAACACGGGTTCGAGCCCTGGTCCGGGAGGATCCCGCATGTCACGGAGCAGCCGGCCCGTGCGCCACAGCTGCTGAGCCTGCGTGCTGCGGCTGCTGGGGCCCGCGGGCCTGGAGCCCGTGCTCCGCAACAAAAAAAAAGGTCACTGCAATGGGAGGTTTGCGCCCAGCGACGAGGAGTGGCCCCCACTCGCTCCCTCTGCAACTAGGGAGGGCCTGCGCGCAGCAGCGAGGACCCAACACAGCCAAAAATAAATATTTTTTTTTAAAAAGAGAGAGAGAAGTTTTATTTAGGATACGTATAGATGAAAAGGGAAATATAAAAATGACACCAATAAAGTCAGTACTCAATTTCCTGCTTCTGGTCCCAGAATAGAAAGAGCACCAAGTCATGCTTTCCCCAGGGTTAGAAGTGGCTGAAAACAGAAGTGATGTTGATGAAGCGCCCTAAACCAAGGTATGGATTTGCCCCATCTCTCCAGTTCAAGAGAGGGCCAGAGGAGTCAGGTAAAGTCTTAGGTCATCATCTTATGAGGAATATCAAATGCCATGCTCAGAAGCTTCAGATGATCAGGGCTCAGACCTTTTATCTGCTTTTATACTGTTGTCTCCCAACTAATTTCTCCCACTGCTGTACACCATTGTCATGGTCCCTCAGCCTCAAGGGTATTGGTGCAAGAAGCAGAGTCTTATCTGTTAATACTATGGGTTGTTAATTCCCAAGACTCAGCAGAGGAGAGAGTGGCTTGACTGATCTATCTTACTTGTGATCCTTTTAAGAAATGAGGACATTCTTCTGACGGGGTTCTTTTGTATCCAAGTACAATGTTATCTTTTTTGACTCTTGATATATTTTGAACTAAACTATGCTCAGTGTATAAACTCTGGACATGAATGTGACCTAGGTTTTTCTTCTTCTTTAATAAAAGAAAAAATTATAGAAGAAAACCCCCAATCACAGGTTGAAAACTACCTCACTTTTTAAAATTCTAAATCCCAAATTTAATGATCACAAATTTACCTTTTAAGATATATACTCTACAGCTTGACATTCATCTATTTATTCAAAAATTATTTAGTATCACTATGGTGCTGAATAAAACATATTCCCTGCCTTTAAGAATCATATACTCTAATAAACAATTTTTTTATTTTTAAAAAGAGGACAAAAAGCAATCACCTAAATACATCATATCATCCTATCAGTTAGATAATAGATTATTTTGGGCAAGTTTGCTGAGTGACACACACACACACAAAATAATACAAACTGGCTCACAAAGAATTGTCTTGTATTGGTGGCAATAAATTCAACTTCATGTTGCACTACACTGCAGGTAGGCATCTAGCCATTTTGTATTTTATTCCCCCTTGAGATAACTTTATTTTAAAAGCCTTTATATTGTCTTAAGGTGTATTCTGTACCAGAATAAATATTGGATAAATAGTGTCCTCACTGAAATATTACAAAGCAACAGAAACCAGTTTTGAGTAATCGCAACAAAAGGAAGCTCATGTGTTTATCTTCCTTAAGTTAGCCAGCTAACCATTCTTTTAAAAATCTGGATCTCTCTATTCTTTCTTTTCAAAAATATATATCCCAGGTGGATCAGAAATTTAAACGTAAGTGTGTGACACCATAAATGTATTATGGGAGTATTTTCTAAATATTATAGTTGTTCCAGAAGCCATAAAAAATGATAAAATAGTTCATATAAAAATTACAATTCTTGGGCCTCCCTGGTGGCGCAGTGGTTGAGAGTCCGCCTGCCGATGCAGGGGATACGGGTTCGTGCCCCGGTCTGGGAGGATCCCATATGCCGCGGAGCGGCTGGGCCCGTGAGCCATGGCTGCTGAGCCTGCGCATCCGGAGCCTGTGCTCCGCAACGGGAGAGGCCACAACAGTGAGAGGCCCGCGTACCACAAAAAAAAAAAAAAAAAAAAAAAAAAAAATTACAATTCTTAAGGGTGAAAATTACTTTAGAGTTGAAAGAAAAACTAAGAAAAATATTTGCAGCAAACATAAAAAGGACTGATTTATTTAATAAACAAAGAGCTCTTATAAAAATAAAAGCAGTGATGAAATCAAGGAGGAACTGAGAAATGGGTAGGCTATTTCCATTACCTGTCCTATATTCTTTGATAAGGACAATTGACTTTTCTCAATCTTATGTAAAGTACTGTGCAATCACAATTGCAAGGCAAGGTCCTTAGCTTTAACCTTTCCAACAAGGTTGCTTAACTTAAGCTCCTCCTATATAGAAATTCCGGTGTTGCTACTAGTAAGAAGATATCGACTCAGTAGAATAATGGGCAAAGAACATAAATAGGCAATATAAAATAACCACATGAGAAGGTCTTCAATACCAATCACTGTTATAGAAAATTACATTAAAGTAATCATGTGATACCATTTTCCATCTATCAAATAGGCAAAGACTAAAAAGACAGATTATACCTTGTGCTTGAAAAGGTGAATGGGCAATCTTCTTTACAACTGGTGGGAGTGTAATTGGTACAACTTTTGGAGATGCATTACAGATACATAAAGGATATATCTATCTGTATAGACATATATTGATACGGACCTTGAGCAATTCCACTTATAGAAATTTATCCTATAGATATACTTGTCCATGTTCACAAACATTATATATTTATTTTCAAGGATGTTCATTGTAGCTTTTGATAATAATGGAAAACTAAAAATAACCTAAATGTCACCAAAAGGGCTCTGCAAAAAAAAAAAAAAAAAAAAAAAAATCCATGAAAAACTATTAAACTGTAGTTATTAAAAAGAGAGAGGTGAGAGTATATTACAGACTTAATTAGATTCCTAAGGTATATTACGTGAAAAATAAGTTTTAGAACCAATGATCACATTTGTATAAAACAATGTGTATATATCCACACATATGTGGGGGGAAAGGGCACATTTTGCTTGATATATTTCTGTACAATATGAATATTTGCCAAGAAAAAATGTTAATAAAAGATGTTTTTATCCTATGGACTTAAAGTGGTTGAATATTGTCAAAAACTACAAAGCATGTTTGTATTTTTCCAGAAGAATTGAATTACAATTGGGGCGGGGGGGCGGAAACAGTTGTTTATGTGTTTAAAGCAAAACATCTGCCAACTGTATTTAGTTTGACATTTTTTTCATGTCCTGCTTACCAAACTAGAAACAAACACTGAATCATAATTAAGATATAATTAGAAAGAAGTGCTACCCCAGAATGATATGCTTAATGATGTATTTGCACTGTGGTGTACGTTGATGTGCAAATGCAAAAGAAGACTACAGCCGGAAAGAAGTGTGTAGGGTTAAGCAACATGATACCCACTGAAATAACCCACTTCTAGTTAAGTTTTCTTCCCCACTGCCTTCTCTCATATGCAAGAGGGAATAATAATCCAAAAATCAAAGTATTTATCTCTGGGAAGTCTGAAACTAGTTGCTGATTGTGTTTATAAACCAGCTGGCAGCAGTCAGAACAAAGGTCAGAATGAAGAAAGGATCAAGAGAACTTGCTCCCTTAGAGTTTACTAGGATAAACCTCTTAGTAATTTCCTTCTTTGTAGGCATTTTACTGTGCAGGAGTAATTTAGAGCAACAAGTCTGGACCTCTCCTCTGAAGGTAAGTTGGCTTGCCTTCTTGAGCTATTATAAATGAAGGGAAAAATTACAGGCTCTGTTTTATTAATTCATTATATCCTTCATTCATTCATTGTTCTATGTATCATTGATTTATTTTTAAAAACATTTATCTAATACTTTGTATGTTCAGTTCTGGGAATACAAAGTTAAAAAGCCATTCCTGGGGAATTCCCTAGTGGTCCAGTGGTTAGTACTCCGCGCTTTCACTGCCAAGGGCCTGGGTTCAGTCCCTGGTTGGGGAACTAAGATCCTGCAAGCCACTTGGCACGGCCAAAAAAAAAAAACCATCCCTAGATTCAAAGTAGGTACTAAAGGTAGATAAAAAAGAAAAAGAGAAAATTAGAAAACAACATAATAAAAGGTTCATACAGAAATGGAACCTCAAGTAGGGGCACCTAAGACCCAGGGAAGACTTCCCAGCAAAAAGGATGTTTGAACTAGGTCCTGAAGGATGAAGACCATCCAGAGAAGAGGAAGCAGTGTACAGCCACAGCAGTGAATTGAAAAAAAACACAGCACATTTAGGGAAGTGCTCATAGTTCAGGGTGGTGATTAGAGTTCTAAGAGGGGAATGGTGGGAAGACAAGGCCAGGGATTGGTGAGCTGGGGTCAGGTCCTAAAGGGTTGTGTTCACCATATAAGAAATCTAGAATTTGTCCTAACGGTTATGGGTTTTAAGCAGGAGGATGACATGATCAGGGTTGGGTTTTAGGAAGATCTCTTGGGCAGCAGTGTGAGTAATGTGAAGGAGCAGGACAATGTTTAAGATAGAAAACTTGCAGTAACATAGGAAAGAGATGATGAGTGGTTTTGGTCTTTAAAGAACATACCAAATGACAGATGAGGGCACCAGTCCTCTGGTTGGACCCTGAGGCCCTGGGAAGAACTCTGGAGGACAGTGCTGAGGCAGTTTATGGAAGTGTTTGACAGTGATGGTCAGGCCTTTGGAGGTAAGGCCTAAGACAAGGAGTGGTACTTGTTATACCAGGTGGGCCACTCGTTTAAGGCCATGGAGGTTACGTCCCTGGAGGACATTTCTTCTTTCTGCCCACCAAAGAGTCTGAGATTTTTTTTTACTGCTTCCCAGGGAAATCCCTCAAGGTCCTGAAGATCTTGTCCATTCTGAAACAGACCCAGAGCAGTAAATGACTGAGGCTGAAGGAATTTGCGTCCATTGGGTTGATCTGGCAGTCCAAATGCCCCGAGAAAGCCAAACTGTCATCCATGGTGCCATCATTCTGACCAAGCCACCTTAATTCCTGTGGGATGAGGCAACTGAAGGGAGAACAAAATCAATAAGCACTTTGCTCTTGCCAGGTGACATTCTCCTTGCAAGGTGACAGGGTGCAGGGTCTCATTAGGGGCACATCTTGTTCTTGTTCCTAAAATAACTGACACTATCTCTCTGCTCTTGTGCCTAAAACACTGCTGCTAATGGCTGATGTGAATAACTGCTGTACCTCTGCTAAGAGCTGCTCTTCTATGGGCAACTTTGCTAAAGCCATCTTTGATGCCATCTCCAAGTCCTGCAGCTATCAGACCCTGAACTGTGCGAAGAGACCATATTCATCAAATTTACCTCTCAGAGATTTACTGATCATAAAGACTCAAGTGACAGTGCAAGGAACCCATAGAATCCTTCTGTGGCTACCATGTTCGGTTCTTATAGTACAAGCAAAAGTCAAGAAAGAGTGAGAGAGAAAGATGATGAAGATCTGATTAATCTGAATTATTACTAGTAGTAGTAGTAAGGATAGAGAGGAGGTAAGACTGAGATATACAAGAAGGAGAAATCAGAGGACTTCATGACTGATTGAAGGTGGGAAGTAAGAGGGAGGGAGACGTTGAGAATGACTACTTTGGGTTTTGGCTCCTGGAAGGTCTTTCAGAATGATAAGAAAAGTAGGATATGGGGCCACTTTTCAAGGGATTACAAATAGTTAAGTTTTTGGACATACAGAATTTAAGTCGGTTGAGGGACATCCACAAAGATCAGTAGGTAGTTGGATAATATAGCTTTTAAATTCAGGCAATAGAACTGGGCTGAAGGTACAGATTGTTAGAGAGTGGGTGGGGTGGGTGGACATGAGTATAAGATGGTAAATGAAGCTGTGGAGGAGAATGAGATGACTCAGGGAGAGTGTGTAGAGGTGAGAAGAGAAGTGAGCCAAACATAACGATTCTCTAGCCAAATGGTAGAGAATATGTATTAAGAGGTAGATAGAATAGCAGAAGACTCCAAAGAAATACCCATAAAATATGTTAAAAACCAAAACAGGGCATCATTGTAGAAGCTAAGAGAAGAGAAAATTCAAGAAGAATTGTTAGTTGTGCCTATGATTTATTTGAAGCTAAAGCTTTGAAGTACTAGGACCCCCGATTCTTTTTGTTTTTGTTTTTGTTTCTTGGACACTCCACTGGCTTGTGGGATCTTAGTTGTTCTCCGACCAGGGGTTGAACCTGGGCCCTCAGCAATGAAAGCACCGAGTTCTAACCACTGGACCACCATGGAACTCCCTAGGACCCCTGATTCTAATTTGTTTCTATGGAAAGCACCCTTGGCTTTATAATGATCCACGTTTTGATGCAGTTCCCAAGAATGTGTTCTGGGAAAAACAGGAGCCTACACAGACTCATTTTTTAAATTGATAAATTCTCTGTTTATTGATAAACTAATAAATTACACGTTTATATTTGTGCATTCTGTACACGTTTATATAAGTTATAAATGGAGGGAAATCTTAAGTCTTAAAAGTATTAACAGAATTTTGAATACACAATAAAATGCCAAAGTCAATTCCAAAAAAAACAAAAAACAAAAACAGTTTGAAAACTTGCAGAAAAGTTATGTATAATAGGTTAAAAATTGAGATGTGTCCATTGGATTTAGCAACCAAAGAAGTCACCGATGTGTTAAGCAATAGCAATCTTGGTCAAGTGGCAAAATCTAGAACGCAATGAGTTAAGAAAGGGAAGGGAAAAGAAGGTATAAGGTTGTTGCTAGAGAAGAAGATAGGTTGAGGGAGGGTTTTCTTTTTTGGAAAGATGCTGATGGGAAAGAGAAGGAGGCAGGTAACTGAGGATGCATGGCCACCGAATAGGTCAGGGAATGAGGTCTAGAGCCCAACTGCAGGGATTAGCTTTGGATAAAAGAAGGGAAGCCTCTTCCCTTGTGATAAGAAGAAAGCCCTGCAGATATATTTCTAAGAGACATCCACCACCCACCAAAATTTTTTGATACAAAGCTTTTTGGTGCTGGAGTTCCAAATCAGATGGAGAGTAGGCATTTACAATGTTGTAAGAGGTGACAAGCAAACCCTCTCCCTGGGTCACCCCATTCCACAGCTTTGATAACTGCCACATCTCACATGTTTAGTAATGTCAAAAGTAGAGTGAAAACCAAGTCCTTAGTGCTGTTTAGTTGAGGTATAATTTACATACCATAAAATTCACCAGTTTTAAGTGTACACTTAATGATTTTTAGTAAATTTACCAAATTATGCAAGCATCACTGTTACCAAACCAAACTTGGGTCTGCTTGCCCATGCACAGTAAAGCCAATCTACTGACACCGGGATTGTGGTGAAGGAAAGTGCCTTGTTTATTGCAAAGCCAACCAAGGAGTATGGACAGCTAATGCTCAAAAGACCCAAACTCTTCAATGGATTTGAGGGAAGTGTTTTTAAAGGCAAGGTGAGGGAGAGAGCTGCAGGATGCACAATCAACTCATGTACAATTCTCTGACTGGTTGATGGTGAGGTAACAGGGTGATGTCACAGGGATTAACATAATCATAGGCTCCAGCCAGTCTAGGGACTATGTGTTCGTGGTCATCAGGCAGTTAGCTTCTTCCATCCAGTGGGGGCTTTAGTATCTGTAAAACAACTCAGGAATGTGTGTCAGACACTGTTATCTATGTCCTTCAGGGAGGAGCTAAAGATTCTGTGACTCTACTGTATGGCTGATCTATTGTTCAAATTTTTACCAGTTCTTCTGGCCCAACTGCTATCTTTCATTACTACATGTTCACACTCTTCTAATCATTACTCTTGAGCCAGCCTTTTGTGACTCAGGGGAGGCCTGGGAAACTAAAGCTTTTCTACAAACAAGAGGCAGGCAGAGGACGGCGGGGGGAGGGGGGTCTGTCCTGGGAAGGCGCCATAGAATCCTGCTTGGTTACATCACCATAATCCAGTGTTATAATATTTCCATCACCCCAGTAAAATCCCTAATGCCCATTTTCAGCTAATCCCCATTCCCACCCCAGCCCTAGGCAACTACAAATCTATTTTTCATGTCTATATATTTGCCTTTTCCGGACATTTCATATAAATCATACAAAATGTGGTTCTTTGGCTGGCCTCTTTCACTCAGCATAATTGACTTTTAGGCTCACCCATGTTGTAGCATGTATCAGCAGTTCATTCCTTTTTATTGCTGAGTAGTATTCCTTTGTGTGGCCATACCACATTTTGTTTATCTGTTCACCAGCTGAACACTTGCTGCTTTGCTTTTGCTTCCTCCTTTGCCCCTGAATGACAGAGCATAGGCTGACAGTTTTCTCTTCGTTCTTTCAATATGCCTATTCACAATTTTAGAGAGTGTGGCATGTCAATTTTCCTAAGGGTGTGAAGCTAGGCTTTGCCAATTTTTTGGTGAAGGATAAAGCGATTTTTTGGGAATTGGTGAGGATAAAGACATTATGATTAGACCAATGCCTTACAAATATTTCCTAAACCACAGACAATTGTGACAGGATGTACACCTGCCACAATCCACAAGAGGATACCTCACACACTCCAAAACTGCTGCCATTACAATACAACAGCACAAAACAATAATGACAATAACAGTTTTGTCATTATTTTGTCATTATGGCCACCACAATAAAACCTCCCAAGAAATAATGGGAAGAATGATCCTATTTGGGGGGAATCCAACGAGAAAAATTACATCAGTTATGCCAAAATAGGAATAAAAATATTGTCCTATATGCACTGATGTCTGTGGACAATAAGCAACCTTCTCAGAACATACTTTAAGAGCTGTATGTACAGCCTAAATGGTGCACTTGAAGGTAAGAATTATCACTAAATGAATACATATCCCAAGAAGTGATTCAATCACTTTGTAGTTTTTAGGTTTTTTTTAACTTCTACTTTTTAATACATAAAAGTATACAAACCAGTATAAAAAAGCCCCCGAGTAGCTATCACCCAGGCCCAACAACCACCAAACCATGGCAAATCTGCTCCATCCACAAGTTAATTCTGCCCGCCCCATATTATTTTACAGCAAATTTCAGGCATCATATAATTTTATCCATAAATATTTCATCATGCAACTCTACAAGAGAATTTTTTTGGAATAACATAACCACAATACCATGATCACATCTAAAATATTATAATAATAATTGCTTAACATAAATTTTCCAGTCATTGTTCCTGTAATGTGAATTTATAACTTAAAGCAACAAGCCTAGATAGCAAAACAACCTCTATCAGATAAAGACTTGGAGAAGAGGGGCTCCATGAATGTCTTGATAGAATACACATGGTAACATTTCTTCACATTGCCAAGTAATCTTGTCGGGCTGGGTTTTAAAGGACAGGAGTGAATGCAAAAATAAGCTTGGAAAACGTATGCCATATGGACATTAAAGAATTACTCTCCTCTTTTGGGTATGAAATGACTAATTAACTATTTGCAGCTAAAATGTGTGGGCTCTTTTTCAGAAAATGGAATATCTTTCCCTCACTGAGCATATTGATTAGAGACATAATCTAGACTCTCTGGGAATAGTTTCTCTGTAGCAGAACAAATCACACCCTTTAATACACTGTTTAATTTTAGATATATCTTGACACATTTATTTAAATATTTTGGCTCTGGATTTTTTTTTCCTTTAAGCGTGCCTGATATCCACATTTATAATTTAGCTGTCATCTTTCTCAAAAGGTTGTGTGGGGCAATAGGAAAAGCAATTCCAATTTGTCACATATGAGCAGTATGATCTTATACAAGTTACTTAACCCCTTTGAGCAAGATTTTTTTTTCCATTTGTTAGCCAATAAGGATTTTTGAGGATTAAATGAGATAATGAATTTAGGATTATGCCTGCGTCAAGAAATCATAGCTATTGTTTAAAAAAGAGCAATTTTCTATAATAAAAATGTATAATTTATCAAAAGCTCCCCTATGATAGTTTTTCTTTAGCAGTATTATTTCTTACTGATTCTTCAACAAAACCATAATGTTACTATGCATGGATCAGATAGCCAAGAAATAATTTACATTGCCTCGAATGTTAACAAGAGCTTAGAGTAATAGAACTGTAGCTGATAGACACTCTCTTAAGTCATTCTATTTTGAATCTATTTTTTAAAATTAGGTCAATTCAACCATCTTTATCTATTCTATCCTCTCAGAATAAAATATCAAACTTTTCCATTTGAAACTAACACAAAAATAATGGGAAAGACCAAAAAAGTGTAATTCTCTCATCTTAGAGACAATATCAAAAAATCTACATCCTTAGGTTCTATTCCAAAGCTGACCCTGGCCTGAAGTATGCATGTGAGGAAACCAGAAAACTTCCATTTTTGTCCATTCATTTGTAGGCATAGAATGAAAATCATTTATAGTAGAATATTAATGAAATAGGTTGCTAGTTCAGCAAACAAATACTTCTATGCTCAATGTATGGTTTATGAAAATCTGTATTAAATGTTTAAGCCAATTTTCTCTGCTTTTACAGGTTTAAATATGCTGTGGGTGGGCTTCCCTGGTGGCGCAGTGGTTGAAAGTCCGCCTGCCGATGCAGGGGACACGGGTTCGTGCCCTGGTCCAGGAAGATCCCACGTGCTGCGGAGCGGCTGGGCCCATGAGCCATGGCCGCTGAGCCTGCACGTCCGGAGCCTGTGCTCCGCAATGGGAGAGGCCACAATAGTGAGAGGCCCGCATACCGCAAAAAAAAAAAAAAAATGCTGTGGGTAACTGATTCTGTGATTGATGGTTTAGGATCTTGCCATACCTCATAGTTAGCAATAAATCTTCATTATGTAGTTCCTCAGATATGAAGAGTGTAATAAATCAGCCCAAATGTGTCCTGACCTTAACACAGTTCCTGGTACTATTCTCTAGTGAATTACTTCCCTTTAGTAAAAGGGGACACAACACTGTAATTCCAGCTCATTGTAAGCTCTGATTCATTACTTGAAGTTTTATTACAATGTGTCATGAGCATTCACGAAATGTGGCATGAAATATTCTTTGAGAGGTCAGCTTCAAAAGCACTGTTGTGGTCAATCATGTAGATGGATAGCTACATACTGAGTCTAAAGCAGTTTTCTATTGTCATTTGCCAAACAGCTACAAGGTGAGCTGGGAGCAGTTCAGCTGGCCACTTTTCCATGTCACTGTCATCCATTTAAAAAATGAGTGAGTGCCTACTCCATAGTCAGTCCTATGCCAGGTGCTGGTCTACAGAGGCCCTGCTCTCCAGGTGAAGGCACAGTAAATAAGCAATCGCTTACAGTACTGTTAGTGACTTATCAAATATTTATCCAGAACCTACTATATGCCAGGTGCTCTGTTAGGCCACTAGGGAAACAACAGTAAACTAAGCAGACAAAAATATTTCAATGTGCTGTAATGTGCACAGGATGCCATGGAGACCCAGATAAGAGGATCTAAATAGACTAATAGCACAGGGGTCAGGGAAAACTTTTCGGAGGAGGTGATACTTCAGCAGAGTTTGGAAAGATAACAAGAAAAGACACTAGATAAAGAAGGCATTCTAGGCACATTATGGGAGGTGTGAAGTAGCAGGATACATTTGGGAAACCACTGGCAGGTTGATATAGCTGCTGCCTTATCTGAAAACAGCAGAATATCATTGAAAGACTAAGCAAAAAGTGTTATGATTGTATTTGCATGTGAGAGTGCTCACTCTGCCTGCAATACAGAAAATGGACTGTGGAGAGGATGGAGAGACCAATTAAGCAGCTGGTGTCATAATCCTGATTGCAGAGTAGGAATGGAGAAGACAAGGTTTATACTAAACTTCTAACAGGACTTTGCAACTGATTAGGATAGTAAAAAACTGAATGAGAGGGGCCTAGGATACTTCTAGGTTTCTGGCTATAAATGCAACTACTTGAGTCATTGGTGCTGATGAAAACTCTTATTCATCAACTAAAAATTGGAGAGCTTGTATAGTGCACTCAAGAAGCCTAAGGTTAGGTCACCTTCCCAGCCACTCTGGACCCAAAATTGGTTTCTGAGTTAAAGAAGGTGAGTTATTCCTGGAGACATAAGTGATTGTTAGTTTTGAGGAGGGCTTTGATGACTAAGAATGAACAGTTTGTTAACATGGGTTCAAGAGCTAGTTATCATTTTCATTTTGGTGACATAACCTGCAGAAGTAGTTGAAAAAGAGGTTAAAAATAAAGCTACAGGGACTTCCCTGGTGGTGCAGTGGTTGGGAATCCGCCTGCCAGTGCAGGGTACACAAGTTTGAGCCCTGGTCCGGGAAGATCCCACATGCCACGGAGCAACTAAGCCCGTGCGCCACAACTACTGAGCCTGCGCTCCAGAGCCCTTGAGCCACAATTACTGAAGCCCGCGCACCTAGAGCCCGTGCTCCGCAACAAGAGAAGCCACCGCAATGAGAAGCTCGCTCACCGCAACTAGAGAAAGCCCGTGTGCAGCAACGAAGACCCAACACAGCCAAAAATAAATAAATAAATAAATTTAGAAAAAAAATAAAGCTACATTATGAGAGCTGCAATTATGATTACATCTTGTACCTTAGAAAGGATTAATTAGGAGGCACTAATAAAATTGGAACTATAAAGCCTCTCTGACCATGTAACTTTAGTTGACTAAATCGGAGTATTATTTTTCTAGCACAGTGCTTGAGAAAACAGCTCTAAACTGTGATCAATGCCTTATTACAATTTTACTGTCATTAAATATAAAATTACATCTTTTCCCATATGGGTAACATTTTAAAGGTAATTTGTCACATATACATTATTATTCCCTAATTAACGGCCATCATTTCTCTCAAGGACTCTTGCAATAGCTTGCAAATTGGTTTCTCACCACAGGTCTCTGTCCCCTCCATTTCACCCTGGTCTATCCCACTTCAGAATAAGTGAACGCAAACTGATCAAACTGAACACAAACCTGACATTGTATTTCCCTTACATATTTTGAATGGCAACTAATAACTATAAAGCCCAAACTCCCCAGCATATTAGTAAAGGGCTTAATGATTTGGACCCATCATTTCTTGTCAATAGACAGCATATTACTACGCCTCACCGACTTTCTTAGACTCATGCCATGTGCAGTTATCTCAACCTGGAATGCCCTCCCTGTAGCTCTAGATTGGAAAACTGCCACTGAGCATCTAGAGAGTTCACGTATTATGTCCTCCATTATGTATGCCCATTCCCACCTCTCCTGAAAAAATTTCAAGTTGCTCCCTGGTCTCTGCCTCTAACATACCATGTTCATCCAAGCATTAGCTTTTATCAATAGTTTTAAAAGTTTGGTTTTTTGTCTGTAAATGTGACTATAAGCCCCTGAGGCTAGTAATTTTGTTTTACATTTGTACCTCCAGTGCCTAACAGAGCATCTGCTTGAATTCAAGAATGGATAAATGAACATCTCCTCCCTGAAGCTGCCCTTCACCATTCCCTAGGCAGTTAACTGGTCCCTTCCTCTGTCTTCCTTTAATACTTACCATATTATCGCCAGTATGGTACAGTACTTACTTTATATGTCTATCTCTCCAATACAGTCTATGAGCTGAGACCATTTTCTATTCTTATAGTTTCTGAACCTAGCATGTAATAGGCCCTCAGTAGGTATTTATTAAAAGAACGAAAACCTTGAAAGCATGCTCCTCAAACTTGTGGGTTGCACTATATTTAATATGTTTAATGCCAGACTCTTGATTCAAAAAGATCTGGATTGAGGGAAGACTGCTGCCATGTCTGCTGCAAACAGTGGGGTGTTGCTTCAGGACCTTGCTTCAGACATATGTCTTACATTTCATCCCTAGCCTGAGCAAAGGAAATCTCTTTGAGGACTGGGAAACAACAGTGGCCTCACTGCAAGATGAATCTAACTGTTGGGTCTACAGTGAGATGCTGTTGTCATCCTCCTCTGGACATCCATGGAAAATTGACCCAGGTAACGCGACCATGTGGGGATGACTGACAATGGGGGGAAAAGACAAACCACCTTCCTCTCCCACAAGCCAGTAAGTCAAAAGAACCCCCATTGGTAAACGTTACTGTACACATCACACACTTTGCCAAGGTTACTGCTCACAAGCCCCCCACCCCAGGCTATGTTGTGTGGAATGGAATAGGCTGGCTTTTGGACACACAAGTCCAACTAGCAGGATTAACTGTTTTTTGTTTGGAAAGTCATATAATTGGTCCACCCCTAATAGCACCCAAAATAACATGGGGTGCCAGACCTGTACTGTGACTGCTGACTTCTGGCTAGGCCACCAGAATGTTTCTTTTAAAGCTGGGCCTTCCCCTCTCCATGGAGGTGCCTCCGGGTTTGTGAAAACCCGCGGGGTGGGGGGGACTTACCTTCCTTATAACTGGACAGGACACTGCTGCCCTTGACTCTCCACTGACCTGGTAAGCAACTGGCTCCAAGATTTGCCTATATCCTGGCAAATGACTGTTCTTAACATACTGGGTATCTTACTCTTGATAGCCCTTGGCTGCTGCTGTCTGGATTCTATTTGTGGTATCTGGTTGCAGTGCTCCTCTATATACCTGACCCAGGGATATCTCGGAAGAGGGGTGGACCGAGACTGTAAGGGTTGTGCAGGGTATGTAAGGGTGGAGGGTATGGTCAGGCCCACCGAAATGGTTGCTCTCTTGCTCTCTGTACATCCCCCGCTGGACCAGTCCCTGCTTCACCTACACCCTACTCCCCTGACTGACCTTCCCTCTTAATCATAGAGCCTAATCAGTAAATGCCTATGTACTTGCCCCTAGCCCCAGCTAGTGATTGTTCTAATCTTTAGATCAGAACATCTCCACCAAGGTAACTTATCAAAGGGGTGGTGAGGGGCTGCTCCTCTGCTGGTTTCCCTGGTAACAGATGAGCCGACCTGATGTCAATTTCTCCTATAACTGGTAAACACCCCTTCCCCACCCCAGGGAGCAAAGACTGCTGCCATGTCTTGCATGTCCTGCCCATTGCAGTCTGCTGCACACGGTGGGGTGTTGCTCCAGTACCTTGCTTCAGACATGTAAGATTCCCCCCCCATCCATTAAACCATCGATGTCTCTGTTGCTGACTCGGGCTCTTTCTTCGGTCTTGAGGCTGGGTAAGTACAGGACCTGCAGGTCTGTGGAGTGCAGCCCAACAACAGTGAACTCAGGTGATCTGTCAATTAGTAGGCGTCAATCCCACTTGTGGAAAGTGAAAGTAAGAGTATGTGTGAGATGGAAAAGATTCAGAAAAGGATGAACGTGTTTATGGAGCACAAAAGAATAGTTACCAAGGTATAGTTGGATTGCCAGATATATTACAAAGTTACTGGGATTTGTGATTCTGTATTTAGATAAGGATCAATATTATAATAATGTGCTTCATCTGAAGCAGCCACTGAATAGGGAAGAATTTTGAGTCACTGGGATTGGTATATTGATCAGGAGATATGGTAAGAGGTCAGATAAACTTAAGAATCATTTGTCTTAGTAAAAATAGGTTTAAATGAGTATTAAATTAGGCAGTAAGAATGAGGAATGCTAGGGGCTGATGGATGGAAAGTGGGGACAATGGAATATCGGAGTCCCATGTGATAGGAGAGCTTATACCTGGGGAGTGATCCTGTGAATGAGCTGGAAGTAGACAATGTTGTGGTTACTGGATGTGGCCTCTGATTATTGATTTTATAGGTCACATTCATGGTAAAACCTAAGTGTGGTATGTATCCCATTTTTAGAAATGTTAAGTTGGAAAACAAAGCAAAATTTGTACTACATCTGTGGCATTGTCTAACCATGTAATTTTGTGATATCATTCCTTCCAAACCTTTGTTCACATTATTTGTTAAATAAACCAAATCAGCAAGTTTTTTTAATGAGGATTAATAACGCAAATATATGTAAAAAAACAAACTGGATTTAAAAAATATGATATGGAATGGCTGGAAAGATGAAACAAAACTTGCTAGATTAAATTTAACAGAAAGAGGGGACTTCCCTGGTGGTCCAGTGGTTAAGACTCCACACTTCCACTACAGGGGGCTCAAGTTCAATCCCTAGTTGGGGAACTGATATCCTGAATGGCGTGCGGCGCAGCCAAAGGGAAAAATACAATTTAACGGAAAGAGGTCTAAAGCTCCAAATTTAGGTAGACATTAGGTTTTCATTTGCCGGGTGAGAGAGAACTGAATCAACAGTATGATATGACTGAAAATAAAACAAAGAAACCTACTGCTACATATTAGTAGAGAATGCAGCTGGAGCAAGAGAGTTGAGCCCTATCATACCATGAGCTCTTCAGACATATCTTCAATATTGTGTAATTTATGGGCCCACACCAAAATAGAGAAACTCCAGAGGTAGGTAAATGGGCTCATAAGTGGCCTGAAAACCATGAAAATGAGGGATAGAGAGGAATAGGAATGACTTGCTTTGGGGGAAAAAAAGGTAGGAAGAGCAGGGGAGAATACTCAGTATTAGCCAAAGGGATGAAGATTCCAGTTCAACTTAGTTTAGGTTATTAGTGCTTATACATCTACCTCATTTTGCACGTGAGGAAGGCATTATGTTAAGTGCAATAAGTCAGACAGGAAAAGACAAATACTTTACGATCTCACTTATATGTGGAATGTAAGGAAAACAAAACAAAAACACCAAACTCAAAGAAAAAGAGGCAGAGTGGGGGGCGGGAGGGATTGGAGGAAGATGGTTAAAAGGTATAAACTTCCAGTTATAAGATACATAAGTACTAGGGATGTGATGTACAACATGATGACTGTAGTTAACACTGCTGTAAGATATACAGGAAAGTTGTAAAAGGGTAAATCCTGGGACTTCCCTGGTGGTGCAGTGGTTAAGAATCCGCCTGCCAATGCAGTGGACAGAGGTTCGGGCCCTGGTCTGGGAAGATCCCACGTGCCGCAGAGCAACTAAGCCCATGCGCCACAGCTACTGAGCCTGTGCTCTAGAGTCTGTGAGCCACAACTACTGAGCCCATGTGCCACAGCTACTGAAGCCCATGCGCCACAGCTACTGAAGCCCATGCGCCTAGAGCCCGTGCTCCACAACAAGAGAAGCCAGCACAAGCAGCCCATGCACCGCAACGAAGAGTGGCCCCCGCTCGCCACAAGTAGAGAAAGCCTGCACGCAGCAATGAAGACCCAATGCAGCCAAAAATAAATAAATTAAAATTAAATAAATTTTAAAAAAAAGAGTAAATCCTGAGAGTTCTCATCACAAGGAGAATTTTCTTTCTCTTCTTTCCTTTTTATTGTATCCATATGAAATGATGGATGTTAACTAAACCTATTGTGGTAATCTTTTCACAATATATGTAAGTCAATCCATCATGCTGCTTACCTTAAATTTATACAGTGATATGCATCAATTATTTCTCAATAAAACTGGAGAGGAAAAAAAGATTCAGGTTTCCTAAGGAACTTTGATAAATCTTGATACTAGTTACAATTATCTACTCAGGCTGACTGACGGTGAAGAAGTCATCATTCCATCCAAAGGAGAATCAGCAACCACCAGGGCACAAAAACAAACAAACAACAAACAAAGGAGGAAACTGAAGCCCAGAGTTTAATGGAGTTGCCTGAGGTCAGTAGGCTAACTGACAGACTTAGGACTTAAACTCAGGTTCATATACCAAGCTGCTGGAAGTTGGGTTTCTTTAAAGTGATTCTTATCCTTGGGACTTCCCTGGCGGTCCAGTGGTTAAGACTCCACCCTTCCAATGCAGGGGGCGAGGGTTCGAAAAGATCTGGGAACTAAGATCCCACATGCCGCACAGCGTGGCCAAAGGAAATAAAAAAGTGATTCTTATCCTTACGGCATTTTCTTATTTTCTTTTCTTTTTTTTTTAAACCTCTAAGTGTATTAGCAAATGCATTTTCAGTATCTTGTAGATCCCAACCAGTCATGAGTTCTCTGTTCATCCCTGGAACCATCTGAGGAGATAATTCTCATCAGAGGTGAACTGGAAAGTCTTGTATTAGGTTGGAATTTAGACGTGAAAAACTCATATCACTTCATATACTAGGATTGTAAAATTCTATGATAAGATATAATTACTTGAATTAATATATAACTACATTATAACCATGCAGTATAGTTTTGGTCCTGGAGTCAGACTGTCTGGGTTCGAATTCCTGCTCTGCCACCTACCCTTTTGAGAGGCTTTGGGCACATGATTTAACCTCTTTTGCCTTCAGTATCTTCATTTGTAAGATGGAGATAATAATACTTAGCTCATAAAGTTATTGTGAGAAATGAATGGGATTATACACAGCAAACAGCTAGCAAACAGAACTCAACAAATATTAGCTCTAGGTATATGCAAGGGAGTGAGATTATTAAAGGAGAGGGTATACAGTAAGAAGAGGTCTGAGGGCAGGGCTGTGGAGAACATTTAGCTGTTGTGCTGGGTTGCACAGTATTCCCCCCATTTCTTGTCCACTGGGAACCTTAAAATATGATCTTTTTTGGAAATAGAGTCTTTGTAGATATAATCAAGTTAAAATGAGATCATAGTGGATTAGGATTGGGGCCCTAATCCAATGACTGGTTTTCTTTTCTTTTCTTTTTTGGCCACATGGCCCAGCATGCGGAACTTCCCCAACCAGGGATTGAACCCACGCCCCCTGCAGTGGAAGACGGAGTCTTAACCACTGGACCACCAAGGAAGTCCTGGTTTTCTTATAAGAGGGAAATTTGGACACAGAGAGCTATGCAGAAAGAAAATGTTGTGAAAACGCTGGGAAGAGAATGTCGTATGAAGGCACAGAGACACAAGACCAGGTGACAACAGAGACAAGAGATTGGAGTGATGCATCTACAAACAAAGGAAGACCAAGGGTTGCCAGCAACCACCAGAAGCTAGAAAGAAGAAAGGAAGTATCCCCCTAGAGCCTTCACAGAGAGAATGACCTTGCTGGCACCTTAATCTCAAACATCTAGCCTCCACAACTATAAGAGGATACATTTCTATTGCTTTCAGCCACTCTGTTTGTGGTACTTGGTTATGGCATCCCTAGGAAACTAATATAGCTGGTGAGCAGTCAGGGAAAACACAAAATGGATAATAATACTTTATAGTTTCAAAATACAATGTAATTTGATCCTCACAACTACCTTGAGAAGTAGCAGGACAGTTTATAGATAAGTAAATGGATGATCAAAAGTATTAGAGACTTGACAGAAGGTGGCAGAAACAGAATTTGAGAGATGAGTCCTGTTCAAACACTCTGATCCTAGTTAGCAAAATGCTTCATCCTTTCTCAACCTTTTTGAAGTTTCCTTCCCCATTCACAACTCCAACATCATCCTCTTACCTCCGGCAACTCAATTTCAGGAAGACTACTGATCAGTGAATTCTACTAACGTCACATTTTCCAAGCTTATGCATTGTATAGCTTTAACTTTTATTACAGAAGGATCTTATCCTTCGGTGGGGAGGTTCAGGCACGTACAGTAGGTAAGAAAGACACACTGGGAAAAAAAAAAGGTCATTCCCCTTTCTACAGTCATAGAGTCAAGGCAGCAACCTACGCCACTGACTCCAGTTTTCACGGGCAATTTCAGCAGAAAGAAAATAGACCTAACCTAACTTTTCTCAGGTTACACAGTTCCTCAGTTTTAGAGTAAACAGGAACCCGAGTCAATGTTCCTTCCATTAAACCACCTAGATTGTTCCTCCACAGACAGATTTGTAGATGCTACTAACTGCTTTCTTTTAGATTAAAATTAACTTTCAGCAGAATGCCCACCAAATAAAAATTTGTCTGTACGTGTTCTTCTCTAAGGCATCAGTAGTACAGGCTTTGAGATCAGAAAGTCTTGGGGTCCAATCCTGGCTTAGCGGTGGGGCACTGGGAACATTACTTCGGTTCAAACACGTAAGGAGGTAACACCTACTTCCGATATTTCTTGCGAAGGATAAATGATAGGCAAAACACCTGGCACAGCAAATTTTTTCCGAAGACTGCAGGAATCAAAGCTTTTGGAGGTGTGTCTTCGCTCAGCGTCCTCTGCAATGGAGAGGTTCAGCGATTTAACCTCAGAATCTCTCGAAAGAACCCCAGCCCCTACGCCACTTGAGGGCGTGTCCGGAGGGAAGGACCCAGGGGTTGGCGCCGCCCCAACTCGGGGCACCCGGCGCGCCTGATCGCCTCGGTCCTCTGCGTCCCCCGCATCCAGATCAGCAGCTGCATGCACCCGTACCTTCCTAGTCCCCGGGACGCGGGCTCCTGCGAGGATTCAAGGCCCGACTGGAGTGAGGCACAGCCAGGGACAGCCCGGGCCCCGTGCGCCGCGGCCACGCGAGGCCCCCGCCTTCGCCACTGCCCGCGCGCCGTCGCCCCGGCCCCGCCCCCCGAAAGCCGAGGGCTGTCGGCTGCGGAGGTTTGTCAGGGCGCGTTTCCTTACCGGCTTGTTTACTACCATGCCGCTGTACGAGGGCCTGGGGAGCGGCGGAGAGAAAACGGCGGTCGTGATAGACCTGGGAGAGGCTTTTACCAAGTGAGTGGCCGCGGCGCCAGCTGCCTTCGTCCCGAGGGGAGGGCGGATAGCCGAGCCCCAGGCCCATCCCGGGTCCTCGCCTTAGGCTCCAGAGGCGGCGTGTTCCGTCTCCACTTCTTCCCCCAGGACCTCCGCAAACGACGGCCCTTGTTACTTGCACCGTGGGCGATGCAGATCCCGGGAATCCGGTGGAGCGGTCAGGTTCTGACTCCTAGAGAGGCCCAGGAGGCTTCGGGAAAATTGCCTTCATTGCCGCCCCGGTCGTCACCCCAAACTGAACGGACCCTTTGGGGGTCATCTATGCAGGGGATGACAGCGATGACCTAGGCCCCGCTTATCTGGCTTTATCTGCTTTGGGAGGTGGCAGGGCTACTGCTTCCCAAGAGTAGGAAGGCGAATTAGGAAGGCTGAATGCATGAAAAACTGAAACCCTATAGATAATGCTCTAGAGAGTCTTCGTTGCTCCCACCCACCAACTCTTAGATTAGGAAATTTAACTTTTTAAAAGGCAACTTGTAAACACTAGAGTAGTGGTTCTCAACCTTTTGGATGGCATAGATCCCTTTGACGACCGAAAGAAAGCCACAAATACACAAACCTTAAAATATTTGCACGCAATTTCAGGGGTTGGTGGACCATCGCAGTGGTCCTTGGACTCCAGATTGAGAGCCCTTGTACTGCGCTCAAGAAAAAGGAACGTGACAGCCACAATTGCATCTTCTATCTGAAATGGAAACATTTGAAAAAATTTTTATATCTCTTAACAGTGCCTGACATGTAATATGTATTTAATAACTATTTGTTGAACAAGTGGTCAAAAGAGCCTATTTAAGAATTGGAGGGAATTCCCTGGCGCTCCAGTGGTTATGACTGAGCATTTTCACTGCCGAGGGCCAGGTTCAATCCCTGGTTGGGGAACTAAGATCCCACAAGACGCCCAGTGCTGCCACAGGAAAAACAACAACAACAACAAAAAAAAAAAACAGGAAAATTGGACTTCAGGTGCTCCAGAATTGGATTAAACATAGTCCTTGGTTCATAATATTCTCTTACTGTTCTAAACAAGATGCTCCCATAATTATATTTTTTTATTTATTTTTAAAGGTTTATTTAAATACCATAGTAAGTACCTTGAGGCTGACACCCAAAGATAATTATTTTAGGTATGCTGCGGAAATGAGAAATGGAACTACTATATAGGAGGACGGTTATTTACAAAGACAACAGGAGGGTGATAAGATGAGTTTATGCATCCTGGGGAATTTGAGGAGCACTGGTACAAGTCAAGTAAACATGGGGATGTGACTAAAAGAAGATGGAGAGAGCTATTTGGGAATAGGAGGAGAGCAGTACTGAAAACCAGACAGGACAAGAAAAGATAATATTAAGACTAAACTTACATGGCAATCCTTTTTAACAGCATTTTTAGCAGTTTTGTTTTACGTGAAACAGAAATGGAAATACTTAAATACTCTAGAAAGGAGAATAGTTTTTTAAAAAGGATGAAATATTTTTTGCAATTTAAAAAATGATAGCAGTGAAGACTAACAATATGGGCAGAATCTTATTTTGTGAATTCATGATGTGTGAACAGTGTGATTATAATTATGTCACATATGCATAGTTTAAAAACTAGACCAAAGGAACTGCATCAATATGGAAGCTGATATTAGAATGATGGGATTATGAGTAACATGAATTATAGGCATGAAGTCAGATAATGGAGTACAGATTCAGGACTGTAGAGATGTGTTACCTAAAATTCAAGTAAAATTAAAAACAAAAAAAAAGTAAATGCGACCCTAAAATAATACACTGGTTTATTTCACTGTCACTAATTTGAAACAATTTTATTTTTTTACCTTTAATACATAATTATGAATAGATGGTATTAACTTTTCCTTAGTTTTTTTGTCCCTTTGAATACATCAGAGATGCTTCTAGATGTTTTTGTGACCACTGCTTTGAAAAAAATACAGAAAAACTTGTTTCTGTGACAAATATGTAAAAGGAATGTTATAATAAGTTGAATTGTTTCAATTTTCTATTTATTTGTAGGTGTGGATTTGCTGGAGAAACTGGTCCAAGATGCATAATTCCTAGTGTGATAAAAAAAGCTGGCATGCCTAAGGTATTTTTTTATAACAAATTAGCAAAATAAATGCTGTACTGTAAAGTATTTTTAAATGTGACTTTAAATAAGATTGATTAGAACAGTGCTAAATGTATAGCTTAGACTGTATTCCAAGAAAACTTTTTTGATTCTTTATTTAGGTTTAATTTTGCATACCATAAAATTCACCTATTTTAAGTGTGTGATTCAGTGATTTTTAGTAAATATATCAAGTTGTGCAGCCATCACCACAGTTCAGTTTTAGAACATTTTTGTCATTCCAGTAACATCACTAATGCCTGCTTATAGTTAATCCCCATTCCCACCCCAAGCCCACTATGGATGTTCTTTGTCTCTATAGATTTGCTTTTTCTATTTAATTTATATAAATGAAATTATATAACATTAAGAGAAAGTTTTTGAGCTCAATAAAATAATTTCCTGAGCCTTGTAATGTAATTATAGAATCATTTTATTCTTACCCTGTTCAGAATATGAGCCAGGTCCTCATTTCTTTATCTGTAATTCAAAAGACCTGTGAAAAACACATTTTTTAAAAGAAAGTCTTGCCAAAGTTAATTTTGCATAGTAGGAATTGTAGAACAATAGAAAGAATAATTTTACATGCCATAAAATTTGCCTGTTAAAATCAAATACAGATTTTTCTACCATAACTTAATATTTGCATTCCTGAAAAACTTCTCCTTGATAGCAAACAAAAACAAGTTTTGGGGGAAAATAGGTTGGGGTAGATTATTTAAAACCCATGAAACTTTGTAATCCGAGCATTAGCAAAAACAAAAATTAATACCTCAGGAAAAAATTGGAATAGCTTTGAGTTGCTATTGCGTGTGGCTGGAAGCTCTCTTGGGGATATTTAAAATAAAATGAAATATTTGAAACTGTTGGTTGGTGGGTGCTGAGACAATGCAGATATAAAAGTGAGCTCTGAGCCTCTCTGGCTATTGTTAAGGTGGGACCAGGAAGAAATGTAGCCCAATAAAGAGTCTTGAAGGGGTCCACTCTGTTACGGGAGCCCCTGGTACATGGGATCATTTAAACTTTTTAAAAATAGATCTGAAAGAATGCTGATTTGTGTGACCACTGAGTTGATGACTTTCTTTACCTTGATGAAGGTTATAACTCTGCTGTCGTCATTTCAGCTCCCCTTGCCTAATACGAACTGTACAACCTTCACATCATATAGACATTATTCCCTTATTTAACAAATATGAGCATATTTGTTTTCATAAAAGCACATGTTGGAGCAGGATACAGTAAATGGAGCCCTTGTGATGTGTTAGTGTTGACTTAGCACCCATAGTTTGGTAGTGTTTACTTTAGTGCTAATGGTGCATGTTTTCATTTTTGCCACACATATTTATGAGCTGTTTACTTTGTTCCTGGGACTGTATCAGTTGAAGGAGGGTATATCATAAGCAAGCCAGAAGTAGTTCTTGCCCCGTGGAGTTTGTAGTCTAATGGGAAGGTAGACATTTTATAAGTAATTAAGTGGGGTGATACTACAAAAGGAAAAGTGTCAATGCTTTGGGAGTAAATAACAGGGACTGAACCAAGTCTGGAGTATTTGAGGAAGCCTTTGATGCTTTTTAATTAATGCTGCTTTTTATCGGTGATGCCAAAATAATGTCAGATGGAAGAAAAATGTGATGAGCACAGCTCTTTACTTACTGTGGACACAGATTTTTATTCCATAAACCAAAACACTTTGTCATCTTGGACATGCCAGTTCTTAAACATTTCTAATTTAAGTGATTAATCTATTTTTGATGTTTGTATCTATTCTCAATACAAATTGCTTTTGACTTATTACCAGAAAATCCATTAGAAAAATAAATAAGCATGTTTTAGTTTGAGATTATTTTATTATTATAAATTAATAACTCATTTTAATTTTTTATAGCCTATCAAAGTTGTACAATATAATATCAATACAGAAGAATTATATTCCTACTTAAAGGAATTCATCCACATACTGTATTTCAGGTAAAATGCAATTGTGTTTCCCCTCCCCCCAGCTTTTCCTAGTGCCCATCATACTGATATTTGGTTGTATTATTTCTAATGCAAAAAAAAGGTTAATTTCCATTGCCATTTTAACTTTCTTATTTTCAATTTTTTCAAAAATATATTTGAAGACAAGGAAACTAGCAAGCATAAGGAAATATTGAAAATGTCAAATGTCCATTAATAAAGGGAATTGGATAATTTAATTATCGTACATCCATATAGTGAAACACTATATTGTCATTTAAAAAGTTCTGTATCTATATGTACTGATACAGAAAGATGTCTTAGATATTCTGATAATTGAAAAAAGCATGTTGCAGAACAACATCTATGGAATGAATATTTCTGTTAAAATATATGCATATACATACACAATAATGAAAATCTATAAACTGCTGTAAGTGAAAGTTTCTGGGTAGTAGAGGTATATGGTATTTTTGTATTTTCCAAGTTATAAACTTCTATAATATTTGGAGTCTTGTGAGCATATACTACTTCTGTAGCTTAAAAAAAGAAAATATCTTTTTAATGGCTCAAGTCAGTATTCATAATAGGCTATAGTTTTTGTTTTCTGAGATAAATGAGTTAATAGATGTAAATTTCCTGACACAGTACATGGCACGTAGTAAGAGTTCAAAAATGTTATCTTTCTGTGGCATATATATTGATATATACCATGGAGTACTACTCAGCCATAAAAAATGAAATTTTGCCATTTGCAGCAACATGGATGGATTTGGAGGGCATTATGCTAAGTGAAACAAGTCAGACAGAGACAGACAAACACTATATGATATCACTTCTTTGTGGAATCTAAAAAAATACTACAAACTCGTGAATATAACAAAGAAGAAGCAGACTCACAGATATAGAGAGCAAACTAAGGGCTACCAGGGGCAACATAGGGGTGAGGGAGTGGGAGGCACAAACTACTGGGTGTATGATAGGCTCGGGGCTGTATTGTACAACACAGGGATAGAGCCAATATTTTGTAATAACTGTAAATGGAAAATAACCTTTCAAAATTGAATTAAAAATTTAAAAACATTAAAAAATTTAAAAAATGAAAACGTTATCTTTCACGGATAATAAAATGAAGATGTCTTTTTGTTGTAAAGCTTCTAAAGTGAAGGTAGTACGATTTCTCTAATCTTAACAAATTGCATTATGTACCAAAATAAATACAAACTTTTATTTACTTTTAAAAACAAAACTATCACTTTTCAGGCATCTATTGGTGAATCCCAGAGACCGCAGAGTTGTGGTTATTGAGTCGGTATTATGTCCTTCCCACTTCAGAGAGACACTCACTCGTGTTCTTTTCAAGTATTTTGAGGTACCTGTTTTTTATGTTGTTATTTTTAGTAGGTACTCAAAGCTTAAACTAAAAGGTCCTCATTTTATTTCCTTCATTGGAAAGAGGAATTGGATGACAAAATAAACTGAATCATTTACAAATTGACCGTTTATTTTCTTTCTTTGTGTGGTTATTTCATGCGTAATAAGCATTTCATCTAATACTTAGATAATTGAAGGTTTCTTTTTATTGCTGTTTCCCTTGTTTGTTTATTTTAGTACAGGTTTTAAGTTTTGGGACTTTTTTTCTGAAATAAAAAGTTATATTCTGTGCTGTGAAGTTAATGATGTTTTTCGTCCAGGTCTTTTCTAGTTTTCATTGTTTAGTTATGCTGACTGTTCTAAATTCTCCAATTCTTTCATTTTAGGCTTTAAGTTCCCATTAAATGGAGTATTCAAATAATGTCTCCCATAGAGTAAGTGGGCAATGCCAGGAGTGACTCTTACATCTTGATATTAGTAATATTACTTGTAGCTTTCATTTTATAGGAGTCAAGATTACTTTAAAGACCAAAATTATGACTTAAATGATTACATTTCATAGTAGGCCAGAATCTTTATTATTTAACTTTTTAAAAAAATCTCTGCCTTAGGAATTTAGAGTTTTTCAGCAATTTAGAACAGTGTATAAAATGTGTATAGTATATAAGAAATTAAGCACATGTAAATGTAATTTTTATACATTCTACTGAACACAAAATGTATCAAAAATCACAATGTCTTTATGAGATAAGGGCAGTTAATATTTTTAAGTTATAATTTAGTAAGACAGGCACAGAGAAACACGTTACATACCCTCCTGTACTTACTGATGTCACTAATTCAGGAATTTGGTTTGCAATAGGGAGAACACAAAACACAGCAGGAAGTCACTTTAGCTCTTATCTGAATAAAATAGATGATTTTCTGTATTTTTACTTGAACTTAGCATTTTAGTTATATTTATGTTAGTATGCTTATCTGGTATATAACCAGAATACCTGCTGTACTTAGGGGTAAAGGAAATATAGTCATTATTTTGTTTGCCACTTGGTTATTATGGACTTCCATATTTTGATTGAATATTTACCTGATATTTGGGATGTCACCAGATCTGGCAAATTTTCACTGAAAAATGTCACTTAGAGCTAAGGATTTTTGTAGTTCTTCAACTTAATTTTAACTGCTATATTATAATATTTTTAGAATATAGTTCATATTGTGGACTTTGTGAATGAGGACAATCAAGAATTCTTTTTCTCTATTTCTATTTTGATGATAAAGGCATCTCTTTATTTTTTAAATTTAGCATCTTCCTTTGAATGTATGTTTCTGGACCTCTTCTTTTATCCTTCTCAGTTTTCCCTCCAAAAGAGAGAGAACTGAATTAATAAAAATGCGTCATAATTGTCATTTCAGAATGAAAAGACTTAGAGAACTTAAAGAGTGTTTCTGTTTATTACAGTGTATTTTGTTTATTGTGTAAATTCAAATAAATCAACTAATTCTTAATTTAGTGCCATAAAATGGTTGAGTAGGTATCATAATTATGAATTTTTTCAAATATATTTGAAATGTAAGGGAAACACCTTCAACTGCTGACATTCATTCTGGTTTTGTTGTTGTTGTTTTGGATTTGCTGTTTTCTAGGTTCCATCTGTCTTGCTTGCTCCAAGTCATCTAATGGCTCTTCTTACACTTGGGATAAACTCTGCCATGGTCCTGGATTGTGGATATAGGGAAAGCCTGGTGTTACCTGTATCTTTTTTGTAAACCAGCTAATTTTGCAGTTTTTACTCTACTTTAGAATAATTAGGCTTATTACAAATTGTTTTTATTGCATCAAGCTATTTTGGGTTATCGTGTACAAATATGACATATGTGGAAAAAATTCACAAGATGGTGAGACTTAAATTTACTTTTTGTAGAAATTGTCATTATGACTTGGTTCCAGTATAAACTCCAGAGATCAGACCTATCACGTTCAGTTTTTAAGAGGAACATCAGCTAATTAGGATGTGTCAAAGAAGATGGATAGGATAGTCAAGTTCTAAGAAAAGATCATATGAAGAATAACTGGAAACAGAAATGAGAAAGTTAGGGACTTCCTTGGCAGTCCAGTGGTTGAGACTTTGCCTTCCAGTGCAGAGGGTGCGGGATCGACCCCTGGTTGGGGAGCTAAGATCTGACATGCCTCACGGCCAAAAAGCCAAAACATAAAACAGAAGCAATATTGTAACATATTCAATAAAGACTTTAAAAATGGTCCATGTCAAAAAAAAAAAAAAAAGGCAGATGTAGATTAGTGGTTACCAGGGGCTAGAGGGAGTGTAGAATAGGGGAATGAAAAATAAATAAATAAAAATTTAAAATTTAAAAAAATAAATGAGAAAGTTAAATCAAGAAAAGTTAAAACTTAAATGGCAACGTGAAATCTGCCTTCAAATAGCTGAAGGGCTCACTGTGGAAAAGTAAATAGATTTTTTTTTTCTCTCTATTTCCTGAGGCTATGATGGGGGCAGTATGACAGCTAAGCTTCTTTCTAGTTGTATGATTTTGGTCAAGTAGTTTAATCTCTTTTGGGCTTAGTTTCCTCATCTGTAAAATGGGAATTATAATAATTCCGCCTCATAGGGGCATTGTGTGGCTTGAGTGAGATAATGTATGTAAACTATTTAGCATAAGACCTAGCACATAAATTGCACAGTAAGTGCTGTAGTTTTTTTATCATTTGCCATTAGGAAGAACTCACTAGTAATTTAAGCTGTTCCAAAATGAAATTACTGACTATAAACTGGTCCATTTCCCATCATTAGAAGAATTTAAGTAGAGTATAGGTAAACATCTCTTAGAAATGTTACAGTAGACATTTGCTACATTTGAAAAGGAGTTTGAAGTACATAAATGCAAGACTCTTGCAATTTTGAGACCTATGTGTGTATTTATTAGAAGAAGTACTCATGGGAAGGAAATCAAGAATCATTAGCTCCTAAAGAACTAAATTAGGCAATAGCTTTTTTAAATATAAAGTATTTTGTGTGTTAGCCTCAAAACAGCCCTGCAACAAAAGTATTATTCTCTTCATTATATGAATAAGATGATTGAAAGTTGAGATGGTAGTTGACCCAAGTTAATAGAAGTGTATAGCCAAGATATAAACCCATGTTTGTCTCCAAAGCCAGTGCTCTTAAAATATACTTTTTTCTTTTTCATAAATAATGTACTTATGAAACATCAGCAAAAGCAATATGTAAAATAAAGTAGCAAACCCACAGTACAGTATTGTCCACTGTCCTCTCAGCTCTGATAGAAATACAGTGTGAGACATATGTAATTTGAAATTTTTCTAAGAGCTACACATGTTAAAAGTTCAGATGAAAGAGATGAAATTAGTAGTGTATTTTATTTAGCCAATGTATTTAAAATACTATCATTTCAATATATAGTCAATATAATAAATTATAATGAGATATTTTACAGGTTTTTTTTTTTATTACTGAGTTTTCTGTGTTTGCTGTGGAGGTTATTCTTACAGCACATCTCAATTCGGACCAGCCATATTTCAAGTGCTCAATAGCCACATGTGGTCAGTGGCTACATTGTTGGACACCCAAGCTCTAACAAATGAATTCTGTGTGTGTGTATGTGTGTATATATGTGTGTATGTATAGGTTTAACTGTTTTCTTTGGAGAAGGAAAAAGACTCTTTGATTTTTCTGTAACTCTTTTTAAAAAAGGAAATAAGAATTTGCCCGCCAAGCTTATTTAGAACAATAATGCAGAGGTGAGGAAAATACTGAGGGAAACACATTTTACCTCCTAAAATAGTAATACCCTTGACTACCTTATAGATATATGAAGGAATCCCAGTACTAAATTGTTGGGGAGCACTCCCCCTAGGAGGAAAAGCTCTTCACAAGTAAGTTTCTTGGCATTTAGCACATTTGCTTCACCTGTACCAAAAAAAACATGCACATTTTTTTTACAGTGATCAATAGAGGACTTGTAATATGGACATTTAATGTTATTTATTCCATTCTTTACTAGCCTTGAGTATAATCATCTTTTAAGGGTAAAACCACTTTTATTTAAAGCATCATGATCTGTTATGAAGTAAAAGTATTAAATAAGAAAAGGATATCAGTTGCATTATTGTAATTCCAGTAACTTTTTTTTTTTTTTTTTAAATCTTCAGGGAGTTGGAAACTCAACTATTGGAACAATGTACTGTTGACACAGGTGCTGCTAAAGAACAGAGCCTTCCCTCTGTGATGGGTAAAATCATTATAAACTTTGAGTGGTTTACATTCCCTTTTCGTTCAACTCATTCCCCGCCCCCCCATTGCATAGCTATTCTCTTTTTCTCACATCACTCAGATGACATGGCTCCAATTATAAGGTCATCATTGAGCTGTTAATCACCAAATCCAGTAGTTGAATTTTACTCATTCTTTCCAGAACTTTTGACATTATGGATTATCATATACTCTTTTTAAAAAAATTTTATTGAAGTATAGTTGAATTACAATGTTAATTTCTGCTGCATGGCAAAGTGACTCAGTTATACATATCTATACTTTTTTTATATTCTTTTCCATTATGGTTTATCACAGGATATTGAATGTAGTTCCCTGTGCTCTACAGTAGGACCTTGTTGTTTATCCATCCTATATATAATAGTTTGCATTTGGATTATCATATACTCTTGATATTATCTCTTCCCTTGGGTTTCAGGACTTTTCTTCCTTTATGGTTTTCTCTTATTTCTCCAAGTATTCCTTCTTAATTTCCTCTGCTCTTGCTTTCTCTGCTGATATTCTTCTAGGGATTTATTTTTTGTTCCTTTTTTTCCTCCTACTGTCTTTTTAAAAGTGATCTTATGTGTTCCCATAACTTCAGCTACATCAGTATGCTGTTGATTCTTAAGTGTATCACTGGGCCCAATCCTTCTTCTAAACTTCATATTCATATTTCCAATTGATTATTAGATATAAACTAGGCATCCCTCTCAGCACCTCAAACTTAAGACTTTCAGAAGTAAATAGATGATCTCTTTCCCTAAATTCATTTTAACAAATCATGGTTAGATAAAGCTAATATCTTACTGAGCTCCCATTTTAGATAACTGGGAGTTTATCAGTCCTTTCAATTCTCCCTCAGAAATCTCTTTTTCATCTCTTTTTTTCTGTCCTCCACAACACAGAACATCTGAAAACAAAGACGTCAACTAGGCCCTCATTGCTTCTTGCTTGGATTATTACAGGAGCCTACTTTTTGGACCCATTTAGTCTATTTCACACTGTTGGCAGGAATAACTTTCACAAAATTAATCTGATTACATTGCTCTTTTGCTTGAGAATTTTTGCTGGCCCCCACAGGTTAAAATCCAAATTATCTGTTTGATATGTATGTTTCTTCACAATCCGACTTCATTCTACCTCTTAGCTTTAACTACTAAACTCAACCCTTTGCACCTTATTTCAGCTACAGTAAATTTCATACATCTTCCTGGCACCATTGTTCTTCGACAACCCTGTGCCTTCATTTATACTATTTCTTTACCTGGGATGTTTTTCTTTACCTATTTGGGTTTTTGATCCCCCTACATGACTCAACTGAAAGGTCATCTTAATTGTGAAACCTTCCTCATTTTCCCTAAGCAGAATAAATCACTCCCCTCTCTGTTACACCCTCAGCAGTGTTTATTATAGTACATATCACAGCCTTATTTACCTGATAACTGTTTCCCTCAATAGACTTTGAGAATCCCTGTCTTACTTATTTTTCAAGTGCCTGGGCACTGAATAAATGTTGGAGAGAGAAAGCTGGGTTGTTAGGACATTTATCTTTGCATATGTTGTTTTCCTGTTGTTCTTTAGGTAGTTAAGATAATAGCACATTCTTCATCCTGTAGATCAGATTATTATTTTTCTATTCCAGATAAACTTTGTTACCTTTTTAGTATATCATGATGACAGTTAGTTAATAAAAGATATCCAAAGATAATAAGTTTAGTGTAGCATCCCAAGTTTGTTTTCTTTTTTTTTTTTTTTTGTGGCCACACCACAGCATGCGGGATCTTAGTTCCCTGACCAGGGATCGAACCCATGTCCCCTGCAATGGAAGCGTGGAGTCTTAACCACTGGACCATCAGGGAAGTCTCCCAGATGTTTTTAATAAAGCTCTTCACTAAAACTATGACATTTCCTTAAAATTCTAAACTGTATGTTCTCGGACACCCCTTTCTTTAACCAACTGTCTTGGACTCTGATTCTAATCTTTCCCTCTCATATGCCCCAAAAGTCTTGAGTCTGCAATCCTAATAATTGAGGAATTAAATCATATCCCTGTTTGCTGAAGGATCCACTTAGGAGGATCAGAAATGCAAATGTATTTTAAATATCTCTTGTCGAGGTCCTTAGCAAAGATTAGATATAAGTCTTACATATACTGGGATATCCTTAAGTGAACTTTGAATGAGCCTCTTTCATTTAGTATTTAGAACCTAGTTCAAAAAAGAATGAATATACTACCTTAAAACTTACAAAGACTAACCTAAGTACATTGATTTGAAAAGTGTACAGTTGAAAAGTAAATTATATATAAAATATTATACTACTTCTTCTCCTAAATTAGCTGAAATTTAAATATGATTTTTCAAAGCCAGAGCCAGTGAATGCCTCTTATTTCTACTCCCCTTTTGCAAAGTTTAAATGGCTGTGATTATTTCCTAAGATTGAAAAGCCCCTTCCCAAAGCACCATCTACGCCCAGCTAAAATAAGCCCTTTGTTTTGAAGCCTGCCTTCCATGTTGCCTAAAGAAAACTGTTTTTCATATTACCAAATGTCTCTGGCACATGTTGGAATTTATTTGAATATTCCTAGAGAGAGTGTAGCACATGTGAAAAGTTATGGTTTTTAGCACTTATTCTTAAATTTGTAGGTTCTTACAATCTAGTTACATTTCTCTTATCTGTTCATAGCCAGGTTTAAATCATTTTGGAAATCTTTATCCCCCTGTGAGATAAATTTTAACATTTAACAATAGGAGTCTTCAAACTTTTTGATCACACACTGGCCGCATCAGTAAAAAAATTTTGAGCATGTACCTGCAATACATATTATGTCTATATTTATTTATAAACTATTTGTGTATCATTATTACTGTATTACAAAACACAAAGGTAAGAATTTGGAAAGGACAATATAATAAAGGTAAAATAATAATTCTCAAGTCATACTTACTAATGGTAAATTTTTTTTGCTCCCTCTCAGAAAAGCAATGTGATTAAATATTGTTTCTTATTTTTTAAATGTTATGGCTTAACATTTTGAAAGTGTGGTTTTAATTTTATCTTAATTCTTAGCTTCAGTAGCTGTCATAACGTAAAGACGTAGCTAACAAGATATGTAGCTCCAGATGGAAGAAGTGCCTGATTACCCTTATTAAATCATGATTCCTTTTGTAGCTATAAATTTCTATCTTCATTAATATAAATAATTTGTTCTTACAGATCAATCAGAATATTTTTACATACTTAACAATGAGTTTAAAATTCTGAGTTTAGAAGATTCTAAACTTAGAAAACTTTGTTTCTGAGTCTGACTTGGAAAACTAGATTTATTGGCAACAAAATCACTAACAGTGGTAACATATGCAAATATTATCTTCTAAAGTCATCCTGTATTATATAGGTTTCTTTGAATAGGTACTTTTCTCACTCATTTTTAAAAATGTCACATTTACCTTGAAAAAAAAGTCTGTGTGTGATCCTTTTTACAAATATGTATTAGGTTAGCATATCACTGACAGTCATTTATTATCACAGAAAAGATAAGCAAACTTGAAACTTCACTTTTTGTAAAAGAAAAGTAAATAGCTCATGTTTAAGCCCTACCATTTCTTCTAGGTACTTTAACACAGATAACCAGCAAATTTTTTTATGGTAGAAAATATTTTCTTGGTCAGTTCCTATCTACTGCCAATTATTCTATGATATTTTTAAGGTCTTATTTTTATCAAATTTATGAGTATTAGTGACATTCTTCAGCACCTTGTGCACATCTGGCTTCAACTTCTGTGCTTTGGCTTGGCTTCCAATGCTGAAGTTGCTTCCCTAAAAGCAAAGCTGATTTTTTTATTTGGCTTTTAAAAAATCATGGTACTTTTAAATTTTTTTTAGGTTGCTGAAATGGAAAATGGAAATGTGAATGCAATTTTACAGACTGTTTCTGCTTATAAAGTTCTGTAGTTCTAAATAAAAATTTCTGTTTTAGGTTCAATTCCAGAAGGTATCTTGGAGGACGTTAAAGGTAAACTAAGTTCCCATTTTTGTCCCCTTCATCATTAAATATTCATTTGGATGGCAAGTGTTTCTAAGTATTTACACAGGTATAAAATATATTAAATTCATAATGTAATATCCTAAAAATATTTAACATTTAGGCTATGGAATAATGTAAATAAAATTTTGGTTTTTCTTCAGATTTATGGAAGCTTTTGGTGTTACTTTTTTTTTTTTTTTTTTTTGGCCACACCATGTGGCTTGTGAGATCTTAGTTCCCCAACCAGGCACTGAACCCAGGCCCTCGGCAGTGAAAGTACAGAGTCTTAACCACTCGACCACCAGAGAATTCCCTTTTGGCATTACTTTTGATGTATTATTGAAGAAACTTCTCAATGATAGATAGAGTATAGAGAGTTACTAGGGAATTAGTAGTTTTCACAGTATGAATTAACAGTTACATTGCTTATGAAAGCCACTGATTTTATGTTGTTTAGCATTTTTTTAAACTCTCGTATTTTAAAGGTCATTTTTATAAGGTCAGTCATTTTACTGACTTCAGAAATTCTACAGTTGGATGAAGTATATTAGATTCATTTTAATAAGATATATTACTTCTCCTTTGCTAGAGTGTATTTTTATGATAATGTTTAAATTGAGTTTTCTGGTATTTCGATTCACTAAAAGGAAAAGCAGTTAAACTATAATGTAATGTTCTTTATTACTGAAAGTGTCATGTAAAATTAATACTCTAGAATATTTAATAGATAATTAGACAATAATGGATTTTAGAGTTAAATGGGACCTGGAGATAATCTGGTACAATTGGGCCCTTGAAATATTAAATGATTTGTTCAGTGTCACACAATAGGTAGGGTTAGACCTAGGGCTGCAAAATGGATCTTGTTTTTCATTATATTGCTTACTTAATGTTGTATAATTCCCTAAAATCTCTTCAGTTATTATGAAATTTCAGTCATTTGTACACGCTTATTGCAAAAGCTCAAATAATACAGAAATATCTCAAGTGAAATAAATAGTTTCCCTTTCGTTCTTCCAGTCCTATCCCCCATGATGTAACAGTTGATAATTCCTTGGAATGTTTCTTTCCATATAGCTTCCATCTTGTGAAAAGATGTTTAACTTTCCCATTACCCAGGGAAACATCAGATTGGCAAAAATTTGAAAGATAAACATTTAGTATTCATGAGATTATGGGGAAATTAATATATTGCTATTAGTAAGAATTGAAAACTAACCTTTTTGGAAAGCATTCTGGCATATATATAAAAGTTGAAAAGTGTGCATCCTATCAAGAGGGTATGTTGAATGAAGTTTGGCGACTTCATAATAAGGAGTATCATATAGCTTTTATTTATTTATTTGTTTTATAAAATATTTATTTAATTTTTGGCTGCGTCGGGTCTTAGTTGCGGCACACAGGATCTTTTGTTGCGGCGTGTGGGTTCTCTCTAGTTGTGGTGCACAGGCTTAGTTGCCCCTGCATTGCAAGGTGGATTCTTAACCACTGGACCACCAGCGAAGTCCCACCATATAGCTTTTTAAAAGGAGAAGCTAGATGTATTGATTTGGAAGGATATCCATAATGTATTAAGGGAAAAAGCATGTTGCTGAATAATATGTACAGTAGGAGCCCGTTTCTATTAAAAACAAATATGCAATACGTACACATACTCTTGCACGCTCATTTATATTAGTTACTTATGTAGTACCTACATTTTTTTCAATTATTTTAAAATCCTTAAGTGTAATTTATCTGTTCTTGGATTTTTAATTCAGTGAATTTGGTTTCCTTAAAGAAGAACACCTTCATATGCCAAGTATGTAAGATGTTGAAGTCTAAGTATTTACATTGCTTAGTTATGAGAACTTAAAGTATAAAATATGTAAGTAACTTGAGCACGTAGCTTACTGTCTAGCATATTAGCATATTGTAAACTCTTTTTTTTTAATTGAAGTATAGTTGATTTACAGTGTCTCAGGGTACAGCAAACTGATTCAGTTATGTATATTCTTTTTTTTTTTTCGGCCGTGCCATGTGGTCTATGGGATCTTAGTTCCCCAACCAGGGATCAAACCCATGCATTGGGAGCACAGAGTCTTAACCACTGGACTGCCAGGGAAGTCCCCAGTTATATATATTCTTTTTCAGAATCTTTTCCATTATAGGTTATTACAGGATTTTATTGAATATAGTTTCCTGCACTATACAGTTCTTGGCATATTGTAGATTCTTAACAAATATATTTTGAATTAGTAAACGAAAAGAATTTTGTATAAGTTTATGTCAGCATGTTTTGCAAGTCATTAACCAAATCATTAGATTTCTTGCTCTCAACATCAATTTTTTAAAATTAACTAATTAATTAATATATTTATTTTATTTATTTGGCTGTGTTGGGTCTTCATTGCTGTGCATGGGCTTTCTCTATTTGCGGTGATCGGGGGCTACTCTTCATTGCAGTGCTCTGGCTTCTCTGCAGTGCCTTCTCTTGTGGTGGAGCACGGGCTCTAGGTGCACAGGCTTCAGTAGTTGTGGCATGCGGACTCTTAGAGTGCAGGCTCAGTAGTTATGGTGCACGGGCTTAGTTGCTCCGTGGCATGTGGGATCTTCCCGGACCAGGGCTGGAACCCATGTCCCCTGCAATGGCAGGCGGATTCTTAACCACTGACCCACCAGGGAAGTCCCTCAACATCAATTTTGTCTCTACTTGAAAATTTTTATTCCTTACCTATTTCTGAAAATAATTTGCACCCGCTTATTATAAAAAGTACTTTGCAACAGAAATAATCTTTAAAAGAATAAATGTTCAGGGACTTCCCTGGTGGCACAGTGGGTAGGACTTCGCGCTCCCAATGCAGGGGGCCTGGGTTCGATCCCTGGTCAGGGAACTGGATCCCACATGCATGCCACAACTAAGAGTTCACATGCCACAGCTAAGGAGCCCACCTGCCACAACTAAGACCCAGTGCAACCAAATAAATAAATAAATATTTAAAAAAAGAATAAATGTTCAAAGTGAAAAAAAAGAAGATATAGTGTGCAAGAGGGAGAAAATAATCATGCCAGAAAACCCTAAACTAAGGAGTGTTACTGTAACTAAGACCAAAATTTAGCTTTGTGTTCTGACCAACCAACATTTTTAAAAAAGAATAGGATAGATAAATAAGATATAAATCAATCTGGTTCAAAGAGATATGCTGTTCAATTAGAATGGCTACATTTTCATGATGCTAAAATTTATTTTTTTATGGTACTCTTTATACAAGGAATATCAAAGAACCTAAGTTTCCTCAAATGTGGTTTTTTTTTTTTAATGTGGCTTTGTGGAAGATGAACATGGAACATGTCTATGATTCCTCAGTGAATGAAAAGTTTTTTGTATGTGTATAAATTGTCATAAACTAACTAAAGACAGAGATAGTTTATAAAATTGGAAGGAACAAGGTGATTAACATGTTCACTTGAATAGAATTGTTTTAACTGGGACATTGATTCAATCACAAACCATAAGAATGTCTCCTTTTCTTTTAAGTGCGCACTTGCTTTGTTAGTGATCTGAAGCGTGGACTAAAAATCCAAGCAGCAAAATTTAATATTGATGGGAATACTGAGGTAAGCTAAAAATAAATGTATATTCTTTTTTTCAGAGGTTGTAATTTGTATACTTATGCTTATGATATTTATATTTCAGCGTCCCTCACCACCCCCAAATGTTGACTACCCATTAGATGGAGAGAAGATTTTACATGTCCTTGGATCAATCAGGTTAGACCTTAATTTTTATGAGCAAAATAATGAACTAAAATAAATTTTTGGCCTTAATATTTGTATAAGCCTTTAGTATCGTTGATTTAATAATTATGTGTTTTTCATTAAGCCTCATCATTCATGATTATTATTATTCAACTTTTTAATGTTTTTAAACTTAAAAAAAAATTTTTTTCTGTTCTTCAAAGTAATTCAGAATCAACCATTCTTTGAGATGGAGAATAAAGTATGATACTTTAAAACAGGATTCATCAAACTTTTTCTGTAAAGGACCAAATGGTAAATACCTTAGGATTGGTGGGCCATATGGTCTCTGTTGCAGCTACTCAGCTCTACAGTTGGAGTGCAGAATCAGCCATAGGCAATGTGTAAATGAGTGAGCATGACTTGTGTTCCAATAAAACTTTATTTGCAAAAACAGACAGTGGGTTGGATTTGGCTTGCAGGCCATAGTTTGCTGCTTTAAAACATTGTCTTGTTAGAAAGAATGCATTCTTCCAAATATACTAAATCTTTAGGACCAGTTAGTAATTCACCTTTTTATTATTCATTATTCCGTCTGATGATGCAATATAAGTTGTCAAGGACTTACATGATTATATTGGTAACAATGTAATTTTTGTTTATACCCAAGCTATATAAAATTTGTATTATAAAAGTTTCATCTGTAAAATATTAGGTCAGAAGATGCCCAGAGAAGAATTATATAAATATAGAATATCCTGTTAGATTTTGAGATAATTAACATAGAGGTTGAGATACTAGAAGGATGAACATAAATATATGGATGTTAAAGATAGTAGGTTGGGGAAACAAAAAAGTGAGAATGTAACACTTTTTGGTAGTAAGTTTTTATCGTTTTACCTTTTATTTAAGTTATATTCACTAATTTACTGTGTAAAAATTTCTCCTGATTGTTTAGTGGAGCCTAGAATAAGAGAAGAAGAAAATAAGTATTTATTTTCTACTATAATATTTCATTGCTTAAGTGATAATTGTTAAATTATGTCATTTCAATATCGAATTAACTGACAAAGATTTGGAAAAAGAAAACTGATGCTTTGTGAATATTTAGCTCAACTGATAGAAGCAAAAGTATGCAGGCATAGAGGCAAGTGGCTAACTAACTATGAGTGAGTGAGTGTTCAGCATACTGTAGACCTCAGTATACTGTACTAATGAAATCGACAGTTAGGAAGTAGGTTGAATATCAGGAAGAGAATTTTATGTTTTGAAAAAGGTTCAAAAAAACTTAAAAGTAGTATGCATAGTATGGTCCCAGTTTTACTTTAAAAGATATTGTATGTATATGTATATTTATACGTATAGTTTTATATTGCATTAGTTAGGGTTCAGTTTGGTTACCAGTTACACAAACCTGAAAATAGTGGCTTCAACAAGATAAAATTTGTCTATCATTTAAAAGAAGTTCAGAAGTAGATAGTCCAAGGATGGTATGATAACTGCCAGCAGTGACCCAAGCTTCCTTCCACCTGTCATCTTTGAGGTGTAGCCCTTGTCCTTGGGTTCCAGGGTGGTTGGTGGAGTTAGCTACTGCATCTGTGTTTCAAGCATGCAGTCCTAGGAAGGAAAAGAGAAAAATGCTTCCTCTCCTTTTAAAGGAGACTTTCTAGTAGTCCTACATACTACTTTTGCCTCCATCTCATTGTCTGGTACTTAGCTATATCTAGCTGCAAGGGAGGCTGATAAATACAGTGTTTCAACTGGGGAGGGGCATTGCATCCAGCTTATAGGAGTTTTATCTTTTTTTTATTTTCAAATAATTACAGATTCACAGGAAGTTGCTAAGGTAATATAGAGAGGTCCCATGTACTCTTCACCCAGTTTCTCCCAATGGATACATCTTACGTAACTATAATACAATATCAAAACCAGTAAATTGGCATTGGTGCAATATGTATATTATTGTTCTGTGTAATTGTATCACATGTAGATTTCCATAATCAGCACCACCACAATCAAGATATAGAACTATTCCATCACAACAAAGATCTTCCTTGTGCTACCAAAAATAACCCTAATAGTTCTATATCTTTTAATTTGAAAATGAACAGGCACATGAATATTTTATTAGGCAACTAGCCATCTTTGCCATGTATTGTTTTTAAAAACAAAGAAATACTTTGGGCTGGGTGGGGGAGGGTGTTGTTTGATTTTAAATCTGTTGTATCACTACTGATCTGCTTGTTGAATTCTACCAACTATTACAGAATTCCGCTCCTTTTCTGTTATTAGGTTTAAGGTGGACAAAATATTTGTAAATCTATACATAATAATAGTTATAGCTAGTACTTAGGGAGTACCTCCTATGTGCCAGGCACTGTTCTATTAACTCATTGAATCTCTATCGCAACACCTGTGAGGCAAGTGCTATTATTTTTCTCATTTACAAATGCAAACACCTTGTGTTTTAACCATTACTCTACATTAATATAGTACTGGTACCTAAAAATATGTCAGTAGAACTAATGGTATGTACTATGTCATATTATATGATGCCAACAAAACACTCTCTTTTTAATCTCATTAGAGATTCGGTTGTGGAAATCCTTTTTGAACAAGATAATGAAGAGAAATCAGTTGCCACTTTAATATTGGATTCCCTTATGCAGGTACTTTTATTTTGTAAAATGTTTCAATTTATGAATACAGCCCTTTTTAGAGAAATTTTAAAAATCATATTGTCTGTATTTTTACTTTTAGCCATTAGTTACATTTTTTAGCTTTTATGTGAAGTTTTATAGTTAATTAGTTTTACTTTGGCACTTATATATGGTACCCTCAACATTTCAAACCCAGGGTAATATGTTGTATAGACACATAATGCATTTTTTCCATGACAACGATAACAGATTTTTATTTTGTACCTAGTATGGCTTGTAGTTTCTTCGAATGCAGGTTTGTGTAGTATTAAGTTTTTCATTCCACAAGGTATATGTCTCTTTTGTTTAATGACTGTGGGACCATAGAACTCCTGTGAAATACTATCACTTTGAGAGATATTGTCTACGTCTATGGCTCTACTTGGGGACTTTATGAAAAACATAACGTCATTGAAGGACTGTAACATTCCTGATGCTTAGAGAGAACTGATGTGGAAACATAATTTTTCTAAGAATGTTATCTTCCCACTCGATAACTGGCTCTGGATATAGTGGATATAGTACCTTAGAAAAATTAGGTTTCCACATGTTTTCCTTACTAAAAAAGAAACGAGAAGTTATTTCTTCTCATGTTCTTTGCTCAGCTCAGTCATTCTACCCTGAAACTGAGAATACTCCCATATTACTACTGTATTCCCTGTGGAATTTAAAAGTCTACACTATTAGCTTTTTAAATCTTTAAGGATTTATATAAGTACATGGTAATATTATCATGGGGTTTATTTTATTTTATTTTATATTTTTGTGGTACGCAGGCCTCTCACTGTTGTGGCCTCTCCCGTTGCAGAGCACAGGCTCCGGATGCGCAGGCTCAGCGGCCATGGCTCACGGGCCCAGCCGCTCCACGGCATGTGGGATCTTCCCAGACCAGGGCACGAACCCGTGTCCCCTGCATCAGCAGGTGGACTCTCAACCACTGCGCCACCAGGGAAGCCCTCATGGGGTTTATTTGCCACCTGAAAAACTCTTGTTAAAGAAACCTTGCTGTGGCCCTTTTTGGGGGGTGGGATGAATTAGGAGATTGGGATTGACATATATACACTAATATTATAAAATAGATAACTAATAAGAACCTGCTGTGTAGCACAGGGAACTCCACTTAGCTGTACAGCAGAAACTAACACAACATTGTACAACAATTATACCCCAATTAAAAAAACACAAAGAAAAAAAATAAAAGGGCTTCCCTGGTGGCGCAGTGGTTAAGAATCCTCCTGCCAATGCAGGGCACACAGGTTCAAGCCCTGGTCTGGGAAGATCCCACATGCCGCGGAGCAACTAAGCCCATGCATCACAACTACTGAGCCTGCGTGCCACAACTACTGAAGCCCACACGCCTAGAGCCTGTGCTTCGCAGCAAGAGAAGCCATTGCAATGAGAAGACCACACACTGCAACGAAGAGTAGCCCCCACTTGCCACAACTAGAGAAAGCCCACACACAGCAGCGAGGACCCAGTGCAGCCAAAGATAGATAGATAGGTAGATAAATAAATAAGATAAATAAATAATTAATTAAAAAAAGAAACCTTGCTGTGGCCCTTTTTTGTAATACAAATGATCACCTAATAATCTGTTTGTTTTCTTAAATTCAATCAAGCATTATTTATAGTTAATTCTTTTTTTTCTTTCTATTTAATAACAGTGCCCAATAGACACTAGGAAGCAACTAGCGGAGAATTTGGTAGTCATAGGTGGCACGTCTATGTTGCCAGGATTCCTCCACAGACTACTTGCAGAGATAAGGTATTTGGTAGAAAAACCAAAATATAAAAAAACACTTGGCACCAAGACGTTCCGAATTCATACTCCACCTGCAAAGGCTAATTGTGTAGCCTGGTTGGGAGGTAAGAATTTCTTTTTTTTCTTTTTTGTTTTTTGTTTTTGTTTATGTTTTTGTTTTGTCCATACCACGTGGCTTGCGGGATCTTAGTTCCCCAAAAAGGGATCAAATCCAGGCATCCCAGCAGTGGAAGTGTGGAATCCTAACACTGGACCACCAGGGAATTCCCACGAATTTCACTTTTAAAAATAATGATTATATAGTAATTGGTTCCTGAATGACATTACTAATGGTTATATTAGAATAGATGATTCATTGTTCGAAATTGTGTACTTAGTAAACTAATAGAACTATTAAATAATTTTCTTTGAACATTTACTTTTCCTTAAATTATGTTTTTTTTTAATTATTAGTTTTCAGAATTATATACTTATTTCTCATCATTTGCACTTCTATTTTTTCAGTGAACTCTGTCCAATTAAAGTCATCCCACATAATGATAGTGATAGCTATGCATTTATTTTAATTATGCTACCATTGCTTAAAACACTTGTTTTAATTCCTTACAAAGCTAATTTGTACGTCATATATGAAAATTGATCTCTTTATTTTATAATTACACTATATTATGTGACTGAGTTTATTGAATGTTTTAGGAAATGATAGTTTTATTGAAATATGGAAATAGCCTAATAAAGAGAGTACTTGGAAGAGAGAACAATCATGGATGTGTATATTTGTGTAAGTTCTGGTATGTGTCTTATGATGCAGTTACAGCTCACAGGTATCAGGATCATTTAGAGAGAAAAACCAAGTCTTGAGATTTTAAATTGACACGTATTATATTTCTTGTAAAGTAGAATTTGGTCAAAATGTAATTTTGATCTAGCAAGAGTGGATTTAGTCACTAAGTTATTTTTTTGAAACTGCCTTGTGGGTCTTTATAAGGTCTTCAGCATAGCTTCTTAGGATATTATGGTTGGCTTATTGAGTTTTGCACTGCTGTTTTTTTACTGACATATAATCTTAGAGTGTGGCAAAGAAAACTAAGATTATTATTTATTGTGTTTACACAGAGTTGAAAATACTTTCCACCTTACTCTACCTCACTCTACCTGCATTTAAACACAGTAATACTTATCATTTTCACTATAATCTAGTTTAGGCCATTTAAGTTATTTTCAACACAGGAGTTATGGCTTACCCTGTTTTTCAAAATACAGGATATAGAACAACTTAACCGGAATTAATTGGAAGACTGTGAATATGCATTACTGAATTTTACCTATTCTCTCTTGTCATATAATGAAGTGGATGTATGTGTACATAAAATTTTCCAGTAAAAGTTTTCATAGCAGCTATAAAAATATGTTTACCACACAGGAGCTATTTTTGGAGCACTGCAAGACATACTTGGGAGCCGTTCAGTCTCAAAGGAATATTATAACCAGACAGGCCGTATACCTGATTGGTGTTCTCTTAATAACCCACCTTTGGAAATGATGTTTGATGTCGGGAAGGCTCAACCACCTCTGATGAAGAGAGCATTTTCCACTGAGAAATGAAAGTTTGATTAAAATTCAGCTTTGCTTCATTTCAAATATCTCATCAATTACAAGCAAACTGTACAAAGTATATAGGATGGTGTTAGAGACGACTTTAGTAGAAGTGAAAGCGTTTCTGTAATTATACTTCACATTAGTATTTAATCATTTTGCCTTTGGTGTAATGGTAGCTGATGCTTATTGAAATTAGTTGTATTTATATCAATAAACTATAGTAAAGCAGTTAATTTTGGAAGTTTGTTACATAGTTCATTTTTCAAAAAGAATAAAAACATTGTCCCTCCACAATTCACATCATCTGTCCTGGGCATTGGAGACTTCATTAATTTCATTGTGTTCAATAATTATTTAAAGAATAATGTTACCATTTCCAGTTATTTCAAATATTAACATGGGTTTGTGTCTTAAAATCCTTTTGTTTTGATGTTTGTGTCCATGTTATAATAATGCTACTTTTGGGCTGAGAATGTTGGGTAGCATAGTTAAGCATTTGGTAAGTAAAATGGGGAAATGTTCACTTTTTAACTTTACAGTTTATTTTATGAATTTCTAAGAAAAAACATCTCATTTTTATGCACAGATACTCATTTTATGCATTTTTATGAAACTGCTTTATAAACATGTATTCATAATGTCTTTAATCTTCTCTTTTGTGCTTTTTATCTTCTAAGGCAGGGGTTCTTTGAAATATGTATTCAGTCATTTAATTTTTATTTTTGTTTGTTTTTCTTCCTTTGTTTTTAATGAACTGCCTCTTACTAGAATTTTGCTGGTTTCATTCTTTCTAAGTACCTGTGAAGATGGGGAATATATGCATATGTATGCTCATAGTCCTGAAGACCGAGTATGAATTTATACATTTTCTAGACTATATATCCCAAGTCCACTTTTACTCATAGTTTAATCATTTTGATTGTCCTTTTTCTGGATCCTTCCTACTTTTGCTATATGCTTTATGTATGAAGATACCAACACCAAGTCACACTTGAAAGAGCTGGTTCCTGGCATTAAGAACAGGAAAGGATTGGGGCTTCCCTGGTGGCACAGTGGTTGAGAATCTGCCTGCCAATTCAGGGGACATGGGTTTGAGCCCTGGTCTAGGAAGATCCCACATGCTGCGGAGCAACTAAGCCTGTGCGCCACAACTACTGAGCCTGCACTCTAGAACCCGCGAGCCACAACTACTGAAGCCTGTGCACCTAGAGCCCGTGCTCCACAATAAGAGAAACCACCGCAATGAGAAGCCCAGGCACCGCAACAAAGAGTAGTCCCCACTTGCAACAATTAGAGAACGCCCGCGTGCAGCAACGAAGACCCAACGCAGCTAAAAATAAAATAAATATATTAAAAAAATAGGATTCATTTGTGTGTGTGTGTGTGACTTTTTAAAATACTTCTAGCTCTACTTTGTCACCATGTAGTACTACTTTAGTAGCCCCAAACTAGGATTCATTCAGTATTTATTGACTCTCTGCTGTGTACCTAGTATAGTTTTAGATTCTATAACTGCTGCAACAGGAAGACATGGACCTTTGCCCTTAGAGGGGTTACAGGTTAGCAGAAGTGGATGTGTACACAGGTGACGATACAAAACAGTGTGGTGTGTGCCATAAAGGGATCAATTGCTTACTGCTGATGTAGTTCTAACCAGGGAGCCAAGGAAGCCTTCATAGAGGAGGCTTTTGACCTTGTTCCTGAAGGATGAGGAGAATTTCAATAACGGGGGGTTACTCCAGGCTATGTGAACTGAATTCTCGACAAAAAATCTTAAAGCATTGCATTGAGATTAGGCATTGCAAATTATAATTTAGGATTAAATCACAACTTGAAAGCCATATTAAACCAATGAGTAAAACTATGAAAATTCAGTTTTACCATCCAGTTTCCCAATATATTCATTCCTAAAGTGAGACCCCTCTGTCCTCTGGGACTTACTGCTTTCCACAGCACCCTTTCCCCCAAGGTAGTGATCTTTCCCATAAGCACATTATCTGTAACTGAGGCACTTACAATTTCACCTTGTATTTGTTTCTATACAGGTTTTATCTTCCTTTCTGGAATATAAGTTCCATAAGAACAAAGCTCCATTTCTTAACTTTGAAACCAACCAGTGGGATGGCCAGGAATAGGTGTACTCATTGTCAGTTTTATGGATTCAGTATTTTATTAACATCTCTTGTAGTAAACATAAAATTGTCTTTTGTAGAATTCAGATTATTTATTAGAAGATTTTCATTATTGAATAATACAAAATATAAGCTGAAACATAGCTTTATAGAAAGCTATAAAGCGGCAGACACCCAGTGGCTGAGGTTAAGGAATGGAGACCTCTTTTAAGGGTTGAATTGTATGCCCCAGAGAGATATGTTGAAGTCCTAACTCCTAACACCTGTGAATGTGGCCTTACTTGGAAATAAAGTCTTTGCAGATGTAATCAAATTAAGATGGGGTTATTAGGGTGAGCCCTAATCAGGCACTATGACTGGTGTCCTTATACAAAAAGGAAAATGCCATGTGAGACAGAAACACAAGGAGAAAGCATGTAACAACGGAGGCAGAGATTGGAGTTAGGCACTTGCAAACCAAGGAACACCAAGGGTTGCTGATGACAGCAGAAAGCTAACAGAAGCAAAGAACAGATTCTTCGAGAAACTGAGAGCATGACTCTGCCAACACCTTGATTTCAAGCTTCTAGCCTCCAGAATTGTGAGACAATACATTTCTTTTAAGTAACTCAGTTTGGGGTACTTGGTTTATGGCAGCCCTAGGAAACTAATACACCCTTCTTAATTCACTAATTCAACACATACTTACTGAACATCTGCCAGATACTAATTTAGGTGCTTGAGATACATTTGTGAGTGAAGACAAAAATCCTGCCTTTGTGGACCAACATTCCAAGGGTGTGGGTGAAAGTGAAGAGAGGTAATAATAAAAGAAGATGATACCTTCTATAGAAAAAGTAGTGTAGGATAAAGTGGATGGTGGGGTAGTTGCCAATTAGGGTGATTGTGGTTGGGCTTATAGAGACTCAAAGACAAATTAGGCAAGTGTGACATAATAAATATATATTTGGTGTCTGCCCCTAGTTTCTGACACAGAGCTCCTAAAATCCTTGTCAATTCCTGTGTGATGGGGGTGTTAGGAGCATCTTACACAGAGCTTCTAAATCCCTTGGAATTTCCTGAGTAATAGGAGTGTCTTGTTCTAATGAGGCAACTCTTGGAGGGCTCCTGGATGACTTATGGATGAGGTCTGGTCGCCAGAAAGTCTAAGTCATGATTAGAAACAGAACTTGGAAATTGATCAATAACTGATCATGCCTGTGTGATGAAGCCTCCATAAAAATCCCTAAAATACAGGGTTCACAGAGCTTCCAGGATGGGGAACATATTCAGGTGCTGGGAGAGTGCCATGCCAAGGAGAGGATGTGGGAGTTCCATGCTCCTTCCCCATACCTTGCCCTATGCATCTCTCCCATTTGGCTGCTCCCGAGTTGTATCCTTTATAATAAAGCAGGAATAAGTAAACTGTTTTCCGGAGTTCTGTGAGCCATTCTAGGAAATTAACAAACCTCAGGAGAGATTGTGGGAACCCCTGATTTATAGTGGGTTTGTCACAAGTGGGGAGGCCTGGACTTGGAATTGGCATCTCACAGAACCATTCACTTTAGACAAGTTGGTCCCTGTCCAACTCAAAACACCAAACATCATCCTCTCCTGCTAAATGAGTGACTTTACCAGTTTCAGCGTTATCCCTCCTTTAGTCTGCTTTCCCTATAGGTAAGATTTATTTAGATGATAGAATTGCCCTTGCTTTCTGAGAACACCCAATCCAGAAGGAACCCTCCGCAAAATTCCACAACTATAGCCCCAATCCTATAATAGGTTCTTTCTAACTCTCTCTTACTGAGACACCCCACAGGTCTCCCTCGCTGCAAGGTTTTTTTTTTTTTTTTGGCTGAAGGGCATTGTCAGGTTTAAGAGATGGGAGGAGAGGAATGTGACCTTAGGCGACTGTGGGGTAACTTGCCCCAAAGAGGAACAGAGAAATACTGTAGAACGGTAGCCTTCAGGGAAACTAGGTCAAAGTATTCGTTTTGTTTTAAGATAGAGAATTAACACCATGTTTGTACGTTGAAGGGAAAAACCGAGAGAGAGAAATGGGTCGTTTAGTAGGAGAAAAGCTAGTGGGTAACACGCCGAGTACAGTAACTAGTGCTTCAGGTAGGAGCATGCGTCGTTCACCTGCAGGGTCGGGTGAGTGAGATCTTGGAATGTGCCTGGATGTGGTGTGGACATTCTCTTCCTGATTACTTCAAAGTTCTCAGTGAAGAGGCGAAAAAGGCGGAAGTCCTGCCTCCCACAATATCTAATTGCCTATTCGAAATTTCACGTCTCAGTTATTTTGTGCTTCTGTTTCAAAGAGCCTCCCCTCTACCGGAATATTAATTTCCCTATTATCTATCCAATTGTATGGTTAGATTCCAAATACAGTCCCACGAACAATGGGAGAAAACCTGATTGTGCCCTGGTTGTCTAGATCTCACAACAGAAGGAAACATTTCTCACCGTGTATTTCTCCACAAGACATTCCCCCACCTCCACCACAGGACAAGCCCTATATTGAGAAGAAAAAAAGTAAAATAAACAAGAAAGGACTTTCTTCGAAGTCCTCCGACTCTCTAACTGCTTTTACATAGGATCGCTTGTTTTAGTAAAGCTGCCAATATTGAGGCTCATAATTTTGTTCCGATAAAATAAAACACTGCCCTCTATCAGCAGTAATGCAGGTATGCACAGTAACACAGAAAATCAAATTCAACTTTAAACAGTGGCCTTTTCAGTTTCTTCTGTGCTTCACGGAGGAGGTAGGCGAGGGATCCGGGAAAGGAAGAAAAACTTGCGCTTTTAAGTGCGCAAGCGCACTTTGAGAACTGTTTCGTTTGCAAACTGGTCTTTTTTCCGAAGATCTGGTTAATATTGACACTATCTAAATTAATCCGGTTAAAAAAAAAAAAGTGTTCTTAATTACAGTGCTGTGGAGAGACCTCAAAATATTTAAGGGAAATGAAGTGCTGTAACAAAAAGCGCACTACGCCCAACGTGGGGCTCGAACCCACGACCCTGGGATTAAGAGTCCCATGCTCTACCGACTGAGCTAGCCGGGCGGTTGGTTAGCTACCTTCTTTTTCCTTCCCTTGAAGTGTTCAATTACATTTGATTTTTGTTTCCCTATAATTCTTTATTTACATTAAAAAATTTGTCATACTATAACCTCCAAATTCGTTTCTTAAATTCTTTGAAATTGTACTTAGATTTAATCATTTGTAGTGCGTGTGTATCCCAAGGGCACTGAAAACACGCATTTCTCATTACAGAATCACTGAATCTCTTTTTCTGAAGTGTTTTAAAATATTTACTGCCCGATACGTTATCTTCTTTACATAAACACGTATCAAGACTGTTCACTTTCTATCAAATGGCATAATGGATTCCTACAATTTTGGGCGCGGCATTAAAAAACAAAGTTTTTAATGAAGTTAGTTACACACACGGAAGAAAAATGGAGCTTAGCTATTTTCCTTTAATAGGATCTAGTCAAGGAAAGTTAAATTGAGGAAGGGGATACTGGTTCAGTTAAAATAAGCCCTCTTTCCGGTAACTGCCTGGCAATTGAAAGATAGGACCCTGAGAGGTTGTCATTACCATCCATCTCAAGAGACAAGCTGAGAGGAAAGGATTGTAGAGACTGTGAGTCTTCTGGCAAAGAAAGTTAATTCTAGAAGAAAAGGAGAAGAACTGATTCTGACCAAATTATGACAAGCTGAGACAATGGAATAATCTATGGAAATATATATATTCTGAGATACTAGTGAAGTTCTCTAGATAAGGAACTCTGCAAATTTCTGTGATGGGAGTGGTGTCTATCCTACTGCTCAGAACAGCAAGCTAAAGCCTAATTGTAAACCTGGGAGTAACAGAATCCTTAGGATACTATCCCTGAAACCCTAAAACACAGTATTTAGAAGTTAAACACATTGGGCATCACATTTCCGAGCTACTTAATTAACACATAATAATAAGGTATGGCATAAAATATGTTTAGATTCCTCGAAGTGCACCTAGGATTTAAGTAGAATATTTAAAATTTCCAAGCTTGAAATATTAATGCAATTATTCACCAACAATTTATTCCTGCAGTTGCAAATTCTGGCTTATTTTGACAATTTTATAACTTGGCAGAATGTAACTGGGAAGTGAACTTGTATTTATTTGCATTTTGAACACATTTATTAAGTACCTATCATGTGCAAAGCACTGTGTTATACATTCTAATAGATGGAAGTATAAACCAGACTCTGATAACCAGAAAAACCTTATCACCCTATAAGAAAGACATGTAGATTACATACCGATTTTATATGCACTACTTCCAAAATAATTTAAAGTAATTAAAACAAACACATCCATACTCACACATTTTAAGTCTTCTAATGAATCAGGCAAACAATCACGAACCTTAGACCACAATTCAATGTATTCTTCCAAGATACGAGATATATCAACAATCCAGCCCCAAAATAGGCAGTTCATCGAGTTCAGAAAGAGCTCCAAATTCATAATTATTAATGAATACACAGTAGGCATTAGTCACTCAAATTGTGTTTATCACACACAAGCAGGAAAGTTAATTAAGAGTTTAACTGGATCCCTAAACAAGTTTGGAGTACTTGCAGTTTACCTTCAAGGTGAACCCTCCTAGGACTATACTCTTCAGCTTTCTTCAGCACTTTCTTGGCCTACCCTGGACTAACTCAGGACCCTTCAAGAAAAAATTGCAAGTAGAATATTTCAGTGAGGGTTAGGCAAATTAAATGGCTAGTCTTCCAAGTATATCCAAATCCTTTCTTTATCCATTTGTTCAAGAATAAAAACTAACCTTTAATTATAATGCTTCATTAGCAGAAAGAAGCAATTGAATTCCCTCTTTCTCTCTCAGTTTCTACATCTAATTTTTCAGCAAGCCCTACACTTCTAAAATCCATCCACGTATTTCCACCTCCACTGCCCCCACTCTGCTCATTCTCCATTACTGCTTGCCCACCGGACTGCAATAGGTTTCCAACTAGTCTCTATGCTTCTGTTCTTCCCTGTATTTATCATTCTTCACACAGAAGCAAGAGAGATCATTTAATAAATAAATTAGATCATATCATTCTGCTTAAAAAACTGCTGATGACCTCATGGTAGAAAGCCAATCATTAACTGTGGAAGGAATGACGGAATTAGAAAATCACCATTTGGCAACCATCATCATAATAATTGATTCAAATATAAATCAGGGGATACTATAATTAGTGGGTGAAAGGTGAAGGAGTTGCAGGATATTTACATAGTTTCAAGGTGTTTATTCACAAGATATTTATTAATTACAAAGGACAAAATTGAAACTCTAGTGGAGAAATCTTAAGTAAGTGATCAAAGTTAACATCATCTGTAGTGGAACAAACTGACATCATGTGCCTCCTAATATAAGATTCTAATATGAATACAAGGTTACTTTTGTGGCATTCCTGACAAAAAATACATCACCCGAATCTAATCATGAAAAAAGTCACACAAACCTAAACTGCAGAATATTCTACAAAGTAAATGTTTTGTATTCTTCAAAAGTGTTAATGCTATGAAACCTAAAGAAATATTAAGAAACAATTTTCCAGATTAAAGGAGACTAGAGACATGACAACTGAATGCAATGTGTGATCTTGGATTTTCTTTTGCTATGAAGGGCATTACTGAGAGATTTGCCAAAATCTAAATGAAGTCTGCAGATCAGAAAAAAGTATTGTTAATTTTCTGATTTTCATAGTTTTACTGTGGATATGTAAAATGGTATTCTTGATTTTGGGGAAATACACACTGAAGTATTTAGCAGTTTAAAAAAAAAAAAAAAAACGCTGATGGCTTTCCATTTAAAATCAGATTAAAATCCAAACCACTACAAGGTCTGATCCCACTTCCACCTCTCTGATTTCACTTCCTGTCACTCTCCCCCACTTAATCTCCATGACAGGCCACACTGATCTGACAGTTCCCATAACAAGCCAAGTTTAAATTCCAATAACAATCCCAAGTTTCAGTTTAAATATCACCCATTCAGAAAGTCATTCCTTAAGTATCAATAATAGGTCTAAAATTCAAACTTCCATTCTCTTTTTTTTAACCGCAAGATGCAACTATTTGCCTATTTACTCTTTGTTGCCTATTTCTTCCCACTGAATGTAAATGTCTCCTTCACCGTTTTATCAGCCAGCAGTATTTAACTGAGTACTTGAGACATATAGAGCTCAACAAATAATAGTTAATCAGTCTTGTCCTTAATTCTACTAAATAGAGTCACACTCAAAAAGAGTACTAATGCTTCTGTAAAATTCCGACCTGAGCTTAAAGGTGATACCCAAAAGAGAAAAGTTCCTTCTCTTTTGTTAGAATAGGTGGATGAAGGGGATGCCATCAATATACTGGTTTAGAACCAGGCCGCCAAGGGTGGAGGGAAACCCTCTCCCCTACCGTTTTCTCTGGTCTTTGTAAGAGTATAAGAACATCTCTCTGCTTTGCTCTAACAAAGAATTAGGCAGCGAAAGAGAGGGATAAAAGATAAATAATAATTCCTAGGAAAAGGAATGGCGCAGCTCCTCAAGCCACACGAAAACTTAAAGTTTCTCAACGACCCTCAACACCAAAACCTGACTGTCAGAAGTAAGAAGCAGGATCCTAACCCCACTTTTGCTTCTGCACATGCGCGTTGCCCCACACGCACATCCCCTTCCTTTTCCCACAATCCTCTGTTCCTGGGCTAAGGCCCCAGGAACGAGCCACAGAGAAGGCTGTTGGTGGAAAGAACAGCCAATGAGAGAGCCTGTTACTAGTCTGCGTGCTGCAGTGTAAGGGGATCGCTTTAGACCCTGAAGAACTAGGCTTTCCAGTGGGTTTTAGCGCGATGAGCTCAATCGGCACCGGGGTGAGTTCGTTGTCTCTCGGCGTGATGGTCTAGCATAAGGATTAGCGTGGGAAGGGAACGCGGACGGACTGCGAGGGGTGCGCTGACTCGGGGTGCGCTGGTACTTCCTGGAGGCAGGTGGGCCGCTTCCAGTTGCGTGGTGGACCGGCGGTCTTTCCGACTCTGATTGCTAGGCCCGCGCGCGTCTGCAGTGACCGTGGCTTGAAGCTTCTCAACTCAGGTGTGGCGGGCTTGCCGCGCAGCAGTTAGATTTGGAACCGCTTTGGGTTGCTGAGTCACTTTTCTTTGGTCGCTTAGGGAAACCGAAAGTGGAAACTCGTGGGGCCTGAAATTGTGTGTGAGTGAAGGGTTTGGGCGACAGCCTCTTGAGAACCACTGAGGCAAGGCGGCTTGAGAGTCCAAGGGCTGAGACGCCGCTTTCCAAGGAACCCCTTTGCAGTTCCTGGGGTGCTGCTGCCTCACGGGGATTCTCTGTCTTTCCTTCGAGTGTAGTGATGGACCGCTCTGTATGAGTCCCTGGAGCCTTCTCAGAACTGATAAGAAAAATAGTCTAAAAAGCGGAATCGGAAGAATCCTTTTCATTTTTCCTTTGTCTCGGCTTTTCCTGTACAAATTACTTAACAGCACTATGAGGTGTCCATACCGTTAAGCGTTTAAATGGTTAGCTACGGACTTAACCGCTTCTGACTTTGAAGAGACAGTTCAGGAATTTGGAGTTGGATTTGTTAACTTTTTCGGCCTATTACTTTCCTTTGTCAAACGTACTGCATATATGCAATCTTCTGCATACTCCTTTTATGTATTTCTCCATGTAGAAAATACAGTTTTTGTTTAGAAATATTTATTGGTGGTTTCCACTAGAGGCATTGAATAATGGGTTCTCAGTTCATTTTATACTCCTACTGTGCACAAGACTTTTTATACTCACCATTAGGCCCAAATACTGGTTTTCCGAGTTTGATAATACGCAACTTATACTTGGAATGGTTTAATCCATTCGGTTATGAGATGCTAAGATTGTCATACCGTTTTTGGATTAGTTGATGCTCAGTAATGCCTGTTGTAGCAAATTGACTTTGCAACTACATTAATATTACCCTAGATTAATAGTGTTCTAAAGGGTTCTACAAACCCTTTAAAAATATTTGATAATATAACCAGGTGAGATATTTCGGTATTACAGTGGTAGAGTTAAGGATCTTCATTTAACAAATCAACAAACTGAGACCAGGAAGCACCACTGTTGAAGACTTATCTCCTGTCTTTACTTGTCCCAAGAACTCCGGATATGAAGACCTGTCTTCTTGACATTTCTCTCCACTTGATTAATAGCCATTTCAAATGACATGTCCAAAGTAGATCTCTGGGTTTTCTTTTTCCCTTGCCATTTTGCATCTCCTGCAATTTTCATTTCAGTGAATGGGCGAGTTCTAGTTGCGCAAATGAAAAATAACCTATGATGCACTTTTAATTTCTTTTTCTTTTTCTTTTTTTTTGCGGTACGTGGGCCTCTCACTGTTGCGGCCTCTCCCGTTGCGGAGCACAGGCTCCGGACGCGCAGGCTCAGTGGCCATGGCTCACGGGCCCAGCCGCTCCGCGGCATGTGGGATCCTCCCGGACCGGGGCACGAACCCGTGTCCCCTGCATCGGCAGGCGGACTCTCAACCGCTGCGCCACCAGGGAAGCCCCTAATTTCTTTTTTACTCTACTCCTAGAGCCAATCCATTAGCAAGGTTTTTTTGATTGGACCCTCCAACGATAACACCTTCCATCTCTTTTTCTCTAGTCTAAGACACTACCTTTGGAATAATTAATCTCTGCTTCCACCCTTGTTCCCTCTCTAATTAATTTTCCAGATGAACAACGTTTTAAAAAAATTAGACACAACCTCTCCCCCTTTCCCCCCACAAACTCCAATGACTTTCTGTTGGATTTAGAATAGAAATGTAAACTTCCTACTCCAGCCTAAAAGACTTAACATAGTTTGGCCCTTATATGCCTCTGATATAGTTTACTCTTCTGTTTACCACTTATGGTGCTCAAGATACAGTGGCCTTATTTCTTTTTCTTATTGTGCTCAGCTTATTTCTACCCTAAGGTCTTTTATGCCAAATACCAGGACGCTCCTCCTCCATATCCTAAATGACTAATTACTTGTTATTAATTCTAGCTTAGCCTAAATAACTAAATGTAATTGCCCCAGCAATGCCTTACTTGATCAGGTAGTCTGTGGTAGTCCCTGAGCCTATCACTTCACCCTGTCTTATTTTCATCATAGTACCTTTTCTGATTTACTGCTGTATCTTCAGCTCCTAGATTTGTTTGTGGTCTGATTTTTGAAGATGAAGGACTTCTAGAATGAGTAGTCTTTGTATTTCCTTATAGTGACTAACATATAATAGATGCTTATTAAATGTCTGAATGCTAAATGATGTGTCCAAGGTCCCTTAGTTTCTTTTTTCTTTTTTTTTTTGCGGTACGCGGGCCTCTCATTATTGTGGCCTCTCCCGTTGCGGAGCACAGGCTCCGGACGCGCAGGCTCAGCGGCCATGGCTCATGGGCCCAGCCGCTCTGCGGCATGTGGGATCTTCCCAGACCGGGGCACGAACCCGCGTCCCCTGCATTGGCAGGCGGACTCTCAACCACTGCACCACCAGGGAAGCCCCAAGGTCCCTCAGTTTCTTAGTGCCACAGCTATGAATTAAAATGCTCCAATGCTGTTTTTACCATAGCAGTTTTTTCAGAAATGAGCCATGTCCTGTGTGGGAAAAGTTCTGACTTGATGCAGGACTTGTATCCATTGCTTTTGTAGCAGAAATCTAAAGTGTATAACTTTGTCTTAGCTTCTGTTGCTGCTCTGACATGCTTCCCCTTTCTCTTTAAAGAAAAATCTTTGTTGAGATTTAACACACATTTCTGATGTGTAAGCCATTTAGGAAAAAAAAAAGTGTAAGGTTATTACTGCCAAAGATACATCATTTTAAGCTTATTATTGCCTTTTCCTCCTAGTATGACCTGTCAGCCTCTACATTCTCTCCCGATGGAAGAGTTTTTCAAGTTGAGTATGCTATGAAGGCTGTGGAAAATAGTAGGTAAGAAACATTGTTTTACTTGAAATTAGCATGTTTTAACCAGGTATTAAATGTCTTCTTTTCTATATTTTTGGTAATTAGGGTTTGTTATGTTACTTTGGCACAGAATAATATATGCCCTAAAATAATCTCAATTTATTAGTCATTTTCAGATCTCTCTTTAGGCCACATCTTTCCATGTGCGTATATTTCCAGTTGACTCCAGAATTATCCACTTAGACATTCTGCCAAGTCTCAAATGAAGTGTACAAAACCAAATTCGTCAACATCTTTGCTACACCTTTTTTCCTTTTTCAAATTCCTGATACCTATCATTGTTTTCCGTGGCCATTAGGATTGTGACTTTATTGTCTCATCTTTTATTTACTTGTGTTTTAAATGTCCTGTGCAGTTGGTCACATGATCCTCTCAGCAGGGATGTTTTTTATTTTTCTCTTCTGCTGCCATACTCCAAAAGGTGTAGGATCACTAAGATATTTTCCTGTTGGACTTATTTCCTTCACTCTGTCTTTTTTTGTTTAGAGTAATTCACTAAAATGATTCCTTGCCACCACTATAACATCTTAGTAGAATTACTGGCTTATTGACAAATTCTCTGAGTCTTATATTGAAGAATTTTTGCAATCAGTTATACTTATATGATCATTTTTTTATTTTTTTAATTTAATTTTTTTTTAATACAGCAGGTTCTTATTAGTCATCCATTTTATACACAACAGTGTATACATGTCAATCCCAATCTCCCAATTCATCCCACCACCAGCACCACCCCCTGCCGCTTTCCCCCCTTGGTGTCCGTATGTTTGTTCTCTACATCTGTGTCTCATATATGATCATTTTAAAAAAATCATTTCTAATTGAACATAGTCTGCACAAACTGGTTTCATTTTTAATTTTTTTTAATAGAGTTTGTTTATTTATTTATTTATGGCTGCGTTGGGTCTCTGTTGCTGCGCACAGGCTTTCTCTAGTTGTGGCGAGCGGGGGCTACTCTTCATTGCGGTGCCTGGGCTTCTCATTGCGGTGGCTTCTCTTGTTGCGGAGCACAGGCTCTAGGCGTGCAGGCTTCAGTAGTTGTGGCACAGGGGCTTCAGTAGCTGTTGCTCACGGGCTCAGTAGTTGTGGTGCATGGGCTGAGTTGCTTAGTTGCTCCGCGGCATGTGGGATCTTCCCACGCCAGGGCTCGAACCCGTATCCCCTGCATTGGCAGGCAGATTCTTAACCACTGAGCCACCAGGCAAGCCCCTTTAATTTTTTTTATTGAGGCATAGTTAGTTTACAATGTTGTGTTAGTTTCAAGTGTACAGCTCAGTGATTCAGTTATATATATATATATAAATAATAAGTGTATTTTTGAGTCTAAAGCAGCTTTGGAATGAAATAAAGGACTTAAAAGAAATTTTGTTCATGACGCCTCATTCAGATCTCTCAAAAAAAATTTTTTTAGGCCTACTAAACAAATGGTGTTGGTGTTTGAGCTTGGTGTTTTCATTATAAAGAAAACCTGTGTAGTAGGGAAATGTTTCCAGAATTTTAGAAAAATCCACATGTAGATGTAGTTTTTTCACTTTCTACTAGTATCTTCGATATTTGATTATGGAAGTTTCATGAGGGTAGAGACTGTAACTGGTCTTTGCATGTGCTAGCACGTAGCCCTCAGTAGTTACTGAATAAATAAATGTTCATTTTTTGTTCCATTTTCTGGGTGGTAGAAAGAAGGTATGTGGATTTCTAATGGTTTATGAAATAGTATTTTAAGGTTTTTGAGCAAAAATATATTTTAAGTCTTCTTACAGGATTTGTTAATGAAGCTAGTAGATTCTGTGTTTAAATGTTTTATAGAGATTGTTACTTACAAACTGTCAGTATCTGATAATATAATAGAAGTAAGGCTGTTAAGAATTTTAGGCTGCACTGTATTTGTCGTTGTGTACAAGGCCTGAAAGAGTTCAGAAGAGAGTCAAATTCAAGAAAAAAGTTGATAATAAAAAAAGTTAAAAATTAAAAAAAAATGAAAGCAAATAAGTGTACTGGGAAAACTGGACAGCTACATGTAAAAGAGTGAAACTAAAACATTTTTTCACACCAGACAGAAAAATAAACTCAAAATGGATTAAAGACCTAAAAAAAAAAAAAAAGAAAAAAAGAAGTTGACACATTTTTTTTCCTGTTGGTAAAAGAAGGTAGGCTCACAGGCCAAGGAGCTGGAGAAAGACTTGAGGAAGTCATTGTTTTTCTCTTCCTCCTTTTCATTCTTGCATTTTCATTGGTGTAAAAAACTGGTGGGAGATGTCTTGACTAAGAGAAAAACTGGAGATACATTTTGAAGTCATCTGTAACCCAGAAAATTGAGACTAGCCTGTGAGGGTCTGTGTATCTTAGCAGTTTGTTTTCTATAAAGTATTTCTAAATATGGTTTAAAACAGTTACATTTAAGCAAACTTGAAGAAATATAATTTTTAAAAATGAATGTATTTTTTTCTGCATAAAGAAAAATTACTAGGAAAGTTCCTCTTTTAAAGGGATCTGTGTAACTTGGTATGATGGAATACTGGATGAGGATCAGAAGATGTGAATTTTTCTCCTAGCTGCTGCCTAATAGTAATATTATATAGGTTTCCACTATTCAGTCCTCTGAATGTTACTTTTCTGTCTGTAAAATTGGGATGTGGACATCTAACCTAACTACTTCACATACCTTACCATAAGAATGAAATTTGAAAATGTTTGTTTTGTGGGCACAGAAAGCAGAAAATAGAAAAATTATATATGAATTTTCTTACGAGTCTGGCATATAAACTGATAGTTAGAAAACATTTAACCAAATAATTTGATATGATTATATTCCTGCATTAAAAAGAGATAAATTCTTTTTTAAAAAAATTTTAATTTATTTTATTATTTTTTGGCCGTGCCTGTACAGCATGTCAGATTTTAGTTCTCCAACCAGGGATCAAACCCGTGCCCCCTACAATGGAAGCGTGGAGTCTTAACCACTGGACTGCCAGGGAAGTCCTGGAGATAGAAATTCAGTCTTGGGAATTTAGAAGGCAAATACTTTTGAGTACCTGTTACGTTAAGCATAGGAACTACCAAAACAAATAATTGACGTATAAGTGAATACTTAAAAACATTTTATTAAAAAATATATATCATGATCAAAACTATTTTATAAAAGTATGCTCCTAGCAGGTAATATGCAAAAGGAAAAAAGGGGTAAAATTATAATCTTTCCCTTTAGCCTCATTGAGGAGACAAGATATGAAAGGAAGATTGTGCAACATAACTGAAAGGCTGGATTGTTTGGAACAAAAATGTACACAAAATTTTGGCCTTAGGACCCCTTTATACTTGGAAAAAAAAATCACTGAGGACCTTGAAGAACATTTAATTATGTAGGCTGTAGGTTCTATCAATATTTTTTTTTTTTTTTTTTTTTTTTCTGTGGTACGCGGGCTTCTCACTGCTGTGGCCTCTCCCGTTGCGGAGCACAGGCTCCGGATGCGCAGGCTCAGCGGCCTTGGCGCACGGACCCAGCCGCTCCGCGGCATGTGGGATCCTCCCGGACCGGGGCACGAACCCGTGTCCCCTGCATCGGCAGGCGGACTCTCAACCACTGCGCCACCAGGGAAGCCCGGTTCTATCAATATTTAACATCACCCCAAAGAGCATTTATTTATGCAGGTTATTGGTTCATCAATATTTACCATATTAGAAATTGAAACTGAAAAATTAAAAATACTTATAAATTCATTTAAGTAACAGTAATAAACGCAATTGCATGTTAACAAATAATTTAATTAACATTTATTAAAATATTTGAGTAACATTAATAACTTTTTTTAGAAGATGTTGGGGGTAGGAGTTTATTAATTTATTAATTTATTTTTGCTGTGTTGGGTCTTCATTTCTGTGCAAGGGCTTTCTCTAGTTGTGGCAAGCGGGGGCCACTCACTATCGTGTCCTCTCTTGTTGCGGAGCACAGGCTCCAGACGCGCAGGCTCAGTAGTTGTGGCTCACGGGCCTAGTTGCTCCGCAGCATGTGGGATCCTCCCAGACCAGGGCTCGAACCCGTGTCCCCTGCATTAGCAGGCAGATTCTCAACCACTGTGCCACCAGGGAAGCCCATTAATAACATTTTTAATGCAAATTACTTTTCCAAAACATAGAAAAAAATGTAGTGAGAAGAGTGGCATTGTTTTACATTTTTGTAAATCTCAATAATTAATTGAATCTTTATAAAAGAGAGTCTCATATCTCCTTCTGCTTCAATATGTTGTTACTTTTGTTGGGGCTTGTGAAACAAATCAGGCTTCATGTTGTTTTTTGATACTATACCAAAACTGGACAAATGTTAGTTTCTTAAAGATTAGTTGCAGTGTGGAGTCAGAAAACATAACAATTAACTTTTTCTACTTTTACATTAAAATCTGTTGGGCTCTCTTACACTTGGCATGTTTTACCCGTCGACATTGTGAGTTGGTCATTTGGAAAATATTGGTTCACTGAGTTATAACAGAGCTTCCAAATTAGACATATTTCATTATAAACTATCAGAAACATCACACTTTTTTTTTTTTTTTTTTTGCGGTACGCGGGCCTCTCACTGTTGTGGCCTCTCCTGCTGCGGAGCACAGGCTCTGGACGCACAGGCCCAGCGGCCATGGCCCACGGGCCCAGCCGCTCCGCGGCACATGGGATCCTCCCGGACCGGGACACGGACCCGTGTCCCCGGCATCGGCAGGGAGACTGCCAACCACTGTGCCACCAGGGAAGCCCAGAAACATCACACTTTTTACTATCACCTCCAATCTGTTTATTAAAGTTTTGGGAAGCAGGCAAACTCACAGTGGTGAATGTTTTCTAAAATTCCAATTTATGCTTGAAAACTCAAATTTTATCACTGGCAAGAAAATTTTGTCATTTGTTTATCTTGAAGCAACAGGCTCACTTCGTTCATTTTAGAAAAAAGTCTGCCACATACCTAAGTGGAAATAACCATAGTTATTATTCTTTGATGATAAAAACAGATGTTCCATGAAAAACTTCACAACTCAAAACAGTTTTATCAGTGCTTTTTCCTTTGGGCAACCATTGTATTTTGATGTACAGCAGAAGTACTTTGACTACCTTGCATTTTGTTAGGATAATAAAAAGACAGGTACTCAAGGATTGATACCCAATAAAATTAATTACTGCTTTATCAAGGACATTCTTAACTAAAAATGGCTTTTTTTAAACTGTGAGAGCGTAGCAATGAAGAATACAATGATTAGTAGTTTACTGCTACCATTTGCTGTTACTGCCTTATTTGTGTTAAAGTGCCAGCGGTTTTACCCACCAGTGCTTCTATACCATTGGTGCAAACATGCACACAGTGGAAAAAGGCAAATGATATCTTGGTATTTTTTTTTTTTTAATTTTTTGGCCGTGGCATGTAGGATCTTTTACTTCCCCAACTAGGGATCGAACCTGTGCCCCCTGCAGTGGAAGCATGGAATCTTAACCACTGGACCGCCAGGAAGGTCCCGTCTTTGTATTTTTATGAAAATAATTTTGACCTCACAAACCACACTTTTAGAACTTTTAGTTTAGAAAAAAGAATGTTTTAGATTCTGAAAGGTGAGGAAGATGATGAGTTGGAATAATTGGGAACGGCTACCTGAGGCTATTCAAGTGACTTTGCAAAAGTTTGTGGAAATTTATTTAAATGGGCAGTGGTGAGGAGGAAGTGTATTCTGGTACCCAGGATAACCGCAATAAAGACAGAAAAGCAAAAATGAACATTAAGGTGTTTGAGGGGTGACAGTGAGGTTGAATTTGGTAGAGCACAGGACCTCTATAACAAGAAACTGAATTCGCTAGATGGGCTTTGCAGATTCTTGGGGAGTGCTGAAAGCTGGGCCAAGGAGTTTAAACTTGAAAAGATACCTGAAGTGTGGGGGAAGGAGTGTCTGCAATTCTTTACATATTTGTGCATGTGGCTCAGCTCATTTTTCTCGTTGTTTCTCTTTGTTAAAAGAATTAGAAGATGAAAGTAATTCATGTATTTTCATCTTGAAATGGCAATGTATAATTTCTCCACATTTTACTTCAGATTATTTTTTTATCTACTTTGTTTTAAACAGTTGTACAAAATGTTTATTCTTTTACACTTATTGTAAGCAACACATGGTTATTGCAGAGAAAGCAAAAGAAAGAAAAAGAATTATAATCTTTCCACCGAGAATAGTCACTGGTAACTTTTTAGTTTGTTTGTAGCCTGTCTTTTGTATGCATATAATGTACCATTTTTTAAAAAATAATAAATTAATTTTTTTGGCTGCATTGGGTTTTCGTTGCTGCATGCAGGCTTTCTCTAGTGTGGTCAGCAGGGGCTCCTCTTTGTTGCGGTGCGCGGGCTTCTCATTGCCGTGGCTTCTATTTGTTGTGGAGCACGGCTCTAGGCGCATGGGCTTCAGTAGTTGTGGCACGCGGGCTCAGTAGTTGTGGCTTGCGAGCTCTAGAGCGCAGGCTCAGTAGTTGTGGCGCACAGGCTTAGCTGTTCCGCGGCATGTGGGATCTTCCCCGCCCAGGACTCGGACCCCTGTCCCCTGCATTGGCAGGCGGATTCTTAGCCACTGCGCCACCAGGGAAGCCCTTAAATACCATTTTTAATGCACATGACTTTAGTCGGCATTTGTTGTAAGATGGCTAATATATGCTAGACACTGTGCCATTTGGTACATATTTTGTTGGCATCTTTTTTCACTTACGAATTAATCTTTCCATGTCATGATATGAGATTTTTTTGGTCACATGATTATCTATATGGATCTAATTCATCACATTTTAGACTGTTTGCCCTTTCTAGTTTTCAAATGTATTTATTTTAAAGACTTGATATGCTTTAAGAAACAAATTTGCCGGTTTTTTTTTTTAAACTTGGGTTTACAAAGTTTCTTTTATTTTCAGTTAAAAAAATTGATTTTCTTCTGCTTGTTTCAGTACAGCTATTGGAATCAGATGTAAAGATGGCGTTGTCTTTGGGGTAGAAAAATTAGTCCTTTCTAAACTTTATGAAGAAGGTTCTAACAAACGACTTTTTAATGTTGATCGGCATGTCGGAATGGTAAGGTTACATTTAAAAATGTTCCTTTTTGCCTTGTCCAGTTTCTTGTGAAGTAACTAATTGGAATATATGAAAATGTGATTGTTAAGAACCCATTTAATACTTTAGCATTGAGGCAGAAACAGCAGAGAGCAGCTGTAGAAGTAATCAGAAAGTTACTGGTTTGTGAACAGCTCACTGTCTAAAAGGAAGGTAGCATTCTTATTGTATAACCTGATTGGAGATAGATATGAAAAACCAAGTTGCCTTAAGAAAAGGAGGGGAGGGGGGAGGGGGTGAGAAGTATGGGTTAAAAAGAAATCTTGGTAGCATAGATCAATGAAGGTACATGCTTGAGAGGCAATGAATCTTTGGCTTTTTGTATCCTTTCTGGGGATCACTGTTACACTGAAGATGTTATCAGAAAGAGAAGACCTTTATAGTAAGGTGGAGCATCAGGAAAGGATGTCTGATGAAGGGAAAAGTGAACACATGCTTTCTAGTAGCTTCATAAGCATCACTGTATTTATTTCATGCAGCTGGTATCTTGAGTGACTGCTTTGCACAGTTGCAGGCCAAGACATAGATACATTACTGGTATATACTGAAGTCATCCTATATAGATGTCAGACTTTCTTCAGTAAGAGCAACAATCCAAAAAAAAAGAAAAGAAATGATTTTTAACTTTGCTTACTGAAAAGTCAAGAAAAGAGAACACCTGTGTGCTAGGTACTATGCTAGTTCTTTACATAAATTATCTCATTTAGTCCTGACAACCCAGTGCAAGTAATATTAATCCCATTTTTACAGATGAGAAAAAGACTCACAGGTGGTAAAGAAATATGCTGGGATTCACACTTGGGTCTGCATGGTCTATGTGTTACTCTAGAGACCATTCTGCAGGGTGAGATCCTATAGGACCCACTCATTCTGCTGAAATACCAGTAGCTTTGTTATTTATAAATGAGATGTGTTACAAACACAAAAAGGACTAGCAAAATATAGCCAGTAAACTATAAAGCTACAGATAAATTTTTTTTTTTCTTCTTCAGATATTTTTTTGAACTTGTTTTCTCTCCTGAACAAATTTATTATTGCCAGTGAAACTGGTGTGTTTTCTTGAAACTTGCCAGATTGTAACCTAGCTGGTATGAGGTAGTGAATCCTGCTTTCTTTCACTTAAAAAAACTTTAGATAGGTATATTTTGGAAAAAAATCATATATGCTTATAAGCACTTTAGTGATGGAAAGAATTTTATCATCCTAGAATTTTCACATTTATCCCATTTGTTATTTAAAGCCAGGAAATTGATGGCATTCCTTATAGCTGGAAATTGGCAAAACATTAGGCATTGAACGGGGTTGGAAAAAATGAAGGATTAATGTTCTGTCTCCAAGTGATTTGATAAATTTTTAGACTTTACAGTGGGTTTTATCCAAAGCAATGGAAGATTGTTTAAATGGTGAAAATTACTACCTGGGTATCCTTGTGGATGTTATTCTAAGCAAGAGTTTTCTAACCTGCAAAACTATGGTGGTAATAGTACCTACCTTCATGTATAATTATGTAAAATGCTTATCAGCATGTAATGAATGATCAATAATATGTTAAGGATTTTCCTCATTATTACTACTACTAGGTAGCAGTAGAAAAAACGGCTATTAAAAATTTTGATAGTACTTATTTTTAAATTTTGCAAATCTTCTGTGCCACTGGTTCCCAGTACCCATAAGTGTTTCAGTAGTTTTTTCTGTTTTCATAGCTTCCCTAGACCAAAAGAAATACCCAGTGGTTCTGTTTATTATATATGTAGGTCTAAACAACTAAGTGGTTGTGTCCTTAAAACTTAGTAGCTGTAAAAACAAAACAAAAACAAACTCACCACATACAGCAAAAGAAAAATATTTTAATTTTTAAACAGTCACAGTTAACTAATGTGTACTGCACAACTTCTTAAACTTTGGAATTGGATTAGATGCCGCCCCCCACCTCCACCCCGTTTCCTGTGCCACATTGTTTTTTGCACAGTACTTATTTTATATCACGGCAACCCAGCTTTTCAACGAGCGGATGGCAGTAAAAGGAATGTAGAATGATCTAATGTTGAAACCGTTAACTACTTCAACATATGTTTCCCCCAAACTTAAAATGCCCCACAACTCTGAGTTCACTATAGTGCCCTGGGATGTCTCAGCACGTGGTTTGGTAATTGCAGTTCTAAGCCACCGGATTTGTGGTTTGTCATGTTTTGGTTTGGCATTACAATTTATTAGTAAGCTGAAAAAGGAATTTGAGGTCGTGCCTTTTAGATGAAAACTTTTAATAACTTTTTGAACACAGAATGGCTTTAAATAAAGGATCAGTTCTAACCAAAACGAATGGTTATATTCTTCTCTGTTGTTGTTTTGTTCTTTATAATGAAGTGGCGAATGGGGAGACATGGAGGTTTTTCTGAATGTGATCAATGGACAAAACAACGTAGTCACACTTGGGAAATTTCCAAATTGTAATCCCGTACTCAAGCATCAAAATGCCAGAATGCCTTGTAAAGAAAGACCTTTAAGCCAAACAGATTTATTCTAATGGTGATACTTGTTAAAAATATCAAGTAAGCCTGTAATAATTACATCCTTTCCTTGATTTGTGATAGGAATGTTATCTACTGAATTGGTACTTTTTTTTCTTTCAGGCAGTAGCAGGTTTGTTGGCAGATGCTCGTTCTTTAGCAGACATTGCGAGAGAAGAGGCTTCCAACTTTAGATCTAACTTTGGATATAACATTCCACTAAAAGTAAGCTGATAACATGTTGAAGAGCCTTTGGAACAGAAAGAGAAGAGTATTAATAAGCTCTTCTGTTTTTCCCCACAGCATCTTGCAGACAGAGTGGCCATGTATGTACATGCCTATACACTCTACAGTGCTGTTAGACCTTTTGGCTGCAGGTATGAAATTTATTGAGATATTCAGTGATATCTGTACTGTAGGTATTTGTTTTCTCAGAATCTAATTAGCCTTTTATACCCTTAAAAAATGAAGTATCATCAAGAAGTATTAGGGCAGTGATTAAATAAAATGATGTACATAAAAATAAAAACTGAAAAATGAAAGACTATGCAGATTTGGACAGGATAGAACAGAGAACTCATAGTAATATTTTAATCTAATTATAATTCTCTGGAGGAAGGTGGTCAAAAGGTATATAAACTTTTTTAAAAATAAACTTATTTTTGGCTGCATTGGGTCTTCGTTGCTGTGCACGGGCTTTCTCTAGTTGCAGCGAGAGGGGGCTACTCTTCGTTGCAGTGCACGGGCTTCTCATTGCGGTGGCTTGTCTTTGTTGTGGAGCACGGGCTCTAGGCATGTGGGCTTCAGTAGTTGTGGCTCACAGGCTCTAGAGTACAGGCTCAGTAGTTGTGGTGCACGGGCTTAGTTGCTGCTCTGTGGCATGTGGGATCTTCCAGGACCAGCACTCAAACCCATGTCCCCTGCATTGGCAGGCGGATTCCCAACCAGTGCCCCACCAGGTTAAGTCCCAAAAGGTATATAAACTTTTAAAGTTTAAGATAAGTAAGTACTAGGGATATAATGTACAACATGATGACTATAGTTAACACTGATGTGTGATAAAAAGGAAAATTTTTAATATAGTAGATCCCTTAGAGTTCTCAACAAAAGGAGGCAGTTATTTTTCTTTTAATTGTATCTGTATGAGATGATGCATGTTAACTAAACCTGTTGTGCTAATCATTTCACAGTGTATGTAAATCAGACCATCATGCTGTGCACCTTACATTTATATAGCGATGTATGTCAATTATTTCCCAATAAAACTGGGGGAAAAATTCTCTGGAACTAAACCTAAACATTTTCAGGAAATGGCAAACTGATTTTAAATATATTCCATGTTGTTACTATTTAGTAGCCAATTATACTGACACTTCAGTTTTCTCATTAGTTTCCATCTGATATACTTTAAGCAATAGGTCAGATGTTCTTAAATGGGATGTGGCTGTTACAATATTCTGCACATGAAATGATAAGGCTGGTTTCTTTTCTACTTGTAATTTCAAAAAATCAGTAATTCATATGATTTTTAATACCCTAATTTTAATTTGCTGAGCATAAAAAAATGCATTGAACCAATTTTCCTGCAATTTTTATTGCAGGAAAATAAATGGAGGAATACCGGGGAATAGCCAGAAAAGAATGAAGGGTGGAACAAGAGTTTTAGGTAGTTTCAATGTATTCACATCAGGAATTTTGTCCCCTTGGCTTTTTCATGTTTATTCCTTTAGCTGTTGGGCCCCCTTATTACTTGTCCATCTATCAGTACTCCTTTCTCTCCACTGCTATCCTCTCAGGAAAGTTTCATCAGAAAGTTTAATACTAAACAAAGGCACATGAATTTTGAGAAGTTTTCAAGTATATACTAGTTTTTATCCAAACCACACTATCAAAGTGCTTACTATGAGTTATATGGATATTAGTAAATGTTTGTCTTAGAAAGTACAATTGCATTTTTATCACAGTACTTTATTTTTTAAATTTTATTTATTTTTTATAAATTTATTTTTGGCTGCATTGGGTCTTTGTTGCTGCGTGCGGGCTTTCTGTAGTTACGGCGAGCGGGGGCTGCTCTGCGTTGCGGTTCGCAGGCTTCTTATTGCAGTGGCTTCTCTTGTTGCAGAGCACGGGCTCTAGGTGCCTGGGCTTAAGTAGTTGTGGCTTGCAGGCTCTAGAGTGCAGGCTCAGTAGTTGTGGTGCATGGGCTTAGTTGCTTAGTTGCTCCGCAGCATGTGGGATCTTCCCAGACCAGGGCTTGAACCTGGGTCCCCTGCATTGGCAGGCGGATTCTTAACCACTGTGCCACCAGAGAAGCCCTATCACTGTACTTTTTGATACTTTTCTGGTATTAAGAACCATGGTTTAAAATTACTAATTTACTTTTATGTAGTTTCATGTTAGGGTCTTACGGTGTGAATGATGGTGCACAACTCTACATGATTGACCCATCGGGTGTTTCATATGTGAGTAGTTTTGAATCATCTGAAATTCTATTTCTGGTTTAATGGTCTCTCTTTAGCACTTAAATCATGTATTTGGATTATGTGAGGTTTCTTTAATATTCATTCAAGGAAGGTAACATTTTTTCTTGTTTTAACATTAATGACAATAACCTATGGATATGAGGCAGAGCAAAGATCTGTGGCTTTTTTTGGTTTGTTTTCTGGCCGAGCCATGCCACATGCAGGATCTTAGTTCACCCAGCAGGGATCGCCCCCTGCATTGGGAGTGTGGAGTCTTAACCACTGGACCATCAGGGAAGTCCCAGATTTGTGGCTTTAAATATGCTATTATAGAAACTGCATAGTGAACATAAAATATTGAATATGTGCTATTTCCTTTATTACTACAATATTAGCAGTATCTTAAAAATGAATGTAATGCTGTCCCTTTTCTTTTTTTTTTTTGCGGTACGCGGGCCTCTCACTGTTGTGGCCTCTCCCATTGAGGAGCACAGGCTCCGGACTCGCAGGCTCAGCGGCCATGGCTCACGGGCCCAGCCGCTCCGCGGCATGTGGGATCTTCCCGGACTGGGGCACGAACCTGTGTCCCCTACATCGGCAGGCGGACTCTCAACCACTGCGCCACCAGGGAAGCCCAATGCCGTCCCTTTTGAAGTTTTGTTTTTGTTGGGGTTTTTTTGGCTGTGCCACACGGCTTGTGGGATCTTAGTTTCCCACCCGGGGATCTAACCCAGGTCCATGGCAGTGAAAGCCTGTGTCCTAACCACTGCACCACCAGGGAATTCCCCAATTCCCTTTTTAAAAAGGATTTCAAGTGGGATTTCTTGGACCTTTCTCTAATTACCTTTTCTTAAGTGTCTTCTGAGATTTTTATGGTTTTTATTATACTCATTAAAAAAAATGAAGGCTCTTTATGTTTTGTCATTATACACTGGTTACACAAGTAAAAAAAACCTTTACAGTATAAATTAGGGGATTCCCTGGCTGTCCAGTGGTTAGGACTCCGTGCTCTCACTGCTGAGGCCCCAGGTTCAGTCCCTGGTTGGGAAACTAAAACCCCACAAGTCGTGCTGGTGTGGCAAAAAAAAAAAAAAAAAAAAAAAGTATATACACACACACACACACATAATTCATATGTATATATTTTAAAAAGGCTTATTTAACTCTTAGGAATTATTTCTTTCTCTCAAATAACTTCATTTCCATTGTCAGAATGCTAAAATTTTTTCTATTCCTGTCCTCAGAAATGCTTCTAGTTCATGAAGTGTATACATATAATGACGTAATTTGTTTTTCTTTGGATATACTTCTTGAAAATAATACAGATTATTCTAGATTTAAGTTAGATATTTTAATTTTTTTGAGTCCCTTGGTGGTCATTAAAATGTCTCTTGACTATATTTCTCCAGATGTGCTTTTGAATGTCATTTAACAACCTTTCATTAACCTTTAAATAAAAACAGTAGTCATTAATGACTTATGATAGTATATTAATTTAATAATACGTATGTATTTTTCGTGTATGTTCTTTTTAAATAGGGTTATTGGGGCTGTGCCATTGGCAAAGCCAGACAAGCTGCAAAGACAGAAATCGAAAAGCTTCAGGTAATACATACATATTTACTGCTTGAAATTTTGCTATAGCATTATCCTCACGTCGTGAAGTTTTATCACCACAAACTAAACCTTTTACTCCAAGTGTCGTTTGCCATTTTGAGTAGAGCTTTCTGAAGCTGCTAGCTAGGTGGCTGAGTAGGAAAGCTGGTAGCATATTACCTGTAGAGTTGGGTCATGGATCCCTTTATGATTTTGGTGGCTGCTTAATCCAAAGAAAATACAAACAAATCTTCATATAATGTCACAAAATCCTTGAAGCCCATTCATGGAGCCCTGTGACCCTTAGGCTGAGAACTTTGCTCTTACTGTATCATTTCTTCCATCTGGAGAACAGCTTTTGTCTGTGGAAGTCTTACACATTAAGAGTCTGTGCTCCTTTGCTTCTCTTTCCTTTTTGTTCCTAGCTAAATAGGGCATGGGAACCCATCATCTGTTAGTGTGAAAAAAGTTTCTTAAAAATTTGCTGGCTTTCCTTTTAGCCATAAATGATCAACTTAATATTGAAACAGTACCCACCAACTCTTCATTGTTTATCAGAAACTTCCCTAAAAGACAGGTGTATGGGGGCTTCCCTGGTGGGGCAGTGGTTGAGAGTCCGCCTGCCGATGCAGGGGATGCGGGTTCGTGCTCAGGTCCGGGAAGATCCCACGTGCAGTGGAGCGGCTGGGCCCGTGAGCCATGGCCGCTGAGCCTGCGCGTCCGGAGCCTGTGCTCCGCAACGGGAGAGGCCACAGCAGTGAGAGGCCCGCATACTGCAAAAAGAAAAAAAAAAAAAGACAGGCGTATGATTCATCAACATTTTGGTAAATTACAGTGAGAAAAAATTTTATATACATTTAAATATTAATGCTGTACTGGAGCCTTGCTCAACTAATTAACTTATTCAGCTTATTTAAGGCTAGGTCCTAGAAAACATTTTTTTAGTGCTTGGAATTTAATGCCAAGTTCTAGACCTATAAAAGCCTAATTTATGTTTGGTATTTTAGTACTGATAAAATTGACAAAAGGACTTTAGAGATCACTTAGTCCAAGTCCAGCCCTGGGTTAAACACACTGGCTAGAGTCATAGAATATTGCTTATGAACAATTCACAGACCTAGTAACTCTTAGACCAGTGTTCTTTTCCATTATATACTCCCTGGTTTGTGCTAAGTTCCTGTCTTCTACTCTCTTCTCTTTGGCTTTCATCTCTCCTTAGTATTACATGGAAATTTGAAACTAGAGTGTTTAGTACGATTATCCTTTTGTCCTCTGTGGTTAAATCCTAGCAAGGAATGGGAATACTAACAAATCGTACCTAAGAATTGAGAACGATTACTTCTATTGAGGAACATGTACACTTAATGATGAAAACATATGCTCTAAATCAGAGGTTAGCAAACTGGCCCACTGCCTGCATTTTTTGTTTTTTAAAGTGAAGTATAGTTTATTTACAATGTTGTGCTAATTTCTGCTGTACAGCAAAGTGATTCAGTTATACAAATACATACATTCTTTTTTTATATTCTTTTCTATTATGGTTTATCATAGGATATTGAATATAGTTCCTTGTGCTGTACAGCAGAACCTTGTTTATCCACTCTGTATATAATAGTTACATCTGCCAACCCCAACCTCCCACTCCATCCCTACCCCAGTCCCCTTCCCCTTGGTAACCACAGCTCTGTTCTCTGTGTCTGAGTCTGTTTTTGTTTCACAGGTAAGTTCATTTGTGTCATATTTTAGATTGCATATAAGTGATGTCATATGGTTGTCTTTCTCTGACTTAACTTCACTTTGTATAATCTCTAGTTGCATTGCTTTTTAAAGTTTTATTGAAACCCAGCCATATTCAGTCTCTGGCTTTTGCTCTAGTACAACAGTGGAGTTTAGTTGGTGAAGGGGACCAAAGACCATATCCCAATAAGTCTACTAAAATATTTACTACTTGGCTCTTTACAAAAAGAGTTTGCCAACCCTGGATTACTCTGGTCTGCTTTTCTGCTTGTGTTCTGTTTTACCAAGAATATAATTTTATGAAATAAACTTTACCAACATATGTAAAAATATTTTTGACATTTAAGATGTATCTTTTCAAGTTTGTTTGCCTTTGTATGTTACAATTAATATACTAAATATAGAACTTAACTTGTAAGGGCAAAAGTATGAATATTGGTATTTTCCTTTTCTTCGCTCCCAGTTTTAACATGAAAAAAATTAATCATCAGAAAAGATACTGTACAACAAAAATCTCCATCTAGATTGAGTGAACAGTTGTTATTTTCCAATATTTTACCTATTTGTATGAGCTGGGGCATCAAGATTTCTAAATATAAAAAAATACCAAAAATAAATAATAAGCCTAGATATACAGTAATTGAATCACCTCAAGTCTGGACTGCTGTATGACTATTCATTATTTTTCGCCATTTTCCATCCTCCTCCACATATCCAGAATATGAACACCAGTTTGCTCTTTTTTTGTTTGATTTTGTCAATTGTGTTCAGAAACACATATACCTAAAAAAACTTTTGCATTGGTTACTTCCAGTACCTATAGTACAGCAGACTTTTCTGCTGGGCATTTAAGGGCTGTTTTTCTACCCTGATTTCCAAATGTTCACTTTTGCTTTGTGCAGTTCATTTATCTTCCTCAAAATCAAATCAAATCCAACTATGTTCTAAGACTCCACTCAGATCTTGGTTCTTCAAAGCTTTCCCTGACATTTTGCATTTTTGTCTTGAACAGTTTCATGAGGGACAATTTATTTCACTCCTTCATCCCCCTCTAGAATATAGAAGGTATTCATGGTTTGTTTGCATTTTATTATCCTGAATTGGCTATAAAGAAGAAAAGAAAAAACATTTCTTTGCTAATGTTTTAAATGTCGGGGCTGCCTGTGAATAAATTCATAAAGGAATCTAGATTTCTATAAACTTTAATATTTTTCCCAAAATTAGTGGTGCCCAAGGGTTGTCCAGAGTATGTTTTGGCATGATCATTAAAAAACATTACACTGTGAATAAAAACTTTGGTTCTGGTCTTTTTGTATTTCAGGTTTTTGATTCTGGTCTTTTTGTATTTCAGGTTATTTTCCTTGGTTTTATATGAGAATCTATCTCAAGAGCATGGGGTTACTGATAAAAGTTGTAGAAAGAATCTGAAAAGTTACACAAGTGGAAAGCACTCTTCTTTGAATCATAACATAATGAATATATATTTTATTTTCTGTAGATGAAAGAAATGACCTGCTGTGATGTTGTTAAAGAAGTTGCAAAAATGTAAGTTGAAATTTTCCTTAGCATTGACAGAAATATTTCACTTGACCTTACCTTATACATTAATCGTAAGAGGCCGTTTTGTTTGGAAATAACTTGTTGCATAAGTTTTAGAAGGTGAATCCAACATTCTCAGAAGGCTCATTAAGGAGAATATCCATATTTCAAGAGACAATGAATAGGATGGGGAAAAATAGCTTTTGACAAAATATACTCCTGTTCAGGTGACAGAATTCAAGAATAGGAGAATATAGTGAACCTCTAGGGACTTCATTTGATAGCTCCCGACTTCTTAAATCTCAGAAGTCCCAATAATATTAACCTTAGCTTACAACTTTAAGGTCTACAGCTAAAGTTGTAACAAGATAAGAGCCATGTTTCAAAACATCTAGAAATCGCTGAAGAAAGCCTGAAGTAGTTCATATTACAGTAATAGTAAGCAACAACAAAGCCAGTAAAAAAGCTCAGTGAACATGCTTCAAAGTCCATGATTTTTTTTACATCAAAGAATGCAGGCATTTGGTATTTCAAAAAATCTAATAAAATGCTGGTGTTGCAGCCAACTTTTCAGAGTTAAAAGTAATAAATGTAATATTCCAGAGAATTCACAGAGAATTCTAACTATTCCACATTAGAACTACATGAACATGGTCTAGTCAGCATTTTGGGCACGTGTCTCAGGTTTTACATCTAATAACACATGCAAGGAAAAAAAAGTCTTGGAGGGCTCTATTATATGATAATAAATATACTATTTGAATGGTACCCTTAATCTCTATACTGATGGTTGTAGCAAAGTATTAAAATCACAAGTGTTTTATAATTTTGTACTAATGGTCCACCACTCCTGCTACCCTCACTTCCCACCCCCCACCCCCCTTTACCATGAGACCCTTCCCCCCTTTCCAGTTGTGAAGCAGCAGAATCCATTCCATTCTATGACTTTCAGTTAATAACAACCTAGGGGACACTGGCAACTAACATATAATAGAACTAGTTAAAAAGTGAATAATCCTTATTGAATTGCACAGCAATTTAACATGGTAACTCAATTTCCTTCACTGAGAAGTCTTCTGGAAATCAGTTCTTCCCACACCTTTTATGTTTAGATATAACACTAGACTCTACTTTGTTCCGTGTAGGAAAGCCATCCCTTTATCTTTTAATAAAATGGAGCACTATGCTTCTTTTACTTAGTTCTAGCAATTTGAAGGTGCTTTCTCAAAGCAAGGCTTTAGGGATACTCTCCAAATTACTTTTGTTACTTTGTTGTGTAAGATGGTGGAAAGTATAAAATAAGAAAGTTTTGCTCTTAGTTTTTACTTCTACCTTAATATGTTGTGTGACAGTGCCTCCTTGTTGGCAGCAATTTGTCATGTACTGTTTGAAGGCCAGGTTAAGGGACATACCTTAAGGGGTTTAAAAATATTCCTGCCAAGAAGGTGCAGAACGAAGAGACCACTAATTGTAAACTAATGAATTAGTTTTTTTAAAAAATCAGTTAATGAATAGAAACAAATATATACTTAAATGGCACACAGGGAATGTTGGCCTTTTCCCATTTGAATATGTTCCTTAGGAGGTATCCTTCAGGTATGTCTCTAAAGAATGTATCAAAATAAACAACTTGGGTTGTAAAGGTGTAAGGTATATTGAATCCTTTGTAGTGAGTGTTTAATTTTTTAAATCAGTCCTAGTGTAATTTTCATAATAGACTGTATATAATGTGTGTGTATCATTTTATAGATACGTATATCAGGGATGACTGTTCTAATTTGCTGAGCTGGGCGCATGAACTATGTATGTAGATGACCAAATGAATGTTAACATCCTCTTTCTGTTCTAGAATTTACATAGTACATGATGAAGTTAAGGATAAAGCCTTTGAACTAGAGCTCAGCTGGGTTGGTGAAAGTAAGTTATTTTTCTACATTTATTTGCTCTCAGAGTCATCTGTACCAAACCTAATGTACTACTGGGTGCCTTATTTTCAAAAAAAATTAGTAATGGTGTATACACATATAAGAGTATACAAATAACAAATGAATTGATAACTGTCACAACATGGATACATTCATGTAAATACTGCTTTGGTCAACAAGTAGACCAGCCCCCCAGATCACCCCTTAGGCTTCTCCCCAGAGGTAACCACTATCCTGAATTCTAACACCATAGTTCTTGGCCTGTTGTTGAATTTTATATAAATGGAATTAGACATTATGGATTCTTTTGTTCATTTCTTTTCACAAAATTATATTTGTGTAAATCAGTTGTGTTGTTACGTACAGTAGTATTTTTGTTCATTTGGCTTGCTGTACAGTGTTCTGTTGTCTGAAAATAACACTTTATTCATCTCATCTTCTATTGTTACACCGTTAGGCACTTTCCAGTGTTTGTTTACTGTAAAATGAACAGTGCAGCTGTGGACATCTTGTACATCTATTGTGGTACACATATGTAGTAGCATTTTAGAAATATATGTTAAGAGTGGAATTGCTGGGTCATGAAATAGGCACACATTAAACTGCAATATTGGCCACAATGTGTTCTGACCACTGGATGCCCTTCTAATACAAACAGAGCCAGAACAAATTTAGGAGGTACTCTCTTTTTGAAGGAAAAGCTCTGCTTAATAATTGACTAAAGTTGTGAGTAGTTCGTTTACTTTTTTTGAAACATCCATTGCATACTTTTTTTTTTTTTTTTTTTTTTTTGGCGGTACGCGGGCCTCTCACTGTTGTGGCCTCTCCCGTTGCGGAGCACAGGCTCCGGACGCGCAGGCTCAGCGGCCATGGCTCACGGGCCCAGCCCCTCCGCGACATGCGGGATCCTCCCGGACCGGGGCACGAACCCGTGTCCCCTGCATCGGCAGGCGGAATCTCAACCACTGCGACACCAGGGAAGCCCCATTGCATATTTTAAAAAAGAATTACTGGGAAATCACCATTTTTCTTTCTAGTATGGCAACTGTAGGGCTTCAAGGACAGCTTTTAAAATCTAACCATGCTGTGAATGAATGCTCAGGACTTAACAGCATCAGGATAAATCTTAGCATAATGTATTCTTTATTATAAGAGCTAAATTTGGGCAGATTTAATATATTATGTAGGGAAAACACACAAAGATGAGTTCAAAGAATCTGGTATTACACTTGTAGATTGGCTAGATTATATGGTATTTGCAAATCACAATTACAGTCCTCGTTTTTAATTCATTTAAATATATGGCTTAATTTACAGTAACTAACGGAAGACATGAAATTGTTCCAAAAGATATAAGGGAAGAGGCAGAGAAATATGCCAAGGTAAGCCACAGCATGAAAACGATTCTAGCTGAAGATACGGAGATACGTTGAATTCTATTAAATAACCCTTAAGAGTTGAGCTGAACTAAAGGATGAAAACTTTCTAGGTTATCCTCAATGGGGATAAAGTTGCCCTGGTTCCAAAAAATTTTTTTGTGTGCTTGTGAAAATGGCAAAGTTTTTTCAGGACATTTAATGCTTTCATACTGTGTGTATCCTATCAAGAATATAGTCATTGATTGTTACAGCAAGATGTACTTAGTTACCCGTTTCTTTACTTGAATGTCTTATTCTAAACCAGTGTTCATTTTCACTTACAAAGAATTTTAATGACAAGTGCTTAATAATTAGATTCAGGCTGTTATAGCAATGCTAAAAATTGAGTTTAAACACTTTTCTCTTTAACAGGAATCTTTGAAGGAAGAAGACGAGTCAGATGATGATAACATGTAACATTTACTTCATTTACTTCTATTTAATAACTGTTTAGCCCTTTGGATTAATACATACCCACTGACCAACTTTCATTAAATTTTTGTCTTGTAAGGACTGAAGTTTGGTTAATATCTGCTTGACAAAATTGGTGGGGGTAGCTGAGCACATATTTATTCAGCATTAGGATGTTGCTTTATGCCTGTTGTAAAATTCCTTAGTTAAAATACTGCAGACAGATGCGTTGGAATCAGATTAATTCAAAACTCCATTTCTTCACTCATCTATAACCTAAAGATCATATCCTGCTGGGCTGTTGTGCAAAAAGTACCTAACAACTTTGTAGGCAATTGATGCCACTGCCCAGTTTTGTATTTAGTGAGATGATTGTTGGTCATCAGACACTTAACCTTTAGAATTTTTTTTTTTTTTTACTTTGAGGAGTGGATTTAAGGATTCACAAAGTCCCTATCCTGTCACTTAAAGAATTTCTTCATCTGTAAAGTTGAAATAAAAATACCCACATTTTATGCTTAAAAATAAATTAGAATACATGTGGAAACAGAACTGATACTGAGTGGAAAAATGAGTATTGGAAGAAACAGTCTGAACTCAGGCCAAGCATGCCAGGTATACACACACCCTTTATTGGCCTCATGCCAGTATCACTCCCTTCAACTGTCATGCTTTCCTGAGGTCACTGAGTTTAGCAGCAGGGTGTTGCCGGACTTTGAGCATCTGTATAGTTTAAACAGCAAATCATTATACCAGAATACTTAACTACTATACAAACAACTCCAGACCAGTATCTCATTACCATGGCTGCCTTTATGTAAAATTACCTGCTACATCTTACAACTCATATATTTAACTCAGAATGACACCAGTGGCCTTGGGCAGACACCTAAACAACTTAAGCTGGATGGATAATAAGCTGAGTATCCCTAAGCCAATCTGACCATTCTATACTTTTCCAACTTCCAAAGTATGAATGGCACATGAATCTTCTATTTTCATTGTACTGTGTGTACCTCTGTTCTTAAATTCACATTGGAATAGCTAATAATCCTCTTTAAAAGAACAGACAATGGTTCTAAAGAAACTTAAATCTGAGCAGCTAAGCCACCTCAAAAACATTTATCAGATAAATATAAAACTAAGCTTCTCAGCTATTAGAAAAGAAAAGCAATTGATTTTCATAAATACTATACAAAGGATTAATAAATAATCTAGGTTCAACTGTAGGGGCACTTCGTAACTGCACCACTGAGGCATGATTAGCCTCTGGGGGAAAAAAATGGCCGGCACATTTTACTTTGACAAGACAACAAATTTATTTTCAGCAAAGACTGAATACCTTATTACTGTAAACCTCGATACTGGTACCTAGGAAAGAAAATTACAAACGTTTTAAAGAATAAAGTTTTGGTTTAGAGATTACAAATAATATTGGGTTGGCCAAAAAAGTTCGTTCGGGTTCTTCCGTAACATCTCTTCTATTCCACATTATTGTACAGTATCCAATTTTCATTGCCCATCACAATTTGTTTTTAAAAACGGAATGTTTTCGTTACGTAAGTAGAGAATTGCAGTGCAGAAATATGGTCAAGAAGGTTTCTTTCGCTTAACGTGGAACCCAAACATCAAAGCGATTAACATAACCAAGCTGGTGCAAATGATTTTCAACACCTGATTTGGAGATTTTGAGTGTGGGCTTATCTCCTGCGTGGTTTAACGTTGATTGTTCTGAAATTTACATCTCGATTTGATTGCCATCAACTTGAACTGGTCTCCCAGACCATGGAACATCGTCCAGCCAGAAATCTCTACCACAAAACTTTGCAAACCACTTTTGACACGTTCAGTCACAGCACCTTTTCCATACACTGCACAAATCTTTTTTTGCCTTCCCAGTTGTGATTTTACCTTTCTTGAAATAATAAAGCATAATATGCTGTTGCTTTTTTTCCTTCCATCTTCAATATTAAAATGGCTACACAAAAATTCACCAATTTTGATGCTTTTTAAAAAAATGTACACGATACAACAGCTGTCACGATACAATCTCTAACAAAATTGTTTCGAATGAAGTTAAAGACAACTAAGTGCTACTAAAGCCATCTTATGGAAAAAACCGAATACATTCAGATAAAAATGCACTTATCTGATAAGACTATCCCTTTGCTTTCATTACTATCATTCTCAAAGGAACCTGAAAAATAAATGAGAAAAATAAAGTTGTAGGTCCTCAATATGTTTAACCGATTGAAACCTTAAAATACTCTTCAAATTACGATTTGAAAAGCAAATTAAGATTACAAATTAGTATTTCTCATTAAAAAATTATCAAAATGCTACTAAGAAATCAGAAGAAATCCACAAATGAAAAAAATGAAGTCTTAATGTAAAACAATTCTAATGCTGTTCCTCACCTTGGAAATGAAACCTAGGCTGAACCTTTTACTTTCCTGCGCTCTACCACATCCATATTGTATTTACTGTGTGTAGGCTATCTCTTAACGGTCTTTCTGAAGGACTCCCACCACCTGCAAAAGCAAGCCTTCTGAAATGATTGACAGATTTCTCCCTCTCAAAGCTCTTCACACGTTTCCCACTTAATAGTTTTCAAACTATTTTTTTTTAAAGGAACTCCGAAATATGAAATAAGAGTGCAGCCTACTCTTTGGCCCCAACCAAGTAGAAGCTTTTGTTCCACCACTGACCATGTGTATATCTATTACAGTGTTTACTACAGTAAAATTTACTATAATAATATAAATGTATTCCTCCTCCCCCACCCTCCCATGGGAGTTGTTCAAGAAATCATCTTTGTATCTCTACTGGTGAGCACACAGTATGTAATCAAATGCTAAAGGTATGTATTTTTAAAACTAAAATAACTCATACTAGTTAACTACAGGGCAAGATATTCAATATATTTAAAAACACTGGTTCACTACTGTATTGATCAGAGGCTTCTAAATTAAGACAAGCGTGGTTTATGATTTGAACAGATCTGGAAAACCTAAGCTCAGGAAATATATAAACTTTGGGGGAATCAATTCTTTTATACCATCATGATAATGGGATTTTTCTTGTTAAAGTTAGGGCTTCCTCTCTGTCACCATTGTAACCACAATTTCAGAATAAGAAAACCAGCAACATAATTAAAACCAGGACAGTGGTTTATAAGCTAACGTAGATTTCATACTGGCTTTGTCACTTAATAATTGTGTCACTTTGGGCAAGTTACTTATTCCCTCGTCTATAAAATGAGGATTATGTACCACTTAAAATGACATCAAAAACAGGAATACTTAGATACAAATTTAAATTTGTATAAGATTTTGTGTTGAAAATTATAAAATGTTGGTGAGAAAATGAACTAAGTAAACTCATCAGAAGACTCAGTATTGTCATCAGTTCTCCTTAAACTGATTTATAGATTCAATGTAAAACCCAATCAAATTTGCAAGGTTTTTTTTTGGGGGGGGAGGGGTGTGTTTGTGGAAAGAAATCAACAAGCTATTTCTAAAATTTATTTGGGAAAAGAAATTAGAATAGCCAAAACAATTTCAAAAGAGAAGAAGTTACAAGGCCTATGCCATCTGATTTCAAGACTTACTATAAAATTAATGTAATATTATTAATGGAAAAGAATAGAGTCTAGAAATAGAAATATATGGTTAATTGACTGACAAAGATGCAGAGGCAAATCAATGCACCAAGATAGTGTTTTTCCACAAATGGTGCTTGAACAACTGGACACCAAACACCAAACCATACCTTGTACCATATACAAAAATTAACTCAAAGTGATAAGTCAAAATGTACCTCAGGGCTTCACTGGTGGTGCAGTGGTTGAGAGTCCGCCTGCCGATGCAGGGGACATGGGTTCGTGCCCCGGTCCGGGAAGATCCCACATGCCGCGGAGCGGCTGGGCCCGTGAGCCATAGCCGCTGAGCCTGCGCGTTTGGAGCCTGTGCTCCGCGATGGGAGAGGCCACGACAGTGAGAGGCCTGTGTACCGCAAAAAAAAAAAAAAAAAAAAAAAAAAAAAAATGTACCTCGAAGTCTAAAACTTCTGGATGAAAACAGCAAACCTTTGTGACCCTGGTTTAAAAAAGAGCTCTCAGATACTACACCAAAAGCATGATACATAAATGAAAAAAACTGAAAGTGAATTTCACCAAAATTAAAAGCTTCTGCTCTCCTTTAAGAGAATGAAAAAAAACTCTAGACAAAGTATTTGCAAATCACATATTTGACAAAGGATATTTGTCCAGAATGTATAAAGAACTCTCAAACTTCAACAACCCAATATTTAAAAATGGGCAAAAGACTCAGATAATTCACACTACAAATAAAACTAATGTTCCTTCTTTAACCATCCTAACCCTGCAAGAGGTAATCACCATATTATGTATATCCTTCCAGCCAATAAATAACAATTCTTTACAAGAGTAAATGCTGGTGTAATTATAAAGATGTTGAAGAGCAAGGGTCCTCACACACCTTTAGTCTGTGTCTGAAGTGTATGATTTGGAATTTGATTTGATTTTTACTATGTGGAACCATGAAGTGGAATTTTAGGAAAAAGTCATTTAAATAAGAAGTTGAACTATATGATCCATATGGGATTTATTAAAGCTTTTAAATTTTTTTAGGAAAAGCCAATAGGCTTCAAGACTGATATAATATGGGAGAATGTGACATATAAACATGATAACCTACCTTTAGTAGACCGATTGGTTTAAGAGTCAGCAGCAACCAAGTGATAGTAAAGATTCAATGCAAAACTTTAGATGTCTACAATGGATCATACTGCCAGGAAAGATTAAAAAAAAAAGTTAAATAATATGCAGTTCTTTCCCCAGTGGGAAAAAGAGACACATTTAAAAATCACTAGGAAAGTATATTAGAAATACATGGGGACATCCCTGGTGGCACAGTGGTTAAGAATCTGCCTTTCAATGCAGGGGACGTGGGTTTGATCCCTGGTCAGGGAACTAGATTCCACATGCATGCTGCAACTAAGAGTTCGCATGCCATAACTAAGGGGCCTGCTGGCCGCAACTAAGACCCGGCGCAACCAAAATAAATAATAAAATTTTAAAAAATACTATATTTCATATCCATTAAAAGAAAGAAATACATGTTCATGTATTATTAAGTATACATAGCTTGTATGTATATACTGACCTACAAATGTGTACTCTGAGAAGGGGGGAGCAGGGGAGGAGATAAATCCTGACAAGTAAGGAATTTTGGACAGTTTCCTGGATATCTGGTGCATAAGCTCTCCAATTCAGTGAACTGGATGAAAAACTAAGGATGATAATAATTAATAGGAAAAAATCTGAGATGTCAATAATTGAAACAAAGTAAAAAGACTAATCCATATAAAAATATGAAGAACAGAATTTAGATGGGCGTGCACGTAAGTACATAACTGTTTCTCCATCTTGTTCAGAGACCACCCACATAAGAATTCTCCATGGATCTGAATTCACCAGATCTGAAGCGAGGCCCAGGAATCTGTATTTTGAACAAACAACTGATGTAATGCTTATGAATACACTAAAATTTGAGAATCACTGATTTGGACACAGCTTATTAAAACAAGAATATGGCAACAGAATGGTTATTAAAGGGTTTCAAGAAAAGAGATTTCTGATATGTAGCAAAATGGAGGATGAAGCTGTAGGGCATGATGGGTACTTGGGAAACCTTTTTTTTTCCATTGGATTTTTAAAGAAATACATGTCTCAGAAATAGGAGCACATAACTAGATGATAAAAAGAATGCATATGAATTCAGAGATTAAAAAGCATCTTTTATATTTTACTGACAGGTTAAGAGAGAGAAAAATAGCTCTGATTTACGACAGGCCAGGTCAATATGGCCAAAGAAAATTTTACATTAAGGGCTCAGTTCTGCCACTGCAAAAGAACCTTAACATAAGATTCCCTTACCAGCAATATGAAGGGATTCAGGTTTACACTGAAAGTATCTTCTACTGACACGTTCTACTAACACCTAATTCGAAGTTCATTTCATAGGATAAAAATAAGTGACAGATAATTCATTGTTTAGATTGTTGTATTTACTCACTATTTTACTAAAAGAGTAACATAATTTTACTGCAAACTTTCCCCCAAAGATACTCAATATTCACAAGGTAGCCCATTTCTATTCTAATCACCATTTGACTTTTCACCTGTTCCTACTGAAAATGGAGTAAATGTGGCTGAATGCAGTTTTTTCGTATTTCTAGAGGAAAGGTCTACTAGAAGTGAACACAGATAACACTTCCTTCAGAGGCAATACAATGATTCACTCACAAACTGAAACACGTTTGACAGGGCAAGTCTAAAAGGCAAGCCACCAATGTTGGCAAGTCATACATTAGTAATTATTTCTGGCAACTAAGTTTTTCCTTCCTTGTCGGCAACCCTGGCTTTCATGATACGAAGCCAAATGAAACTTTCTGACAGATGACTTCATGTGAAGACATGACGTGCCACCCCCATCCCCCAATCTAGATATTTGGACAGCTTCCAAACAGAATTTCAGAAGAGATGCTTTAAACATGAAACTCAAGCTTGTCTACTCTAAATCCATTCTTTTCCCTAAATGGAAATCTGACAAAACAGGAAGTACTTGGTAGGATAGAGAAGCAAGTTTTGCGGCTTAAGTATTTACTAGTAACAGACTAAGTTCTTCGTGACTGTGTAATAAAATGCAGAACTACAAATTTGAGAAGAAAACAGCAAAAACTTGCCTTGGTTACCAAGCTTCCCTTGGCAATTTAAAGGCCTTAAAAAGATAGTATATCACATGATACATAGAGGAATAAGAAACAGGAAGATGGCTTTTCTTTTTGTTATGGTACTTCATGTAAGAATCCCTCTCCCTACCCTGTCTGACCAAGATCTAAGCCACCAAAATTATACAAACACTGAAAGGAGTTTTGTGACTGTATATAAAAACTAAGAAACACAAAGATTCAAAACAAAATAAAACAAAGATTTCTGGTCTTGTTTGAGAGAACCTACTTGGGGAAAATCTTTGGTCTACGCTTGCTGAAGGATTTGAGTATAAATACAGTATCCTAACTACAAATAAATACAAATATAAATATACACCCTTAAATGGGCTGTTAGGATTAGCAGAGTCAGTAACACACTAGCAAACATACTAAGGAAAAAAAGAATCCCTCCCCCATGACTCCTTCCAGCTGCCACCCCCAGCCCCAATTCTACTGTTGTTGAAACAACTAGAAGCATTTTCAGGTAACAGTTAGTTTTTATCTTCACTTTTAAGCTATCACACTTAAGGGTACAGCAGTATATCAAAGTGCCCAGTAAATGTTAAAAACTACCAAACAAATGTAAAGCACTGTTATCTAGTCCATTTTTCTACCCCTCAAAAGCAGGTTCAGGGCTTCCCTGGTGGCGCAGTGGTTGGGAGTCCGCCTGCCGATGCAGGGGACATGGGTTCGTGCCCCGGTCCGGGAGGATCCCACATGCCATGGAGCGGCTGGGCCCGTGAGCCATGGCCGCTGAGCCTGCGCTCCGCAGCGGGAGAGGCCACAGCGGTGAGAGGCCCGCGTACCGCAAAAAAAAAAAAAAAAAAAAAAAAAAGCAGGTTCAGACCCACAGTAAGTCATAAAATCAATTTGTGGGTCACAACAGATTTTTTTAAAAAGTGAACTACAGGAGAAAATACTGGAGGGCACCGTACTTTCATTTGTTGTGTGTATGAGCAGTACACACACATACACAGAATAGAAACTTCACTATAAAGAAATTAATCAATGACCTTCCTTAGCTATTATTTCAAATATCTGTTTTACTAGAACACTTGTTATATGAAACAGTGAGGTAGGTAAGGACATTAAAGCTTCTGTCAATTTGATAATAGCAGCAACTTCCGTAAGTGCTAAAATTATCAAGTCAGTGTCTGATACTTCTGATTTTCAGAAGTTAAGTATCACTTGACCTTTCAGGGATACATAAATATTAGAAATATGCTTAGGAATTCTTATTAGAAAAGCACTGTGCTGGATTAGAACCATTAAGTATTAAGAGCTGTAAATACCTAGCCCCATGTCCCTTATACTTTAAAAGCAAACACTCATGTAGAGTAATGTATCCCAACCAATGAGAACAGGCTTATGATCAGAACACAGAACACCTGGTCTTCAAATTCAGTGTTTCTACAGTAGGATACTTACTCAAATCAACATCCCATTAAACTATTGTAAAAATTCTGAGAATTTTCGAGCTAAGAGTACATAATTGCTGCTTTAGCTCTAAAAATGCCTACTATGAGCCTGATTTTTTAACTTATCTCTCCATTTCCCAACATTTCCATTTCTTCTAAATCTAGAGGCATAGACCCCATCAATCTTACAGTAACTAAAGATCAAGTAAGTGTCCTCATGAAATGTTTCACCCAGTTCCTATTTTCAGCCTACTCCTATTTTCATGCCTAGAGACATTACAGTATTGTGAAAAGAAAAATGTACGTACAGAGTGAGATTATGGGTTCAATAACCAGTCGAGCCAGGCGGTTTGTAGATTCTGTTATTGGCAGATGTACCCTTAGTACTGGCCCAACTTTTCACAAATTTGGACCACTGAAGATGAGAAGATTGGAGGGCGGGCAGATCTGTGAAAAATCAGCTGATAGAAGAACAATCCCTCTGGTGGTTAATTAGACATACTAGCCTTTATAAAACAATAGGAAATCATTCTAATGAAAATTCCTGACCTGTGGATAGTCCCCAGAGTGATCTATCCCCACTACACATTCGGGAATCTGACCCAATTCCTAAACCTCAAGCGATCTCATTTTAAGCAACTCATCAGGCAAGACGTTCCTCTTGTACAAAAACTGACAAAGCACATTTTTACTGGCATGCATTTGTCCATTAAATGTCACCTTTTAGCTTGCTATACCTTTTATAAACTGTCACTCCACAAATGAGTGCGTACTAAGTGCCAAGGCCTGTGATAGGTTCTAAACCTACAAAAGTGAATAAGGTACAGTTCTCTGTCTGTAAGATGTCATAAGTTAGTGAAGGACGTATTAGTGGACAAAAAGCTAAAATGCAATACAGAAAGTGACAGAAATCACATAAAAGGAAATATATGAAATTCATACGGACAGATTACCTATAGTTGCAGAGGTATCAAGGAAAGCATCACTTAAAAAGCAGCTTTTGAATATGTGGCAATAGGGCAACAGTCCAGATGGTGGGAAAAGTGTGAATAAAAACAAAGAACTGGGAAAATACAGAGCTTGTGTGGTAGAGCCATGATAGTTTTAGTGTGACTGCAGCAAATAATACCCGAACAGAAGTATGAAATAAGTTTGGAGAGAGGTCGATATGACCTTCAGGAAGGGAGAGGCAGAGTCTAGGTGCTTTATTTCTGTATATAAATATAACATTTCTTTAAAACTCTCTTGAATGACAGACATTATGAAACAGCACGATACATACTAACAACACCACATAATATCTGGAATCATTCTAAGCACTTTACATATATTAATTCATTTAATACTAATCCTAACCAGGTCAGTTCTATTACTATCCCTATTTTACAGATGAGGCAGAGATTAAATCTGCCCTAAATCACCCATCCCCACAAAAAGCCTGGCCACACCCACACATTCTAAAGCTGAAGTATCTTCTTTGCTATCCCTGAATAATTCCCTGGATATTCACTAAACTGTGGTCATCATTTCATGCTGTAAGTCAAATCACTATGCTGTACACAAACTTATACACTACTATATGTTAATACCTCAATAAAACTGGAAGAAAAAAAGAATGAAAAACTAACCTTTCTTTAACTTAGTTCAGGAATCATCTGGTTTTCCTGCATTTATTTTACTTTATAATCCACTTTAACTTTTCAAGTTAAAATCAAGAAATAAGAAAGCCCTAATAAAAGCCCCAAAAAGTCTAATGGAAGAATGGAATTAAAAGTCAGAATACAAGGAATTCCCTGGCAGTCCAGTGGTTAGTACTCCACATTTTCACTGCCAAGGGCCTGGGTCCAATCCCTGGTCGGGGAACTAAGATCCCACATGCCACGCCGCACAGCCACAAAAGCTGGAATACAGAAAACAGTATACAGTCCAGCATATGTCTTAACCCAATTAGGGACCTTATAGGAATTTTCACAAAAGTAAGAACAGATGCTTACCGGACATTTCAAGCTCTAACTAGCATGTTTAAAACTGATTTCACTTTCCTTACCAACCAGTAGCCTTTCCTGACTTTCCAAATTGATTAATGGCACAATCTATTTCCCATTTTTAAAAATCTTGAGTTTTCTTTCTTCTTTACTTCTATAATCAATTAGAAATCAAATGCTATCAACTCTTTTTTTCTCATAGTCTCTTGCTCACCTATCCTTCCTAACCCTCCCTCCAGGCCCTACTCACTCTAGTTTCACCTCATGCTGACACCACTGCAAGAGTATCTTAATTGTCTCCCCACCTCCAATTCCTGTGTCACTTCTTCAGTCATACTGGACACTATTTCCAAGTAATCTTCCAGGAATACATTTTGTCTATTCAAAAACCCTCAACACAAATAATGAAAATCAAAAGGGAAGTCTTTATGGAAAAATATCTGCAGCAAATTACTACTAAATATTATATAATAAGCTCAAAAAATTAAGGAATATCAGAACTTTAATATATAAATAGACAAAAGTCTTGAATAGGCAACTTGTCTACTACTAAGAATCAGTAACTGAAATTATGGAAAGAGGTCCCACTTCACAAGTTAACAAAAATATTACAGAGAAAAAGAGAGCTCAACATATTTTGTACCTAGTAACTTAGCAAAAGTTATAATTACAGGCTACCCAATGTTGGTAACTAAACTCACAGGGAAGGTAGTGTAAATTATAACTCTTTTGGGAACCAACATGGCAACATTTCAAAGAGTCATAAAAATGTTCATACAATGACCTTTTAAATCAATCCTAAAAGAACAGTGCAAAAAAACAGAAAATACTGTATGTACATAGATGATAATTACAGCACAATATTTAAGAACTAGAAAGAAACCTAAATGGTCAAGCAATAGGAAAATAAAGTCAGAGATAACACAGTTTGATGGAATATTTTCAGACATTAAAATTACTGTGGAGGACTTCCCTGGTGGTGCAGTGGTTAAGAATCCGCCTGCCAATGCAGGGGACATGGGTTCGAGTTCTGGACTGGGAAGATCCCACATGCCGCAGAGCAACTAAGCCTGTGTGCCACAACTACGGAGCCTGCGCTCTAGAGCCCGCGAGCCACAACTACTGAAGCCCACGTGCCTAGAGCCCGTGCTCCACAACAAGAAAAGCCACAGCAATGAGAAGGCCATGCACCACAACAGAGTAGCCCCCGCTCGCCGCAACTAGACAGCCCGCATAGAGCAATGAAGACCGAATGCAGCCAAAAATAAATAAATTAATTAAAAAAATTTACTGTGAAGACCATGCAGTCACATTGAATGCCTATTACAACGTTAAGTAACAGAGAAAAATTAAAATTTCTCTAAGTCTAAAGAAAGAATATGCATACAGACAAGGAAAAAGAAAATTTTAAAAATCCAATGTTAGGGTGGGATTAGAAGTAAGTTTTTGTTTGTTTAATTCCATTTTGATTTGTAAAATCTGAAAACAAAACAAAAAATAACCTTCATTTTCTGCTCATATCCCAGCTTTCAAGGCCCTCTGGAAGTTCCCAAACCTATAAAAGACAAGCACTCTACATAATTCTGATGTGCAGCTAATTCTAGAAACCTTGACAAGCTAGCTTCACACAACTTTCCCAATGTAATCTTTAATCAGTCATCCTCTCGAAACTGGTTTACTTACTGTCCCAAACATAGCTTTTCTTATATATTGGGTTGGCCAAGAAGTTGCTTCAGTTTTAAGTAACAATAAAAGACACACTTTTCATTTTCGCCAAGAATTTTATTGAATAATGTATTCACTAACTGAACAAACTTTTTGGCCAACCCAAATAACTGCATCCTTGCTCACAACCTACATCCACTTAGAATGACTTCCCTTCTTCTAATTTTACATATTACATATCATTAACCTTGAAAAGCCTTCAATGATGGCTAAATAAATTTCTTTCTGTTCTGTATTATAAAACAATTTGTTTTTAAAAACAATTAGATCCAATTGTACACTGAACTTTGACACATCTATTTTTCTCGTGTGCCATGATTTAAATCTTTAAAATGTTAAACCAATCTAAATTGATGGAATCTTTTGAAATAACTATATTAACACCCACATGTTTAATTATGGTTTTCTTTTTATTGACAGTAAGCTTCTGAAGACAGATCCTAGTAGGAATGCCACTAGGTAATCTACCAAATCCTAAAATTATGCTCTTGTTTGCATTATATATGAAGGAAAACCAGTTATCTATGACTCCATGTGGCCATAAAATAAGCAGTGACATCTACTAGGGCAAAAGACCATACAGAGATTACAAAGGTTGCTTTGGTTGCAAATAAGCAAATTTAGTAACTTTCCAAAAAATAACAAAACCATTAGGAAAGCAGCTACATTCAACACAACAATCTGTTCTGCTTTTCAACATACACAGACATTTACAGAAATAATTGTACAGTGGAACAAATTCTATCATTTTTAAAAAGAGATATACATGTAAAGGTAACATGGCCAATCTCGATTACTAAAGAATAGTTAAGTAAAATTGCATACCAGAAATACAATTTCAACAGAGAGCAGATCCAAGTCATTTAAAAACTGGAACACTTTCCTTCATTATTCCACAAAGCAAGGCTTCCTCTAGAAGACAAAGACTTTTTAAAGTTTTGAGTATGTTATATAGCCCACACACTCAGAACAGTCCATTTTGCTTCACTGCTGAACACTTTTCCTGATGAGATCTTTATATGTCAAGTATTTTACCATGGGTTAAAGAAAAAAAAATCATGAAAATGTTTACAGTGTTCTGTGATTAAAAATCCAGAAATGGGAACCATATGAATGGGTAAAAAAAAATTCATAGGGATGTTCTAATTTTGAGATTTCAGTCTAAGATACCATGACAGGAAGCTAATTTCATGCCCTCATTTGAATCCTTGACCAAATAAATAAAACATTCTGCTTTCAAAATAGCTTTTTTTCATAAAAACAGTATTAAAAATTTGACCATTTTGATTTTGTAGAAACATTATTCTACTAGTTTGGGCTCGTTAAAATAGGTTACAAAAACCAATTTTATCAAAATTAATTTTCATTCATTTATTCCTAAGAGATGATTTGAGTGTTCAATTAATATTCATCTATAGTTGCCCTCCGCTAAGGTATAAGAAAATCTTAAAAAAAAAAAAAAAGAATTGAGGAAAAAAGTCAAGAATAACTATTCTCAATGAGTTCTCTAAACCTACATTATATTAGCAATTAGAAATCAAGTCAGTACTGGGACTTCCCTGGTGGAGCAGTTGTTGAAGAGTCTGCCTGCCAAGGCAGGGGACACAGGTTCAATCCCTGGTCTGGGGGAATCCCTCATGCTGTGGAGCAACTGAGCCTGTATTCCACAACTACTGAGCCTGTGCTCTGGAGCCCTCGTGCTACATACAACTACTGAAGCCCTTGAGCCTAGAGCCCATGCTCCGCAACAAGAGAAGCCACCGCAATGAGAAGCCCGCGCGCTGCAATGAAGAGTGGCCCCTGCTCGCCGCAAGTAGAGAAAGCCTGCGTGCAGCAACGAAGACCCAATGCAGACAAAATAAAAAAAAAAAAAAGTTCGCTCCCTTCAAAAAAAAAAAAAAAAGAAAGAAATCAACTCAGTATTAAATCAAGTATTTGGAACATTAAAAAAAATTTCAAAGTTAAGACAGCATTTGTGGAATATCATGAATTTTCAGAAGAGAACTGCTGTTAAAGAAAACATAAGTTAGCTTATTTCACATATTTTGTATATAAAAGTACATAAGGATTCATAAGAAACAGTGACAGAGCACATATCATGTATCAGGTAAGGAAACATAAGAGTGATTAAAACAGCAATTGCTACCCTCTGGGAGTAAAGTCTCAAACTGGGGAAGAGCCCAACAAATGCAAAGTAAATGTGATGAGAGAGGCATGTAAAGGGTCCTATGAGAATACAAAAGCACCTTGAGAACGCACATAAAGATGGAAAACTTTAAGCCAGGCTACAAGGAAACAATAGTTAAACTCAACTAACTCTACCGTAAAAAACAATTTGTTTTTAGTATCCTCTAAGTGTCACTTCTGCATAGCAAAATGTTTCACTGTACAAACGCCTAACTATTCTAGAGCAAAATATAAATTAATTTTAAGAAATTACTCTTAAGGTCCAAAAAAATTCTCAAGTTTATTTTACTATATGTGTGACTTGAAAGGCTGATAATTTTACCTGAATAAACAGAGATCCAGGATAAAACGCTCAAAAATAAAGCTAAATTAAATTTTTAAAATGGGGGTTGGGAGGGAGGAGAGTAATAAAAGGAAAAAGGATAACAAAAAAAAGCAAAAGCTTTCTGATGAACCATGGTATAATCTCTTTGGCCATGTATTTCCACTTCTAGAAATTTATTCTAGAGAAATAATCAGGCATGTGAGGGAATATCAAGATGCCTAGAAATTTTAGGTATAGATGTCAGTTCTCAGAGAAAATCTTTTGTAAAACATGCACAAGGATATTCAGACATATTACTGCCATTATAAAAATTAAGAGATCTGGTTACATAAAATACAGTTCATCTATCCTACAGGACACTATGCAGCCATGAAAAACGTGCAGCATGTTCCCAATATTTTCCAAAAAGGAAAAAAAACCAAGTGACAAAACGAGCATGACTAGAATGATCTCTATTTTGTAAAACAAAACAAGCGAAAGAGAAACCCCTCTGAATAACATATAGGTACAGTACAAACTGCAATCACCTTTTGGTGGTGGTGAGAGATTTTGTTTTCTTCTTTTGGCTTTTTGGTAATTTCCAAATGCCCACTGACGTACTTTATTTGGATCAGATAATAACCGTTTTAAGCCGGGTAGTGGAATTATAGGTGATCACCCCCCGCTCCGACCCGGGAAGTTAAATAGTATTTACATGTCCTATAATTTCCTTAAGAAAAAAAAATCGCTTAACTTCTAAACTCTTACTGAAATATCTTTTCTACATGCCAAATTTTTTTTTTTTTTTTTTTTTTTTTTTTTGCAGTACGCGGGCCTCTCACTGTTGTGGCCCCTCCCATTGCGGAGCACAGGCTCCGGACGCGCAGGCTCAACGGCCATGGCTCACGGGCCCAGCCGCTCCGCAGCATGTGGGATCTTCCCGGACTGGGGCACGAACCCATGTCCCCTGCATCGGCAGGCGGACTCTCAACCACTGCGCCACCAGGGAAGCCCTACATGCCAAATTTTTAAATATTGAGAAAAAAAATCATGAAAATGTCCACATTATTCCTTGATAAAAATATTAAATACTTAAAAATCTAGAAATGGGACCAGCATGAATGGGTAAACAAATTTGTAAGTATGTCCTAATTTTGAGACTTCATTCTAAAGTATCATATCAGGAAGTTAATCACAGACTCATTTGAACCCTTGACCAAACAAAGACTTTTCAACTACCATTCTTCCATCTTGCTATTTATGGCTCTACTTACTGGTCTCCCTAATTCTAAAGATTTTTACAGACATTAGAACTCACCTCAGTAATACTTCCGGATGTTTGTCACTTAACTGTCCTCTTTTCTTCAGACCAACTGCCAAAAAAACCCCAACAAATCATTAAATCACTCGATCATTTTCTAGTCTGGAGCCCCACCAATACAGCAATAGGGTTCAAAGCAGAAGTATTATGAGGATAATTTTAAGCAGCTATTCATATCAGTGACTAGGTCACTCAGCAGAAATACTAACATGCATTTCATTTTCTTAACAAGTAATTCTGAAAAAATCAGTTACGAATGAAAAATCGATGCAGCCTTAGTTAAGATGTCCTCTTAACGAGTAAGTTTAGTCAACGTGGATTACCGTCGATATTTTACATTTTCTTAATTATTTCATTCTTTAAAACAACTTGTCAATCAATACTCTATTTCCACCATTTCAAATGTGGTTTTGTTTTCTTTAACAGAACACAAGATCGTGCTAAGGGAACGAGATCAAGAGCTGCCCCGAACAAAATCCTATCAGGGAGGTACTTTTATTTTTATCTAAGGTGTTTTCCGTCCCTGCAAAACCACTGCTCGCTCCTTTCAAAAAGCAGCCTAAGCCTCGTGCAGCGTGGCACAGCTACTTGTCTAAGGCCAGAGCGGCAGCGTCTGTGCTAGCTAGGGAATTCCTCAGCACCCCAAGCCCAGCATTTCCTTCAGTTTCCTCACTGCTTAAACGCGTGACGAGCACGCGGAAACCCCTCCCCACGCAGGACCGGTTTGCCTCAGAACCCTGCCCACCCTGTCTTAATTAAGGAGGAGCCCACAGCCGGTGGCCTTGGTCGCAGAACGTGACAAGCTGCCGAAATCCACTTCCAAAGGGAGGAAGCACTGCTCTGAGAGGGGCTGCATCCCGAACATCTCTCACACTCCCGAGTCCAAAGGATCAGTCCGGAGAAAAGAGATGTGCACGTCCCCTCCGCCTCTTTCTCTGGGGCCGCGAGAAAAGAAGCCTCGCCCCCTCTCAGCCCGCCCCCAGCTCCCCACCCAGCCGCAGGGAGAACTTACTCCGCTATGGCTGCCGAGCGGCCCCCTCACTTCCGGTGCCGGTGCCGCTAGATCTGCGCCATCCCCCAGTCCACCGGACAACTACCGCTTCCAACTGACCTTTCTCACAGATCGCTACTCTTCCGATCTTCACTAGGTGCTGTCCTGGAGGGAACGGTGGATGGTTGCGGCAGTTAAATGAATCCACGGGATGAAGATTCCACTCTCGTCTCGCCAGAAACATAAAATGCGGTAGACCTGCAGCCACCGCTGCCCAGACAAAATGGCGCCGAGAAACTGGTTCAGCGCAGGCGCTTTGGAAAGACCCTGCCCCGCCCCCGTGCAAGTCCTGGCCACAGCTCCGGGTTCGGTTTCCATGGGACACCCAACCGCCAATCCTCGTGCCGAACTGCTCTTCCTGACCCCTCAATTGACCAATCAGTGCTCAGTTAAGTACATCCGGAGTCGTCTTTACCAATCACTTTTCAGGACTTGCTTACTCAATACCTGATTCTCCAGTAACGTTAGTCTTCGGAGGCAGCCAGTCATAAGTGGCAGATGTCCTACCTGCTGTTTTTCGCACCAATCCGTGAAGTTTCAGAGCTACATCCAATGAGGACGGCAGGTAGCGAGCTCCAATCCGAAACTCTTCGGCGTCATGAGCAGCCAATAGGAGTTCGTGTATAAGCGAGTCTGCTCAACAGCTTGTTATTTGGTGGATTGTGGCAGTAAATCGGGCGAGTGGGGAACCGGGCGCAGGAACTGCCGCCGCGGCCGGGAGTGGTGCTGCCCGGACTGGGGCCCACGGGGGTCAGTGGGGCGGAGGACTCGGGGGCTGACAGCGCGCACTTCACCCGCAGTTGGTAGGTGGGGAGAAGAGAAGCGGGGGATACTGAATGGACGAAGCGGCACTAGCAGCTGGTGCTGCTGCCCGGGGTCCCGGTGCAGTTGGAAGCTTTGGAGGTGGGGTGGGGGAATGCTTGGCAAGCGGGGCGGCGAGCGCAGGGGAAGGGGCAAGTCGTGGAGCAGCGGCAGCAACTGCGGGAACAGCCGCCGCAGCTGCCTCCTCGGCCGCTTCCCCGGGTTCCCCGGGAAAATGGCTGTGGGCTGGCCGCGCCGCTAAGTTTGCTTCCGCGAGGCGAGGAGCAGGCTGCTTGGGGCAGCCGGCCCCCAACTCTGCGGCGCGTCCTCCCCCGTGGAGTCCGTGGTTGGACCTGAGGGACTGGGGGCTGGTACCGCTCTGGGATGTACAAAAAGTTGAGGCGGGCGCGGGGAGGAGGCGGCGGCTGCCGCTGTGCGGCTCCCCTCCCCTCCCACACCCTGTCCGGGCCACCTCCCCTCCTTCTCTCCGCCCCCCCAGCCTTCTTCCCTTCGCTGGTCTTCCCTCCGTCGCGCGCCTCGGGGCTGAAGGCCACGGCCCCTGCCCCTTCGGGTGAAGAAGTGCTTCTCCTTTCTGATATGGTGCAGAGCAGAGGAAGGAGAGCAATGGCGCCGTGACACTCCGCTGCCGCCACCGCGGGCCCGGGGTGGGCGGAGGGGGCCGATCGGCGGAGGCGGGGCGCGGGCCGAAGTCGGGGTATCCGAGGGGCGGCTGAGCCAAGGCTCGGTGACCGCGCCTCTGGGGGGCCCGGGGAAGCCCAAACGGCGCCCTGCCCTTCTCCAGAGCGACCCGTCCTGGGGCTCTGAGTTGAGCATTCCGGGTCAAAGTGGCGAGCGAGGCGGGGGCGCGGTGGGCCGCTGGCGAACTCCGCGGCGGAACCCACTGCCCTTTGGCGCCCGTGGGGTTCTTGCCACCCCCTCGGCTCCTGCGTTCTGGCTGCCCTCGGAGGGGATCTTATCCCTTCCCTGGTGAGGGTTCTGCCCCTCCCCGCTGGCGTTTGTTTACTTTCTTTCCCTGGGTCGCTCCCCTCGTTGACTGATTCTGTGCCTGTCTTTCCCCTCCCCTTGGTTCCAGCGACGGAGAAGATAGCTCGTTGAGCTGGAACCCCACAGATCACCAGTGAAAATGAAGGTAAGTAGAGTCGACGCTGCTCGGAACCTCGTGCCCTGGACACTGACTGTCGTGAGGCCAGTGCTATGGAATGTCATTTTTTTTTGCTACTCAGAATTGATCCGTCTGCTAAGCAGCGCTTTCTGAAAATGAGGACGTGTTGAATGGGTGAGAGATGATCATTGTGTCTAAATGCGGTCAGTTGGGCCCCTCTCCGAAGCAGTTAGCACTTTGGAAAGGCTGCTGCAGCCTTTCCATTGTTGTCCATTGGGCTAGTATTTTTAAACACTTCCTGTGTTGGCAGCGACCTTTGCAGAAGTAAAGCTTTTGTCCTGCTTTGGTTCTTTGGGGGATTTTTTGATTTTTTTTTTTTTCTTCCCCAGTGCCAATGCGATTTTCTAAGGAAGGAATGTGTGGATTGTGTAAGGGAGATACCATTTCTTCTGGGGATAAAGTGAAATTTTGTGGGTAAAATATTTGAAGGTGAACTAAAACTAAGTATTATTATATATTATTATTATAACTAATAATACTTAATTTTAGTTCAGTCCTTATAGTAAATATTTTAAATGTATATCCAACCTAAAAAAAATTCTCCTGAAGACAACTAATATTGCAAACATCATATGTGATGTTTAAAGGGAAAGGAAGGTATAACATCCTGCAGTTCTGTGGCATTGAATGTTTCAGGTCAGATATTTATTTGCAAAAAGTATTTCTCTTCAATTTGCGTTATTCATAAATGCACTAACTTTAAACTTGATTCCTTACTCATTTACTGTTTCAGTGTATTAAGCTCTGAAATACAAGATTTTCCCAAACTTCCTCTTGCTTTCCTATTTCCTTGAAGTGACAGTGTACCTTCTTTAATGTTAGTTGGGAAAACTTAATGAAAAATCATTTTCTACTTGAAAGTATTTCTCTAAAGTGTACACTGTCACCTTTGCACTTAGCATTGTTGAGTTGAGCTTGTATGAATATACTTAACTTTTGGAAAATATTCGTAAAATGACAGATTGAGATAGCAATCATTCTATTACTGTCAAGATTAAAATGAATGGTGGAGTGAAATTTCTCACATCTTTCCATGTATCATTCTGATCACGGTCATTTGCTAAAAGTAGATATTTCTTTGTGAAACTTTTTTTTTTAAATATACCAAGAAGATTAGTGTTGATAAACTAGATACGGCTACCCTCAGTTCACATCTCTGCATTCATCAGTTAATTTAGATTTAAAGCTTTAAAATGCAGCATTTAGCCAATGATTTTTCTAAATAATGCTCTCCTTATCAAATGGGTTGGCTTCATTTATTATCTGTACAGTTATTGTGTATCCAAAAACAGTTGCCTTTATGTAGCTATATTAATAAACATTTAATTATGTATTTGTTAGTGTTCATTTTAATAGCAATATTTCTTTTAATTTGAAAACAAAATTTCAGGAGGCCATAACTGACTAACTTAAAGTTTTATGAGACACTTAAAATAAATATACCTTTTCTGGATTTTTAAATTTTTTCGTTTCTTAAATATATCATAAAACTGTTGAATCATTTTGTACCTGAATGAAAAAACATTATATTTCCTACTTATACTTTCTAGTTACAATTTAAATTGTTTTATGTTTTCAGGATATAGTTTATAAAGTAAAGGATTGCTAATAAAGTATTTGCTTTAGGGGTATTTTTCAAATTATCAATGATATTAATAAGCAAATAATGTTAATGTTCTTATTACTTGAAATACAGAACCTTTTGATGAGACTTGGGGTTGGAGTAGGGGAAAATAGTAGTGACATTCATATTGTATGTTCCTTTCATCAGGCGGCGGATGAGCCTGCCTACCTGACAGTGGGAACTGATGTCAGTGCCAAGTACCGAGGTGCCTTCTGTGAGGCAAAAATTAAGACTGTGAAAAGGCTGGTAAAAGTTAAGGTAATTTTTTTTAATGCAACAGCTTTCTTAACTCGATTGAAGAGAATTAGGGATGGAATTAGGAGACTACAAATCAACATTTTATTTATTGAACTATTACTTCACTTCGTGAATCATTACTATGTGAAAGCACTGTTATATACAAAACTATAGGAAAAGCACGTTAAGAATTGGGAATAAAGAACTCAAGATGAGAAATTATTCCAAGTGCTTCCACGAAATACCATACTCATGATACTTCCCATCATTTGGATCTTTCCTGTTTGCGGTAGCATGCTTACTTAGGCTATAAGCTATTTTCTCTCCTTTCATATTATTCAGGTAGCGATGATTTCAAGTGATTAGAAAAAACAATAGATTACTACAAACAAAACAGTGGGAATTATCATTTCAAGACAGCGATAAAAATGACTTAAGAATTTTATCTTAAGATAATTTTAAGATGCTTTTGTGACCAGAAAAAAAAGTTATTGATTGCTGTACAATATTTGGAAGTACAGAAAAGTACTGAAGGATTAAAAGCATCTTAATCCTTGTTATTATTATCATTGGATCATTCTGTACTTTCAGTTTTGCAATTTGCTTTTCACTTACATATGTGATCCTTTCCTACAAAAATTAAGCACCCTGGAAGGAGGAAATGTTTGCCTTGTTCTGTTCGCAATACCTAGACCGGTGCCTTATAAACAGGGGGTGCTCAGAATGTGTTGAATGAATAAGTGAACAGTGGACCCAGGACCAGCAGCATCAGTCTCACCTGAGAACTGGTTTAAAATGCAAATTCTCAGGCCCCCACCCCAGACAAACTGAGTCAGAAACGCTGAGGATGGGGTCCTATGATTGTGTTATAACAAGCCCTTCAGGTGTTTCTGATGAATGTTGAAGTTTGAGAACCATTAAGCTAGAGGAGTGTGATTTGTGTGGTAGACAAATAGATTTGTCTATGATTATTATAAACTTTCTGTTTAAACTTCCATCTGCTGGTGAAACTTTTCTTCGAGTATTCTTAGGATATCATTTGACATTCATTTCTTCCTTGTTTCATATAGCCTTTTTACTATGTCAGCTATACAGGATTTCCTTACTAAATATTTACTTGGAATTCTTTGAGAATTTTAACGTTTTGTTAATATTGTGGCTCTTTGTAGATTAAATAATTTAATTTAAAATCAATACAATGATTGTCTGGGGAGGTCTTATACATAAGTAACCTAGAATTTGAAGTTTCCCGTTATTTGGGTACATGCTCCCTTTCCGTCTCCCTCTCCCATTCTCCCTCTCTCTTAATAGAGCAAGTTACCTTATATATGTGGGAGGATCTGTAGTAGAAGGGAGCACTTATTTATGACTGAATTGCATACCAGATTATTATTTAGGTTTATTTTATAAAGGACCAGAAGACTTCTGGTTTTAATTTGTTTACCTTGCATGTAGGCAATAAAGTTTGATGCTGTTTTTTTTTAAATATACTTGGTGACAGAACCTTTGTGACTAGTTGATAAAAAGCAATGAAGGCAATTTTAAGGTTTTACAATAATTACTACAGATTATAAACCTTCTATAGTTAATTCAGCAAACATTTATTAAGTGCCTGTAATGTGTATTGACACTTGCTAACTGCTGGGGATATAGTGAGGAGGACTCTAGCCCTCAAGGAGTTCACAGTTAATGAGAGAGACAATAAACATAAATACAATGGAATAAGTATTATACCAGAGGTAACCACAGGATGCTAAGAAAGTATAAAGACATTTTTGTTACAGTATTACCATAAATGTACTGTTTTAAAAGTAACATGGAAACTATTGTGCAAAAATGTTTTTTAGGTACTCCTGAAACAGGATAATACTACACAATTGGTGCAAGATGACCAAGTAAAGGGTCCTTTAAGAGTACGTATTTTGTACAGTTTACAATCTGAAATGATGAATCGTAAATTCATACAGTGATTTGTTGGATTTTATATTTGTAGATACACTTTTAAAATGTTAAAAAATGTTAATCAGAAAACAAAAATACAAATAAGGTGTTGTAGAGTTAGTATAAATTATGATATTACAATGGCTGTTTCGTTAGTTAAAGAATGTTAAACATCTTACAGAAGGGTAATTTAATATATGTGAACATGAGTTTCAGCTACCTTTTGTTTTGAATTCTTGGACTGAATACTACATTTTGTTTTTCATATGGTTGCCACAGATGTTTAGCTTGATAAGTGTAATATACCAGTATCATAAGTCTGAATCTTCTGTTTTTCTAACTTACCAAGTAAACTATGTTGACTTAATAGTTCAATTTAATGAATACCTACATTATGTTTTCCATCCATTTCTGGCCATTTGTTTATGTTACAAATCTTTGTTATGTCAGAGTACCACTTCGGTTAATATCTGATATACAAAGGTCTGGAAGCTGAAAGGTCATCTGGTCCATCCCTCTCTCTCCAGGTGAACCTTTATCTAAAAGGTCCCTTAAATACAAATGCTGAATCCAATATTCAATATTTACATGAAAGAAAATTGAAGCTGTTTTTGCTGTCCTATGGTTTTTTGGTTCTTACATTCCACAATTTTCTTGAAGGCAGTATCATGTAGTAAAAAAAGCTCTGAAATGAGACTTGAAAGACTGGGTTCTCATCCTGGACTCTTTGCAAATTATTCTCTCTTCCTAAACCACAATTTTCAACATGTAAAATAGGGGTAATAATAGCTATCTTACTTAAGCCTAAGCATTTTGAGACTTGAATTGCATGGTAAATGTATGAACACTATAAATGATAAAGATCTAAGCCAATGTAAGGTAGAATTACCATAAACAGATACATTTTTTTAACCCAGGTCATATAGTTGGTATGAGTGATTTGGTTTGTTTGTTTAAATTTGGTGATGAAATTTGGATTTTTTGTTTTAGGTTGGAGCCATTGTTGAAACAAGGACATCTGATGGATCCTTTCAGGAAGCTGTTATCAGCAAGTTGACAGATGCTAGTTGGTATACTGTGGGTAGGTAGTTAGGTAATTTAATATAGAGGATTTAATTTGTGGGTTTCGTATCTATCTCTCTGTTTTGTAAATTCATTGAATCATTACCTTGGCAGAGAAATATGTATTCTTTCCTGTCAGTTTACTTGATATTGATAGCTAAAATTTTAATGACACCCTGATGGTAAGAAAAAAAACCTAATTATCTCTTTATAGTAACTTGGCCACTTATGGCTATTTCATCCAAGAATGTACTTCTTTTTTAGGTTATCTTGATATTTCCCTTCAAGAAAGTTAAATTATATGGTTATTTTTCTTCCGTTAGAAAAGTCAATACAACTTAGTATTGTGAGTTTTCAGACTTTTAAACTTTTTCTGGAATTACAATTAAAATTGCATAGTTGCAGTCTTTTATTGTATTGCTGCCTATTTTATATAAAGGTACTATAGATATTACCACAGAATTTACAAACTAAAAAAATTTGGGCCAGAGTAGATTCAAGCCTAGGTGATCATAGCTTAATTTTTGATTTTCAATGCAGCCAGGACTCTCTTAGTAACACCTTTCACAAAAGATATATATGCTGCTAATGTGAATTCATTCTTAACATTTCATGCATAAGCTTATACTGGCTTTAAAAAACTTTACTGTAGTGAGTAGCAACAAGTGTCACAGTGCAGGTAAATGAAAACCTAAATGTAGTACTTATATTGTTCCTGTCATTATGTTGATGAGAATAGCAATAATTAAGATTTCCAAGTCTCCTCTGATTACTTTCAGACTACACAGTCCTGTGGATAACATCCAATCGTTGGCTTTACACTGAACGTCTATAGCATTATTTGGTTTTTACATTTATGTCTTGGTATAACAGATGTAATTATAGTGTTGTGGTTTCCTTGCAGAAGGTAAAGAAATGACCCTTTAGGTTTATTTTTAGTTTACTTGATTTGTTGCCTTGGGTAAACATCATTCATCTGTAGTTGATGCTCAAAGCTGTGAAGAACACGCTTTGGTTGAAAATTGTACTTCCTGTGTCTTACTCTGTGGCTTCTATTAGTAGTAGCAATGTGCTGTATGTACCTAATATTTTCTAACCATTTTTATTCTTAGACCTCCTACAAGTTGGTGTTGGTTCACAATGGTGCTATTATTCTGAACTATATATTTTTAGGAGGCTTAATAGTGACTGTTGATAGTTGTTAGAGATTTAAAAACAAAGCTTAAAATTCACTCTTAGATTTTAAATGGATACAATTTTGCTATATTAAAGCAGTGGTAAAAATGACAGGAGTTGATGTGTGCAGAATCATGGGAAATAATATGATGCATGTTTGAATACTAACATGCATCCTATTTGGTGCCCAATATCAAGGTTACATTCACAATACTTGTGAAGTTTTACTGATGTAATGCTTACACTTCTGCAGCAGCAGTACTTTTCAGGTTTTCACATTTTGGATTTTCTGCACCCCAGAATAATCCTTCAATTATGAATAGCAATCTCTGTCCTTTACATGAATGGCACTTTAGTATTGATGAAAACTAGTTGCTACTGAGCATTCTCTGTGGTGATTTTCTTTAATAGATAATAACAGAAGAAATTGTATAATTCTTGTTCTCAAAGAGCTTAGAATCTTAATTGCATATGGTTCATATATTAAGCACTAGTGTACATAAGAATCACTTGGTGCTCATTTGAAAAAACAAGGATTTGAGGACCCCAAATCTCTCTAATTTAGTACGTCTGGGATGGCAACCCAAGAATCTTTCTTTTTTATAAGCACATTGGCTGAATCTAATGAAGTTAGTACACACTTAGAAAAATGGACCACATTTGTAGAAACAGAGACTAGTTAGGGGAGAAGAATCCAAAATACTTAAGATTTTTGCATCTGTGTAATGAGAGACAGTGACCAAAAAATTTTAAGATGTTAAGAGGCACTATTCTCTTAAGTATACTCAGTATAGCACTCTGCTGTAAAGAATGTTTAGGTATTGAAGGATGTAGGCCACGTAAAGAATGATCCTTATTAAAAGATGGCAAAATAAAATGTGTAATCTCTCACAGGTCACGAACTTTCTATAATTTTCTTTAATTGAGTGACTACTTAATTGCTCTTTTCTGGAATTTTTATTGATTTCTAATTCCTAGCAAAGTGTTATATAGGTAGAATCAGAAAGTATTCAAAGTATTGTTAATGGTCTCGATGTTTTTTGATTTTAAAAGAACTTGAAATTATGTCAGGCTCTTAAAAATTAAACAAAAGGGGGTAACATACCGCTGATTTGGATTAAATAGGAGTTATAATTATCAGTGATCAAAAGTTATCTGAGGAACTGTTATTAACTCCTTATATAATATAGGTATTAATTTTTCACATTATAGCTGAATGACCAATTTTGAAAAAGATTATGGATCTAATATAACTCAAAAAAAATCTAATAATACCTTGCTCTCCAATGTTGAACAATAAATAGCACCAGTTCATGGATTTTTAAGTTTTTTGAGACTTTGAAATATTTCCCCTTCCTATCATAAAACAATGCTTCCTAGCAGTTTATTCATTTGGCAGTTCTTTTCCTTGCATTAAAGATAAGGAACCTGTAATGTATGGAAGTGTATTGCTATCTGTCCAGCCATTCAGAAGATACCAAAATTGGGATTAGAATTCATATCTCCACTTGAATGTTGTCTTTAATTCCTGACAAATATAACTTGTCAGTAAGACATTCTAAAACTGTTCTTCTTTTGCTTCGTTAGAATATGAAAATAACACATTGTATTTGAAAAATAAGAAAAATGTAAAGGAGAAAGTTGCTTTTAATTTAAATAATTTATATATAAATGTATGTAAACACATCATACATCAAGTTTAACAGTAAAATCTTTTCAATCACTGATATATTTTTGTGACATGCTTTTTAAGTTTCTGGATTTTTTTCATATCTTCTTCTTATTTTGCACATCAGTTTTATCAGATCTCATGCAAATTCTAAGTTAAAGGAGTAGAGGAGGGTTACATTAACCTGGTGACTGGCCTGACTTTTGTAGAATGTGCTGTAGGCTTATAAGGCTTTGAATTTGATTAGAACTGCATATGACGAATGTTGTTATAACCAGAATCAACCAGAAAATGTTTTCAAATCCAAGTGGTTATTCCCCTGACTAGAAAATCATTCATTAAGAAAAAAAGTACTAAGTAACAAGTCTGTCTAGTCCTGTGATAGGCTTTAACCCATTGTTTAAATAGCCTTCTGTAAGACTTAACATTCTCATGATATTTTGTTAACATAATTATACATTTGAATGTTAATTTCTTAAATTTCCAGATTCCTGAAGTTTTTGATCTTAGCTGCTGAGGGGCTTCTATAGTTATCACAGATGATTTTATGAGCAACAGAACTATTGGTTTTACCTAGGGTATGCATATATTTTTAATTTTATTTTTATTTTTTTTTTTTTTTGCGGTATGCGGGCCTCTCACTGCTGCGGCCTCCCCCGTTGCGGAGCACAGGCTCCGGACGCGCAGGCCCAGCAGCCATGGCTCACGGGCCCAGCCGCTCCGCGGCATATGGGATCCTCCCAGACCGGGGCACGAACCCGTATCCCCTGCATCGGCAGGCGGACTCCCAACCACCGCGCCACCAGGGAGGCCCCTATATTTTTAATTTTAAAGCTTTTATTGTATCACATGAAATGTTTTGTTAATTGTTACCGGTATAAACAGATATAACAATAATACTTATTTTCATCAAGTCAGAATTCTTTTTTTTTTGTCTATTTTTTGTTTATTAACAAGATAAAGTTTGAGGGTTTTAAAAAAATTAATTTTTATTATTGAAATATAGTTGATTTACGGTGTATTAATTTCTGCTGTATAGCAAAGTGATTCAGTTACACATATGTATACATTCTTTTTCATATTCTTTTCTGTTATGGCTTATCACAGGATATTGAATATAGTTCCCTGTTCTATACAGCAGGACCTTGTTGTTTATCAAGTCAGAATTCTTAACTCTCTTCCCAGTATTCATGTTATGCCTCTTGTTTCTTACCTGTTTGTTAATTCATTTTGATCCCCCCTTAACTAAATTGTAGCTCATAGATGAACCTTCTAATTCTCAATTTCTTTATCTATAAAAGGAAGATAGTGATTCCGACCCTGTAGAGGCTGCTGTGAGGATCAGGGCATAGTAGAAGCTTAATAAGTAATAGCCAATTGTATCTTTGGATAGATAAAGTTAATTTACTGTTGTTATTATCTTATTATTCTCCAGCATCTAACAGTGCTATGATAACAGGTAAATCTTTTGTATTTAGTAGTTAGATTAGATCCCTGTTACTTTTGTTTCTTTGAATTCTAACAGTTTAGGGTCAGGCTTTGTATATTTGTTTCCATTAGCATGATTTTATCTAGTATGATTAATGTTATAGAGAGAGTCTTAGCTTTGTCATTGTCCTCAAATTAGGTTTTAGAATTTATATGTAATATACTAACAGAGATACAACTTTTGTAGTATCTGGTCTCTTGCACTCAGTGAGTGATCTATTCAAGTGCCATTTTTGGCAAGTATAAGACATTTCATATCTTATAATTACTAAATCCTTATACTCTGACTTTTTTTCTCTTGTCATGCTGTAGTATACACCTTGAACCAAAAATAAGCTTAATATACACACACCAGTTAATTATTTAACTCTTATCAAAATGCCAGAGTCAGTGTTCAATGCCTTCAAATTATGTGTTCTTTAAGATGATATTTCTAACATGGAAGTTATAGAGGAAACTTATTTTTTTTTGGCTGCACCTCATGGCATGTGAGATCTTAGTTCCCCGACCTGGGATTGAACCTGGGCCCTTGGCAGTGAGAGTGCAGAGTCCTAACCACTGAACTGCCAGGGAATTCCCTAGACGAAACTTTTTTAAAATTTTATTTATTTATTTATTTATTTATTTATTTTTGGCTGTGTTGGGTCTTCCTTGCAGTGTGCGGGCTTCTCATTGCGGTGGCTTCTCTTGTTGCAGAGCATGGGCTCTAGGCACGCGGGTTTCAGTAGTTGTGGCTTGTGAGCTCTAGAACACAGGCTCAGTAGTTGTGGTGCACGGGCTTAGTTGCTACGTGGCATGCGGGATCGTCCCGGCCCAGGGCTCGATTTGGTGTCCCCTGCATTGGCAGGCGGATTCTTAACCACTGCGCCACCAGGGAAGCCCTAGATGGAACTTCTTAATGATTTTGATAATCAGGGATGTCATGATTAAATAGGTCCACTATGTTGTTACATTTTCTGTTTGTCTTTCAGAAAATCTTGAGAAGTTATATGGCTCAACAAGCTTGTATAAAGTACTCAAATACATACCTTTGTATAGTTTTATGAATTAAAAAATTCTTTAAAAATTTTTTTAAGAGAAACAGAGAAAATTCTGTTTCTCTTTGTTCATTTGAAGTTGGAAGGGGTTCGGTTCCTGTGAAAAAATGTAAAAGGGTTATTTGTACCACAGTTGACTTTGGTCCTTACCTTATTTCTAACCATGGTAAAATTGTGTTGAAGTGAGATTAATTTTTTCCTTCAAAAATCTGGTATATTTCAAGGTGAATATTTTAAAAAAACAAGAACTCAGAATGTTAAATTGTTGAAATTTCTCATCAGAGCATTTTGATTTGGGGCTGCCATTGATTAATAATAAAATATTGTGGAAAAGATTTTGTTTCATAAATTTGATATTAGTCATTTGTCTTATATTCTCATTTTCTTTCCTCACACCTCCACCACTTAAATGTGGTGTATATAGTGTATATGTGTGTGTCCAGTGTCACCATCTTTGGTCTTGTAGGCATTAAGGAAAATTGGAACTTTTAAGTTTTATTCTTTAGCATACTTGATGGACATTAATAATAACATGAAAAATTATTTTAAGTTTGGTATGATAATTTCATGATTTTGAATTTTTCGAAGAGCAGTGGTTTATTTATCAGACTCGATGACACCATATAAATCATAATTGTGATACAAATGTTTAAACCGGTGTTAATCAAGTGTAGATTAGTGATGTAATTGTTGGAGGATGTTGTGTTTTATCCTGTCATTGTGTCTGCAGGTGGTCATTAATTTCTGCATCATTGACAGTGTATAACACAGATGATTTTGCGGAATTATTATGGTTCTTTAAATATGTGCATCAGGAGCTTTTAATATTCTCTGCATTGTCTCCTGCATGTAAGAGAATCTAAACTAGGTGTCTTTAGTCTAAGAGAAGGAACTGAGTGAGGTGGATAAATATTGAAGAAGTTGAGTACTCTTACATAGTTAAGTTTCTACCATGAAAAAAGTTTATGATTCAAAGGCAAAGTTTTTGCTAATAAAGCAGCCCTTTAAAAAAAATTCAGGATTGTAATTATATAGGTAACAAGGTAAAGATTTTAAGATATTAAATCAAGATAATATAGAATTTTCCTTTCTTAACATTAATCTATTCTGTTTAATTGAAAAACATTAAAAAATTGAAAAACATGTAGAATTATAAAAATTAGGATTAAATCTTAAAATAATAATCCCTTTTGTTTTTGTATGCTTTCCTGTATATATGCTTTTTCCATAATATATATAAACATTTGTTTATGTGTATATGTATTTTAAGTATCAGAGGTAAGGATTCTGTCTTCTTGTATTTTATTTTTTCATAAAGCTGGGTGTCAGGTATCTTCTGAGAAAATTTTCTTTGAATATTAGATGGTAAAATCAGTACCTTTCTGGAAAATTAAACCTATAAAATTATCAAAATAATATATATAGCTAGATATATGAAGAGCATTGGTGGTAAATTGTTAAATTCCTTGCCCCTATTTTCTTGAAATATTTACACAGTTTCCAAGTAGTGTGATTTCTTTTAAATGTAGTAGAAATAAAAACTTGAGAAAGCTTCTGTGCAATTACGACTTATTTTTTAGAATTAAAAAAAATTTTCTTATTTCTGGTGTTTGAACTTTTATTTCTAAACTTCTTGCATCCTCCTCTAGCAAAAGAAACAAGTTGAATCTTATGACTTTAGAATTTGGCAGCCAGTACTTCTGTTGTATTAGGTTATCATGCAAATAAGTAGAAGTAGAGTGAACCAACAGCATTACGAGCAGTCAGACAGTTTCTGGACATTGGAGATACTCCATTGATAACTGTTGCGAAAAAACCCATGATACTTCTTTTTTTTAAACCAGGTTTTTGCTCGTTCTTCTAAGATTAAAGGTAATGTAATATCTGTGCTTTGACTAGGTTGCTAATGGTTTAAGAAGGCCGTTCTATAGTGATAGAGATTGAAAAAGTGAATGGAGACACTTAAGCAGTTTGGGGCAGCCATTAACCTGTGTTTGTTTGGTATCTCTAGAATGAAAAATATGTGTATATTTTAAAAGGTTTTGAAGCGTAACTAATAAATAATGGTTCTTAAGCCCCAGGTAAATAGCAATAAGTGTGTATAAATTCTCTGATATCTTCTGCCTATTGCAGTGTTTGATGATGGTGATGAGAGAACATTGAGACGTACCTCACTATGCTTAAAAGGAGAGAGACATTTTGCTGAGAGTGAGGTAGGGTAACATGGATGGACTTTTTAAATTGAACAACAGCTACTAATGTAGAAGCAAAAAGTGATTTAATTTGTCTGTTTCTTATCGAGACGCTTGACCAGCTTCCATTAACAAATCCAGAGCATTTTGGAACTCCAGTAATTGCAAAGAAGACGAACAGAGGAAGGAGGTCCTCTCTGCCGGTGTGAGTGTTTTCATGTACAGTAACATTACAATTATCACAACATTAAATAAGTGGTTTTTCTACGGTGGTGAAATTTGTTTGGGTGACCTTTCCACAGCATCTTGTATCCTTGTTTTAGACATTTTACCCTGAGTAGACTTTGTTCTTAATTCTTGGACAAAGTAATAGGAATAATGATCTCAACCCCTTTTTAAAAAAGGCTATTTTTGTTTTGAGTTACTTTGCCAAATTCCTTAATTGATAGGATTATTTTGCTATGTTATGTGCGTATATGTGTTTTTTTAGCCTTTTTATTTCAAAAACATTTCAAGTTTAAAAATTGTAAGAATAATACAATAAACTTTCATATACTCATCATCCAGATTCACTAAATTATTAAAACTTTTTGACACATTTGCTTTATCATTTCCTGTCTTTATGTACATATATTATAATTATTTTTTATTTAATAATAATTTTAATTGGCTGAACCATTTAAGAGGAAGTTGCAAGCATCATGACTTCTTACCCCTAAATAGTTTATGTAAGAACAAGGACATTCTCTTATATAATCAAAGTATGGTTATCAAATTCAGAATAGATAACATTGATAGAATGCTATTATCTGATAATATATAGTACATATTTCAGATTTTGTCAGTTGTCCCAATAATAGCCTTTATACCATCGCCTGATTCCAGGATTCAATCCAAGATCATGCATTGCATTTAGTTTATGTGATTCTTAAGTATCCTTTAATCTAGAAAAGTTCCTCAGCCTTTTTTTGTCTTTTCATGACAGTGACATTTTTGAAGAGTACAGGCCAATTGTTTTGTAGATTTTTCCTCATTGTGGCCTTGTCTGATTGGTTAGTTATCCAGATAGGTTATCTAAATAAACCTCCTGATGTGTTTGGTGAGATCTTTTCCTAACCTGTTGGAGAATTAGAGTTATATTATCTGGAACCTGGCATACATAAAAAGTGGAAGGGCAATCTCTTAAACTGTATTTGGCACAGTAAATACTTCCTGGTGATATAACTTTTCTGTCCCAGCCAGTGGTTGGCATGAGAGTCTAAGTCCAGGTCCTCACTGATCTAGTGAAGTGGACTCAGAGTTACCATGGACAGCGCAGGACTACTTCTTTGGGGCTAGGGAAGTATCCATTTCTTCAATTCCAACTTGAATGAAGAGAGTACTACCCTGGGGTAATGACTGTATCAAAAATGGTTGATGTTAAGATCATGATAAAGTTATTCTAACTTTTAGTAATGAAGATGAAAAAGAAGAAGAAAGTAGTGAAGAGGAAGATGAAGATAAGCGACGTCTCAATGATGAATTATTAGGAAAAGTTGTAAGTGTGGTATCTACATCTGAGAAGAGTGAATGGTATCCTGCTTTGGTAAGTATGGTTTCTTTGCAGAGTTAATTAACCATTTAAAGTATTTGTTTAACATGGATTTTAAGAAAGCATTTAAAATATTTTGAGAGTGTTACACAAATTTAGTTTGGACTTCATTGCAAAATTGAGCAATCCTACTCAGGTCCCACATACTTCACTGTCTTCTTTTGTTATTTCCTTTCTTTAATTCTCTGTAACCAAGTATTTATTGAGATCTGTCAGTTTTTCCTTCAAAATGTGTCCAGTGGTCTGTTTTTACTCTGTTCCCATCACCTTTTTTCACCTGATATATAGTACCTACCACCAGCTTCTCTTGATGCCTGAATGCTTTCTTTACTAAATTCAGACTTATTTTCTAGAAGTAACTTTTATAGAGAAATTTTAAAACATTGATTTAATTATGATAGTCCCATTCTCAAAAAAAAAATACCGGCACTGACTCTGCCTAATGAATCAATTCTGCATTTTTAGATGGATATCTGTGGTCATCCCTAGCTCTTAGTTTGTTTCTCATTTTCAGTGTAAGCTGCCTATTTAGGCTCTTTCTTAACTGCTCCCTGTGTAAGACACTTCACTCCTCCAGTCCTTTACCCCTTAAATCAATTAGTATTTACTAAGGATTTGCAGTGACTTCAGCTTTGCTCTAAGCTCCTTAAAAAAAAAAGAAAGAGGTATGAGACATAACACATTGCCCTCAAGGAGTTTACTATACACATCTCAAAGACTGTGTAGTAGTTAAATATTATATAGTAATTTTAAAAACTTTTGGTGCAGACACTGGAATAGGACAAAGAGTTTTAGGGAAAGGAAGGATATACCTAGGCTTTAGAAATGGCAAATCTTGGGTGGGTTGGTAGAGAAAACTGACTTTTGCTTACTTGGGAAAGGAATGAGAAGGTATGGGCCAGAGAATTACTTCACAAGAGGAATCAATAGTACTTGGTAATACCTGTCTCCCCTTTCTCTTCTTCCTACTCCTCTCCTCTTAAATATGTCTTAAGGCTCAGCTCAGGTCCTGCCTTTCCTGCAGATTCTCCCCTAACCACTTTAACATAAGTATGCCCCTTCTTCTCTGAGTTTTGATATCAGTTAAATCTCTAATAATAATTTTGGCACAAAATACCTCCCAAATTAGGTTAGACTCCTTTAAAGAACTGAGGCCTTTTTTTTTTTTTTTTAGATTTCTACGTTCATGTAAATACATTACTCAATTCCTATGTAGTAGATTTACTTCACATAGGAAAAGTCTGAAAATCCTTCGAACCTTTCAGTTGTATAGGCCAACAAATAAATGAGTTTGGATTCAGAATACTCAGGTCATAATTTGTCAAGAGATTAAAAAAAAAAGCCTTTATTTACTCAACAGGTTTATCATTTCCCAGGTGATAAAATAAAAGATGAATAAGAGTCAGTGTAAGAGTCAATCTTACATTTGATGATTTTAGTGTACCGCAGAGAATAATCCAAGTAACTGTAATATAAAATAGTATACATTCAATATTAGGACTTCTTGTCCTGAGACCTTGCATTTATTTGAAAGAAATCCAAAAAGAAAAAGCCTTCATGAAGCTTTTGAGCTGAGCCTTGAAGGATTTAAAGTTAGTTAGCAGAGCTTCACTAGAGAACTTTCTTAGAAGAAACAGAATAAGTAATAGGAAAGAAGGGGGTTTGTTCATGAAACTATTTGCTCTGGGAATCCATTTTGGCTAAATATTAGATGTGAATAGGGGCATAATAGGAAAGAAGACTGGGAAATAATTTGGATCGAGGGCAGAAGGGTCTTTAAAATTTCATCTAAAGAACCTGGACATAGTTCTGCATAGAATTTTGCAGAAGAGTGACATTATTTGAGCTGCATATTTAGGAATGTTAATGACACAGTGGTATGGTGGATGGATTGTTGTTGAAAGGAGTGGAGGTGATAGCAATCAATTTGGAGGCCATTAGAGTGGTTCACAGGTGAGGTAATTAAGCCTTGGGTTCTGTCTACTCATCCTCTAAGACTTACCTTAAGCCTTTGCTGCCACACATTTTCCCTTCCCAGGTCTGGTTAAATCTTCCTCCTAGGTGTTTTTATTGATATTTTATCTTATGCCTAGTTGGTATCACTGTACTTAGCCTTCGTTATGTTTTTTTTGTATATCTTTTTGTATTTACCCTTCCATTTCAGTGTTAGCTCCTGAGGGCAGACACAACTATATTATTAGTCTAGTAATCACCAGCACCTAACAAACAGACAAACAAAAAAAACATTTAATACCATCTGATGTTAAAACAGCTGATACAACTGCCAAGAATTTTTGATTGTCTGGACATAACGCTGTTTAATGTGACAGTCATGAGCCATGTGTGGCTATTTAAGTTTAAATTGTAACTTAATTAATATTAAATAGAGTTAAAAATTCAGTCTCTCAGTTGAACTGGCCACATTTCAGGTGCTCAGCCCCATGTGATTCATTGCTGCTATATTGGTCAGTGCCGACAGAGAACATTTCCATCATTGCATAAAGTTCTGTGGTTGGTGCTAGATTACCACAGAGGGGCTAATGTTGAGCAGGTACAGTTCAACAATTTATTAGTAGCCTTTAATGTTTTTTAAATATTAAATTCTGTAAAGAATATACAGAGATTGGTTAGTTACAAATGTTAGGACATTGTTATTTTTAAAAGTTAAGAAATTTAAAAGTTCTTCACTCAGATTTTCTCTGATTTGTTTAAATACTAAAAATTATACATGCCTTGTTAAGAATGGGAACTTAGGTGCTTATTTTAATCAAATAGCCAGATTTCAAAATTGATACTGATTTAAGTGCATTTAAAAAAATCATAATATGGCATGTCTTCATCATAGATCATACATTTTGTTTTTTGGACAGTAAATGAGTTATTATTTGGCTTAGAATAAATCCTAATATTTTTAAAGTGGTCACATTATGGTTTATATTTCATTAATTATTCATTTTATTATCTAATGACTGTGTATATTAAATATCTAGAAAGCCAATATACTAAAGAAAAATTATAAGGCAATCTTTTGTAAGTAATTTATTATGGTTTGGAAGCTGTTGACAATGAACCTATTTCTTGTCAAATATAATCATTTCAAGAAGTTAGGGGATCCAGAATTGTTATTTTAAAAAATATATTCTTTCTTTGAGTAGGGAAAGTAGTAATCAATTTGCTTTTATTTTATATTTCAGGTAGTATCTCCCAGTTGTAATGATGATATCACAGTGAAAAAAGACCAATGTTTAATTCGGTCATTTATCGATTCTAAATTGTGAGTAATGAATCACTTAATAGTGTTACATTGGGAGAAAAAAATGGAAATCAAGACTTTATGTTTTAAAGTTTAATCATTTCATGAACTGAGAAGTTGTTACCTAATATGTTTTGACTTTTTTGTAATGTAGGTTATTTTTAAAAAAAATTTTTTAATAAATTTATTTTATTTTTGGCGGCATTGGGTCTTAAGTAGCTGTGCGCGGGCTTTCTCCAGTTGCGGCGAGTGGGGGCTACTCATCGTTGTGGTGCGCGGGCTTCTCATTGCGGTGGCTTCTCTTGTTGCGGAGCACGGGCTCTAGGCACACAGGCTTCAGTAGTTGCAGCACGTGGGCTCAGTAGCTGTGGCTCGCGGGCTCTAGAGTGCAGGCTCAGTTGCTGTGGCGCATGGGCTTAGTTGCTCCGTGGCATGTGGGATCTTCCCCGACCAGGGCTCAAACCCATGTCCCCTGCATTGGCAGGCAGATTCTTAACCACTGTGCCACCAGGGAAGTCCCTAAAATTTTTATATAAAAACTAAACAACAATATGTGAGAATAATATTCAAAAAGTTTTAAAATAAAACAGTATTGATTTTCTCTTTAATTGTAAGAATTCTTTTTTTAATTTATTTAATTTATTTATTTATTTTTGGCTGCGTTGGGTTTTCATTGCTGTGTGCGGGCTTTCTCTGATTGTGGTGATCAGGGGCTACTCTTCTTTGCGGTGCTTGGGCTTCTTATTGCGGTTGCTTCTCTTGTTGTGGATCAAGGGCTCTAGGCGTGCAGGCTTCAGCAGTTGTGGCTTACGGGCTCTAGAGACCAGGCTCAGTAGTTGTGGCGCATGGGCTTAATTTCTCCACGGCATGTGGGATCTTCCCGGACCAGGGCTTGAACCTGTGTCCCCTGCATTGGCAGGCAGATTCTTAACCACTGAGCCACGAAGGAAGCCCTAATTGTAAAAATTCTTTATTTTTATTATGCGTACTATTTCATATTATAAAACATGAAATTTACTTTTAATAGAATTTATATTACTAGAATAATTATTTTGACTTTTTTTCTGATTAAAAGTCAGATTTTGAACTCCAATAAAAATTAATTTTAAAAAAGGTCAGAGTTTTAGAAACCTTCCTTCACTTCAACTTTGCTTTGTTTCCAAAAAATGTAAAATTATGTATTTATTGAGTTGTGATTCTCTGTGAAAAATTTGATACCATAATATATCTTACAATGATAAAAATATTTTAATGTTACCATCTATTAAATTTTTCATACTGAACTGAATAGTAAATTTGAGAAATATGAAAGATCAAAATAGACACTATAAGGAAAACACCATGCTGGTATAAACTACCCCATATTGTAGGTAAGAGGGTTGCATAAATTGAAATATTACAAATGTGAGGCTCTCAAATTAGTGTGCTTTGAGTATGTGAATCTTTAGAATTAAGATATTAGCTTTGCCTATATTACCTCTTGCCCTTTATTGAGGATTAGGATATACATGGTCTTCTTAAAACAATTTATAGGTAAAATAATTTTGATTTTGAGATTTATATTTTCTGTGTGTTAACATGACTCTTTAAGTGATAATTCTTATTTAATAATGGTTTCCCTCCTATTTATTCTTCTCTATAATTAGTTATTCTATAGCAAGAAAGGATATCAAGGAAGTAGACATTCTCAGTCTACCTGAATCTGAGCTCTCTGCTAAACCAGGTAAAATAAGGATGAATCAACCTATTATTTCATGATGTGACTCTAAATGGCAAATTTAGTGGCAAAAGCAAGACTGAATATTTTCTGGTGCCATTTTAACTGTTTAGAGTTGATATCCACTCTTCTTTAATGCCTTTTTTTAATATCTAGATAAAGTATTTGACCTTAATTCTTTGTGTGTTTTATCACTAACATTTCTGGCAGTATTCCCTAGAGAAAAGTAAACATTAATATAATATTATAACTTATATGTTCAAATTTACTGTATCATTTTAGAAATGACAGCTGAATTTGAATCCAGATCTTCTGACTCTGAATGTCATGGCTTTGTATTATTCTGTGGTGCTAATTCTAATTCCGTAACAACTGCTGAAGTACATTTTTACTTTTAGGGCTGCAGAAAGCAAGCATCTTCTTAAAAACTAGAGTTGTTCCTGATAATTGGAAAATGGATATAAATGAAATCCTTGAGTCATCCAGTAGTGATGATGAAGTTGGCCCAGCTGAAGAAAATGATGAAGAGAAGGAAAAGGAGGCCAAAAAGGAAGAAGAAGAGATGGTATGTGAAATTTCACGTTTGTAACATATGAAAACATTTTAATACTCTAAAAATAATACCTTCATATATTTTCCCTGTGTTTAGATTCTTTATATTATTTGTTGCTGTCTTTTTCTAGCTCAGCTTTATTTGGGGAGGGGGGAGCTTTCTGGCTTTTAGTTTAGTGGGCAAATCAGAACTAATTTTTAGTGGGTAAGAGATTACAAAGAAGAACTTTTCAGGTTAACTGAGCAGCAAGTGCAAACTTTTTTTCTTTTTATAACATCTTTTCCAAATTACCAAGGAGGAAGGAAATGTAACTTTTAGGTATATTACATGTGTTAACTCATTTAAATTATTGCCAGATGGAGTAACTGTTATTATTCTACTTTAAAGAGAAAAGTGAGGGTCAGAAAGATTAAATAACTTTCCAAAGATGACACAGCTCAAATGTGGAGAGCAGGGATTTGAACACAGGTCTGGTCTGTCTTAACTTTGAAATTTCACCTCTTTCAGACATTTCACGGTATCTCAAGGATAATGAGGATTAAAAAAAATCCTATCTAAATGGAAGAATATTTCATTTGGCAGTTGGATAAATCATAGAAAAGATTTAGATTGTATTTTATAGGTGCTAATGGTTTTCTTTGTAATATCACTGTGTTGTTAAGAATGTATATGTAATTGTAGGAAATCATTCATGAAGTACCGCATAATTGCTTACATGAATATTGCTGTCTATTTTTTCAGCAGTGTTTTGTGAAGTGGGATAAACTGTCCAGTATAGTTTTGGTTGTTATGAGGTAAAGGGGCTTCGGGGCAGACAAAGAGAATGAGTTTACTGAAAAAGACCTATTTGAGCATGAAAAATATTTGCTTGGAAAATGTGGAGTGTTTGTTTCTGTTTTACATACACAAATAAGAATTTTTGAAACAAAATGAGTGTACTTGTATGTGATATAGGGCACAGGGTATTTCTTCCCTTTTACTTCCCCTGCAGTATTTGGCTTTTTGCACTCTGAAATCAGAATGGCGGTTCATACTTACAGGCTGCCTACAGAGTTGCCATAGTAACGTGCTGTTGGTTTTAAGTGAGCATGCTCGGAAAGACAGGAAGGTTTTGCAGAGGCTTGGCGGGTTGCCAATGGAGGTTTGCCAGATGCTTTGAAATGGGCTGTCTTTCTTTTCTTTTCATGTAATGTCTGATTTTTATGTGGAAGAGAATGTAAGTAGTGCTGTATAACCCTGCGGATGCTATGCCCTAAGAGGGAAAGCAAATATTGCAAGTCAGACTGAAAAATGTTCAGATACTGTACTGATTAAGTAGAAGGGGAATCTAACCATTTTACATGTGAAAGAAAATGCAGCATATAGGTAAGATTTTTTTTATATATTACCATTTTGATTGCCAAAAATTAGGTTAAATAAGAATTTTAGGTATTGATGATTTGGCTGATATGGTAGGACTCGTAACCAAGCGTAATTGTTTCATGTAAAAGACAGTAGGAGTCTATTTTTAGAATATCAGAGGATGAAGGCTATTTTTCTGAAACATAAGATAGATTTTGAAATGAAAATGATAATGACAGTTTGGAAAAATTGGGAATTTAAAGTCTAAATATTAAATGTGATTTTTGTATTTTATCTGTATTTATTTATAGATTATATGTTTTCAGGGTAAATAGGCCACATTTTCAGGGTGTGAACTGTTGCAGTCTGGTTTTGCTTTTTTTTTTTTTTTTTAAATTAACATTGAAGTTAGGATCTTATATTACCAAATACTGAAATACATAGTCTCTTTATTTTTGCTAATACTTTTAATTTGTATCCCTTTCAAAATGTATTTTCCCTGATCCCCACCCCCCAAAAAAACCTGAAATTTTAAACAAAGAGGGTTAAAAAGGCTGTGTAGTAAGGGTAGAGAGTATGGCTGTAAAATAGTAAGTAGTAAATAGTGGTCTTATTATAGCTATTAATTTTGTAAAAGTCATAATGTTCTATTTAAGCTGTGAGTAAATGTTAGTGAAAAAGAATGAAGAGCAGAGGCAAGCTCTGTTACCTATTGTTTGCAGGTAGTAAGTAAAGAAATTTAAAAAGGAAAGGACCTTTGTAAGGATAGTATCTTCTTAAAATGTGTTACTTAAATTATGAACTGTTAAAATTAAGTGAACCAAGATGCTTTTCATCTACTAAAGAAAAAAAAAGCACAATCGCAAAATGTAGTCACTGATCATATGATTATTTAAAACTATTTTTCAGATATTCATTTGCATGCATACACTTTATTGAATTACCTAATAGAAACTAATTTCCTCTTTTTCTCTGGCTGTACAAGTAGATTTTCTTGAGTGAGATTTGGTTGCTTTAGAAAAAAAAAAAAAATCAGCTGCATTTCTTGCTCTTGGATTTAAGATTTAGATGCTGAATCATTCTAACCTGTCTTGGACAGTAATTTTTAAAAATTTGATATATTGTAAAACTGAAAAGCAGTTTAATCTATATTTAGCAAAGGAAAAAAATGGATATGGTATAAAATGAATTAAAATTTGATAAGCCAGGGCCTACCTGGCTTAGTCATTACAGGCCTTTACTATATAAGTGAGGCTAAGCTGTTGTATTTATATTACAGATCATATTCTTCCCAAAATGTAATTATGCTATGCTTTCCATGAGGATTTGATGTTGCTTGACAATGATCAAAAAGATCTTTTATAATATTCTGTAAACCACTGTAACAATACTTTAGCCAGCCATTTGGTGTTTGTAAATTTTATGCAGTAGAATCATACAAGTGTTAGATACTTCTGCGGTACTAATGGGCAGTGCACATTGTTTTTATATTTGATACTTTGAGTACCCTAACATAGCCTTAATAAGGAGATTTGAGATTTACTGTGGAGAAGCATCTTTTATACTTAATATTATTTTGAATTCCTAAGCATTGGTAGTTCGGGATTTGAGTACAAGAAATATATTTCATACTATTACTGGGTAGGAAGAGACTTGAGAGTCTGACAGGAAGTAGGTCCTACCTATATTGATGACTCTACATTTTAAGTCATTGATAATTATATTGAAAAACGTTCTGGAGAATATTTTTGTGGGTATTACTTAAATGTCTTTTGTTAGGACATTTTTATATTAGAAAAGATATTACTGAATTTCCTTTTGAGCTTTGAAATTGATTGAAAAGTTTATGTAAACATAAACAATGATGTCAGGTATTCATTTACTCCTGACTTATATTCACTTTGGATGAATGTAGGAGAGTTGTCTAAGGGTAAGATAAATAGGTGAATGTTTAGAAGACTGAATATCAGGTGGGAATTTGACTAATCTTAGTTCTTTTATCCTTTTGGTTTGCTATAGGCAGGCTTATATGTTGGGCCCTTGCAAAAATCTCCTCTAATTTCATATTTAGTAATGAAAATTAGAATTTAGTGAATTTTTATAAGAAATGCTCTTTTTTTTTTTTTTTTTTTTTTTTTTTTTTTTTTTTTTTGCTGTACGCGGGACTCTCACTGTTGTGGGCTCTCCCATTGTGGAGCACAGGCTCCAGACGCGCAGGCTCAGCGGCCATGGCTCACGGGCCCAGCCGCTCCACGGCACGTGGGATCCTCCTGGATTCCACCTAATCAGATTAATGAGGATTGCACATTTGTACACACAAATACACCTACATTTTAATGTACTTATAGAAAAAGGTATTTTATAGTTGTGGTAGTAAGACTGATTTTAAAACCTTAGATTTGATAGCATGTGAACCACAGCTTGATGACTGAAAGTAAGATGTATGTACCTTTTAAAATGGGGGGGGATTACTAATTTGTTATAGGCAGGTTGTTTGTAAACTGTTTTGTGAAATTATAAAACTGTGTCTTACCACATAACGAATATATTAGGCATGACATGTGGTTTCTGAAATTTTCTGTTTAAGTGTACACAACAGAGAAGAATGGTACCACTCTAAATTTTATGATTAACAAATTTCACTGGGCCTTCAATACTATTGGTCAGTTCTGAGTTTCTATAATCTAATCATTATCTTCTCCATTAAACCAGCAGCCCTACCCCAACTCCACTCACTTTGGAAAGAAACTAGGAGCTTCAAATTGGGAGCCAGCTCTAAACCCCACCTGCCTGCTCTCCTTCCCTTAATGTACAATTGATAGTATGTTGTCCTCTTCTGTAAGATGAGTCCCTCTTTTTAGGCTCTGGATCTCTTTCCCTTCTTTCTTGTCTTAGACTGTGAAGTATCTCTTTTCTTTCCAGCATCTTTAATCTATTCCTTTTTGTTGTAACCTTCTTATCAGCTTTTAAAAACATGCTTACATCTCTTCCAACCTTCTGGCAACCTGTCCAGATTCCTTCCACCAACCCCTCCACCTTATGGCCAGATTGCTCAGAGGTATATACACCGTTCTATTTCCTGACACTACCACCCTGCCCCCCGTTCACTCTTAATTCACTGTAGTGCATCTTGTACTTCCACCACGCCTAAAACAACTGAGGTCACCAGTGACCTCCAACAAATTTTTGTGCTAAGTCCAACAAATTTTTGTCATGATTTCATTTGTCTCCTTAGTAGGTATTCAGCATCTTTGACATGCCTACCTTCTTAAATCACCTGACATACATGACATTACTTTTTTTCTGGTTTACTTCCTAACTAAATGATGTAATGTCTCCAAATCTATGTGTGCATCAAAGATGTCTCTTATGTCTCTTCTTAACTCCAGACATTTATATTAAAATTCCAGTGAGGATTTCTTCATAGTAAGTCCTCAAACTCTGTATGTGCAAGACTGCACTCATCTTTTCCCCCAAACCTGTCCGTTCCCTGTTTGTTCGTAATTCACTTGAATAGAAGCACCATCCACCCAATTACTCAAGCTAGATAAATGGAAGTCACCTTAATCCTCTCACTCTTGCCTCCCTATCCAATGAGACATCAGATCCTGTCTCTTCTACTTACTTTATAGCTCTCAAATTTGCCCGCTTCCCTCAGTTTCTACTCTCTGTCACCTTAGTTCAAGCCACTCTTCTCTTTCACCTAGCTAGACTGGTGCAGTAGCAACTTCTTTCCATGTCCGTGCTTTCCCTGCTCCAGTCTGTTCCTCTGTACTGCATCGAAGTAGGTTTTTTAAAACTAGAAATATAAAAATGAGATTCCTCTTGGAATAAATTAATTTTAGGGCACAAAAATAAAAATAAAAATAAATACCAGTCATTGACGATAAAACTGTGACTAAAATCAGCATGTCTTTAACTTCATGGAACTTTTTGAGCACTTATAACATGTTGAAACTTTAAGGACTACAAACATGAATAACCTAAACTAAAAAAAAATCTCAGCATTAACACCTCTCTCTCACTCTCCCATGCTCTCTTTTCTCTCTGCTTCAGGGGGAGGGGTCATCTTTCCATCATCAGGTGGCAAGACTAATTCAGGCATTGATCCTCTCTTTGTGGACTGTGACAGTAGCTTCCCTTTCCCTTCCAATCCATCAAACTCAGAGAACTTTTAAAAATACAAATCTGACCTAATTCCTCTCTAGCTCTCTCAAACCTCACATCTACCCAGAGTGTCCAGTTCTGATTCTCTAACATATCATTACGAAGTCCTTTCCTAATCATAGCCTGCCTTTGCAAGCCTCATGTTTATGCTGTTTGCTCTTGTTCCCCGCCTGTATGCTCTTCACATTCTGAGGCTTTCCCTACTATTACCACCATCACCGCAGCCCCAACAGAACCATTCATCCCATCACCTTGCTCCTGTATTCTTTTATGTATTTTACAACACCTACCACATTTTGTCGAATTGGATGGTTTTACATTTCTACACCTCCTGCCAGACTTGAGGGCCAAAAGTGTCTTCTGATTTGAATTGCAATACTTTTGCAAAAGTCTGTGATTCATGGTAACTATCAAAAATGTTTGAGCTGTATTTGAAGACATAGTGTCCAAAGTCAGAAAATACATAATCTAGTAGTAGATAGATATACAACTACTATAATACTAGGAAGTTATACTCCTGCTAACTAAAATTATAAGTTTCTTAAAATTATGATCATATTCATGCCTCTTCTATATTCTTAGCCCCCTTCCCTGCCCTGGCATTTTACGGGGTGCATAGTTACTCTTCACATCCTTGACTAAACGAAGAGAAGAAGGCTCATCAGCAGTCTAGTGGGCTCTACCTCCCATTATTATAGCCCCCTCCCACTTCAAAACCCTTGAGGGATGAAAAACCCTCTTGGCTCCCGACCAGGAGAGAGACCCTGCAGGTATTGTGATAGCAAGCACAGCCCCCATACAAAAGTCATAAAGGCAGAGTCTTCTAGTTGGAGGCATTTTCTACTATGTGCAATTTTACTCTAAGGTGACTAACAAGACAGCTGTTTTTTTTAAAAAAAATGATTGTGAAGAATTACTTATTGTAAGAGATTAAGCAATTTTGAGTTTTGCAAAGACCATCAGGTAAATTTAAACTTTGTTTATAGCGTCATCTTTTTTTTAATTTTTTTTTTTTTTTTTTTTTTTGTGGTACGCGGGCTTCTCACTGTTGTGGCCTCTCCCGTTGCGGAGCACAGGCTCCGGACGTGCAGGCTCAGCAGCCATGGCTCACGGGCCCAGCCGCTCCGCGGCATGTGGGATCTTCCCAGACCCGGGCACGAACCCGTGTCCCCTGCATCGGCAGGCGGACTCTCAACCACTTGTGCCACCAGGGAAGCCCATCTTTTTTTTTAATTGAAATAAATTTCCTTTCAAGCAGGCAGTTGTTTTTAAGTAGAACTCTTTATTCATTTATATCTTGTTTTTACACCTGATAACTGCATTCTGAACTTAAAATTTTATGGCCATAGTTTCTCATGGTACTTAAAACACTCTTGACATCCACTAACTTTTAATTCCAATGAATTTAAACTACCAATTTTTATCTATAAAACTATATTCATAATCATTAAGAATTTATCAAATGTTTGGCAAAACCTTAATAAATACCTAATTTGCAATTGATGGGTTCATTTTGTTTACTTGCTTTTGGAAGAAACTTTGATTTCAAACCAGTGCTTTTTAAAAACAATTGCTTTTATATATACTGGGTACAACAGTCTTCTTTGAATTCTGTAAGATCATAAATACTAAAAATGAGGTGTTAGTCTGAGGAGAGACTGTTGTGATTACAAGGGACAGGCAAAGCATAGAGCCAGTCTGGTATAAGTTGTTTTTGTTTTTTTCCCCATACCAGAAGTCCTTAAAATTAATATCTGAAATGATTCTTAGGCTACCAGATTACTCTTTTCTTGAGTTAACTCATTGGCAGTTGTTTTCACAACCTAGTAAAAGCAAAATGTTTTAATTCAGTTGGGGAAAAAATTGCCATGTCTTGATCTGAGTATTTAGTAAAGACCTCTATTAACTCTGTAGTGATTATTAAGTCTGTATGTATATTGCTAACTATTAAGTCTGTATATTGCTAATTTTTGAGGCTTACTAGAACTTCGACTTAAGTTTCTTAATATTTTGTTAAACTGAAAGTACTCCGATGCTATAAGTCACTTTTTTTTTGTTTTTTGCCGTACGCGGGCCTCTCACTGTTGTGTCCTCTCCCATTGCGGAGCACAGGCTCCGGACGCACAGGCTCAGCGGCCATGGCTCACGGGCCCAGCTGCTCCGTGGCACGTGGGATCTTCCCGGGCAGGGGCACAAACCCGTGTCCCCTGCATCGGCAGGCAGACTCTCAACCACTGCACCACCAGGGAAGTCCTATAAGTCATTCTTAATGAATGTACTGAAAGAAAAAAAAAGACTGTACTGAGGGAATGACTTTTCCGTTGATTGCCTCATGCTTTTTTTATTATGTATTTTAATCAACCTTGATTGCCTCATGTTTCTTTTTTAATATATTTTAATTAACTACATGTTTATTGATTTTGGCTATATTATTAGCTGTTAAAAACTTAAAAAAAATTTTTTTGCTATCTGGATTTGTGAGCACTCAATATTTATTGCTTGACAGTTGCCTTTGCTTTGAATATGGCTTTGAAAGACAAAAGTCTGAATTCTTGTTTTGGAACATGGAAAAATAGTAGTACTCTGGGGCTTCCCTGGTGGCGCAGTGGTTAAGAATCCGCCTGCCGATGCAGGGGACACGGGTCCGAGCCCTGGTCCGGGAAGATCCCACATGCCGAGGAGCAACTAAGCCTGTGTGCCACAACTACTTAGCCTGCGCTCTAGAGCCCACGAGCCACAACTACTGAGCCCACGCGCCACAACTGTTGAAGTCTGCGCACCTAGAGCCCGTGCTCTGCAACAAGAGAGGCCACCGCAATGAGAAGCCCGCGCACCACAACAAAGAGCAGCCCCATGCTCGCTGCAACTAGAGAAAGCCCGCGGGCAGCAACGAAGACCCAATGCAGCCAAAAATAAATAAATAAATAAATCTATTTAAAAAAAGATAGTAGCGCTCTGAAATTAAATTATGATAATTTATATGAAAGAAATATATCAGTGTTTTCTTTGTTTCTCCATAGTATTGTTAAACTTCAAGAATTTTCCCAAATATTAATTTATAAGTAGTCTATCAGAAAAGGAAATATTTTGTTAAAACTCAAAATCCATTTGTTTGCATAAGAAGAAATCATTAGGTTTATATAATTAGTAAAATGTAACACACAAATAGGTATTTGTAGGAATAGTTGTTTCTGTATCAATGTTTCCGTTAGTTTTTTTTTTCCATAGAACTAAATTGTAGTTACGTATCTAGTAGTTTCCTTCCCTAAGAAATAATTTTCATTGTTATATTTTAAGGGGTTGCAAAGTCAACTACAGAGGCCCTTCAAGAAAGGCAAATGAGAAAAGCAGACTACTGTGATACAAGAGGGGCTGGTGGAGTCTGGGACAAAATAAAATTTATATGGCTCATGTACATGCATTTAAATTTCTTTAAAACATTGTGCTATCCAAACAAAAAACCTTTGCCATGCGACTTCGCAGCCTCTGGTTTATATTCATTCAACAGTAACAAAATTTTAATATTGGTATGTGGATTATTTTAAAATAATAAATACATTTGTAATTATTATGCTTATCTATCATTATATTCCTATGGGCCACATGGTATTTTGAGGATTTTTAAAAAAACACCAGATGAGGTGAAAACACTCACCCCATTCCTAAACCTTTTCCTCATGGCTAATCTTAGTCCCCACAGTGATAATTAACAGGAAGGTTCAAGTGATAAATGGGGTGAAGAGTAGAGATTGTATATCTTGACAGTCACATCAAGCCAGCTCTATCAAAATATGAATTAAAATATGGCATTGTAGGATTTTGAGAAAAATTCATATTTTCTGGCTTCATTAAAATTTTATCCCCTTACCTTGGGTTCCCAAAACAAAAAACAAAGAAGACAGTGTATCTCCTATTCATTGTTCTGTATATTTATATAGTTTATCTTTTCAGCCTGAGGAAGAACCTGATCCTGAAGAGAGGGACAGCTTCCTTCAACAGCTTTATAAGTTTATGGAAGACAGAGGTATTTTCATGCTTATTATTTAAAAGCAGGCATTTCTGGGAATTCTCTGGCAGTCCAGTGGTTAGGACTCAGCATTTTCACTGCCAAGGGCCCAGGTTCAGTTCCTGATCTGGGAACTAGTGTGGCATGGCCAAAAAAAAAAAAAGTAGACATTTCTTTTACTGTTTTATATTCTAGGTTTATGTATTATTTTTGTTCAAATCATGGTACAGGGATTTGGATTTCAAGCCTAAGAATCACTTATAGCTGATAATAATAAGTATTGGGAATAAAGACAACTACTAATATCTAGTTTGAGTACAAATGTAGAGGAAAAGTAGTTTTGGTATAGTTAAGTTTTATCTTCTTGAGACTTATGAAACCAGAAAATGTTATAATAATATTAGAGTAATAGAAAGTGAGCAATCGTAATGTAAATCTACATACCCATTATTTACTAATGGCGTTTTTGTGGCAAGTAAACTAGTCTGATCCTTGGTCTCAACAAATTAAACATAATAGCCCCTATCTAAACAGAGTAGGATTTCTAATAAAGTTAGAAGAAATAGAAGCTTTATAAATCATCATACTTATTGGCATTATGTCAGTCCTGGAAATTCTCAGATAAATTGGTTCTAGTGGCCTTCAGCAATGATCCTTCAGATGACTGCCACCCGTCTTAACGTTTGTGTTGAAGCATTCAAAATGGAACCATGGCCTAAAATGTGCCCTTTCCATTGTATGTTTTCTTGCCCAGGCTTCTTGAACCAGCAACATCATTGGCTACACCTTGCAGGCCCAAGGTTTGATTTAGTTTTATCCAATTCAGTGGCAGTTAAAGAGGTTATTTTATTAGTTGTGGCAGTAAAACTAAAGACCACCACAATACTGTGTAAAGAATATAGAGAATATTTTGTGTTGTCTTATATAATTTGAGGTTCTTTAAATATATGCCTCTGATTAGTGATATTTGGGAAATTAGAAATTGATAAGCTTTGTTTTCAACTTAGTTTTTTCCGTTGGAATTAACATTGTATTTCTGTTCTCTGATATTTAAAAGGTACTCCAATCAACAAACCACCTGTTTTGGGCTATAAAGATCTCAATCTCTTCAAACTCTTCAGACTGGTTTATCATCAAGGTGGATGTGACAAGGTAAGTAAGACTGTAATGCAAAGTTAAATTGTCTAATGTTGCACTATAATATGTACTTTAGGTAATAAACACATTTTCTTAATGAACATACAGTATTAGTGTAAAGATTATTTCCCTTTGCAAACATTAACAAATAAAAACTTAATTTTCCAGATTGATAGTGGTGCTGTATGGAAGCAAATTTATATGGACCTTGGCATTCCTATTTTGAATTCAGCTGCTTCCTACAATGTAAAAACTGCTTATAGAAAGTAAGTAGTATAGTTTATTCATCAAAGAACACATATTTACAAGGAGTATTTTCCACTTAATTTGTTAACAATTAAATAAGAAAACATCAATCAAAGAACATTAAAGTCAGAGAAAGTGTATAAAAAGGTTTTGGTTAATAAATACTGTGATTGAAAGTTATTTCAGTGTACCAAGTGTGCTTTACTCCATTTTTCATGTTCTGATTTTCTTTTCAAAATCACAGATACAGGCAGTGTTTATAGTCTGAAGTTATGATACATGTTATAGAGTTGTACCTTTTGTGGTGAACAACCTTCATATCAAAACTATGATAGCTGTGTTCAGTTATCACAAGCTCAGATTTTTCAGGAAATAAATTTAATTTTCTGATCAATATTTTTGTCTGTTTTCCTATATAAAACATATAAAACACCAAGAAATCAGTAACAGAAAAAATACTTTGTAAAAAAAAGGCTTGAGTTTTACCTTTCAAAAAATATGTGTGTGTTTAATATAGTATTCAAGTTAAATGTAAAGACTAAGATTTCTTAAAATGAAATATTGTTTGTTTAGGTATCTCTATGGTTTTGAGGAGTACTGCCGTTCTGCAAATATTCAGTTCAGAACTATTCACCACCATGAACCAAAAGTAAAAGAGGAAAAAAAAGACTTAGAAGAATCCATGGAAGAGGCTCCAAAAGTAGATCAAGAAATGCCTTTAGTAGAAGTGAAGAGTGAACCTGAGGAAAATATTGATTCAAACAGTGAAAGTGAAAGAGAAGAAACAGAATTAAAATCTCCAAGGGTAAGTAGTTAAGACTAGTTTTATCTAGTTTATTTTTAGCATTATTTTAATCTTTTTATTAGGGGCATTTTCTGATATACACAAAAAGATTCCTATGAACCTAGTTTATTTTCCAGTATTTGGTTGTGCTTCAGCCAGGCTAGCCTAGCTCCCTTTCTCTAAATATACCACATATTATTTCTTCTACCTGAAAAACCATTCCTCCTCTTGTTCTCTGTTTATGTTTGTTCAAGTCATTCTCATCTGGGGTCAATCTGAAATACTCACTTCCGTCAAGTCTTTTGCTAAAGTGTCACCTCACTGAAGCCTATCCTGGTCACCTTACCTAAAATTGTAACCTATCTCCTCTCTTTGGCACTGGCAATCCCTCTAATGTTGCTGTTCCTATCTGTAATTTACTTACTTGTTCAGTTTACTATTTATTGTTTCTTTTACCCCACTCTGGACTAGTATCACACTCCACAAGGGCAAGGATTAGTGTTTATTCCATTAATTGAGAGATCCCAGGCATCTAGAATAGTGCCTGGCACATAGTAAGGACTTATTAAATAGTTGTTGAGTGAATGAATCTCCTCTTTATAATACCTGTGCCCTCAGCCAGGTGGGATCTTTTCTTTCTCTTGACTTCACAACACACTGTACAGCTCTTGTGGCAGTTTTTCATGCTCTGCCTTGTTTTCTAGTCATGTGCACACTGGTTTTATGTTCTAACTCTACTCTTCCTCTCCATTAGTATATAACTCAAATCAGGAATTGTCCCTCACTATTTTGATCTTCGTCTGATGATGTCTACACAGTAGGATTTATCAAATTTTAGAAGTAGAAAGAAAATTTAATCACACTGTCAAAGAAGTTCACTTATTGTAATGCATCTTATTTTTCAGTGAAATTGTATTTAAAAGAAAAGGTGAAATCATCTTCTATTTTATTTGCTCAGAAACCATTTTTTAAAACTGTCCATTTTATCATCTAGTAAATGAAATCTTCTAGTGAATTTCATGAAACATCCAAAGTGGTTTGTTTCTTTTCTTTCTTTAATTTTTAAAAATTTTGGTAAATACACATAACATAAAATTTATCATCTTCACCGTTTTTACATGTGCAGTTCAGTGGCATTAACTACATTCACATTGTTGTACAACCATCACCACCATCCATCCCCAGAACTTTTTTCATCTTGCAAAACTGAAACTGTACCTGTTAAACAGTAACTCCTCATTCCTCTCTTCCCCAGCCTCTGGCAACCACCCTTCTACTTTCTATGAATTTGACTGCTCTAGGTACTTCATATAAGTGGAATTATGTAGTGTTTGTCCTTTTGTGACTGGTTTATTTCACTCTGCGTAAGGTCTTCAAGGTTCATCCATGTATGCATTAGAATTTCCTTCCTTTTTAAGACTGAATAATATCCATTGTATGTATTGTGGACATACTTCCTTGTCATTACATAAAGACCCTCCTCATCTTTATGTAAAACATCTGCAGAGTACTGCATAGAATGGATGTATCATAAATTTACCTTCCTCAAGATTTTGTCCAATTTTTTATGATTACAAAAAGTGATGCAATAAATATGCTTGTAAAAATGTCCTCCCCATTTATCTAAATATAGAGGTTTGTAAAAATGTCCTCCTCATTTATCTGAATACAGAGGCCAGACTTCTAAAAATGGGATTTCTGGGATAAAGGTATAAGTTATACACACCTAAATTTTGATGGATAACAGATGCTTTCATTCATTTACCTACAAATATTTAAAGAGCACCTGCCATGTGCCAGGCACTGTCTAGATCTGAGGTTACAGAAGTGAATAAGACAGAGACCCTGCCCTCATGGAACTTACAATTAAGTTCTTTTTTTTTTTCCCCCTACCTTTTGATGTTTAAATAGCACATAGTCAGCAACTAGGTAACACATTTGTTATACTGAGATATTGTTAAGTATTCTAGTGCTCCCAAAGTTCTTGGCTCTTTTTTTATCCTCACTTTATTCCAAGTAGAGGGGAATTCTGCCAGTGTATAGAGGTTGACTGGAAGGAGAATTTAGGAGATAATGAAATAGCTCAACAGTTTCATGGTCATTTGAGCGTGCAACAAGAGACTGGATAAAAGCTGCTGGGCGTATAACAAGTTACTGCTGGCCTAGTGAGCTCTCCAGATACTCGTTCAAAGAAATGAGCTCACTTTTTGGCCATTGATACAGTTCAGTCCTTTTAAAATGTAATCACACTGAAACACAGTGAGTGATATGTTAATTTTATCTCAGTAAACAGTAGAATTAGAGATGACAGAACTTCTAAAAACTTAAGGGACTGATTTATTATTATTAACTTACATCATTGACACTTAGATAATTCTTTAAAAATTTTTATTATAGTCAAGAAATATTAAAAGTGAGATAATAGAGTGAACACAGGAGAAAATTTTTATTTTTTATGTAGTATGTAGCCAGGGATCGTAGTACACTTGGACATAATTAAGTAATTTACATGGGTTATTCTTTTCCTTTTGCAAGGAAGAGAAAAGTGTTCAGGAGTTGATGGGTTATCAGTGTCATGTGTCAAGCTAGAGAGAAGACGAGTCATTGCTGTGAAGGTTTAAGGAAAAGATACATTTTTCTACATTTTTTTGCCCTTTGTAGTGATAGTTACTTTAAAGCTTTTATCCGCCTATTAGGGACGAAGGAGAATTGCTCGAGATGCAAATTCTATTAAAAAGGAAATTGAAGAAGAAAAAACAGAAGACAAATTAAAAGATAATGATACAGAAAATAAGGATGTAGATGATGACTATGAAACTGCAGAGAAAAAAGAAAATGAGTTACTACTGGGGAGAAAAAATACACCAAAGCAAAAGGAGAAGAAAATTAAAAAGCAGGAGGATTCTGACAAAGACTCAGAGGAAGAGGAAGAGAAGAGCCAAGAGAGGTACATTATCTTATATTTGTTCTCCAGAAGCACCTGTCTGGGGTACAGCAGCGCTCTGTTCCTGCTTAGAGATTCAGGTTTGAGGGAATGTTTTCTTATTGGGACTTCCATTCCTCTTGTCTAATGAAGGTGAGACACATTGTGAAGATGATGTGTATCGCCTTTCGGAATTGGAGAATATACTGGTCGCACCATTTTAATAGCACTTGTGCCCTAAACAGTGGCCTCAAAGAAGGCTGCGCCACCCAGTCAAAAGAAAGGTCCTGCAGTTGACAGCAGGGAAGGGAGCTGGAGAAAAATGGAGGAAGTGGACAAGAGGAAACAGCGACAGCAAAAATTCCATTTTAAAAAAGGTACAATGTGGGAAAGCTAACAAACACATGGGTGCACAGTACTAGCAGATGTTTCTGTGTGTTAGCTTTATCTAAGACATTTTTCTTTTTCAAGTTATTGTATTAGAATAAGTGGCATGCACCCCTGATTCTAGTTCAGAAAGTACATTCTTGCCCCACATCACAACAATTAAATTTCGGCCTTTTAATGTTCATCCTGTTTGCTGTTGAATGAAAACTGTTTTTGTTTTTTCTCATGTATTACACACATATGGACTGAATTGACTTAAAAATAACCAGTGATTAGGCAGTCTAGCTAGATCACGGTAATGTCCAACTATGTTCAGTTGGCCATTTCTTTGTTGTCAAATGGATTTACTAATTCTTAGACACTACTAAAAAATGAATATTAATTCAGCAACAGCAGCATAACACACTTACTTGTATAGAAGCTCTCCTCCATAGTTATTTTTTGATTATCATCTGATGCTAAATTTTCTAGAAATTTGAGTTACTAAGCAAAATTGGGAACAGTGGCCTGCTGCCTCCGACTAGTGGCTGACACCCATCTGAAAATTAACCGTTGAGAAAATTACTGGAAAAATAGTAATGATTGGTGAGTGGGAGAGGTAATTTTATGATTCAGTACAAATAGGTACAGGAGCTTTCACAATTACATGTGAATTAGATTAGTGACTAAAGCAAGTTCTGTCGTGAAATATGATTAGGATTAGGGAAAGTGGGAGGAAATAATTGGAGTTGAGTATAATGATGTGAGTATAGTATTTGAAATATTTGGACAATAAATTTAAGCAAAGATAAACTACTTAAAAAGTAAAGCCTAATTACAGTTTGAAGATTTGTTAAAAATAAGCATCAAAATGTGTATATTTTATAGTAATGCATCAAACGTAATACACATATATACACATGCACACTATGTGGTTTAAAAAGCCTTTATAATTAATTGATATGTAAATGGAATAAATATTTATTTTAGGGACAGAAAATTTCAGACTTGAATATGAAGAATGATATTTCCTTTTACTAAATAAAAATTGAATGTACAAACATAGTCTGTATTCTTATTCAGTAGCAGGAATTATGGAAATAGGAAGCTTTTTTATTTATAGAGACTTCTGTCTTAAGTAGTTTCTCATGGTGTTTTGAAATTACCTTATCAGGATATAATTGGAAGATGCCCTTGGAAAGAAAACATTCCCGCTGCTAATGGGTTATCAAAGCTTCTTCATGTCGGGTCCCCCAGTGGTCCCTAAAATAATGCCCTATGTTTATGACAGAACACAGTACCTCCTTTTAAGCTTTTTAAAACTCTTGTGACACTAGTATATCTTTGATGCAAATCTTTTCTGAATCCTTGCCAGGCTAATAAAGAATGTTTTATTTATAAAAATATGAAAAATATTGTTGGATCTCCCTATGTGAATCTCCTTTATATCTGATTATCAAAACAAAGAAGAACTGATGGGAGATGCAAAAACAAATAGGAATCAACATAAGATATGCAAAGCTTTGTTCTCCTGGTGCTATCCCACAGTTATAACTAGTGGCCTAAAATTCAAGTATCTATTGTTTCTTTGTTAGGGTGGGGAAACCTTTAAAATAGAAACTATCAATAGTTTAAAAGATAGAGTTACTAAGGTAGTTAGCCCTTGTTCATTATTTTGCCCACCAAAAAACTAGTCTTGGTTAAGAACCATTCTGAACTGAGCAGAAAGTAGTAGTGAAGTAGACTTAAAAGACATTTTAGTTGCAGGAAGTTAAAAACTATCTTTAGGTCATTTTCACATGTAAGGTGGCACTTGAGTACGAATCCTAAAACTTTTTCAAAGCATGTTGTCCTTATTTTGCTTTATCAAAAGTGACTTATTTGACTCCACATCATCATTAACTGTGATTATTGATTGGCCTTTAAGAAGTATGGATTTCCTTTTGGTACAGTGCACCTTTACATAATAAATAAAGTCCTTAGTAAGTAGTCTATAAAAATCTTCTCCTTCTCCTCCTTCTTCTCCTCCTCCACTGACATGAATTAGGTTGTGACTCTTCTACATGTTGGATTCTTTTAGCATATATTATTTTGTTTTCCATTAAGTTATTAGTAGCATTATCAATGTTATAACTTACTGCAGGGAAGAAACTGAAAGCAAATGTGACTCTGAAGGGGAGGAAGATGAGGAAGACACAGAGCCTTGCCTAACAGGAACCAAAGTGAAAGTAAAATATGGACGAGGGAAAACGCAGAAAATCTATGAAGCCAGTATTAAAGGCACTGAAATTGATGATGGAGAAGTTTTATACTTGGTACATTACTATGGATGGAATGTCAGGTAAGCAAGAAATTATTTTCTTTTTTTGAAATTTCTTTCATTGGTTCAGAAAGATCAATTTAATGTTTTAAAGAATTAAAGCAAATAGTATATATGTATTTACAAAGCACACCTTGTATCTGAATTTTCCAAGACTCCTGTCATTCCCACTGCTTTACTAGCTAAGTCAATGCTTCCAGCCAAAGGTCACCAGGATCACATCTGTAGTTGAACAAGTTGGATTTGTTACTCATTTTCAGTGAGGGAGAACACACAGCTTGGAGAACCACATGGCACCTCAGTTAGAGGGTGGATCTGTGAAAGCTTACAGTACCACCTTGGGGAAAAGCAATAGCCCAGGATTCTGTGGAAACATCCTGTAGGGAGCCAGGCCCATGGCGCCCAACAGTGCAAGTGGTTTTGTTTGTTTGTTTATTAAATTTATCAGAAGTCAAGCCTGTATCAAGCACTGTAACAATTCTGAATTGGTTAATTAATAAAAAAAGAATATTAGATAGGACTTAGATCTGAGCTTCTGTTAGGTGATTTGGGGGAGGGTTTAAGGAAACGGGGCTTTGCTCTAGACTGGATGCTGTCAAGAAGTGGGGGGTAATTCCGTGATTGGCTATCTTAATCTTATCTATAAGGAGAGAAGACTAGAGCAAGGTTAATGCTATAATTGGTAAAGCAGCAGCAGTCAGGAAAAAAAAAGGATGTTTGGTCATTTTTGTGGCTTGGACAATGTTCCTGTTTTTTTCTGTGTTGAGACACAACTAGGGAGTGGTCTTGTTTTTGTCTTGATCCATTATGGTCATGGAACAGACCTGTCTGATGCTGATGTTCTGTGAAGTTGTTCACATTCAGCATGAGAACAACACACCCAAGCTGTGAGGGCCAGAACAGCTCCGTAGCAACAGCAAGGCCCAGCCAGTAGTACCAGGCTAGTTCCTGAATGTCAGGGACTACTTTTCTCTTTCTCCTTTAGAAAGTCTTGTGTGTTCAGTATCTCTGCTTGCCCTGTAGTTGCTTTGGGTCAGAGTGCTCCAAAATTTCCCTGCATACTCAGTGTGTGCCCTGTTTTGCCTCAATTCCCTCATCTGAATTGGGAAAGACAGAGTACCTACTTTACAGGGATTCTGTGAGAAGCAGTGCTAATATCTATATTAACATGCAAAGTTCATATAATTAGTGCCTAATATAGTTAGTAAGTGCTCAATAAACATTAACTTTCTTCAGTGAGGGGGAGTTTGGTTTCTGTCCCCTCACGTCATTTTAAAAGAGTATGGTTTTAATGAATAGCGTATAAAACTTTAAAATTTCTTTTCTCTTTTCTCAAACCAGCCCCTGTGCCCTTCACATTTCTGCCAACACTAAAAACAAACTTTTTCATCCATCTCCCCGTTGTTTTGTATGTATGTACTGAATTTGGGAAGAAAGACTGCACTTACCAACCTGGAGTCCCTGCTTTGCAGTTGCAGCCCATTGTAGCCTTCTTTTTTCCTCAGATTCTATTTAGTTCACATCCATCTACTTTTATTTACCATCAGTGTGTCTGTTCTGCTTTCCAGAATTTCCCCCTTCTATCATCCTTCTGTCTCATTTTTTTAATGTTTTAACTGTATGACTCTTCATACAGTCATTTTATTACATGCTCATGTTCTTCCTAACTGGTTACCTAACTGGAATTCACATGGTTAATGGGTTTTCATTGACCTTCCATACTGCTAGATATTGGGTTAATGCAGGAGAAGATCATTTTTAAACCATAGTATAGGTAGTCATGGTACTGTGTCAGCTGAACTTGCACATATTGGAACAGTTTCCTTGTTTTGCGTGACTTCACGGTAATTTGGTAACAAAGTGAGGGTATGGTTCCCATCATCGTGGTGCAGTTCAAAGCAAGGACTGCCTGTAGTTTTTTGCTTAAATGTTCAGATTTTAGATTTTGGTTGAGCTCTATAAATAACCTATATATTCATAGAATATAAAAGCAATATAAATATAAAATATAAAATAGGAAAAGAGTGGCAGTTACTCATCTAGCTGCTTGGTTCTATACATTCTTTGCAAGAATTAACTTTAGTATAAATGGTTTTGTTAGCTAGATCTCCTCGGGAACCACTACTATTATTTCTTCATAATGGTCTGGCCAGAGGTGATCCAGGAATAATATGAACGGGACATGTGAATTTCAGTAAACTACAAGTTCGTGCCCCGGTCCGGGAAGATCCCACATGCCGCGGAGTGGCTGGGCCCGTGAGCCATGGCCTCTGAGCCTGTGCGTCCGGAGCCTGTGCTCCGCAACGGGAGAGGCCACAACAGTGAGAGGCCTGTGTACCAAAAAAAAAAAAAAAAGCTGTTATTTAGTTCTAGGAAGTTTAATTCCTTATTTGCCCCTGAGTAGTAACTTGGACTGACTATGTTAAAATCTAGAAGTGATGTCAATATTTTAGGAAAGGGGAAAATGAGGAGTTCTCAACTTGAGCTAAACAGAAGAAACATAGGTAAAGGAAATGTCTATAAAAAAATTCAGTCTTAGAGGTGCTACAGTTCAGAATAAAATTTTATTAGAAATACTGGAGGCTATAGAGAGTTCTGAGAGGAAAAGAGTTGAAAAGGACTTCATAAAATAATCTGGAACTGAGCATATTACAAACTTGAATTTACCTGACTTGTTTTTCATTATTCGGTCAATAGAATGAATTCCAGTGCAGAATCAACTTATTTCATTAAGCTCAGATGTGTGGGAGTTGTGGAAAAGAAGGCAGTTCAAACAATCTTGAATCTGTTCAGCGTTTGCCTACCCTGATGTCCCTGTAAGCCTGTTTTCCCTGAGAAATTCTCTTGCCTTGACCTGTTGGTGGCAGGTACATAAAACACCTAGTAGAGTACTTGGCACACATGTTACCAGCAAACTAGCATCTGTGCCCTTCACATTTCTGCCAACACTAGAACCAAATTCTTTAGCCTATCTCACTGTTGTTTTTATTTGGTGAGTACATTTCAAATAAGGTATTCTTGTGAATTTTTAATATATTCTTTATTTTAAGGTATGATGAATGGGTGAAGGCTGACAGGATAATCTGGCCGTTGGACAAAGGTGGACCAAAGAAAAAACAGAAGAAAAAAGCTAAAGTATGTACATAGGTGCCATATCCTTTATGATAGGTACAGGAATTATTCATACTGTATTTTCTATAAACGTTATTTTCTCATTGTATAATCATCTTGAGTCTTTCAAAATAATTGTGATTTTCTCTTCTACAACCCAGAAGCTTAAAAAGTAAAAAATGTAAACACATTACCACGCTGTTTCAGGAAAGGTGAAAACCAGCGACCCCTAGGGCACAGACTTCAAACACAAAGGCCTATGAGGTTCTCTAGAAAAGGGGTAAAGTAGGACTGAGAGTGACAAAGAAGAGGTCAAGTTCCTCATCTAGAGAGAATGGAACTAACTACTCTGCTGTGGGATGCAGACCCAGGGTTGCCAGATTTTAGGACTTTTCAAGACAACTGTATTTTTTAAAATGCGAAATCTGATTTTTAAATGCTGGAAGCTAATACTAAATTTTAAGACATACATTGGCCCTCATGCACACCCACAATTTTCAGCCTTTGCTGTAGAGATGATGACGTATCTTTCTTTTCCTCAAGGAATAGTAAGAAACAAGGGGGAGAGCTGAGTAGTGTATAGTGTATAGCTACAGTAGTGTATAGCTCTCTAATGTACTGACTCTGACCTTCACAATATAATTGCAGTGTTACAAGTTGAAGTTGTAGAACATCATATTCATATAAGTACAAAAATATTTTAGAAAACGATTTAATTTTAATTTTTCCATAACTACAGATTAGGAGTTGACATAACAAACCTTTCTGAGTTATAGTTTTCCTTGGAGAAGTAGACTGTTCATTTTTCATAGGCTGGTGCTTCTCATACATTTTGTTGTTGTTACCCAGAACAAAGAAGACAGTGAAAAGGATGAAAAGAGGGATGAGGAGAGGCAGAAGTCAAAACGGGGACGACCTCCTTTAAAATCTACTCTTTCATCAAACATGCCATATGGTTTGTCTAAGACTCCAAACAGCGACGGAAAATCAGGTACCAGAAGTGCTCACATCAATATGCCAGACAGCTCACCTCTGTCAAATGGAATGGAAGGTGCTCAATTCTGAGAATCACTGGTTTTTAAAAATCAATAATAAAAATAATAAAACTTCAGTTATGTGAGAGATTCATAGAAAGTCATCTAGGGTTTTTTTTTTTAAGGAATCAATTTTATTTATTTTTGGTTGCGTTGAATCTTTGTTGCCGTGCACGGGCTTTCTCTAGTTGCGGCAAGCTGGGGCTACTCTTCGTTGTGGTGCGCGGGCTTCTCATTGCAGTGGCTTCTCTTGTTGCAGAGCACAGACTCTAGGCATGTGGGCTTCAGTAGTTGTGGCGAATGGGCTCTAGAGCTCAGGCTCAGTAGTTGTGGCTCGCAGGCTCTAGAGCACAGGCTCAATAGTTGTGGCGCACGGGCTTAGTTGCTCCACGGCATGTGGGATCTTCCCGGACCAGGGATCAAACCTGTGTCCCCTGCCTCGGCAGGCGGATTCTTAACCACTGCACCACCAGGGAAGTCCCTAGGCTTTTACTATATGATTTAAACTACAAAATTTGATTTGAAGAAAATGTTTATTTTGCTGTATCATGTTTATTTAAAATTTAGTGATGTTTTGGGCTTCCCTGGTGGCGCAGTGATTGAGAGTCCGCTTGCCGATGCAGGGGACACGGGTTCGTGCCCCGGTCCGGGAAGATCCCACATGCCGCGGAGCGGCTGGGCCCGTGAGCCATGGCCGCTGAGCCTGCGCGTCTGGAGCCTGTGCTCCGCAACAGGAGAGGCCACAACAGTGAGAGGCCCGCGTACTGCAAAAAAAAAAAAAAAAATTTAATGATGTTTTACTTAATTAGGAATAACTTTTCTTGTTAATACCGTAGGAATATTCTTTTTTAATTATTTATTTATTTTTGGCTGCGTTGGGACTTCGTTGCTGTGCGCAGGCTTTCTCTAGTTGTGGCGAGCGGGCTCTACTCTTTGTTGCGTCTACTCTTCGTTACAGTGCGTGGGCTTCTCATTGCAGTGGCTTCTCTTGTTGCAGAGCACGGGCTCTAGGTGCGCGGGCTTCAATAGTTGTGGCATGTGGGCTTAGTTGCTCCGTGGCATGTGGGATCTTCCTGGACCAGGGCTTGAACCCATGTCCCCTGTGTTGGCAGGCGGATTCTTAACCACTGCACCACCAGGGAGTCCCCCATAGGAATATTCTATTTTAACAGAGGGTGCATTGACAAGCCATGCGTCCTCCTGTGTGCTGCACTGTCCTACAAAGCATGTGCCAGTGTCTTCTGTAATCTATTGCTATTCACCTAGGATCTTTCAATAAAGTTGTGACTGTGTTGTTCAAAGACAGGACAAACTAATGTGATAGAGGCATGTTTTGTGATGAATATAGGTGAATATATTTTATTCTGATTTTACTGTTTTTCCCACTTTTCTACCTTTGTATATTTTTCCATGTAATTTAAGAAATGTTAAATTTAGAAAAACGTTCATATAAAAATTTCCCTCCCTTGAAGAAAAAAGCTTTTCTGAACCACAGGATTGCTGTGAGTCCACCATGTGGAGAAAACGGCATCTTTCCTCCTCTTTACTGCCATCTGCTGGAAGGTTGTCATAATACACAAGTGCAAGATGTCCACAAAGTGGAAGATGCCCTCTTAGATGCATGCCCATGTGCAGTGTACAGTCTACAGAACTATACATGGTCTTGCTAAACTACTTCATAAAAGTAAAAAACTACATTTAAAAAATTATTTATTTTGTTTATATTTATTTTTGGCTGCATTGGGTCTTTGTTGCTGCGTGCAGGCTTTCTCTAGTTGTGGCGAGAGGGGGCTACTCTTCGTTGCGGTGCTTGGGCTTCTCATTGTGGTGGCTTCTCTTGTTGTGGAGCACCGGCTCTAGTTGCGCGGGCTTCAGTAGTTGCGGCACGTGGGGTCAGTAGTTGTGGCTCACGGGCTCTAGAGCACAGGCTCAGTAGTTGTGGCGCACGGGCTTAGTAGCTCCGGGGCATGTGGGATCTCCCCGGACCAGGGCTCGAACCCATGACCCTTGTATTGGCAGGCGGATTCTTAACCACTGCGCCACCAGGGAAGTCCCTACTTTTTTTAACATGAGAAAAAAATTCTAAATTCTGTATATGATAAAACCACAAAATAAAACTACACACCTTTTCACTTAAAAAGTACATTTAAGCTTGCTTTTTTGCACTTCTTTAGAACATGAGCACCATGTGGGTAGAATTTTTGTATTTTACAACTTCTATACTGTCTTAGAACCCTAGTTATTATTTTAAAATTTTTCTGAGTTAAAGAGAATGATTTAAGGTAGCTGGCCTATACTTTCCTGTCTCTTAATCAGAGGAATATTTAAAGTTTTGAGAATTCAAGCTTCTCATTCTGTACATCTTTTCAGAATTAAGTAGAATATCATATTCCTTTCTAAGGACACAAAATGGGCATCTCATTTATTAATCAGTACCTTCTAGATCTCAGATCAAACCACTTAACATATTAACTTCATATCTCGGTACTAGTCCTTTGCTTTTTCTAGGGGTTACTGTAGCCTAAATACGATACTAGTAAAAATTGCAAAATAGCTCTTTTATAGGTTGAGACAGTAATATTTTCTATGCAGTGTATTTTCACATGGAATTTGAGGTCTCCCCTCCCCCATTTTGGCACAAATGTATGATTTATTTATTTATTTTTTAAATTTATTTATTTATCTTTGGCTGCGTTGGGTCTTCGTTGCTGCACGTGGGCTGTCTCTAGTTGTGGTAAGCAGGGGCTACCCTTCATTTTGCTGCGTGGGCTTCTCATTGCGGTGGCTTCTCTTGTTGCAGAGCACAGGCTCTAGGTGCACGGGCTTCAGTAGTTGCGGCGTGCGGGCTCAGTAGTTGTGGCGCGTGGGCTCTAGAGCACAGGTTCAGTAGTTGTGGTGCACAGGCTTAGTTGCTCTGCGGCATGTGGGATCTTCCCAGACCAGGGCTTGAACCCGTGTCCTCTGCATTGGCAGGCGGATTCTTAACCATTGTGTCACCAGGGAAGTCCTGATTTATTTTACATAAGAAATTTCTACAAGGAGGTATTCAGAGGTACTTGATAAGAGTTTTGTCTTTGGCAGAATTTTTATTATAAAATTGCATTGGTAATTAAGCTAGAAACCTTTGTAATACAGTATTTCCTCTTGCAGACTCCTGTTCGTCTGATAGTGAAACAGAAGACCTTTTAGAAAAGAATTTGATGAACGAAGAACTTTCTCCTGATATTAAAGAAGAATTAGAAAAAAATGAAAGTTTAAGTGATGATAAACTAGATGAAGAAAATCCAAAGATTGCTGCACACATATTAAAAGAAAATGATAGGACTCAAATGCAGCCTTTAGAAACCTTGAAATTAGAAGTTGGAGAGAATGAACAAATAGTACAGATTTTTGGAAATAAAGTGGAACAAGTAGAAGAAGTTAAGAAAGAGGCAGAAAAATCTCCTAAAGGAAAGGGAAGACGAAGCAAGACAAAAGATCTTTCTTTAGAAATTATAAAGATTTCATCATTTAGCCAGGATGAAGCAGGAACTGAACCTCATATAGAAGCTCAGAGTATAGAATTTACTTCATTAGACAGTAAAAACTTTTCTTCTGCTACAGAAGATGAAATTGACCAATGTGCAAAAGAAAAAAAGTTGAAACGGAAAATACTGGGACAGTTATCACCAGAGAAAAAAGTAAGAATTGAGAATGGAATGGAAATGACAAATAGTATTTCTCAAGAAAGGACCAGTGATTGTGTTGCATCTGACGGAATGAAAAGCTTAAATTTTGAACAACACTTTGAAATAGAAAATGAAGGAATGCCATCATTAATAGCAGAGCCAAACCAATGCATTCAAGAGTTGACTAAAGAAAAATTTGGTAGTCCAGCTGAAGAAACTGTAAATACTCCGCTAAAAGAAGAAGAGGATGCAATGCCTCTGATTGGGCCGGAAACCTTGGTTTGCCATGAAGTAGATTTGGATGATTTGGATGAAAAGGATAAGACCAGTACTGAGGATGTAGTAGTTGAAAGCTCTGAAACTAACTCTCTTGTTTCTATTCCACCTGCCCTACCTCCTGCAGTACAGCATAACTTTTCAGTAGCTTCACCACTTACTCTCAGCCAAGATGAGTCTCGAAGTATAAAAAGTGAGAGTGACATAACCATTGAGGTCGATAGTATTGCTGAAGAATCTCAAGAAGGTCTCTGTGAGAGGGAATCAGCAAATGGATTTGAAGCCAGCGTTGCCTCTGGTACCTGTAGTATAATTGTTCAAGAAAGAGAGAGCAGAGAGAAGGGTAAGGACTTCCTAGGGAGAAAATCAACCGTTGTATTAAAACCAAAAACTAGTAAGCCAAGAGTTTTATCTGTTAAGTACCCTCCCTCCCTCCTTCCCTCCTTCCTCCCTTCCTTCCGTCATTCCTCTCTCCCTCCCTCCCCTCCTTTTTTTTCTTTTTAACATACACGTGGAAATTCATGTAGAGTAGATAGGTGAATGAATGTTCTTGCTTTTGATTTTTTTTTCTAATTCTCTCTTTTCACTTATTTCAGGTCAGAAAAGGCCAAGTGATGGAACTAGCGGATTATTGGCCAAAAAGCAGAAGCGAACCCCAAAGCGAACAAGTGCTGTAGCCAAAAATGAAAAGAATGGAGCAGGTTGGTACTTTTCAATGCTGGCTTTAGTGTGGTGTTAGTACTTTCAGCAGTTTGTTGGCTTGATCATTTGTGTCAGCCTAAAACTCAATTTGGTTTATTATGTTCTGAAAAGTAGCAATTTTTCCATTAGTTTTTCATCTGAAGGTGCTTGTCATTTTCTTTTTTTTTTTTTTTTTTTTTTTTGTGGTACGCGGGCCTCTCCCTGTTGTGGCCTCTCCCGTTGTGGAGCACAGGCTCTGGACGCGCAGGCTCAGCGCCCATGGCTCACGGGCCCAGCCACTCCATGGCATGTGGGATCTTCCCAGACCAGGGCACAAACCCGTGTCCCCTGCATCGGCAGGCAGACTCTCAACCACTGTGCCACCAGGGAAGCCCAGCTTGTCAATTTTATTTAGAGCTGGGATAGCTGTGGTTATTTTTTATGCTTATTTCATTTGTATTTCTTATGTAAAGCAGTTTAATATTAGAGGAATACATTTGGGAATCTTGAACAAAAGAAAAATAACATTTGCTCTGGTAATAAAAGCAGATTAAGTTTACATTTCTGAATGGAATGTTTTCCTTTAATCTAGAAAAACTGACTTTTAAATAGTAACGCAGTAAGTTTGAAATATGGGGAAATAAAATTCTTACTGAAACAAACAGGAAAATTAGTAAACCAGTAAGAATAGATAACATGAAAAACACATTTCTGTACAATAAGGAGTAAAATTAAGTTGTAGAATATAGTAAATAGAAATAAACATGGTTGATTTTGACAAATTAAAATTTTACCTCCAAAGCATGCCTTCATTCAAGTCTGAAAGGGAAATTCTAGATTACAGTAGATACATATTTCAAGGAAGGGGCATATAATTTATTTAAGATAAAAGGCATTTCAAAGAAAAACCTTTGAGCCATATTTCAAGTCCTCAATAACCAGATGTGGCTAGTGGCTGGACAAGACAGGTCTAGAGTGCAGAGAAAGAGTGATGGGAGATGAGACTAGAAAGACAGCAGGAATTACAAAGGGAAAATGAGTAACTTTACAGTGGATGAGCTGGGTAGACATCACCTTAGTCAAATGAAGTGAACACCACCAGTCATGGGACAAAGTGAAATGTACCACCTGACAGGATGCAATAAGAAGAACATAGCTGCACATCTGTAATATTCCTGTCAAAGATGTATAACCTGACTGTAATCATGAGGACCCATCAACAAATTCAAACTGAAGGATGTTCTATAAAATAACTGGCCTATGATTTTAAAAATTGTCAAGGTCATGAAAGTCAAAGAAAGAGGAACTGTTCTAGATTAAAGGAGATTTATGAGGTGTGATAACTAAATGCAGTGTATAATTCTCACCTGGATCCTATTGCTGTAAAGAACATTATCGGGTCAAGTAGACATACTTGGGCTTCCCTGGTGGCTTAGTGGTTGAGAGTCCGCCTGCCGATGCAGGGGACACGGGTTCGTGCCCTGGTCCGGAAGGATCCCACATGCCACGGAGCAGCTGGGCCCGTGAGCCATGGCCACTGAGCCTGCGCGTCTGGAGCCTGTGCTCCGCAACGGGAGAGGCCACAACAGCGAGAGGCCCGCGTACTGCAAAAAAAAAAAAGTAGAGATACTTGTGTGGGATCTGAGGATTAGATGATAGTAATATATCTGTGTTAATTTCCTGATTTTGATGGTTGTATTATGGTTCTTTAGGAGTGTGGTGCTTTTTAAAACATATCCACAAATGTGTTGATATGTTTCCCTTCAAGAGGCAAAGCCTAATTCCTTCCTCTTGAGTACGGGCTGAATTTAGTGACTCACTTCTAACTAATAAAGTGGACGTGATGGAGTATGTCTTCAGAGAATAGGTCATAAAAGGCACTGCAAATTCCTTCCTGCTCTCCCTTGGATCACTTGCTCTGGGGGAAGTTAGCTGCCATGGTGTGAGGTCACTCAAGCAGTGTATAGAGAGGCCCACGTGGTGAGGAACTGAGCATATCCAGCCAACAGCCAGCAAGGAGCTGAGGCCTCCCAACACTCACTAACAGCCATGTGAGTGAGCCATCTGGGAGCATATCCTCCAGCTCCAGTCAAGTCTTCAGAGACCAGAATCTTGGCTAAAAGCTTGACTGCAACCTCACAAGATTCCCTGAGCTGGACCACACAGCCAAGCTGTTCCCAGATTCCAACCCTCTGAAACCGTGTGAGATACTAAACATTTGTAGTTTTAAACTGCTAAGTTTTGGGCTAATTTGTAGATAACTAATACAGGGAGAATGTTCTTATTTGTAAGAAGAGAACACTAAAGTATTCAAATATGGCAGGGCAATTTATCCTCAAATGGCAGAAAAACATTCTTTGATAATTGTTTTCTTTTTTGTAAGTTTGAAGATTGTCTCAAAATAAAAAGTTAAAAAGATTAAAAAGGAAAAAAAAAAAAGGAGATGATCAGTTTTTCTTTTTGGAAAGAATCTTTGGCTTAACTAAGGCAGTGAAAGAATGAATGAATTAAGAGAACTGGGACATAAAATCACTAGTACTCAATTATTATTAGATATGAGGAACTGGTTAACTGACATACAGCATATAGGAGTAGCAGCAGGCTGTTGGAAGAGTAATTTAGGGAATGTTGCTTTTAGAGGTACCGCATATTAGGAAAATAAGGCTCTGGAACTTCGAAGAAAGTCTGTTTTTAGAAGATAGTTGTTGAAGGATTACAAGATGATAAAGCTGCTATGGGAGAGTTGTAAAATGAGAAGAAAAAGGACCAGAAGTGGAATTATATGGCATATCCCTTTAAATGGGCCAGGAAGAGTAGAGTAGAAGCAGATTAGAGATAAGTGAAAATCAGTAAACACTAGTTGGTTTGAATAAGAAAGACGTTTCAAATGCAATAGAATATTCAAGTAGGATTAAAATATATTCATTCAATTTGGTGAATAGTAAGTGTTTGGGGCCCTAACAAGAGCATGGGAAGGAGACATGATTAGAAAGTATGGAAATAAGAATAACAAAGAATTTCTCTTTCATGAAATTTGACCCTAAAGAGAAGGAAAGAGGTGCCAGCTAAAGGGGGAGGCTTTCCTCTCCTTCCCTCCCTCTCTCTCTAAAGGTAGGAAAGCTTTAAGCATGTTCATAGACTCTGGAAAAAGAAGAAAGATAAAATGACATTGGGATATTTCAGAGGAGCTGGGAATAAATGGTTTCAAGAGTATAGCTGAAGAGATTAGTTTGCCCAGAATTAACAGCCTCCTCTTTTTGAGGCCCAAAAAGGGAGATAAGGACAGATACAGTAGGGGAGGGGCTGGGAAAGTGAGTGTGTAACCCTCGACTTTGCCTTTTCAGTAGAAGGGAAGGTTGGCTGTTGAGAGTGAATAGGATGGAAGTAGGGTGTAGACTTTGAAAAAAAGAAGAAAAAGTTGAGAGAAAATTCTAATTTGTTATTAAGTGAAAACCAAAAGCATCTTTAAGTACACATTTGGTGAGGAGGGATGTAGCCTTGCAAACAAATATCTGACACATTTTATATATTATACATATGTTAAAAGTTGGATGTGTATTTTATGCTTGTTCATGTAAAAAGTTTCGGTTGGTCCCCTTTTGTGTTGTTTTTATGTTTTGTTTTAAACATAAATGGGGCAATACTGTGCTTACTGTTTTTTAACTTTATCATTTCACAATGTATTTTGGATATTTTGCCATTTTTGTTCTTAGGAACTCTAGCTCATTCTTTTTAATAACTTTAGCACAGTATTCAATAGTACTGATATATAATTCTTAGCCATTTCCCTTTTGGTGGGTATTTAGGTTATTTCCATCTTTTTATTGTTATAAAAGTTAGCACATTTGTGCATTTATTTCTTCAGGATACTGAAAAGTGTAATTACTGGGTCCGTTGCATCTTAATATTTGAGATTTTTATCACTTATAACCTGAGTCAACTTTTTCTTATTACAGGACAAAGCAGTGATAGTGAAGATCTTCCTGTCCTAGACAATTCAAGTAAATGTACCCCAGTAAAGCATCTTAGTGTACCTAAGCCACAGAAGCTTGCACGATCTCCTGCAAGAATATCCCCTCACATCAAAGATGGAGAAAAAGATAAACAGAAAGAAAAACATCCGAATTCATCTCCTCGGACATATAAGTGGAGTTTTCAACTCAGTAAGAAACTTATAGAAAACTTGAATGTATATTACAAAGTGGTATATATTTTGAAATGTCAAAATAAGGAATAATGATTAGCAAATTCATTTTTTTAGGTATCCTAAATGTTGTCTTATTAATAATCACTACTTATTATCTTAAATACAAATCTGTGTCTTTTCATAATACTAACTTGATAAATATTGATTGGAGAAAGCTCTCCAGTTATGGAATGAGACATGTATGATTTATATAAATTGATGAAACTTAAACACCCTTTCTTGTACTGACAATTGGAAATAACTAATAAATGAGGAAAACATCAATACAAAGACAGTATTTGGATAAATAACTACAATTATAGATCAGAGTTGCTGTATGTTGATGTTTCCTTGTGCTTTTCTGATTATTTCAGTAATACATCATTAAGTAATACATGTTTAGTGGAATATTTGGGATATATATAGAAATCTTATTCGTGAATTTAATTAAGGTCTTCCATTTTTATAGAGCCTTGTTTAGTGTACTGTTAGGTTTTAATAAACTAAAGCTTTTGTTGATTTATGAGTTGGACTTTTGATAGAACTGCCATCTTTTCTTCTCATAGAATTATTTTTAAATCCAAATTAACTTTTTTTCTCTTTTAGATGAATTAGATAACATGAACAGTACGGAGAGAATCTCTTTTCTCCAAGAAAAACTACAGGAAATAAGAAAGTATTACATGTCTTTGAAGTCTGAAGTTGCAACCATAGATAGAAGGAGAAAAAGATTAAAAAAGAAAGACAGAGAAGGTAATTTGATTATAATTTTTCTTCCCTCTATTTTTCAAATATATATCTTATCATTTTAGAAGATTTAGGTTTGCCACTTTTTAATATAGTATATATTTATTAATTGTTATCTTTAGATTCCTAGTGTTTTCTTCTTTGTTGCTATTGAAGTGAGTCAACAACTGAATCAGAATGAGACTCTTGGAAGAGACTATGAACTGTTTTACAAAATGTGTGATTTTACTAAATGTGGTGGGTTCTTAAGAAGAGCTTACTCCCTCTGAATTTCTCTCACTGCTCAACAAACATTTATTGGCTGCCTATTAACAGGCACTATATTTGTCATTATGGGGTTCATCAAAATGAAGAGGGATATGGCTTATCCTCTAGGAGGTTATCTTGTTGGGATCATAAGTCATTTCCTAAGCAACTACTATATAAGATAGTTCAGCTTTACAACATTAATGCACACATACCATATGCCAGGCCCTCTTTCAGGTGGTGGAAGTACAGAGATGAATGAGATACAGACCTCGATCTCAAAGTCTTAACGTCTAGTGGAACTGTATGTTGAGGGCCCTGAGAGTGATATTAACAAGAACAGGAGTTGGTGGAAGGAGAGATGACTTCGGAATAATCATGAGGAGAGAATAGCATCTGAATTAAACCTTAAAAATGTATAGCATTGACTTCTAGTTAAACATTGACATCTCATATCTACCCCAAGCCCAGGCCTCACTAAAATAATTGTAAAGAAAATTAAAAGCCCTATACCCACAAGGATGAGAGAATGGGACAGCAGACTGACTACGGTAGACAAGAAATGTCAACAGCATATCTTTTGGAAGCTGAGAAGCAGATGGACTGTAACTGTCCTAGCAGATGACAGAATGCTAAACAGCTAAGCTTGTTTATCCTTCTAGTGGGACAAAACAATGAGAAGCAAGCCAATTCATACTACATCACCCCAGAAAAGCTCTGAGGACAGTGTGAGGTGTGAGGATGAAAATTGGAGATGGTTTGAAAAAGGAAGGAGAAATTGGATCCTTTCATCCCAGCCTCTGAAGCAAACTACCTTTTCCCCTAACTCCAGCAGAAAATAGGAGATTAAGTTATTGGAGGCTGAGAGGGATCAACAGGCTTATAGAAAGACTCAGGGACACCAGCCATAGCTGAAGGTGAGGGTTAAGTGCTAAACCAAAAATAATGAGCTTGAGTGAAAGTTTCCAGCACTAAATGATGAGACTTCTGTCCCTTTTCCAACCAACGATCTCATCTTCTTATCTCTCTGAAAGCTGGTAACCAAGCTTATGCTCATTCCTGGAAGGAGATTGAAAGATTCCTCTGGAGAAACTGGTCAGCCCAAGGGAAGTGATCTAACACAGATACCAGCATTTGGAGGTTCCTGAACCAAAAAGCAAAATCCTTACAAATCACTATGTGTGCACTGCCCAACATTTAAAAGCCCGGTGGCCTCATGTATAGCCTCCAGTTAGCTTTTTAATGCTCCCCCTTAAATATGGAAGCCACAAGACCAGATGTTTGAGGGAAGCCTTTACATAAAGACAGAAACCAAAATATTCAATAGAAAAAAGGAACTTGGACAATGTGCCATATAAAAACAACAAACTATAATTAATATCCAAAGTTACGGGAAAGATATTGCAGTCTTGAAACAAGAATATGATACTATCAATGAATTCATCTCTTAAAAATTAAAAATATGATATTTGGAATAAAAAATAAATAAATAGAAGGGTAAGATAGCAAGGCTAAAGAAATCCCAGTAAAATATCAGACAGATAATAGGAGAGAATAACTAAGAGAAGTATAGAATCTGGCTGGGAGGTCCAACTTCTAAATCATAGGATTTCTAGAAAGAGAACACTGAATAAACATAGGAGGAAGTTTTGATCAAAGAAATAAGAAAAACTTCCAGAACTGAAGGAGGTGGGTTAGACAATTGAAAGGACTCCCTCTATAAAAAATGGAGGAAAAAATCACACCAAAGCACATTATGAAATTTCAGAACCCTGTGGATAGAGGTAAGGTTCCAAAAGCTTACCATATAAAGATACATACAAAACCTGGGTCTCAGAACAGCATCAGATTTCTCACGTCAGATTTCTCAATGGTGACACTAAAAACTAGAAGCCAAGCTATTAACATAACATGACATCCAGCAAACAAGGAATCCCACATAGGAAAACAGTAAGGAAAATCTCAAGGTGATGGCACATGGAAGCCCTAGAATGATCACTGCATAACAGGCCTACAAAGCAACTATTTCAGGAATAGGATGGAACAGGAGGGGAGGGCTCTAGGAGGGATGTCCCTTTAAGAAAAAAACAGTAAATTATCTGATAGGCTTGCCTATCTTGAGAGAAGTTTTCTATCTATGGCATAGAGTTAGGGGATGAATTACTAATAAAATGGCCTGTGTCATATGTGGTCTTGAATCATTCTACTCCAAGTCCAGCAATTTTCAATTCCTGGAAATATGATGGAGCAAAAGGAAAGAGATCGACCTTCCATGTTTGTCCTTTTCTTTAAAAACTGTAAATAGCAAGAAGTCTTTACAGCATTTTTAAATACAGAAAGAAGAACAAATTAACAAATTGAGCTTTTCTTCAGAGAACCTCCAACGGCTTTGAGTTTCCTAAAGGTCATATAAGTTCAGACAACTAAAAAGATGATTTCCTTAGAGTCTTCTTCCCTTTTTTGTTTTCTTAATTTTGTGTGTGTGAAGTGAGTTATTAAAGTGAAACATTGAGTGACTTCTAGCACACATATTAGAATTTGTAGTAATGAGTTACATGTCATTTTGGCAGTACACACATTGAGGAATGTATACTTAAACAAAAATTAAGACTTTAAGTAAAATAGGAATAATTGGGCAAAGATTAGCAGGAGATAGGAGGGCCCTGCAAAGAAAAAAGTAAAAACTAAAAAATGACAGAGCACCTGATGCATAGAGTAATGATCTTTAATCCATGCTCCATGCTCCTGGAGAGTTTTGTTAAATTCATTTGAAGACTTTTTCTAATCACTCACCCACATTTCCATCCTGATCCCATGATTCTGATACCTGACTTAGATTACTGCTTCTTGCTTATGAGAGTATTGTGTCCATCGGGTATATTGGGACACGATAAAGTTAGGAAGCCAGCCAATGGTTAGCTGGTTAAAAGAAATTCTCTAGGATAAGTGAATTCTTTTATGGTCCTATAGCCCAGAGATAAAGCAGGAATTTCCTATAGTGAAAATTTATCTCAGGTTGATCTCATTTCTGATTTGGGACAAGGTGAGTTTCTTTCAGGGATCTTTCAAGTTGGGATTTAAGATTTTTTTTTTTTTTTTTTTTTTTGGTGGTATGCGGCCTCTCACTGTTGTGGCCTCTCCCGTTGCGGAGCACAGGCTCCAGACGCGCAGGCTCAGTGGCCATGGCTCACGGGTCCAGCCGCTCCGCGGCATGTGGGATCTTCCCGGACCAGGGCACGAACCTGCGTCCCCTGCATCGGCAGGCGGACTCTCAACCACTGCGCCACCAGGGAAGCCCGGGATTTAAGATTTTATATCTCTTTAGTCTTTACATTTTCTGGTGCCTTTTTTGAACTGAGTTACTTAAGTGATGAGAGACTGATTCCATTCAATTGAACCAAACAAAATTTTTGCTGACAAAATGCTGTTATTCCTTCATGCACCATTTAAGAGGACTATAATTGAAGTGAATAATGTTAAGAAATTTATTTCTGATTCGCCGGTGGCTGGGTATCTTTGTGTGATAGTTTTCGGGTCTAATGTAGCTTTTTTGATTCTACAGTGTCTCATGCAGGAGCCTCCATGTCATCTGCTTCATCAGACACTGGAATGAGTCCCTCCTCATCATCTCCCCCACAGAACGTACTTGCTGTAGAATGCAGGTGATAAATGTTTTCTCTGCCTTCCCAGCAGTTTGCTGCCAAGGACATAAATCCCAAATCCCTGAAATACAACCACAGAAAGCACTCAACTGGTTTGACATTGCTAAGTATATCCTGTACACTTTTCCAGGCTGGATTGTATCTATTCCCTTCTCTTTTCTTTTTTTTTCTGTTGCAAAAGAAATAAGCTGATTAATAACTGAAGTTTAGGCAGCCTGCCATATTTGTCATAAGTTTTCCTTTTTAATTTTTTTTTTTCGTTTTTTTGTGAAGATAGCAAAAGGGCACTTAGCAAATTTGAATTTGTATAATAAAGCTTTCAGGTGTTATAGAAATCATAGACAAGCAAGTGCACATGATAAACATCAAAATACCCAGCTAAATAGTTACTGCTGCACTTTCACTGAGGTGTATTTGAACACTTGGTGAGTAGGGGGTTTATGTTGTGTTTTTTTATTGTTGTTGTTGGTTTTCTTTTTCTTTTTTTTTTTTGTGGAAGCACTTGCTATTTAGAACTGCCAAAGTATATGTTCAGCAGTGTGCCCAGGTTTAAGGTGTAAATGGGACAAAATAAATTGTGAAAGGAAGTGTAGTTGACTGAAAACTACAGTTGTAATAAGTCTTCCACTTTTTATAGGATTTTTGAGCACACTTATGCAAATATTTTAATGTTTATTAATGTTTACAGTGGAATTGTGAATAAGTTTTCAGTGGACTATCTTATCCCTTGACAAAAATATTTTGTCTTTTTTCTATGTAATTTCAGAGTTTTTATTTTGTTACAAAAAGACAAAAATGAAATATATAACAACAATGAAGTTATTTAACAAGATTTCTAAAGCTGAAAATTTTGTGTAAAATAAGGTATTATCTTGCAACTTGTTAAATATATTTATTCAGACATTGGATGTTGTATTTTTATGTATTTTTTAAAATATTAATAAAATTGAAAAAAAGAAAATTCTAGGTTAATTCACTCTTCTAATGACAATAGCTCTCAGCTGTCCCTTTTACAGGAGGTTGCATCCAGCGGCTTTGCCTGTACTGAAGGGAGTCTGTCTCAGTCCTTCAAACGGTGTAGAACTATAAATGGGCATCTGGATCATTAAAGTATGTCCTTGTTTAGAAACTTTGGCAGTCCTAGTATTTAAACTGTTTTGAGGATCAAATTTTTGGTTGCCCTTAAGATATTTTGTCACAGTTTTTATGTTTGCTATACTGCCGAATAAATTTATATCTCCCAAAGTTGAGATGCAACAACTAAGTAAAGCAATTATGTATGCTTTGTTTGTGAATTGTTTCACAGACTGATACATTTTGTAAATAATTCTTCCAAAACCATGTATTTAAAGCAGTTTTGCCATATACATTATGTAAAAAGGTGATTTTTTAAAATCAGTTTTTAAATTCATGTTTGTACATTGAAAGGGGTTTTTTTTAAACCTTCTTTCCTGTGTTTAATATGCGTAGAGTAATAACCTAGATGCTCTAGACTGTATATCAGGATCTGATTTACAAGAACATAGTCAGAGCCAAACACTAGTGATGGCATAGCATTACTGAAATCATTGTTTCTTAATTTCATTTTACCACATTGTGAACTTGTGATTCAGATTCCTTCCATTTTCGCAGAGAATTAAAAACAAAAGAAGTACTCTTGTAAAATGCACTTTTCTGTCTTTTCTTTGCAAAGCAGAAGTATTTCAATGTAAAATAAAAATGGAGCTCAGTGGGCAGTATTAATAAAGGCCATGTTTTAAACATAGGCTTTATATTTTTAGTTTTCATTTAAGTGATTGTTTTTTTCCCCTAAGTGCCAATAACTCACAGTTGGAAAACCAGACTTCATAAAACAAAGCATATTCAATATATTCTTCAGTCTCTTAAATAGAAAATTAAATATTTCTAGTACTTAATTATAAAAATTTTAAAAGTGGGTCATTGAAATACAGTTGGAACTAGGAGGCAACTTTAGATTCATACCTTAGATATTTTAATGATTTATCAGCTTGAATATTGTCCTTTCTAATCAATATAAATCTGGTAATGATGTACTGGGATCTTGCTACAGAGAGTAAAATTATAAATTCATTGAATGGGTATATGGACACTTAAAATCCTTGTATTTTGGGGGGCTGGAAAGGATTATGAAAGTTACTGAATTTTGTAAGAATATTGACTAGTTATTAAATTCAAATATTGACCATATTTTGAGATTAGCTAAATTTTGAGTAGATAGCTCTTGCATATAACTAAAAAAATAAAAATACACTCTTTAATATCTAAAATGGAAGGTGCTATCTATAAAATCAAGTTATTTGAAGATTATGGAGATTTCGGTTTTAATATTCCATGTGTGCTTTTATTATTGTTTATGTTAAATTTCTAGTTTTCCTGCCCTTCACTAAGAAAGATGTTTGTATTTAGCACATATATGTTATGTCTTCTACGAAATTGCTTTTAATTGGAAATCTTTATGCATCATGCTATTAATTTGCTTATATACCTTTCTTATACGCCATGTAGTACAACATAGCTATCAACATTGTGAAAGCATTTGAAGCTATATTCAACCACACATTTTAGAATTCAGTCATCAAAAATTTATGAATTTTTGAACATAAAAAATTTATTGGGTATCTTTGATGTGCCAGGCATTGTGCTAAGGCTCAGGAGACCTAACAGTGAACATGACAGAAAAAAGTCCCTGTATTTGTGGACTGCATAATCTAAAGAGTTATATGTTAAACAATTATCCCATGTAATTCTTTTATTAATTAATTAATTAACTTTTGGCTGCATTGGGTCTTCATTGCTGCATGCGGGCTTTCTCTATTTGCGGTAAGCAGGGGCTACTCTTTGTTGCCGTGCATAGGCTTCTTGTGGTGGCTTCTCTTGTGAAGCATGGGCTCTAGGCACACGGGCTTCAGTAGTTGTGGCACGCAGCTCAGTAGTTGTGGCTCACGGGCTCTAGAGCGCAGGCTAAGTAGTTGTGGCACACGGGCTTAGTTGCTTCACGGCACATGGGATCTTCCTGGACCAGGGCTCGAACCCGTGTCCCCTGCACTGGCAGGCGGTTTCTTAACCACTGCGACACCAGGGAAGCCCCCATGTAATTCTAAACTGCAGGTGTGATTAGCAGATGAAGTTATGGTGTGCCACAAGAAAACGATACAGAGCCCAACTAGTTTGAAGGCAAAGATGGTCTGCGAAGACTTTGCAGAGTAAGCAACAGTAAAACTGGGCCCCAGTGGGGATTATAAATTGGTTAGACAAATGGGAGGAGAGATATGGTGAGTAAAATGCTCAGGCATATTGAGGAGGAGAAATTGGTGGTAAGAGAACAGACCTGAGGCAGGAGAAGCAGGAGCCAGGTAAAGCAGAGTTATTCAGGCATTGCCTAAATCTTATACCCGCCCACCTTGGCCTCTGGCTCCTTCTGATCCCCCACCCCATCTCATCCCTACTTATCTAGAGCCATTTCAAGAGCCACTTTTCCAGGAAGCTTTTGCTGACTTCTTACCACCCCCCAGAATATCACACTCTTTTATGCTCTGATAGCATTTTCAATCTGTATTATTTTACTTGACAACTCACCTTGTATTGAATATGTTGCATTTACTTATGCCTGTGTCTTTCTACCCTACTAGATGTTTAGTTCCCTAAGTACTCCTCAGTCACGGGGTATTCCACAAAGTGCCTGGTCCGGCATCTAACGTAAGATGGTCAAAAGCTATGTTTACTTAAATTGAGAAAAATTACTTTTGCATTGCCATTGTATTTTTACCAGTGATCTTTATGCACAAAGTCAGACATTTAAAAGTTGTCTTTGGTGTTCTTTTCATAAAGTGATTTAAAAGTATCATTTGAAAAATGTAAAACTTGTTTAACAGTCTAACCCCCAACTTAAACTATTCTTAAGCTGATGAGTTCTTTTTCCTCCTCTCCTTGTTTCTTCTTCCCTTCCCTCTTCCATTACTGTCATGCAGTTACAGACAGACTTTTGTTCCATTACAGGAAGACTACAGTATGTGATAGCATTCATCATTAGTGAAGGTTGAATGATTCTTAAAATGGAGTTTGCACTAATAGGGAATTTCTAACAAATACATACTTGGTGTTTTCAGCATATAAATATTTTTTTAGTCCTTCACATTTATTAACAAAATCAAATGATGTTTTCCATGTTGAGAAGGACAACAAAACCTTTTTTATTCATAGAGACCCATTATATCTTTTTAAACAGAATAAGAAGGGCAGTGTTTATAATTTTGGAATTTGTAGTTAACATAATTATGAAGCCATCTTCATTTTGTAAGCTATACCATGCAAAATCAAAGTTCTACTTTTGAAAAACTTAAGGAACTTCCATGTAAATATAAGAAATGATTACTCTGCACAGGTAATTGGATTTCTTCTCAAGGCTAAGTTACATTAAACAAGACAATCTGATTCAAGAGTCTCACCAGTTTAGGGTTGCCAGATTTAGCAAATAAAAATACAGGATACCCAGTTAAATTTGAATTTTAGTCAAACAACAAATAATATTTTAGTATAAGTATGTCTCATGTAAAAATTGTTATTTATCTGAAATTCAAATTTAACTGGGCATCCTATATTTTATCTGCAAATCCCACAACTAGTTCCTTTACTGTTATATTCCAGGACATGTTATCCTCTAGAGAACCTTGGTCTCTGATGGAGGATAATAAACTGCTGAAGTTTCCCTTGGTTTCCAATGATGAATGGTCCTGGGAAGTCCATAAGTGATTCCTAGAATTAACCATTTCTGTGATGCAGTCATTATCTCCACAATTGGCCCTATAATAGCTAAGCTTTAACAAGATAGTTGTGAACACAGATTTTACTGGTAGTGTTCCTTTGATGGGGCACCTTTCCCACCAGTTGCTAACTGCTCTCAGAAATTCTTTTTGATCCTTATCCAAACCTACTCTTAAATAAAAACCTAAACTAAATCTGACTGCATTAAAATTAAAAACTTCTCTATGACAAGACATTTAATAATTATGAATAGAACCACTGTAAATATTCATTTCTTGGGTAAACACCTAGGAGTAACTTTTGTATGACCGTACCATTTTGCATCCCCACCAGCAACACACAAGAGTTCCAGCTGCACTACGTCCTTGTCAGCACTGGATATTGTCAGACATTTTTGTTTTTTAGCAGTTCTAATAGTTGTGATATTTAGAAGGGTCAAGTGATTTGCCCATGTTCAAACAGTTAGCTAAGTTATAAATGACTGCTTATAAATCCTACTGAGCAGAATCCCAGACCCTGTAAGTTCTTCTTAACCATACCAAGTGTTGGGGAGGATGCAGAAGAACAAGAACTCTCTTACCCAGCTGGTGAGAATACAAAATGGTACAAATACTTTGGAAAAATTTGGCAATTTGTTAAAAATTTAATCATATGACCTAGCCATTCCACTCCTAGATATTTAGCCAAGAGAAATGAAAGCATGTCCACATATAGCAACTTTATTCATAAGAAATACTTAAAACAACCCAAATGCCCATCCACTGGTGAATGGATTAATAAGTTATTGCATATCCATACAGTGGAATACAACCCAGCAGTAAAAAGGAACAGATGATACAGGCAACAAATTTGATGAATATCAAAATAATTATGCTAAGTGAAAGAAGCCAGTCAAAAAAGAGTACACACTTTGGCTGCATTTACAAAATTATAGAAAATACACATTAGAGCAACAGAAAGCAAGTCATTGGGTTCTTGGAAAGTTGGTGGGGGTCGTGGTGTGGGTGGCCTGGGAGGGAGAGATTACACAGGGGCCAAGGAAACATCTGGGGGTGACGGTTGTGTTCATTATTTTGGTTGTTGTGATGATGGTTTCATGGGTGTACACATATATGAAAATTAATGAAAGGTGTACTTTAAATGTGTGCAGATTGAATGTAAAGGAAAACAATCTTCTAAAACAGAAAAGCATAGGGAACATGCAAACCCAAAGTCACTGTGGTTGGCTAGTACAAAACTCAAGTTTAATCAAGTCAGTGATTTTTTTTTTTTAGCCTGGGGAAAGCGAGAGATTTGTGCTTTTTCCCCACCTACATATGTTATGACCCTTTTGAGGTTCCTTCATCTGACCAGAAATCTTAAGATCTTCCTGCTAACATAGATAAAATAGACCCAGTACATTATTTTTCAGTGTTGAGTATAAATAGAAATCCTATTTTTCATAATTTACCGAAGCTAATTTATGTAACCTTTTCCTCTAATTTCTGAACATTTCTCAAATATCTTTTTGAAACACTGATGCTATTAAATTGAATATTTTACTGTAATGACTTTGAGTAGTCACTCTTGAATTAGATTTTATGACCTTCATTTCTTGTTACTAGAGTTTATACTATTTCATCCTGTTTAAATTGCTAGTTTAATATCCCAAGATTCCTGCCTTATAGTTTTATACTTTCTCTGATTCACTGTGTCTTCAGCCTCCATCTGTTTTCTTCATTGTTTCAAGGTTCCTGCTCTCCTCAGTGCCAGTCACCTGCCTCACCTCCCTTTAGTCTTCTCTTGGAGCACATCCTCAAGCATTTAACCTGGCCTCTGGCAATTTTGCTGATTTATATCTTACTAGTCCTAAATAATTGACATAAGAGATAAGGAAATGGTTAATGTCTAAAAGAGAGTAATAATATTAAAAGGACTTTACATGCAGAAATCAGTGGGTTTTTTTTTTTTTTTTTTCATTCATTGGATCAGTAGAGTGCTTTCATACCATGTACTGCTCTGGTAGAGCAGGATTTTAGCACAATGGACTCAATTTGCCAATAATAGACTTCAAAAATAAAGAACTATCTTTAAAATTGATAAGCCTCTAGCCAGGCTGATTAGGAAAGGAAATAGAGAAGACACAAATTACCAATGTCAGGAATGAGAAAGGTGGCATCACTGCAGATTGTATCTATAGCTATTATAGGGATAATAAAGGAATACTATGAACATCTCTATGCTAATAAATTCAACAACTCAGATGAAATAGAAAAATTCATTGAAAGACAAATTTCCTAAATTTACTCAAGAATAAATATATAACCTGATTAACCCTATATCTGTTATCAAATGGAATTAATGTTAAAAAACCTTCCCACAAAGTAAACTCAAGGTCCAGCTTCACCATTAATTCTACCAAACATTTAAGGAATACATAATACTAATACTAATTTAAGGAAGACATAATACTAATTCATCAAACTCTTCCAAAAAATTGAAGATGAAGGAATGCTGCCAATTCACTCTATGAGGCCAGCTTTACTCTGACACCAAAACCAGACATTTCAAGGAAGGAAATTAAAGACCAATATCCTTAATGAATATGTATGCAAAAATTCTAAACAAAATTTTAGCATATAAAATCCAACAACATATTAAGTGGTTAATACAACATGGGCCAAGTAGGGTTTATCTCAGGAATGTAGGGTTGGTTTGATATTCAAAAATCAATATAATTCAGCTTATTAACAAATTAAAAAAGAAAAACCATCAGATGCAGAAAAGGCATTTGAAAAAACCCAACATCGGTTCCTGAAAAAAAAGCTCAACAAACTGGGAATAGAAGGCAACTTCCTCAACCCGATAAAGGACATCTATGAAAAATCTATAGTTAACATCATACTTGATGATGAAAAACTGAATTATTTTCCCCAAGATTAGGAGTAAGACAGGGAAAGCCACTCTCACTACTTGTATTTAACACTGTATTGGAGGTTCTAAAGCATTCAAGAAAAAAGAAGTCAGAGGCGTTCAAACTCGTGAGTTTAGCAAGAATGTAGGATGCAAGATTATAAAAATCAATTGTATTTCTATGTATTAGCAATAAATAATCAGAAATTGACATTTTAAAAATATCATGTACAATAGCATAAAAACATGTTACAATGAATCTGACAAAGGATGGAAAGACCTAAACTGAAAACTACAAAGAATTGCTGAGATAAAATAGAGACAATCTATGAGGACATGTACCTTGTTCATGGGTCATAAAACCTAATATTGTTAGGAATTTTTTTGCTTCTCAAATTTAATGTAATCCCAATCAAAACACCAGGAGGCTTTTTTGTAGAAATTGATAAAGCTAATTACTAAATTTATGTGGAAATGCAAAAGACCTAGAATAGCCAAATCATCTCGAATAAGAACTAAGTTGGAGGCCTAATGCTACCTGATTTCAATAATTATTATAAAGCTATAGTAATCAAAATGTTTTGGAACAAAACAGGGAGTCCAGACCCATAGAACAGAATAGAGAGTCTGGACTCATGGAACAGAAAAGAGAGTCCAGAAATAAGCTTCCCATGTATGGACAATTGATTTTTCATAAAGGTGCAAAGACAATATAATGAAGAAAGGACGGTCTTCTTAAAGAAATGGTGCTGGAACAATTGGACATCCATATGCAGAAAAAATGAACTTGGAGCCATACCTCACACCATATACAAAAACTCAGAATGGATTACAAAACCTAAAACCATAACACTTTAAAAAAGAAATCAGGAGAAAATCTTTGCGACCTTGTGCGTAACTGGGTTAGGTAAAGACTTCTCAGATACAACACCAAAAGCACAATCCATAAAGGAATAACTTGATAAATTTGACTTCATTAAATTTTAAAACTTTGGCTCTTGAAAAGACATTGTTAAAAGAATAAAAAGACAGGAAACAAGCTGGGAGAAAATATTTGCAAAGCATTTATCAGATAAGGGACTTGTATCCAGACTATGTAAAGAACTCTAAAAACTCAACAGTAAAGAGCAAACAACGCAATTTAAAAAAAAAAAGACTAAATATTTGAACACACACTTCTCCAAAGAAGATACATGAATGTCAAAGAAGTACATACAAATGGTGTTCATCAAGAGAATGAGAAGGCAAGCTATAGACTGGAGAAAATATTTGCAAAAGACATACTTGATAAAGGACTATGTCTTAGTCTGTTTGGACTGCTATAACAAAAATATCATAAACTGGGTGGCTTATAAACAAATAAATTATTTCCTATAGTTCCAGAGCATAGGTATTCTAAGATCAAGGTGCCAGCATGGTCCAGTGAGGGCCTTCTGGAGTAGAAAGGGATGGGTTGTTCTGTGGGGCCTCTTTTATAAGGGCACTAATCCCAATCTTGAGAGCCCCATCCTCATGACCTAATCACCTCCCAAAAGTCCCACCTCCTAATACCATCATTAGGGATTAGGATTTTAACATAAGAATTTTGGGTGGACACAAGCATTCAAGTCATAGCAGACTTATCCAAAATAAAGAATTCTTAAAACTGAACAATAAGAAAACGAACAACCAGATTTGAAAATGTGCCAAGGCCCTTAACAGACACAATCATCGAAGAAAATAAACAGATGGCAAATAAGCACATGAAAAGATGCTCCACATTATATGTCATCATGGAAATGCAAATTAAAATAATGAGATATATCACTACACATCTAATTAGAATGCAAAAATTCAAAACGCTGACAATACCAAGTGTTGATAAGAATGTGGAACAAGAGGAACCCTCATTCATTGCTGGTGGGAATGCAAAATGGTACAGCCTCTTTGGAAGACAGTTTGGCAGTTTCTTACAAAGCTAAACATACTCCTACACATGATCCAGCAATCCTGCTCCTTAATATATACTGAAATGGGTTGAAAACATGTCCACACAAAAACCTGCCCAGATGTTAATAGCAGCTTTATTCATAATTGCCAAATCTTGGAGGCTTCCAAGTCCTTTAGTAGGTGAATGAATGAACTGTGGTACATCCAGACAATGGAGTATCATTCAGCACTAACAGAAATGAGCTATCAAGCCATGAAAAGACATGGAAAAGGCTAAGTACTATACGGTTCTAAGTATATGACATTCTGTAAAAGGCAAAACTATGGAGACAGTAAAAAAAAAATTAATGCTTGCCAGGGGTTGGGGAGAGAGAGGGATGAACAGGTGGAGTGAAGAGGATTTTAGGGCAGTGAAACTATTCTGCATGATACTACAAGGATGGATACATGTTATTATACCTTTGTCAAATCATTATACATTTGTACAACACCAAGGGTGAACCGTAATGTAAACTATAGACTTTGGGTGATAATGATGTGCATGTAGGTTCATTGATTATAACTAATGTGCCACTCTAATGTGGGAGGGAGCAGTTTGTGCTTGTGTGGGTTCAGGGGGTATATGGGAACCCTCTGTACTTTTCAATTAATTTTCCTGTGAATCTAAAACTTCTCTAAATAAAGTCTATTTTTAAAAGTGTTCAATATCATTAGGCACTAGGGAAATACAAGATAAAACCACAGTGAGAATCCACTACCTGGCTATTATGTAAAAATTTAAAAAGGTTGACCAAACCAACTGCTGGCAACAATATGGAGGAACTGGAACTCTCATATACTGGTGTAGCCATTTTGGAAAAATGTTTGGCAGTTTCTTAAAAAATTAGACTCCTACCGTACGATCCAGCCATTTCACCTTTAGGTATTTACTTAAGAGAACAGGAAAGATGTGTCATATAAAGACTTGTATACAATTGCTTATAGCAGCTTTATTTGTTTTGTTTTCTTAATCCTTTTTATTTTTGTAAGCGCTAGTCTTTTTTTTTTTCTTCTCTTTTTAAATTTTGGCCACATCGCGCAGCTTGCAGGATCTCAGTTCCCTGACCAGAGATTAAACCTGGACCACGGCAGTGAAAGCCCGGAATCCTAACCACTAGACAACCAGGGAACTCTCTCAGCTTTATTTGTAATAGCCCAAAACTGGAAATAATCCAAATGTCCATCAACAGATGAATGGTTAAACAAATTGTAGTATATCCATAAAATCAAAACTATTTACCAATAAAAATGAACTACTGATAAAACAACATGGATAATCATTATGCTGATTGAAAGAAGCCAGACAATAAAACAGTACACATTGTATGATTCCATTTAGAGCCGATTCTGGAAAAACATGGGTTTGAACTGCCTGGGTCCACTTACACGTATTTTTCTCAATAGTAGATGCTATAGTACTACACAATCTGAGGTTGGTTGAACCTGAGGATGTGAAACTACGCATACAGAGGGCAGACTGTAAGTTATACAATTTTTGACTGCGCAGAGAATTGGCACTCCTAACCCTCACTTTGTTCAAGGGTCAACTGTATATAATAATCTAGAAAATGCAAACTATAGTGACAAAGCAGAGGATGGTGGGGGAGGCAGGGAAGGTTGAGCGGAAGAACAGATTAAAAAAAGGGGCCAAGGAAACTTTTGGGGATGATGGATATGATTATTATTTTGATTTTGGTGATGGTTGAATGGATGTATACATATGTCAAAATGCATCAAATTGTACATTTTATTTTTTTAATATTTATTTATTTGGCTGTGCTGGGTCTTAGTTGCAGCACACGGGATCTTCAGTTGCGGCATGTGAGATCTTTAGTTGTGGCTTGGGAACTCTTAGTTGTGGCACGTGGGATCTAGTTCCTGGACTAGGGATCGAACCCAGGCCCCCTGCATTGGGAGTGCAGAGTCTTAGCCACTGGACCACCAGGGAAGTCCCAAATTGTGCACTTTAAATATATGGAATTTACTGTATACCAATTATAACCTCAATAACGCTGTTTAAAAGAAGAGAGCTATCATCCATCATAGAACAATTATTAATGCTATCTCAATTTTGAAAAAGCTTTACTGGAATTCTTTGTTTTTTGACTGCATTGGGTCTTCATTGCTGTGTGCAGGCTTCCTCTCTAGTTGCAGTGAGCAGGAGCTACTCTTCCTTGCGGTGCACAGGCTTCTCATTGTGGTGGATTTTCTTGTTGCGGAGCACAGGCTCTAGGCACACACAGGCTTCAGTAGTTGCAGCACGAGGGCTCAGTAGTTGTGGCTCATGGCTGTAGAGCGTCTTACTTCCTTTCTTCTATGTCTGCTGAATAAGGCATGTATTAGAAAAGCATCTAGGCTAGTAAGTGTCATGGGTCTCTTGGAGTTGATTTTCCTCTGGGACCTTTGGCTGTCAGGCCCGGCCCAGACCAGCAAATTAACGTTTTTTTCTAGGCTAAATTATTATTGTTGTTACTATTATTATTACTTCAACATGCCTCCTACCTCCTGCTATCGAGCTAAGGTGGTTGGGGACTTCGGACTGCTGGGTTCTTGCAGGTGACAAAGCATACCAGGTTGGGGAATATGGACTAGTGTCCAGGTGCTCCGTGGGCAGTACTGTGAACTAGGAGATGACCAGAGTTATGACTCAAAGTTTCAGTTGAGGGAACAGAGGCCTAAGAAGGATCAGTACCTCAGCTAACCAGATTCCCGACATATTGCCTGAATGGGCGTCGTAGGCAGAGGGACTGGGGTGCGTTTGGGTAAGGGGTTCGGAATTTGGAGTGCGACCGACCTGGGTTCGAACAGAGCTCTCCTACTCGGTGGTTGTGAGACTCCCACACGCGTCCTCTAGGACCCTGAGTTTCCTCCTCTATCCGCCGGCCGAGGTGCGAGGCGTCGACGCTCACCTCTTCACGCCCGCGGCCCGCGGCCCGGCGCACGGGAAGCCCCGAGGCTGGGAGAGGCGCCACGCCGACGCCCCCTGCCGGCCGGCCGGACTCCCCGCGCTGGCGGAGCCGCGCCCAACGCTCGACTCGTGGGACGCCCGCGGCCGGATGCCCTACGTCCTCACAGTCCTCGGCCTCCTGGCGGTCCTGGCGGCCCTGGCGGCCTGTGGCGCCGTCGCCTTCCTCGGCTACTGCGTGTGTTTCGACTGGAAGCGGCGTGGCGACCCCGCGTTCAAGCGCCGCCTGTGGGAAAGTGAGTGCGACGGCGGCGGAGGCGCGGCGGGCCGGGCTGGGCGGGCGGCGGACGCGCTGACCGGGCCGGTGGCGGAGGGGCTGACTGGGCCCACGGAGCGAGGCCAGGCCGCGGGCGCCGCCGCCGCCGCAGAAAGGCCCGCGGGACGCAAGCCGGGGTGGGGACGTCCCCCGACCAGCACGTGCCATGTTTTCTTTGCAGAAAGAAGAGCCCAGCAGCAAAAGGCTGAGGGACGGGGCGCCCAGGGGAAGTACTTTAGCGACGCCGAGGTGGCGTTACAGTGAGGAACCTCCCACTGATGCAGATCCCGGCTCGTCCTCAGGGTCCCAGGCCGCTTCCTGAGCAGCCGTTTCGAAGCACCGCTCTGCCTGCCCGCACCCCGTTTCCGCTCAACTTACGTTTAGTTTTTATTGTCCGCTACGAAAGGAAAGGAACGAAGGAAGAACCATTTGGGGTTGTGAAAAGGCAGCTATACAGTAAACGTGGTAGGAAAAGGCGCTCCGTTTAGTTTATAAAAAAGAGAAGCCTTTGCCCTTCCTGAGCAGCACCAGACACTTAGAAACCCACGCCGGGCCACGGCCTGGTGACAGTGCTGCACCGCCCACTCCTGTCCTACTGGGTCTTTCTTCTTGCTCAAAAGCAGAACATACCGTGTTTTTCTCCAAAATGGAATTTGATTAGTTGCTGTTTTGTTTTGTTTTGTTTTGTTTTTTTGCGGTACGCGGGCCTCTCACTGTTGTGGCTTCTCCCGTTGCGGAGCACAGGCTCCGGACGCGCAGGCTCAGCGGCCACGGCTCACGGGCCCAGCCGCTCCGCAGCATGTGGGATCTTCCAGGACCAGGGCGCGAACCCGTGTCCCCTGCATCGGCAGGCGGACTCTCAACCACTGCGCCACCAGGGAAGCCCGATTAGTTGTTTTTAAAGATAATCACAATCATCTTAGCGATCGGTCCAACTTAACTAACTCACATCATCTCTCAAACAGAGGGTTCTTAGGTCCTTCTATGAATTTTCATTCATTCAGTCAGTTGAGCACCTCCTACGTGTGAGTCGTTGTCCTAGGTGTGGCAGAGGTTAGCAATGGCGGGCGGGGGGAGACTATCCCCCACGTAACAGGAGCACAGAGGAGGTAGAGGATCACTTTCCGGGCAGGGTTACCATGCAGGTGTTCTACTGATCTACTGCTCCTTTAACCTTAGTGGCTTAAAACATTATCTTATTTTGCTCCTGAATCTGCAGTTTGAGTAGGGCTGGGTGGGAATCACACCTTTCTGCTCTGCTCAGCTTCAGCCAGGTTGACCCCAGGGCTAGGTGCTGGGTCATCTGAAGGCTCACTCCCTCACACGTTGGGCAGTTAATGCTGGCTGGCCACTTAGCTGGGTCTGTTGCACAGAACACCTGCACATATCCTCTCCATGTGGCATGGTCTTCCTCGCAGTATGGTTGATGGGTCCCACCGGGCAAGCAAGTGTGTGATATATTTGTGTGTGTGTGTGTGTGTTGATACACACAGTTGACCCTTGAACAACACAGTGGTTGGGGCAACGACCCTTCCCTCAGTCAAAAATCTGAATATAACTTTACAGTTGGCCCTGTGTATCGGTGGTTCCAAATCTGAGAATTCAACCAACAGCAATTCAACTGTAGTGCCTAGTTATTGAAAAAAATCCGTGTATATGTGGATCTGGACAGTTAAAACCCGTATTGTTCAAGGGTCAACTGTATATATGTATTTATACATATATTTGTGAGAGAGAACATGTGGGCACGTGCCAGGTGGTGCCACTTCTACCGCATTGAGGCCCACTCAATTTCAAGGTGAGAGGAAATAGCCTCTAGCTCTAGGAATATTGCTGTGGCTGTTTTTGGAACATGCAGTTCTTCACAGAAGACTTTGGAAAAGAGGTGGCATCAAATGAATGTGGAAGGATGTGTTAAATTTGGGTCCTGGTTTCAGGGGAGACAGCATTCAGGATGAAGGGAACTGAATGTACATAAAGGTGCAAAATGGGGGATCTGCCAGGCCTATTCAGTAAATCAGTTTGACAAAGGAGTCCCAGTGGGGGATAGTGGGAGGTGAGGTTGGAGAGCTAAGTAGGGGCCGCATGGGAGAAGGCTTTGAAGGCCAGGTTAAGGAATTCAGATTCAATGGGGGAGTTACTGAAGATTTCTGAGCAGCAATTTTTTAAAAAAGAAGGAAAGAAAAAAACTTTTTAGGTTACACCAGGCAGGAGTATGTTAGATAGAGTGGAGGAAAAGAAAGTTATTGCAGTAGTACAGGTGAGAGGTAATCAAAATCCTGAACTGCGGTGGTGTCAGTGGCAACCAGTGATGAGAGATGTGAGATAAATTTTCCAGGAAGAATAGATAGTTCTTGCTGACTGATGAAAGGGTCATGGAGAGCAGGAGTCAGAGATTTCTGAGGTTTCAAGATGGAGTCTCTTAGAGAAAAAGGTGCAATTGACAGAGTTAAGAAAGTAGGACAGGGCTTCCCTGGTGGCGCAGTGGTTGGGAGTCCGCCTGCCAATGCAGGGGACATGGGTTCGTGCCCCGGTCCGGGAGGATCCCATGTGCCGCGGAGCGGCTGGGCCCGTGAGCCAGGGCCGCTGAGCCTGCGCGTCCGGAGCCTGTGCTCCGCAACGGGAGAGGCCACAACAGTGAGAGGCCCGCGTACCACACACACAAAAAAAGCAGGACAGGGAGTATCCATGGCTGGGCATGAGAGAGATGCTTTCCCTGGGGCAGAGCCTGGGTCAGCTCCATGTCCCTCTTCTTCATTGCCCTTATCCATGGTTGAAGTTACACCATTTGTTTGTGTGATTATTTGATTAATGCTTTCTATTTATTAGAATCAGCTCCATGAGGGCAGACCTTGTCTGTGTTTTTACTCTCCATTGTCTCTCCAGTGCCTAGAACAGTGTCCGGTACATTGTAGGCGCCCAGCAAATATTTGTTGAATATTGTTTATTGTAGGCAGAGAGAAACAGCTTGTGCAGAGGCACAGACTACAAAATTGCAATATTTAAAGTGTTGTGGCCAAGAGATAGCTGAGTGGTAGTTTGGTGTCTTATTGTCGAGGGCTTTGAATGCCAAACCAAAAAGTTTTGATATTTTTCTGTTGTGGCGGATAACCAGTGATGGTGATTTTATTTCAGAGAATGGATGCAATTTTTTTTTTTTTTTTTTTGGAGTATGGGGTGGAGGAGGGAAGTCAAAGGCAGAAACATCCGTGGCAGTCTAGGTGGGAAATGATGAAGATCTGGATTATTTCAAATGAAGAAGAGGCAGAAGCAGGATTTTTCAAATGTTCTTTTATATAATCCTCATAACCACTCTGTTCTTCTAGTTTTTTTTTTTTTTTTTTTTTTTTTTTTTTTTGTGGTACGCGGGCCTCTCACTGTTGTGGCCTCTCCCGTTGCAGAGCACAGGCTCCGGACGTGCAGGCTCAGCAGCCATGGCTCAGGGGCCCAGCTGCCCCGCGGCATGTGGGATCTTCCCAGACCTGGGCACGAACCCGTGTCCTTTGCATCGGCAGGCGGACTCTCAACCACTGCGCCACCAGGGAAGCTCTGTTCTTCTAGTTTTATAGATGAATAAACGAAGGCACAGAGAGATGTCTCTTCCTACTTCCAGGATCTCTCTTCCTCCTCACCCCAGGCCCTTTTTGTTTCCCAAAGTATGGTCTGTGGTCAGTCTGCATTAGATTTACCTGGGGCATTTGTCAAAATGTAGATTATTTGACCCAAGCACCAGCCATTCTGATTTAGGAGGTCAGGGGTAGCCCAGTGGTTATGGGGGCAGTGATGCTCAGACTTCAGAATTTATAAGAATCTTCTGAGGAGCTCATTAAAAATGCACATTCCTGGGCTCTACTTAGAGAGACTGATTTGCTAGGTCTGGGTGGAGCCCAAGAAAACTGCAGTTTTAATAGCTCCTTCAACCCATCCTTTGTGAAACAGTGCTCTCAGATTCTGCATAATCTCTCATCTCCCTGGAAGCTCCTTCCTTTCTCCGTAAGTGATATCAGATGTACTGCTCTAGACCTGGGGCCCCAAATTTTGCCTGCCTGCCAGACTCTGTAGCCTAGATGATCTGTTGGCACCTCAGCTTTGTGTGTTCAGAAGTATATTCATCATCTCATCCCTTGCCACTGTTCCTCCTCCTCTGTTTCCTTGTGATGCTTCTGATAGCCCTAGGCTCCGTGCTGTGACCCAACTCATCCTGCTTAAATATCAACCTCATCTTCCACAATCAATCCCCTTATTTTTCTGTTCTCTATCTCATACCCTATTCCCTTTCTATTTCCATTGCTCCTATACTACCTCAGGCTTTTATCACCTTTTACCCAGGATACTGTAATAATTTCTTAACTGTCTCACTGCCTCTTTTCTTATGCTCTCAGAGTAAATTCCTTCTAAACCGCAGCTGTGTATATGTAACGCTTTGCAGTAGCTCCCTACTCTGCAGATGAAAGACGAACCCTCTCAGCTTGGCACCAAGGACTTGGCACCATGGGTGCCTTCTGTATTGACAGCCTTATTTTCCTAAGGATTAGAAATAATACATGGAAAGTTTTCAGGCCATAGCTGGCCTTCAGTAATTGGTAATCATTATTATTATTGTTGCTCCATTCACCCTATCATAATCCAGCTACATAAGCTCACTTGACATTTTCCCCTGCAGTTTGGCATCACTTGTTCTTCATCAGACTTTCACTGAGCTTCTCCACATCTCAAATGCTATCTTTTCTGAGAAACTTACCCTGATCTTCCAACCAGATGGAACATACTATGAGCCCCAGAGACATTGGACTTTGTTGTTAATGTGTTATTGATCTCAAGCCTACTTGTCTTTTCTCTTGGTTAGACTCTGGACTCCATGGGGATGGGCACAGGAGTCTTGATCTCCTTCCCCTTCCAGCTCTCCTTAGAGGGTCCTGCTCTTGGCTCACTAAGTATCTGTTGAATGAAACCTGTGGTTGTTACTGATCATCAGCATGTTTGCTGATAAAAGCTTAAAATATGATCTCATCTGCAGGTTTATACCATTTAAAAAAGAGAATTCTTGGGGAAAATAAACAAACTCTCTGGATATAAAAGACTGAAGCTGAAGTGTTGGCAGTGGAGTTGGTACTTTGGGCTAGGGATTGCCCACTTTAGCTTTAAAGACCAGCCCTTGGCACGGTACCAGTGATGAGACCATCTTGTGAACCTCGTCACCTTCATGAACCAGCCTGCAGCAAACCACAGCATCCTTCTGAATATCACCAGCTGCCCGGCCAGCCCCCGCCATGCCCTTTGCTAAATCAACGAGCACGGTTAATACCCTAGGCAAGAAAATAGGTTTGCAACATACAAAGAAAACTACCTTTGTTATAGTTGATTACAGTGTGATTTCTCCTATATGTACTTAGCAAGCTGGGTAAAATATGAAGTTATTACAAACATCTCAACCAAACTTGAATATGCCATTTTTTTCATTTGTTTGTTTTAGGAGGGAGCTTCCAACTTTTTTTTTTAATTATAATGAGCTAAATTTAAGAAATTACCCTAGTCTTCTGACTTTATTTCTCAGAGTTGTTAGATCTAAATGACAATATAACTCATGAAAGTATATTGAAAAGTACAAGAGCTGATATAAAATGGTAATCAGGGTTCCAGGTGTCAAGGGATTAGAGAAGCAGAAGAATAAAACTGGCCAGGCTGCAGCCTGGCAGACGCTGGACGTGCTGGTTTAACAAGGTACCATCTAGGAAGGCCATCAAATGTGCACAGTGACAAGTCACAGCCATTGCCTGCTGTGTATTTTTTTTTTTTTCGCCTGAAATTATAACTCCTTTTTAAGAAATTGTCTTAAATATAAAGAACAACTGCATTTGTCATGCTTGGATTTAGAGACTAGATTCAAGATGTGCTTTTAAAATAAAAGTTAAGGGACTTCCCTGGTGGTCCCTGGTGGGGTAAGACTCTGTGTTCCCAATGCAGGGGGCCCGGGTTCAATCCCTGATCGGGGAACTAGATCCCACATGCATGCCGCAACTAAGAGTTCGCATGCCACAACTAAGGAGCCCGCCTGCCACAAGTAACACCCAGTGCAACAAAATAAATAAATAAATAAAATAAAAGTTAAATAATTTTGACGAGTAACCATATACCTTACATTCGTTACTTATTGTTAAATATTCTGTGACTCTTTTAGTTGTGGGATCCAGCAAAGAATGAAAAACTACAACAACTTTTTCTGCAAGAGGTACGAATGGGAGAACTTTGGTTATCCAGAGGTAAGAATGTAAACATTCTTTTGTAAGCAGTTATTTATGATAATTTATATTTGAGAAATATTTATGGATTGGTATTTGTATGTCAGATAACTTAACTAACTAGGCGTGTTAACCAACTTGCTTCAGTTTAAGAGAAACTGTCCCAGCATTTTCACTTTATTACAGTTCCAGCTCCACGATGTTATAGTTAGTGTTAGTTTTGGTTGCAGTCTTGGAAGTGGGCAGTTGGAGAAGCAAAGCCAAATACAAGAACACCTTATTTACTGTCAGATAAAATTCTAAGTAAATGGGTTTTCCAAATGACTAAATGTTGTATGAATCAAGACTTAAAAAAATTTTAACTGCTTAAGGATACTCCCTGGATATAGGGGCAATTAAAATACAAAGACCCGGGGCTTCCCTGGTGGCGCAGTGGTTGAGAGTCTGCCTGCAGATGCAGGGGACACGGGTTCGTGCCCCGGTCTGGGAAGATCCCACATGCCATGGAGTGGCTGGGCCCGTGAGCCATGGTCGCTGAGCCTGCGCGTCCGGAGCCTGTGCTCCGCAACGGGAGAGGCCACAACAGTGAGAGGCCCGCGTACTGCAAAAAAAAAAAAAAAAAAAATACAAAGACCCTTTCAGCTTTAACATTTTTTGAGCTGGGATAGTATAAATATGGAGAGGAAAATTATGAGTTATAAATCAAAAGAAAAATAACAATTATTTTATTACATTTTATTTTTACTTACTTTATGTTTAAGAGCTATCATGTAATAGTTTAGATTTAGAGGTGAATGTTACAAATATTGAGATGATGAAAACAAAAATTGCAAACTTGAGTTTTTAAATTTTTCTCTCTCAAAGGTGATTAACATTATTTCTATGAGCCCCTAAATTAATTAGCACTTTTAGGGTTATATACTTGTACTATATTTTACTTCTGAAATTCTCATCTTGGTTGCTTATTCTTTAAATCCCCCACCAAACCCAAAACCAATTACATAAGAATCTCTGGGGTGGGACCCAGGCATCAGAATTTTTTTTTCTTTTTTCTTTTTTTTTATTGAAGTATAGTTGGCTTACAGTGTTGTGTTACTTTCAGGTGTACAGCAGAGTGATCGAGTTATACATATATTTATCTACATCTGTTCTTTTTCAGATTCTTTTCCCTTATAGGTTATTACAAGATATTGATTATAGTTCCCTGTGCTATACAGTAGGTCCTTGTTGGTTATCTACTTTGTATTAAGTAGTGTGTGTATGTTAATCCCAAACTCCTAATTTATCCATCCCCCTCTCTCCTGTGGTTACCATAAGTTTGTCTTCTCTGAGTCTATTTCTGTTTTGTAAATAAGTTCATTTCTGTCAATTTTTTAGATTCCATATATTAGTGATATCATATGATATTTGTCTTTGACTTAACTTCACTTAGTATGATAATTTCTAGGTCCATCCATGTTGCTGCAAATGGCATTATTTCATTCTTTTTTATGGCTGATAATATTCCAATGCATGTATGTACCACAACTTCTTTATCCATTCCTCTGTCGACGGACATTTAGGTTGCTTCCATGTCTTGGCTATTGTAAATAGTGCTTCAGTGAACATTGCGGTGCATGTATCTTTTAAAATTATAATTTTCTCCACATATATAGGCGTCAGTATTCTTTAAACCTCCCTAGGTTATTACAGTACACTGGTTGAGAACCGGTGTTCTAATGCAATAATTTTTCACCCAGTTTTCTGTAATCTCAGTTTTCTCCACTCCCTCCTGCCACCACCCCGTTTTTACTACTTTGCTGCCAGGTAGTTCTGTAGCCATCTCAGTTGTGTTTATATCTATATAACCAGAGGGACCATAGAGCCAAAAGTTTTAAGAGAAATTTCTGATTAGCTGATTTGATTGGATTTATTGGTTGGTTGATCTAATTAACCAAACTGATTATTGTTTTTACGTTACATTAGCTCCATCAACTTGAGAGGCACTATTATATCTTTTTCTTTCTTTAAAAGGTTTGATACAAAGTGTTTATTTCCTACTTAATTATATTAAATATGTCAAAATGTCAACTTCTGTTATTACATAACACCTGAAGACAGGCAGCATACTATAGTCTCAAGGTTCAGAAAATTAGGTTCTGTTACTAATTCTGGCATTAATTAGCTTTGAAACCTTAAATTATTTCACTGATCTTTGCCTGTTTCCTAAAACGAGGTAGTGAGACTAAGTGATTACATGTTTTAACTTAAAGAGAGACTCTATCATTAATTTCCATTCTTCACAAATTTTCATTCTTAGTTACTTTACAGCCAATCATCCTAAAACTCATTTTAAAACCACCTAGAAATCAAAGTTCATAAATCTCTTCTCTTCCCCTGGATATGTAATTCATGTTACACTAAATCTTGTTTCAGCTCTTTGATAATACAATCTATGTTTTAAAAGTCTTATTTAGCTAGAACATCAAGATGTTTCACCTGTAATACTTCAGCGATCACATATGTAGAGTTAAAGATAACTCGTATCAGTAACGGCAGACCCCAACCTTTTTAAAAAACTCAGTACCTCCCTCTTGCATACCCAAATAGCAGAACGTGAATATTTCTAATTCAAGAGTGCACTTTTAAATAGTAATTTTGGTCAGAAAGTTATTTAAGTGGCAACTCAACATTTTCCCCTTTATACTCTTTACTCTTTTTGCGGCTTGTTCAAATAGTCTTTATTTATTTTTTAATATTTATTTGTTTGGTTGCATCGGGTCTTAGTTGCGGCATATGGGATCTTTTGTTGCGGCATGCGGGATCTTTCATTGCGGCATGTGGGCTCTTCGTCGTGGTGGGTGGCTTCTCTCTAGTTCTGGTGCACGGGCTCCAGAGCACACGGGCTCAGTAGTTGCAGCGCGTGGGCTCCAGAGCACGTGGGTTTAGTTGCCCCACGGCATGTGAGATCTTAGTTCCCCGACCAGGGACTGAACCTGCGTCCCCTGCATTGGAAGGTGGATTCTTAACCATTGGACCACAAGGAAAGTCCCCTAAATAGTCTTTAGTTTGATGTGCTTTTTTAGTTTCAATGCTTCGTGCTTTCTTGGTAATTTGTAGAATGTATATTTTGAAGAACTTTAAAATTCTGCTCTAAACTTATAAATCTGTTTCAGGGGAGCACTGAATGGGGGTTGAACATCTCAGCAATGCCCTTTTGGTGTGTGAGCAACCACAGGAACTTCTGAAAGTTTTCAAACACACACTTCCTCCCAAGGTATTTTAGATGCTACTGTGCAAAATTCCCCTTATTTGCCAGGTAAGCACATACTTAATTATCTTCGTGAAATGAACACTGTAAATAACCATGTTGGGCTTAATTATACAGAAACAGTGAAGTATTGATATGTGTGTGAATGGCCCAAAGTTTTAAATGAGTAAGATCTGAATTTTTGTTTGCTTTTCTTGTCTTCAGATGAAACAAGCTTATTCTTTCATGTTCCTTTGACTATAATGAATTGTATATTTTGTTGAGTATTATACATGTTTCAACATTTCAACTTTAAAGTTAACATTGTTAACACTGTTTATCTTTGTACTTTCAAAGACATCACAATTGTGGACTGACTGCAATGTCAACAGAGGTCTATAAGTTAAATGGTATTGTTAGCTAAATGACCTAATGGCTTAAAAATTAGATGTAATACAGAAAACTGTAAATTATCAAAGCAGAATAATACTTCTACTTTCCAATAATATGACAGATCATAGAAATCACTTTGGTAAATTTAAACATATATAGGCTAGTTAGTGTTCTCTTGAGTACAAGTTTATATTGGTAAATGTAAGCAGACTGATACCTAATAATAAATTGGCTCATGAATGGTTATCATTTGATACCAAACTGCTGGGTGTACTTATGCATCAACTAGAGTTTCCTGCAGTGCTTGGATTTGTTTTAGGATTCATTTAGCTCTAAGACACTACTTTAACTTTGGTTTACTTTTTATTACATTGATCACATGCAGTAGCTGAGAGTACACTGTATATTGTTGGTCTGACTTGGAATCATTCATGTTGGATTCTCAGCTTTTGAATAAAACACAAAGCAATATAGTCTCCACTAAAGCACAATAATCAATTCTTAAAACATTTGCAAGCTAGTCTCAGATGGGATGTTTCCTGAAGATACATGAAAATGTAGCTAGGATAAGAATGTGTAGTGCCCACCCTGACACAAGAAGGGAGGCAAGAAAAGGATCGTGCATTAAATTGATTAGCAAGTAACTGTTTTATGTATTTACCAGCAATTTCAGGCAGACATGAATGAACAGGAATACTTGGAGGATGATCCTGATTGAAAAACATTTCAATGTATCCACAATCCAGTCAGAATGCTATGGTGCTATATAGTATAAACTGCTCAGTGATATTTCCATTTATTTTCCTTTTAGTAATAATTTTTTTTTCTATCTCATACATGATTGAACACATATTTTGCTTTAAAATTAACAGTCATAATTGAAGAAACCATGGTTTATTTCTCTAATCAAGTGACCAAGCTGCTGAATCTTAAGGCCTCAACAAGTGTTTCATCTTATTATTTTCATTGAACAATAAGACCTATTTTGATTATTCTGGTAAACAGCAACTTTGTTTCCCCAGTGGTTTCCGTTTGCCAAACAGTCATGACAGATGGTTTAACATGGTGGCTACTGCTTTCATGGGATTCTGTCAGGTGAATCCTCATTTCCAGTGCAACAGGTGTTGGCAATCTTTCATCAAAAGTCCATGCATTAGGACTTCTCTATCGTGGTTGGCCAAGGAGTCCTGCTTTGGCAGCCAGGGCTTCATTCTGCTGAATATGATATTCCTGAAATCTCATAGATATTCGTTGAGTCATTTTTAAATATTTCTGTAAGCAATGCTCTGAACAGGTGGTCTAGAAATAAAAAGATCCAAGAGGCAACACAAAAATATTAATTAAAAGAAATTGCATCTATTCTAAAAAAATAACCAGTGGGTACTTTTCTTTTCTTTGAATATATCTGAGAATTAAATGGTATTAATGAGTAGCAAGTGATCACAGCTTTCAATTGTTAATACTTTCATCCATTTACAAAAATTAATATATACTGAATGCTTACCAGTTTGGAGGTACTAAAAACGATGGTAAGTCAGTCCCTGCCTTCTGGACTAGATTTTCTGCAGGTATGTTTCAATATTAACTGAAATCCCACATTCCCATCTCTTATTCTGATTGTTAAAATGTAGGCCCAGTATCAGGTTTGTTCTTTTTAATGAGAAACTCCATTCTCAACATTCTTAATTTTCAACTTTTTACTTTTTAATAAGATATTGTACTTAGCATCTCTCAAACTTCGTCATTTATTTAACAAACACTTATTGATTGCTGGTTATATGTTAAGTTCTTGGCATGAATATTTATCAACATATTCCACTGGAGGAATTTTATGTCTCTTTTAGCCAATATATAAATGTTTTGAAGAGGATATTAAAAGTTAAGACTTCTAATAGGATTAGGCAGTATGAGCCACCAAATTCAAGCTCTACTTTTTCCAAAATTAACCTGAGTTCTCAAGGTCAGATAGGAAAGCCATGTCAAGTTTCTCTAGCCTGGCCATCTTGACTGAAAGCTAATTATTAAGAATCTTTGCTTTGGAACAATGTATTCAGCAAGTCCCAGGCATCTTCTCTAAAAAAGTCTGCCGTAGTTCAGTGTGGCTGTGATATTAAATTTGGCATCGTTAAACTCAATGCCACGGGTCTGGCTGCTTCAAGTTCCTCTGAGCAATGGAACATATAAAAGGTAGCCTAAATTCCTGTAATAACTAGGAACAAGCAAAATGCTTAGGGGGATCCCATTTATATTGTTTATGATGAGCTTAGAGAATTTTTAGTGGGCAAGACTTTTCATACCTCTTCAGGTTTTACTTCTCTTGTTGTGAAGTCTTTAACACAGTCCAAAAAGCAGGTTTCTGTAAGTTTATTGTAGGTTCCAAGAAATTCCTTAAACTACAAACAAATCAGAAGGTTCTTTAATATTTGGTTTTTAAAACAAAGATGTTTTAAATACTGATGTATTTAGGCAAAATACCCTGTAATACTTGAAATCAAAGGTTCTTTTGCTACCTTAAATGGGTATAATATGATCTACAAAATATAGTCAGATTTTCTAGTTGAATATTTATTATTTCCTGGATTATCTTTCAAATTATTTGAAAAATGAATATGCTTCATATCATTTAACATCCATCTGTGGAAATGAAATATAAATAGTTATTTTGTGAGATCACTGACTGACATGGTTATATACAGTAGTGCCTTAATTTTTTGCAAAATCCTTTTTCCTTAATTATAATACCTTACCTGTTTTATCTGATCAGATTCTGGTATTTGTGCAGCCATATTCGTTTGGTACGTTTATTAGTCACCTGATTTAAAAGTAAAAAGTTTGTCAGTCTGTATACAAATGTCTTTAGGCCAGTTGAAGGTAATCAAAACAAGCATAGATTTTGAAATAGCATTGAAACAAGTCTACCTGAAACTACTGTTCATATTTTATAAATTTCTGATTATGTAATTATATGCCCCCCCAATCTCCCAGGTCATTAATAAGAACCTTACAGTTTAGAACTCAATTTTCTTAATGCTAGCTATGAGAACCAAAGGCCCTATCTAAATCTCCAGTTTTAAGACAGTTTGCTCTGTTACCTTGCAAAGCTACGTATTAAAGTCCCATGCGTAGTAGGGTTTTATGGGAAAGAGCTCTCTGGTGTCTTCCTGTAAGTACTTAACTATCCCCCTGTTTCCTAATACAACTTAGATCTGTGCTACTAAAGATCCTTTTACTATCTCTATGTAAATGCAAAGGTTCTATTAATTAACAAACACCATCCACTTATTAATCAACAACACTCATGAAAGAGAGTTCTAAAAGACTCTAAGAGAAAGTTACAGGAGTTGTACATTCTACAGTTCAAAAAGGGTAATCACAGAGACTTACCAGAAACTTCTGAAAATATGACACTTTTGATCTAACTTGGGGGCAACAGAGAAGTGAAGATAAGGAAGTCAAAGAGTGTTTCTGAATTACTGGGATTTTCACATATCTTAAATGGAGGACCCAGGATCAGTTAATTATGATGTAAGAATGTATCACGTTATTTACTTATTCTATCCTGGCTAGTTCTAAAACAGATGAAATCTCATAAACTGGATGTGTATGTCATTCTTACTAGCTCATCAATTATTTAAAGTGGCTGTGAAAAGCACGAAATTTTCATGAAGCTCACATGGAGATTAAGTAGGAAATTCAAGCTTAGGGCAGAGCGTATGCTACTATCATGAAAGAAAATTCTCATTTTGATTAACAAATACAATCAATGGTAATTCCACTCCAGCATTCCCAACCATGTATAAAACTTTACCTCTTTTGCATTTATTCTTCCCTCCTCTTTTGTCCTTATCCTGTTAAGTTCACAAGTGTTACTGCCATTTTTAAAAAGTTATTTTTTCCACATGCAAGGGAAAGCACCAGTTCTTTTCTATTTGCTATCCTAGTCTCATGCCAAAATTCTGACTGTCTATACTTCAGGGAATCTCTGGTTTAGTAGTAACAGTTATAAACTATCTTTTCTATTAAAATTCTTCGATATCTGCTACAAACAATGCAGTAGAGGTTTCAGATTAGCCCAACATTCAGGCAGCTAGTGTGCCATAAACACCTAAAAAGTTACCAAGAATGCTCTTTATTCCTATTTTACTTCACAGCTTTATAAATAATATATATATTTTAACCACATAAACTACCTGAAAAATACCAGGAATTAACTGAAGGTCACAAGTTTTCAGGTATTGCTGTGACTATCATCATTGATATGTCCCAGGTAAGATACTTTCATTATAGTTACTCTTTGCTTACTTAAGTCATGAAACACTGATTCCACACCCTCCAACTATGGTACTGCATAGAAATACAAACCTAATTATTCCATTATTTTCTAATATCAACTTCAAATTTATTTACAGTTTGAGATCTCAGCAGTTACTATTTTGCTAGATAGATATGGGTAGATATTCATTCAGTAAACATTTATTTAATGTACCAAGTACTGTGCTAGTTATGAAACCAGCCATGCTTCTGAGGTAAGATGCATCTTTATAGCTGCTATAAAATTTTATCATTAACCAGCCAAGAAACAGAGAATCCTGTAAGTATATCATACAGTGAGGTTTAGGATTTGTGCTTCCAGGAATGTGGGGTAGATGTGCTTTTCCCTATTCTTCTCACTAAGTACAACTAAAACCCCTGGACATTACACATAAAACAAACATAAGACTAAAAAGTAGAAAGGAGAAAGTATATTAGCTAGGGCCCTTGGGACCCGAGAAACATCACAGTAGTGAATTCTCTCCCTTGTCTGTGGTCTCATATATCACAAATTTGGAGCTGAAAAAGCTGGCAATCTGCAGATGCCAGTTGGGGTAATCAAAAAGCCCCTCCGTACCCCCAGCCAAAAGTCTGCCTTCTCTAGCCAAAAGGCTAGGAAAGGGGAAGCCTATAAAACAGAAATCTTTTAAACAATAGCTGCTGTACTCCAGGCCAACACAGAAAAAACTTTGGTTCTCATCCCCACCCACATCAGCATAAGCCAGATAGACTTCCACCCTCACTAGGTTGTAACGAGACACTCCAACTCCCACACCAGAGTAGTGTCAGAGAAGGGTGATTAGGGAGCAGGGACTTTAATTCTTGCTGGGCATTAATAAGGACCCCTCCCCCAAGTGTCAGTGGAAACTGCATGGGGAGCCTAGACTTCCACCTCCGTTGTCAGTGATGAAGTACCTTTCTCCCTCCCCTCTCGGGGAGGCCTCATTGAGATTCAGGACCTACATACTGCCCCATGGTAATCAGGCCACATGCCCTCCTATGGTGTCAGTGGAGGCCACGTGGGGAGTAGTAATGAGGCACTCCAGTCCTCAGCCAGGGAGACACCAATGAAGGCCTAGTGGAGAGCCGTAACTCCTATGCTCCGCCAGCAGAAATGAGGAATATCACCCCCACCCCCTGACACACACACACACACACACCCCACCTACCCTCTCTAGTGACAGAGTGAGGAACTTGGACTTCTACCCTCACCTGGCAGTAATAAGGTGCCCCCCCCCACCATGAAGCAGTGTCAAAAGCAGTCAGCTAGAGGAGAAGGTTTAAACAAGATCTAGAGTCTCATAACACAAGATGCAAAATGTCTAGGTTACAAAAAAACAGAAACAAACAAAACTCATTCCAAGAACTAAGTTCTTAAAAAAAAAAAAAAAGATGTCAAACACTGATGAGAGATGTTAGAATTATCTGACAAAGATCTTAAAATAGCTATTATAAAAAATGCTTCAATGAATAATTAAGAATGTCTGAAACAAATTTAAAAAATATAAAAATCAGCAAAGAAATATAAGATATCAAGAACCAAATGGAAATTTTAAGAAGTGAAAAATAGAAAAAACCAAAAGAAGCTAAACAGACAGAATCAACAGCAGATCGGAGGGGATAGAAAAAGGAATCTGTGAAGGAAGGAGGAAGATAGAATTATCCAATATGAATAATAGAAAAATAGAATTAAAAAAATGACAGGGTACCAGGAATCTGTGTGACTGTGACAAAAGAACTGACATTTGTTTTATTAGAGTCCTGGAAGAAGAGAAAGACGGCAGGGCTGTTAAAGTACTAAAGTAATGGCTGAAAACTTCCCAAATGTGGCAAAAGAAGAGAAGCTTACACATTCAAGAACTGAGTTGCATTCCAAAAAGCATAAACACAAAGAAATCCACATCAAGATACATCATAGTCAAACATTTAAAAACTAAAGACAAAAAATTTTGAAAGCTGCAAGAGAAAAGCGACATCTTCTATAGGGGAAAAACAATTAGGATGATAGCAGATTTCTCATCAGTCAACCCAGAAACCTGTATCTAGCAAAAATATCCTTCAGGAATGAAGGTGAAATTAAGACATTCTCAAATGAAGGAAAACTAAGAATTTGGTGCCAGCAGACCTGCCTGAAAAGGATTAAAGTTCTGAGCAGAAAGAAAATGATAAAAGGAGACTTGGAACATCAAGGAGGAACAACATAGTAATAAAAATAGGAATAGGTACAGTACCCTTTCCTTTTCTTCTTGAGTTTCCTAAATTATATTTGACAGTTGAAGCAAAAATTATAAAACTGTCTAACATGGTTCTAAATGTATATTTTATTATTATTTTTTTCTTTTTTTTTTTTTTTTTTTTTTTTTTTGCGTTACGCGGGCCTCTCACTGCTGCGGCCTCTCCCGTTGCGGAGCACAGGCTCCGGACGCGCAGGCTCAGCGGCCATGGCTCACGGGCCCAGCCGCTCCGCGGCATGCGGGATCCTCCCGGACCGGGACAAGAACCCGTGTCCCCTGCATCGGCAGGCGGACTCTCAACCACTGCGCCACCAGGGAAGCCCTATTATTATTTTTTATTCTTAATTAGTTTTAATAAATCTGAATGCTTCTTATCATCTACTCTTTTTTTTTTTTACAACTTTATTGGAGTATAATTGCTTCACAATGGTGTATTAGTTTCTGCTTTATAACGAAGTGAATCAGTTATACATATACATCTGTTCCCATATCCCTTCCCTCTTGTGTCTCCCTCCCTCCCTAAATGTATATTTTAAATGGAGAAGGTAAAGGGAGGTAAGGCTTTCTCACTTCACTGAAACTGGTAATATGCTGACACCATTAGACTGTGATAAGCTTTGTATATGTCATGTAATACCTAGAGCAACCACTAAAAAAGAACATAAGGATATACACTCAAAAACATTATAGATTAATCAAAATAAATTACAAAAAATATTCAAATAATCCACAGGAAGGCAAGAAAAGAGAAACAAAACCAGAACAAACAAAATAAAAAATAAAATAGCACATTTAAGCCTTAATAAGCAATTACATTAAATGTAAGTGGTCTAAAGAATCAATTAAAAGACAGATTGGGGGCTTCCCTGGTGGCGCAGTGGTTGGGAGTCCGCCTGCCGATGCAGGGGACGCGGGTTCGTGCCCCAGTCCCGGAAGATCCCACATGCCACGGAGTGGCTGGACCCGTGAGCCATGGCCGCTGAGCCTGCACATCCGGAGCCTGTGCTCCACAACGGGAGGGGCCACAACAGTGAGAGGCCCGTGTACCGCAAAAAAAAAAAAAAAAAAGACAGATTGGCAGAGTGCATTAAAGAAATGACCAAGTATATGTTGTCTATAAGAAACTAACTTCAAATACAGTGATACAGACAGAGTGAATACAAAAGGATGGAAAATGATTTATCATGCAAGCATTAATACAAAGAAAATAGTGGATATATTAACATCAGATTAAGTAGACTTCACAGCAAAGGAATTTACCAGAGACACAAAAGGACATTAAGGGTCAATCCACCAAGAAGACATAGTACTCCTAAATGTGTGTGCCCCAAGCAACAGAGCTGCAAAATATGTAGAGAGAACTGAAAGGAGAAAAAGACAAGTATAGTTGCAGACTTAAACATCCCTCTCCCAACAACTGATAGAACAACTCAACAGAAAATCCACAAGGATACAGAAAAACTCAACATCATTAACCAACAGGATACAATCTACATTTATAGAACATTTCACCCAATACCACAGAATACACATTTTTTATTAAGTGCCCATGGAACACATACCAAGATAAACCATATCCGGGACCACAAAGTAGCCTTAATAAATTTAAAAGAATTGAAATAATACAGAGTCTGTTCTTAGACCACAATGGAATCAAACTAGAAACCAGTAACAGATAACAGGAAAATCTCTGAACATCTGGAAAATAAATAATACTTCTAAAAAATCCATGAATCAAAGAGGAAGTCTCAAGGAACTTTTTAAAAAAGTCACTGGACTGAATGAAACTGAAAATACAGCATATTAAAATTTGTGTGACACAGCTAAATCAAGTGCCAAGAGGAAAATTTTATAGTACTAAATGCATATATTAAAGAGGAAATGCCTCAAATCAACAATCTACTTTTTTTCTTTTTACCTCAAGAACCTAGAAAAAGAGCAAAATAAACCCACAAAGCATGTAGAAGGAAGAAAATAATTATAGAAATCAACCAAAATGAAAACAGAAAAGCAACAGACAAAAATCAGTGAAATAAAGAGCTGGTTCTTTGAAAAGACTATAACAGACAAACCTCTAGCAAGACTAACAAAGAAAAAAAGTCACATATTATCATTATCAGGAATAAAACAAGGTATAGTACCATAGACCCTGCAGATATCAAAAGGATAACAGAACTATGAACAACTCTATATACATAAATCTAACAACTTACTCATGAATTTACTATTATCCTGATATCAAACCAGACAAAGAAGATACATACAAGAAAACTACAGAAAAATATCTTCATAAAATAGACATAAAAATCCTTAACAAAATAATAGCAAATACAATTCAGTAATATATAAAAAGAAATATACACCTCTAATAAGTAGGGTTTATTCTAGAGATGTAAGGCTAATTCAATATTTAAAAATCAATAAATGTGATCCACCATATTAATAGATGAAAAAATAAGTCATGATCATATCAATTGATGCAGAAAAAGCATTTGACAAAGTCAGTACCCATTCATGTTAAAAACTGAAAATTAGGAAGAGAGGAGAACTTCTTCAACTTGGTAATGTACACCTACAAAAAAATCCTACACCCTGTACTACATAGTTAATGGTGAAAGACTGAATACTTTCCCCTAAGATAGTGAGCAAAGCCAGATGTCTGCCCTTACTACTCTTACTGAATATACTGCTGGAAGTTCTACCCAGTGCAGTAACTCGAGAGAAAGAAATAAGCATATAAATTGTAAAGGAAGAAAATAAAACTGTCCTTCTTTGAAGATGACATGATTGTGAACATAGAAAATCCCAAAGAATCTACAAAGAAACCCTAGAACAAGATAGTTCAGCAAGTCAGCAAGATCACAGTATACAAGATAAACATGGCAAAAATCAATTGTAAAAACTGTAATTTTCAATGTTACTGAAATTAAAAATACAATACCGTTTATAATCACTCAAAAAAAAAGATTTATGGGTAAATCTAACAAGGCATGTACAGGTAAATCTAACAAGGCATGCTGAAAACTACAAAATGCTGATAAAAGAAATCAAAGTATTAAATAAATGGAAGGACGCATTGTGCTCATGGATTGTAAAACTCAGCATAGTAATGATGTAAATTTTCCCAAAATTGATATACAGGCTTAATGCGATTCCTATCAAGGTCCCAGTAACATTTATTATAAATATAGACAAGATTATTTTTAAATTTATATGGAAAGCAAATGGACTTGAACAAATTCAAAAAAAGAACAATAAAGTGGGAGGAATCAGTCTACCTGATTTCAAGACTTATTACATAGCTACAGTAATCAATATTGTGTGATTTTGATGGAAAAGCTGACACATAGATCCATGAAACAGGATAGAGAACCCAGAAATAGTAACACAAACATGCCCAACTGATTTTTGGTAAAGATGCAAAAGCAGTTAAGTGAAGATAGCCTTTTCAACAAGTGGTGCTGGTACAACTGTACATCCATAGGCAAAAAATTTAACCTCAAAGTAAGTCTTTCACTTTATACAAAAATTATCTCAAAATGGATCTGGGACTTAAATATAGAATGTAAAACCCATTAAAACTTTTAGAAAAATAGGAGAAAATCTTCGGGCTTTAGGGCAAAGAATTCTTAGACTTCACATCAAAAGCAAACTACATATCTGATAAAGAACTAATAACTAGACAATATAAAGAAGTCTGCAAACTCTATAGTAAAAACACAAATAATCCAATTAGAAAATGGGCAAAAGACACCTCACCAAAAAGATATAGATGGCGAATAGGCACATGAAAAGATACTCAACATCGTTAGCCACTAGGGAAACAAATTAAAACCACGATATATAGCATTACACACCTGTCAGAATGGTTGAATTAAGAAAATACAGAGACAACACCAAATGCTGGTGAAAATGAGGAAAAACTGGATCACTCAGATATTCCCTAGTGGTAATGTGAAATCATATAGCAACTGTGGTAAACAGTTTGGCACTATGTTAAAAACCTAAATGTACAACTATCATATCACGCAGCAATTGCATTCCTGGGCATTTTTCACAGAAAAATGAAAACTTATGTTCACACAAAAACCTGTACATGAATGTTTATATACACTTTATTCATAATAGTCAAAAACTGGAAGCAATCCAGATGTTCTTCAACAGGTGAATGATTAAACAAACCGGTACACCCACACCATAGAATAGTACTCAGCAATAAAAAGGAATGAGGTACTGATACACGCAACAGCCTGGATGAAACTCTAGAGGATTATGCTGAGTGAAAAGCCAATCCCACAAGGTTATATACTATATGATTCCATTTATATACCATTCTTGTAATGACAAAGTTACAGAAATGGGGAACTTAGTAGTGGTTGCCAGGGGTCGAGGAGGGGGTGGGGGAGGAGGAAAGTAGGTGTTACTATAAAAAGGCAACATGAGACTTTTGAAATGGAAATGTCCTGTACCTTGACTGTATCAACATCAATATCCTGGTTGTGATATTGTACTAGTTTTGTAAGATGTTACCATTGTGGAAAGCTGGGTAAATGACACAGGGAGCTCTATTTTTTCTTACAACTGCATGTGAATCTACAATAATATCAAAAAATTTGAGGTTGCCCAGCTTTCTAATCCCTGCCAAAGAACAAGGTACAGTGTGCATTGTGGTAAATGTCAGTAAATGTTCAGAACTAGAGTTCTTTTGGCTTCCTACTCAGAAAACAGCCTGAAAAGATCCAAGAACTGGTAAGATAACTTTTGTGGTTAGGTGTTAAATGAAAACTTTGTTTTGTGGGAACTTAAAAAAAAAATACAAGAGCAATAAAACAAGAATTAAAGGAACCTGCTTTACCAGCAGGCCTCTAGCTCAAAGCACAAAAGGTTATCCAAAGACCTGTTCATGTTCGCTAATTATAATGCCAAAATCAGCTTCTTTTTCCTGTTCCTATCCTAGTATTTCTTCAGGTTAAAATTCATATATAATATGACTTTTTCAAGCAGAGGTCAGAGAGGCCGAAAGTATGAAATCTTTAAATGTTGTTTAACACTGCTGACTCTACGTCACTTCCCTCTTGGTATACAGCTCATAGTGACAAATGATGATTGTTATTGGGAAGTCTTTGAAGAGATATAGATGAGGAGCACGCCCAAATGTTGTTTATATGAATTTTCTTGATATTGTCTTTTTTTTTGCGGTATGTGGGCCTCTCACTGTTGTGGCCTCTCCCGTTGCGGACCACAGGCTCCGGACCAGGAAAGCCCGATATTGTCTTTTAATATACACTCCTTAACAGTATATCTCCTCCTTTAAATGAAATAAAGTTTATCATATTATAAGAGTAATATAACCTATTTCTTAAGAATTTGGAAAATAAAAAATATTTCTACTACTCAAAGACCACTGTGTTAACATTATGATTTCCCTTTCTCTAGAATCATTCAATTATATATTTTATTTTTTCAAATATCTTTCCAGACCCACAACTGAACTCAGGAGCTAACAGTCAGGGGACTTCCCTGGTGGTGCAGTGGTTAGGAATCCGCCTGCCAGTGCAGGGGACACGGGTTTGAGCCCTGGTCCGGGAAGATCCCACATGCTGTGGAGCAACTGAGCCTGCAAGCCACAACTACTGAAGCCCATGCGCCTAGAGCCTGTGCTCCGCAGCAAGAGAAGCCACTGCGATGAGAAGCCTGCACACAGAAAAGAAGACCCAGTGCAGCCAAAAATAAATAAATAAAAAATAAATTTATTTAAAAAAAAAAAGCTAACAGTCAGCAATTTTCTTAAGTCTGCCTGTATCTCCAAAGCTCTTCTCTGTAGTCACCAATATTAAGATTATGGTATACCTAACTGAAGGCAGTTGTTCCTAGAAAACACTGTAGATGGTTGAGTGAATAGATGATTTTCAAATTTACTTGCTAGTTTGTGTCTTCTGAGTCTTCCAGCATTCTATCTTGCAGTTATTTAATCATTAGTTATGTTGACTGACAAAGTCCAACAGCCATACAAACCACCTGATAGTGAGAAGTGGTAGAAGCAATGTGGCTGCCCTTTTATTTGGTCCTAATTACCAGATATTACAAGCAAATGTTTGTTACTGTAGAGGCAAATATTCAATCAGGGGATACCTTCTGGTTATATCCCTGAAACCTGAAGAGGGAGGGAAGGGATAGAGAGTTCTAGCATCTCTGGCTTGGGCCTTAGGAATGATTACAGCAATGCTAAGTAATTTTTGTGTCAAACAAAATATATCATAAAACCAGGGAACTTAAGAGAATTGTTAGTCATCAAGCTCAAACCTTTTCTGATGCATGAGTTTCTTTTCTGTTCTGGAAAAGTAGTTGTCCAACCTTTGCTTGAATGTCTCCAGTGAGGCCTGCTTTCTCACCTGGAAAATGAGGGGATTACAGTATGACTGCTGAGGCCCCTTCAAGCTCTAAGTCTGTTTGATGAAATCTAAACTTCTGCTGGCTAAGTCATTTTTTGAAAAGCCTTTTCCTTTTCAATAAGTGAAATTAGTTTCCTCAATCTGTTCTGAGGTTACAGTTATTTAGCATATGTGTTATTATGTATTAAAAAATACTTAATATCCTATTTTGCCAGGTAATATGTATGTTCAGGTGAACATGCAAGGATAAACAATTCCCAGAAATTTCTGAGTATAAAAAAAAAATAATAAACTAATCAGGATGTGGTGGGAAGATACCCTCCATTTAGTCTTTAGAATCATATGCAGATTTCTACCAGGTCTGGAGCCAAATTTCTAATTCTGTTCAAACTTAGTTTACAATAAGTGATTCTTCTGATGTCCTTGGCCACTATCACTATAACTGATCCTGGCCTCAGCATGGCTGGTACTGGTAATTGGTAATCTTGTGATTCAGGCAAGGATCATGAATGGATGATAAAACTTCTGGGTGATAGGTTGGGGAACAGGATATATGCATTGTATCAAAGCATCTCCACAGGTTACTTATCACAAAAAGAAAACTGTCCCTTTACATTGGGAAGATCTGCCAGTCACCACCTTAACCGGTGTGGTACCACCTATGTGCTATTCTTGCCAAAAATGTTTTATGTGATTGATTATGAGGGAATAATTAGGAACAGCCACAATTTGGGACTATGTGTAGAATGACTAGACTGGTCTTTTCTAAAAAAGTCTTAAAGGAAAGGGGTAGAAAGGGCTGTTCTATAATATGAGACTAAAGAATTAAGATAACTAAACAGTTGTGAACTTTGGAACTCAAAACCATTTTTGAGTTTTAAAAATAAAGACTTTTTGGGATAATTGGAGAAATCTGAATATGCTATCTTAGGTGTGATAGTCATATTGTGGCTATGTAATAGTATGTTCTTAAGGAGATACATGCTGAAGAAATAAGGGTTAAAGGTCATGATGTCTGCAACTTGTAAGTGGTTCAGCAAAAAAAACCTGTATATCTCTCTATATATGTATATAGAGAGATATGAGAATGGGAAAGAGAAAGCAAATAAGTAAAAGTGTTAACAACAAAAAAGAAATGAAAGAACAATCTTGTGAGCCATGTTTTTTGTTCCCGGGCTATCTGTTCTTTATTTGATAGGTGAGATGTCTAAACTGATCTGAGCTAACTTGCTAGATTGACATAAAATAGGACTCTACCACATGTCCCTTTACTTTAGATCATTTGCAGCAGCTTTAGGAAATTGTGCCTGATTAACTGGCAACCCTAACTTAATCAGAGCAAAACATTCTTTTGAAAGATCACTGCATGCTCCTTTTGGGTTTAAAGGATGGCTTCAAGGCCTTAAAGGATGAGCCTATGAGCACTGGACTAGATGGGGGCAAGATTACTTGGGTTTTTTTTTTTTTTTTTTTTTTTTTTTTGCTGTACACGGGCCTCCCACTGCTGTGGCCTCTCCCGTTGCGGAGCACAGGCTCCAGACGCGCAGGCTCAGCGGCCATGGCTCACGGGCCCAGCCGCTCCGCGGCACGCGGGATCTTCCCGGATCGGGGCACGAACCCGTGTCCCCTGCATCGGCAGGCAGACTCTCAACCACTGCGCCACCAGGGAAGCCCAAGATTACTTGGGTTTTAATCCCAGCTCTGATTAAAGGGTTGTAAGATCCAAAACAAGTCACATTTTTAATGAGTTTCTACACCTAGGAGCACACCTTAGAGGGGAAAGGTCACTTTTTCTTTTACATCTAAGTTTCACCTAGAAAATAAGAGAGAGAAATCATCTCAAAAGTCTCTTACAGCTCTGACACTGTCATTATATCTTTTAATTTACATAAATTATAAAACAAATTGTGAACAGATACTACCTAAAAGCCTGGTAATGAAGGAAATGTAACTGAAATACAGAAACTCATCAAGATTTAAAAGTTCTCTAAAGCTGAGCCCTTAAGGTCTCTTTTAATTCTAGGATTTCTTCTATCAAAGTAGACAGCTGAGATGTAAAAATAAATAAAAATTTGTTATTTAACGTTTACATCAGATTACATTTTTTGCTTTGATTAATCTTTTAGTAATGCATAAAGGGAAACGTTTAAGTAATGCATCCTCGAAAATTAGCAAATCAGATAAGGTGTGTTGGCCCTGGTCTTCTGTCTAGAGAGAATTTTTCAGTTAAAGAAGGGTTCAGCTCAAGGTCACAGGGTGGATGCCTTACAGTCTAACTCACTGTCCCAAAACAAGACCCCGACTCCCCAAACTTGGGTTGAAGGTGGCTCAGAGCCTCGTATTCGACCCTCGCCACAGTGATGACACTGTTCCGAGGCAGGTCCCAAACCCGATCTGGGGACGCGTTGCCCGGCTCCACAGCCCCCCATAGCCCCAGGTAACCGCGGCGGCCTCCTTCTGAGACCCTGCCACCTTTCCCTAGCATAGCTTGCAGTCCCCCCGCCTGGAAACCCGCGATTCTATGGACAGAGAAAAGAGACCATACTTAAGGATAGGCTCTCGCATCCGACACCAGTAGGAGGCTGCGGGGCTCCGCTGCCAGTCGAGTCTGGGGGCGGAGGATCTGGGTCAGGGCCGGCGCCGCAGCCTCTGGATGAACGAGAACACGTGGGAATGGCGATGTCAAATAGCTCTTATACCCTACTTCACCGATTCGTTATAACGCCGGAAACTCTAGAGGAAAAAGCCGATATCATAAACGAATTTTTACATCCCCTGAGAATTGATTTTTTTGATTGTCTGCTTAGACAAAGCTATTTCTTTCTCTTCAATGTCAACACGAATCTGTCGAAACTTTTTGTAAAACTAATTTACTTAATCTCGCGTCCCTAACGGTCTCCAGGAGCTACCCTGTAAACAGTCCCTAATAAACAAGATTGGTATTATCATCTATGTTGGGAGCTCTTCAGGTCTTGGATGAAACTCCCGAGTGTTATTCAATGTTTTAAGTCTTGTGGGGCAATGTACTGCCTTTAATAAAACAAAAAATTCACACCCGTTTTAAGCCTTTTATGTTGGGAGTTTGTTTCCACCCGGAGAGGGATGGAAGAGCACCGGATAGCGTTTAGCTTTTTGGTTGGATATTTGGGACGATTTCATAGCGCGCATGCGTGTTGTGTCTGAAGGGCGGGTTTAAAGGGAAGTAGGTGTTGACCCGCGGCTAACTGAAGCTGTCGTCAGGTTAGATCCGTGACTCTGCTGTTGCCGAGGGTTCGGAAGACGCAGAGGGGTGAATTTAGGTGTTTGATGGTTGCTTCTGGAGGGGTGTGTAAGACTCTTTGGCTGAAGAAAGCCATTAAGCTTATGTGGGTGATTTTGAAAAAAATAGCATTTCGGTTTTACCTGCTTGACTCCCTCTTCTCAAATTTTAATTCCGCCTCCACATGTGGTTGGTTTTGCACTGCCATCTCTCCGGTTGGGGTGTGCTCTGTGTTATTGTTATTATTGCTTATGAGGCCATTCTCTTGTCATCCTCACTTTCAAATAATTGGCATGGTGCATTAATAGACTGAGTGGGATTAATGGGTAAATATGTTCTAGTCGTCTCTAATCCTAGATTAAATACCAAATTGAAATTTCTAGCTTTGTGCATAGTCTGTTTAGACGTTTTATTTAAAAGTTGATGACTGCATGTTTCAAAATCACTTGAAATTAACGTTTTCTTTATCATACTCCCACTTTATTTCTTCTCCCCTACCCCTGCCCCCCCGAAATCCTCAAAGCGGTGAAAATTTTGTTCTGAAGTTTTATGGAGCCAGAAGAAAATTCTGTTCATAATTGTGGGACTAGTTTTGTTACCAGTAATATGAAAGCCTCTGAGTTTAGCCTGGAAAAGAAAAAAAAGGTTAAAATACCAGCGAGGAGACTTCGTGAGGTAGTTTCTCCAAATCAGGGAGATAATTTGCCTTTGCTGAAAGATGAGTTGTCCCGTGTTCCTCCAGCGTTGTCTGCAAATAAACGTCTTCCTGTTAGAACTGGGAAGAGCTTGAATGGAACGTTATGTGGTATGTGATTCCGAATAGTTTCAACCAGTTTTCACTTCTGTAAATCTTTAGTCTTTATTTTCATTTCGTTTTTTGTGTTTCAAAATTTAGAGGACTTTTAATGTTTAAATTCCTAAATATATGTCTAGTTTGTACAGGCGTTTGAAAAGTGACCCCTTTTCCTGGGAAAATGGACAGGCACCGACAGTCTACATCGAATAATACTGAATAGATAGAATGAATAAAACATTTCGTATTTTGTTTTTTCTTTGCGTGTTTTTGGCACACTATTCTTGTCCACATCTGTGATGGACACACTCAACTAGTGTAATGTGCTTACTTTTCACCAGTAGTGCTGGTTTTTTACTTTCTGTTTGGATAGTAGAAAAGCACAATTTCTGCCTTTTGATGGCTTCATGTCCCAATTCACTTGTCTGGAGCTCCCTGAAAGTGAAGATAGCATACGCTTTACCCACTTCACTGGTAATCAAATTAATGAATATAAGCGCAAAAAACAAAAGAATAAATAAAACAGCTTTTATAGTGCTGCTTTTGAGGGGTACAGCATAACATAGGCCTGCTGTTAAGTCAGGCTTTTATATCATGTGCATGTTTTATTCCTGGCAAATGATTGTACCCATAGTTTGTTCAAATCCAATAGTGTAATGATATATTTTATAACATTTTATACTTATCTCATTTGATTGTCAGCTCTGAGCCCTTATTTTCCAAAATATCAGATGTAAAAACCTTCATCAGGATATGTTTAAGTACATTTTAAGATTTTTGCATGAAGAGTGGCTTCCAATTTAATTAATTGCATTAATATGGAGTTTATAGTTCTTGAATTATGTTTGTACAGTTTCAAAAGGTAACATTCTGATTTAAAAATCACTAAAATTGATTCCTTTATTTTGTTAGGTTCATCAGACTTAACTTCTGCCAGAAATTATCAGCAGCCTCCATTAGAAAATCCCACTGTGTCAGAAAGTGTAAGCAAAAGGATTCTTAATTATGCTCATGTTAAAATTTTAAGTATTGGCAAATAATGCTTTTTTAAAATTGTTTGATTAGCAACAGACCTTGTTTTTATTTAAATTTCATTTACCAAAGAAATGTTTTTACAAACTGTAAGGTAAAGGTAAAGCAGCCGTAACAACATAATAAAAAAAAAGTGAGGTGTGAATTATATATCATTCAAACTATTCTGAAGCCTTTTGTGTACTTTTTTTTTTTTTTTTTTTTTTTTTTGCGGTACGCGGGCCTCTTACCGCTGCGGCCTCTCCAGCCGCGGATCACAGGCTCCGGACGCGCAGGCTCAGCGGCCATGGCTCACGGGCCCAGCCGCCCCGCGGCATGCGGGATCTTCCCGGACCGGGGAACGAACCCGTGTCCCCTGCATCGGCAGGCGGACTCCCAACCACTGCGCCACCAGGGAAGCCCGTACTTTTTTTTTGAGAGGTCTTTAAGAAATAATAACATGAAATTCTCATCATAACATTTTTTATTTATAATGCTGAAAATATTTGATTATAAGTATAATGTTTGGTCATGCAATTTAATTATACTTCGACCACTTATCATAATGTTGACCTATATATTGTCAATTTAACTAGTAAACTAAGAATGATATCGAAGCTGTTTACTTATGAACTTTGTCAAAAACTCACAATAAAAATGTATAATTTTGGGCTTCCCTGGTGGCGCAGTGGTTGAGAGTCCGCCTGCCGATGCAGGGGACACGAGTTCGTGCCCTGGTCCGGAAAGATCCCACATGCCGCGGAGCAGCTGGGCCCGTGAGCCATGGCTGCTGAGCCTGCGCGTCCGGAGCCTGTGCTCCGCAACGGGAGAGGCCACAACAGTGAGAGGCCCGTGTACAGCAAAAAAAAAAAATGTATAATTATGTGCTGTACTTCGTCCCTGAATAAATGCCTAGTTTTGGGTTGGTGTTTTTTGTTACTTTTTTGAGCAGGCTTTATTTAATGATTAATGGTATTTGAATTCCATTATTTAAATAATTTCCCAGATGTATGGATATGCTATTATTGTATAATTAAACATAAAAGGGTGATCTTTGGAAGATCATCAGGCAGGATTCTATTAGATTTAATACGGGCTCACAGCTTGTTTTGTGTAGATTTGCCTAATATAAAATATACCTGCAAAGCAAACCTAGTTCTTTATCATTTTACCATAAACATAAACTGCAATCTCTTTGCATTACGTTTTTATTTCATAAATGAGTAGTAAGATTACAGTGTGTATTGACTTGACCCTGCTATTTTAATGAGAAAATTAGTTTGTGTCTGATATGCTCACAATTTTAAGCTTATTTGGATTTGTTCCTATTCATACCTGTTTCTCCCTACTATTAGAAGATGAAATATACCTTTTCCTACTTGGGACAAATCCTTACACATGTTCAGAAAGAAAACAAAAACTTAAAAAAAATCACTATAGAAAATACAAAGAGAAGAAGGAAAAAAAGAAATTCCACAACTAAAATCAACAACTGCTAACATTTTGAGTTTCTTTTCTATGTGTATATATATTTTATGAAGTGAGACCATACTGTTTTATAATTTAATAGTATTAAGGTTATTGTTGCATGCCACTGATTTTTTTCCTAGGAACTTTTAATGGGTTCACAGAATTTCAGTGTATGTATGTACCGAAGTTTATTTGTTCATACTCCTGTCATTTGACATTAAAGTTTTTTTCCTCATTTTTTATAATATAAACAACCAGGTGATGAACATTCTGGTATATATCCTAGCTCATTTCCTTGTATTAATTTCTAGGTGTAAAGTTATTAGATAAAAGATTATGCACATTTTTTGCAGTGTTTCTAAATTGCCTCCAGAAAAACTGTATCAATATATATTCTCCAGCAAGGTCATGAGTAAGAATTAGTGGAGTTATTTCCCCCCGTCTTTATTTATACGAAGCATTAAAATTAAACCAAAAAAACCCCTGCCATTTTGATAGGTGAAAAAGGCATCTCATTGTTTTATTTTCTATTTCTTTTATTATTAGTGGAGGGGAAATTTTCTTCATTTATATTGCCACCTGTATTTACTCTTTTGTGAATTACATATTTATGTGCCGTGCTTTTTCTAACTGATTTGTGGGAGTTCTTTACATTAATTTCCCAGATACATTTTACTGTATTGTTAGCCTCATTGGCTATTTTTAGGAAGTTAACACCTGTTATCAGCAGATAGCTTGGATCAGTTTTCTTTTATGATTTTCTCTTTTCCCTTTAATGATTTAGCAGGGAAAAAATGTGTGTGTAAGGAAGATGAAGCAATGTTGACTGAACCTAATACTTAAAAAGTCATGGTGTCTTAGCACTGAGTAGAATCTTAGAAGCGAAGTCTAGGGTTACACATGTGAGCAGAAAGCTATTTGCCAGCAGGTGTCACTTATATAGTGAAGTCTTCTGAGACCACATTATAGCTTAGTGACAAAGAATACTGTGATTAATTTGTGATATTGTGCCATGCGTGGACCATCCTTACGAACTTCATTTGACTCACAGTGAATCACATTTTCACATTTAACTATAGCCACTGAGATGTTACATAAGTTGCTCTGCTGAGAGTACCAAATCAGGATTTGAATCTGAATTTCAAGGTCACAGTTGCTTGCTTGTTCACTTACCCATTCGTTCACTTGATGACAGCTCATTACTCATTCAACAAATCTTTGAGTAGCTTCAAGGTACCTAAGCATTATGGTGGTGCTGGGAATTAAGCATATAAAACACACAGTCCTGTCCTCCCAGGGCACAGTAGTCACATGGCTAGTAAATGGTAATTGATAAATAATAAATCATAAAGTTTATTTAGCCTTTCATTTCTTCCTTTCATATCTTAAAGGATTTTTCTAAAGATGTTGCAGTGCACGTGTTACCTTTGGATAAAACAGAAGAGAACAACAGACAAAAAGGTAAAAGGATAGATTTGATTTTTTTTGGTAAAACATACATAACATAAAATTTACCATTTTTACCATTTTTAAGTGTACTGTTCTGTAGCATTAGGTATATTCATATTGTGCAGCCATCACCACCGTCCATCTCCAGAACTTTTCATCTTCCCCAACTGAAACTCTGTACTCATCAAATACTAACTCTATTCCCCCTCTCACCATTCTACTTTCTGTCTCTATAAATTCCACTATACCTCATATATATGGAATCATACAGTTTTTGTCCTTTGGTGACTGACTTATTTCACTTAGCATGTCTTCATGGTTCATTTATGTTGTAACATGTAAGAATTTCCTTGGTAAGGATAGAATTTTAGATTTTTAGATATTCATTGATTTTTTTTTAGATAGTCATTAAACAGCCTTATAGTTTTTTCTTATTATTTTCATTTTTAATTAGTTTTTCCTTCCAAATTAAGCTACTAATGGAAACTCTAAAGTCCAGAAAATGGTTTGTAATGGTAAGGATACTTTTATTATTGCCAACATATTGCATAGGTTTGGTATTTGATACCTGTTTATACATGCTGAATTCAAGTTTTATATAGTCTTTGGTAAGATAATAGATTAAAATATGCATTGAAAAAATTTATTTAATGACATTTTAAAAGTAGTTGGTTTTATTTTCATCTAAGCAGTTTTATTGTTAGAGTTTGAACAAATGTCTCTAATTTGGCCCCAGGTGTTTTTACACAATTTTTTTCCCACAGTCTAAGGTTATAACTATTATTACTCAGTCATTTAATTTGTTTCTTACCTTTTTAAATTGAAAGGTCATATTGCTGAATCCCCAAACATTTTTTTTAGTTAAAAAGGTTTTTCTTTGAGTAGCTTATCAAAATTTAATAAATTTTCAGGAATCTAAAGTATATTTTTGTGTTTTGATTTTGCAGCAAATGACATCTTTATTTCTCAGTACACTATGGGACAGAAAGATGCTCTAAGAGCAGTTTTAAAACAAAAGTAAGTTTCATTTACAGAAAATAGGTGGGCCATTTCTTATGTTTCTATATGGTTCTCTAAAATCAGCTTTATTTATACTTTGCACCTAGGAAAAAGTTGTTTTTTTCAATGTGTGAAATATATATATGTGATAATATGTGTAAAGCATTTTTCATGGTGCTGGGCATGTGTAAAATACTCAGTGGCTGTTAACAATTATTATTATTATTATTGAAGATGTATTGTTCTAAGCACTTCATGTGCATTAACTCATTGAATTCTCTCAAAATCCAATGAAATAGATTCCGTTACTATCCCAATTTTACAGAATCCCCATTTTATAGATAAGGAAACTGAGGTAGAGAGGGATTGATTTTCCCAAAGTCATTTAGCAAGTATTCACTGGGCTGGGATTCAAACCCAGGTAGTCTGTCTTCAGAGTCCTCTCTTAGTCACCTCACTATACTGCTTATAGTAGTAGTCAAGTAGTTCCAAATATATAATACTTACTACTTACTATCAAAGGACAATTTAGACTTTTTCTGGTTAAGATTTGAGAAAGGGACAAGCTTAGCATCTGGATGGAGTGAAGGGGAATGTGGCTACTACTCTATTCAAATGCTTCCTCCCAACTTTATCTTTAATGCCAGTAAAATACAGAACCAACCCTGACAACAGCACCATGCTAAACATGAAAGAATATAACACTGGAGGAATTTTTTTTTTTATCATTAGTGGCAGTGGAATGAGATACATATTCTTAGGCTAAATGTATTCTACTCCTAAACCAGAGCGGCCTGGGACGCCCCTTAGAAAATAGGAAAATTTTTTACTTACTTTTGAACTCTCATTTTATTCAAAAAGGAAATTTTAGATTACTTCTATAAGTGGAAAGTTGGTATTTCTAATAATACAATGAAAATAAGTATATAACTATTAAAATTAAGTTTATTCTTTTTCACCTATAGTTATCCATGGTATACATATTATACTCTGGGAAACACTAACGAAATAAATATTACCTCCAAACTACAAGGGTGTGATCTGAGCCAGCCAGAGTTTCACAACTGGTTGTTTTGCTTAATGGTGCTTTTCCTTTTTACATTTGATCAGCCTCCAGTTCCCAATATGTGACATGGTGGTTAGGAGGAGAATTTGGATGGTAAATTGCATTCTGGGATTTGTAAATATATAAGAAAAGGCAAAAGTAAGGGCATGAGGGAGTAGTACAGTCTCCCAAATTCTATACTTGAACTAAAAATTGCAGACTACATCTGACTCATTTGGAGAGAAAGTGATTACCATTTCCATCCAGCTGACCCCAGGTGGAAGTGGCTGCTTGCAACCGTAATAGGGACTTTATCAACTTGCCTTCAAGTCAGAACTCTCAGATCTGAGAGGGGGAAGTTGTTTATATACAAGTGGACAGTGAGAGGTAACTGTGAACACTACTCCTCTTATCTTTTCACAGTAGATCTCTCCCCATTTCAGGAACAGAATTTTTTTAAAAAAGCAAAAAACAAAAAAACTAGGAAGGGCCTCTGAGAAGGTTATTGCAATGTAGAGAATAATAATTGAGTCAGAAGTATAAAATGACTGTCATACTGGGTTAAGAGAGATTTTGCTGTAGTTAGTGTCACTTGAATTTTTTTTTTTTTGAGAATGGTGGATGGAATTTGGCAAAGTGATTCTAAAATTTACTTGGAAGGACACACAAGTTGAGAATATATACACATACTGTTAAGAATACATACATGTAGAATGCACACAGTTGAGAATAGCTAATTTTGGAGAAACAGAAATGGAATGATGGAAAATCTGCCCTATTTGCTACTATAATATGCTGTAAAGCTGTGATAAAAGGTAATCAGCTGGAGCCTTTGAGGAAAGAAGAGTCTGTCCAGAGTGTCTAGAACAAGGATAGAATGTCCTTACATGTGGCTGGAGAGGTAAGCAAGGGGTGAGGTTATAAACTACTTTAAAGAAGTTTGGACTTAAAGAGAAATGGCAAATCATTTAAAAGTTTTAAAGTATGATATATTTTTCTTAAAAGGCTCACTCAGGTAGTTATGAAAAAATGGATTGGAAGAGGACTGGACTGGAGTCCAGGAAACCAGTTGACTATGAATTTTTCAGGAATCTTTTAAAGAGATGAATTAGATTGGTCCTGAGTACATTGGGGAGTGGTGGAATGTGAGGGTGGGAATCATGCTGGGCTGGAGAGGAGTACACAGGTTTGGAAGATGACCTGGAGATAGAATTGACAGGAATTGCTGCTTAAATGCGAGAGTGAGGAAGGAGCTAAGGATGGATCCTAGATTTTTGGCTTGTATAAATGCATAGTCAGTAGTAGTATTCATTAAGAAAGGGAAGCCTTTGGGGAATAAATTTCATTTTAGACGTAAGCAGGGGTTTGAGGTACCTATGAGACATCCAGGTGAAAAATGTCCGATAGGAAATTGAATATAAAGGTCAATTTCACAAAAGGGGTCTAAGCTGGAAATCCATAAGTCATCTGTATGTAGATAGTAGTCTAAGCTCTGGAAGTGATTGAAGTGACTCGGTGGGAGTGTGAGAGTGAAAAGAGATGGCATAGGGTAGGGCTCTGAGAAAACCAAACCTTTAAGAGATGTGCAAAGAAAGCAATGTGGCTTCTAAATGCTACTCAGAAAGTTTATCCAGAGGTGTAAGAGAGTATGGTCTTAACAAAACCAAGGGAAATGAGGTTCTAAGTTTGATAGCTGCTCAGAGGTAAAGAAAGATAAGGACTGAAAAGTGTCCATTGAATTGAGCAAGACGAGGTATTAATGGCCTCGGTAAGAGCAGTTTCAGTGTAGCATTGGGATAGATGCCAGATTCAGAGGATTTAGGAGTAAAGAAGAAAGTTCTAGAAAAAGACTAGAAGGAAACAGTTTCTTCTGAATGGGAGAGTTATGTGCATTTTTTTCTAGTTCTTTACACTTAGAAGCTCATTTGCTACATTGAGCATTTATTAATTTGATAATTGGAAAAAATAAAACTTTAAAGCCTATAAAGAAGTTGATGTCTAGCCTTATAATGTTATTTTTCTTGTTGGTCAATTTAATGTATTAATGTAGAATGAAAGATCTTAAAGGGTAAGTCACATTCAGACTTCAGACAGAAATTCTAAAAGATATGGATTATCTCAATTACATTTTCTTAGTACACCATTCAGTCAGCTAAATGTGTATTGAGCACCTACTATGTGCTCTTTCTTAGTTGCTGTTTGGTATAAAAGAAGTCCCCGGACCCCCACCCCAGGTTGCTTAGAGCTTGGTTGGGGAGAGAATAGGCAGATATATGAAGGAATGCATGATTAGAGCTGCGAGAGGAAACATTCAATACACTGTTAAACTGTTCTGTACAGACATTTAAACCATAGGATGGCTGACTATCAAGCCTCAGTTGTGTGGTATAGGAAGTAAATGCAAAAGTAATTAATGAATGGAGAGATCAAGAGGAAGTGTTATGAGAGCAGGCTTATTGAAAAAGGTAAGGCTTTTGTTGTATCTTGAGGAGAAGGATAGAGTAAGTTGGGTGAAGAAGGTTGAGAGAGTGAGAAAAAGCATGGAGTCAGCTGTGGGAGCGGCATGGCGTAGTCAGTGAGAGCAGTGTGACTCAGGAAGAGGTGGTTTTGGGAGGAAAAGTGCAGTATGTATAGGGCAGGGCCAGAGGATGGAGTGTGTGGAAGGCCAAACGGGAAAGTAGCCTATTCAGTTGTCTATAAGGAATGATTTTAGATTTTTGAATGGTGGGAAAATGTGTGTGGAAAGTTTTTAAGCAATTAGAAACGGGAAGAATGAAATAGTTGGCCAGAGATGACGGTTTTGTACTAGAGCAGAAGTCTGAAGGGAGAAGTGCTGTTTGAGAGAGAAAGCTTGGTGTCATGGGACGATCTCTGGGAACTGGTCCTAACTCAGCTACTTACTAGTTCTGTGACGTGATCAAGTAAATCCCATTACCTCTATGGACCTCAGTTTCTTGATGTGAAAATTAGGAAGGATGGGCTACTGGGTTCCCCCTACCTCCATAATTCCATGACACTAGTCCTGCAATTGTGATGAAATAATTGACAAAACCTGATGACTCAGTTGGGCATGAGAAGGTAAACGGAGGATAGAGAAGTTAACTTCAAAATTTTGAGAATGAGAGAAAAATGATGCTCTTAATAGAAATGAGGCAACATCAGTGAGGAGTAAGTTTAAGAGCTCTGTGGCCTTCTTCAAAAATCAAAGGGTGGGGGACTTCCCTGGTGGCGCAGTGGTTGAGAGTCCACCTGCCGATGCAGGGGACACGGGTTCGTGCCCCGGTCCGGGAAGATCCCACATGCCGCTGAGCGGCTAGGCCCGTGAGCCATTGGCCGCTGAGCCTGCGCGTCCGGAGCCTGTGCTCCGCAACGGGAGAGGCTGCAACAGTGAGAGGCCCGCGTACCGCAAAAAAAAAAATCAAAGGGTGGAAATTCAGCAGCTGGAGATGGAGCTCATTCCTATTGATTTTACTTAGACTTACCTTAGGGACTCTTCAGTTTTGTCAGTGTTTTCTTTCATTGATTTCTTTTAGGCCAAATACAGCACAAAATTAACCAGTCTTTTTTTTTTTAGGTGTTTAGTTAAATCCCTTACAGTGAATATGCATCTATTTTCTGGACTCTTTTTTTTTTTGTGGTACGTGGGCCCCACACTGTTGTGGCCTCTCCCGTTGCAGAGCACAGGCTCCGGACACGCAGGCTCAGCGGCCATGGCTTACGGGCCCAGCCGCTCCGTGGCATGTGGGATCTTCCCGGACCAGGGCACGAACCCGTGTTCCCTGCATCGGCAGGCAGACTCTCAACCACGGCGCCACCAGGGAAGCCCTCTGGACTCATTTTTAATCCAGACTGCTTAGTAGTATATTTTGTGCCCATTTTAATAAACTAGGTGACATTTATTAAATCTAAATGAGTTAGAATTTAAAAAATTCTTTTCAGCAGTTTTAACAATCCCTCTTGGGTTGTCTTACTTTGGGTGTAAAACTTGATACCTAAATTCTTAGAGCCTTTTCTGCATGTTTTAAATTTGTACTTCTTGACTATAAATCATTTTAATTGTGCCCATGTCTTTTCCACATGCATAAGTCATATTTTCTGAAATATCAGTGCCTTCCAAGGAATTACCTTTTTATTTCTTTAGTGTGTAGTGACCTGAGCCTTAATAGATTTCATTAACCAAATGACTGATAAGATGCTGATAGTGAAAAATAGGGATTTAACTTTTTAAAAAAAATCAAGAAAACTCACCTGCAGCAGATTACCACTTGTAGGTATTTCTTCTAATGGTTCAGTAGAGGTTACTGAATAGATTTTATTCCTTTTTTATTTACAGAGCTCAAAGCATCCCTGTCTTTAAGGAGGTAAAGGTACAGCTTTTAGAAGATGCCAGCGCAGAAAAGGACCCTATTATTCAGGAGAATAGAACTTCACCCAGTGGAATTGATTCAGCTGCAACTGTGGCTGCAGCAACTGCTGCCGCCATTGCAACAGCAGCTCCACTGATAAAAGTATATCTGTTTCTTCCCAGATAGTCATTACTACTTTGTAAAATATAAAAATGTTTATTAGAAACTGATTCTGTAATTGTTGTGTCCAGCCATTGGCTAGGGATATTGCTGTCTGTAGTTGTGAATTATTTCTCAGAAGTTGTGAGATTTACCTCTCATCCCTGTGTTAGTTCTAGAAAATCCTGGACTTTCTTAGTTTTAGCGCTGAAAAATCTCATCTTGGGAACCCCTCAGTCCTGGGTATATGGGATGGTTGGTTATCCTTATTTTAGAGCTAGAAGGGACCATACAGACCATCTATGCCAAACCCCTCAGTTTGTAAATGGGAAAAATGAGAAACAGGTCAGAGTCAGCAATAAGGTCTTAGAGCTAATAGGGGGAGAGCCAAGACTGCTGACCTAACTCAGCCTCAGATTAGTGAAGTATTGAAAGCTACTTTGTTTTGCTATTTCCTTCTTTTTAATTTCCATTTAAGTATTTTAAATTTCCATTAAGTATTTAATTTCCACTTAAATAAAAATCGTATGTGACAAATTTGTTATTTTTTATGAGAGAAAAGATCTACTTAAAGATAACTATCTGCTGCCTTTTATTTCTGTGATTCTAAAAATAAAGGCATAAAATCATCAGAAATTTAGAGGGTAAAAGCTCTGGTTTGATAATTTCTCAATACCAATATTTTATATAATCTTTCTAGTAATTGAGCATATTTTTGATATCTTTGGATATTTTTACTGTTTTAGGTGCAGAGTGAGTTGGAAGCAAAGGTCAATACTGTTACAGAATTACTCAATAAGTTACAGGAGACTGATAAACAGCTACAACGCGTTACAGAGCAGCAGACAACCATTCAGAATAAACATGAGAAACTACACTGCCGTGATCATGGAAAGCAAATGAATATGTTTATGGAGCAGTACATTAGGCATCTTGAAAAACTGCAGCAACAACAAATAGATATTCAGGTAATAAAGGGATCACACATTCCATGACCTTTTATCACGTGGATCTCTAAGCTAATATTCATTGATTATTGCAATAGCTCAGGAGATTGTAACAGTTTTAGTTCTTAAATAATGATTTGCTTTTGTTCAGAATTCTTTTCCTCTATGGGGTAACTCTGCATGTTCTAGTTCAGACGTCTAGCTCTGTGAGACCTCTCCTTATAGTTGGCTTTTCCTTCTTTTGTGGTATTTCCGTTCACGGCGTTTTTAAAGGGCATTTATCGCATTGCAGTTTTTTGTTTACATCAGTGGCTCTTAGCCTGGGAATGTGCATCAGACTCATTTGGAGAGCTTTATAAATATACACGTGCTTGTACCTCTCAGAAAGCCTGAGACAGCAGGTCTCAAATGGGGTCTGGGAATCCTTGAAGGCTCTCTAATGATTCTGTTGCACACCCTTGGATGAGAACCACCTAGTATACTTATTTGCTTCTACATTTACTTAATTAAAAAGAATGAACATTCTTATGCCTTTTGAATATGAGGCACTGGGCTATTATAAAAAGAAGAGTTATCCTCACAGAGAGCTGATAGTATAGTTTCTTATTTATTTTGGAATTTCTAAGTCCTGGGATACTACCCAGCACTCAGGTACTCAGTATACTTTATTTCTGAATGAGTGAATGACCAGCATCGTAAATGCTTTGGGTTTTTTTTTATAAATTTATTTATTTTATTTATTTATTTTTGGCTGTGTTGGGTCTTTGTTGCTGGGTGCGGGCTTTCTCTAGTTGCGGCGAGCGGGGGCTACTCTCCGTTGCGGTGCACGGGCTTCTCATTGCGGTGGCTTCTCTTGTTGCGGAGCACAGGCTCTAGGCACGTGGGCTTCAGTAGTTGGGGCACGTGGGCTCAGTAGTTGTGGCACGTGGGCTCTAGAGTGCAGGCTCAGTAGTTGTGGCGCATGGGCTTAGTTGCCCCATGGCATGTGGGATCTTCGTGGACCAGGGCTCAAACCCGTGTCCCCTGCATTGGCAGGCGGATTCTTAACCACTGCACCACCAGGGAAGCCCTGCATTGATTTTAATTTACTTTTTTTCCCTACTTAGTATGCAGTTTTAAAACTTTTAAAAATAAAATTAAAATATAACATTCAGAAGAATATATAAAAATAAGCTTATCATAGCTCAATACAAGATCACAGAGTGAACACTAATGTCCTATTATTTTCAAGACTTCCTAATAGAGCTTGTCTTGAAATTTTCATGGGATTAAGGTATTATTTTTATTGGAATGATTATGGGCATATAAAATAAAGTTTTAATAAGTACTCCATACATTGCTAAAATTGAGTGTGCAGCACGTTATCTGGAGAGACTAGGAGTGGGCCTATCAGAGTGCTGGTCCCCAGTCTACAGATAACTTTGCTTCTCTGAGCCTTGATTTCTTTACCTAGAAAACATTTTTGGTTCAGGATAGAATGAGATGACACATTTGAAAAGCACATTGAGTTTTTTTAAGGTAGTTCTAGGTGCCTGCCATTCATTTATCCTTCCATAAATAAATGCATAATTTATTAACTTTCTGATTTTGGAAGAATGGAATCTTTGCTAATTCAGACATCTTATTTATAAAGCCTATAACTACAGAGAAAATTGAACTTTCAATGAGTATTTTAGTAGTTCAGTTAAGGCTTGATGAAATGAAATTCTTTTTGAAGGGTGATCTCAATAAATCTTTTTGGTTTTTCTTTGCCTAGCATAAAACTCTTTTAAAATCAGTTTTATTAGTTAAGATACTTACACATTTCAGATGTTTTAATAGTGTTAAAACTGTGTTGTCACTATAGTTTCCATTTATATGTAAATGCATAAATTACTGCTGCTACTATGCGCAGCTACTGTTTTATTTGAGTGCTTTCTATCAATAGTTTTTAAACCTTTAATTAAAATAAAGTCTTACCATCCAGGATATAAAAGATGAGATGTTTTGGTTTTAAATTCTCTGGTTTAAGTAGAGGTCTAGGGCTAGGGTCCCTTCTTCCTGGTCCTCTCCTACCCTGCTTCAGTGTCTCTTGAGCCATCTCTGAGGTGAAAAGGAAGAAACTGAGGTTTAGAATAAATTAAATGATCAGGGCCACACTGCAGAGCCAGACTTAACCCAAGTGCTATTATATGCTTCCAGTGGCATTGCTGCTGCAGTGGATAGTTGCATGTAATGTATGTATTTTCATTGTTTATTAAATCTAATAGATTGTTTTCAAGTCTTCTAATAAATTTCAAGGTATTTTGTCCTCTAACTCTTTCAAATGATATTTGAAATTAACAAAGTAATTTTTGTTTTCTAGACTCACTTCATTAATGCTGCACTCAAGACTAGTAGTTTTCAGCCTGTTACTGTGCCCCGTTCTAGAGCAGTGGAAAAGTATTCTGTAAAACCAGACCATTTGAATTTTGGTAGCAGTAATCTATCTTCACATAACACCTTTGCTTCCAAACAAGGTAAAAATATGTAGTTTTCTATGAATAAAAAATGCCAGCTATGAATGTTCTTTGCAGTATATAAGCTGAAAACTTACTTACAAGGTTGTGAGAGACTAAGTCTTTGTTTTATAAAATTAGGGTTTTTTTTTTTTAGGTCAGGTAAGTTTTAGATTATTTTGAAACTTGTTCAGTCAAGTTATGGATCATGTTCTACTTAATGGTTTTAATTAATAACTTTCATAAATTCTTAGAAGCACTTCTATATAAATTTAGAAAAATTTTACTTATCTAGCATCAAAAATGCTTGTCATCAATTCACCAATTTTCTGACAAACTGGCTATTTACTGTTTTCTTGATTCTGTCGGGAGAAACCATCTGAGTACAATTAGAAACTATTTCTAAATATTTTCAAAGAATTAGTAATGCAAGTCTATTTTAATGGAATTTTTAAAATCTCTTTATAAAAACAAAGGAATACATAGCTTATTTGTGTTAAACCTTTGGAATTTAAACTATATCAATAAATGTATCTCCAAATTATTGATATTTGAATAATGAACTAATGAAAATCAAGGGCCTATCCCTTTAATGATATACAGATCCATGTAGTTCAATATTGCCAACATTTGATTTGTTAAAACATTGTTGGATTACAGACATTTTAAAGGTTCCTTATACTTGCAAGGTGCTTTACGTTTCCCCCAAATGAGTGGGTCTTACAAAACTTTTGTGAAGTAATGTGAGTCAGTTTTTAAGTTGTAAAGGGAGGAAGATGAAGCCCAGAAAGGTTATGACTGCCTGCTCAAGGTCACCTGGCTTGAGAGTGAAAGTGTCAGAGCTACAGCCAGAACTCAGGTTTCCGCGCTCACCGTTTATAGTTGTCTAATGTATCTTGTACTCACTAAAGTGGGATCTCTCTAGATCAAAGTATATAAAAATTTTAAGACTTGCTATACTTAGCACCACATGGTCTTACCAGTTTTCATTGCCATGAGCAGTGTCTGGCTATGCCATTTTTCACCACAACTTGAATAGCACTGAATATTGTCATATTTTTTTCTTATTTATTAGGTATAAGTATAAAGTATTTATAGTCTGTATTCTTCTGGTTTTAGTGAGGATGAACTTATTTCTATATATTTGTTAATAATTTGAGTATCCTATATAATTTTGGTTTTATTTTTAAAATATGGGGAAGAGTAATATTACAATTTAAATGTTTTTAAAAAGTAAGTTAAATTTATTATTTTCTTTATTTTCTATTGAAGCACCTTCAGTAGAGGTTGAAGATACCAATTTTGATAAACAGAAATCTCCTTTGGAGACACCAGCACCTCGCAGATTTGCTCCTGTACCTGTTTCAAAGTATGATAAAATATCAAAGAGGGAAAATCCTACAAATAAAAAAGAAAATATGGAGATGTCACGAAATACAGGTAATAAAGCAATTATAATTAGCACCCACTACTTTTATTAGACCCATCTCAAATTAGGAACAGATTTCCACACTCATGATTTATAATTCTCTAATGTGCCTTGTAGTAACTGAAGTGGGATCTCTATTTTTAATATTTGTATTTAAATGATACTTTCTGGGCAAATCAAGCTTCTTTAGATTCTTTGTAGAAGGAGTTGGAGATATACCTTTATAATTATTCTGACTGTCTTCAACATGTTATTACTTAAACCTTTAATGAAAAAAATTTGTTATTAATAAATAAAAAATAATGCTTTATAGAAGGTAAGGTTGATTATCATGTTTACTTATATTGTTTTTAAGTGTGAATTTAAAATACTAAAACTCAGAGAAATTTAACATTTATTATTGTGTTCAATTGGAAAAAGTGCTAATAACCTTTATAAGTAACAGGAAATAATAATTTGTTATAGACACTTAAAATATAGCCTTTCTAGTAAAAGTAAGTAAAAATGTTAAATATAAGCTTTCATTTTTGGAGTCATTTAAATGCATTCCAGTCTTGTTTTGGACACATTTAAAGAATCTTAAGGAATTTAAAAGATAATAAAATCTTTAATTAATAAACTAACCTCACCAAAAAAAAAAAATTTTTGTTATGTAGTCTCATTAAAGATGAGGCTAAAAGGAAGATTCAACCAATAGTTGTTGTGAAGAAATAGTTAAATCTCCCTTTTACTGTTTATAAAAATAGTTCAGTTTACTGGGCTTTGTGATGATGTTACTTCTCATTCAAATTCCTTTTTTCTGTGATGGAAATAAATTCAGGCCTAAAATTTTACTGGTATAGTTTCCTTGAGTTATAAATATTTAGTTTTATTGTTGAATGTACATTGTAAATTGTAAAATCACCACATGATTTTTAAATCACCACATGAAACTAATTTAGTACACATATATGTGAGATAGTATATAAAAGAGAAATGAATTAGTACTTGAAAAATGATACTGTATTTCTTCTATTGCAGAAAATGTAGGACTCTTGGAACAAATTTTGAATAACTATGATTCTTTGACAAGAATAAGTGAATCTTCAGACAAAAACTTACTAACTAGATCAAAAATAGGATGGAATCCTGAGAGGAGAAACAGGTAAAAACAAGAGATTGGAATAAAAGCTACATTGAAAAGAGCTTTGTTTATATTTTTTAAATTTCTTTAGAAATTTTAGTGAATTTAAAACATTGCTTTTAAAAATTGTCTTAGATTTAGTTACTATTTTCTTCTGCTAATAGATCTTTCCTCTTTTCTATAATATAATTATGAATACATCTAATTTTCTCAAACTGGATTATTTACTATTCATTTCTGATGAAATGATATCTGGGATTTGCTTCAATAATAATCCATTGCAGGGGCTTCCCTGGTGGCACAGTGGTTAAGAATCCACCTGCCAACACAGGGGACATGGGTTCGAGCCCTGGTCCGGGAAGGTCCCACATGCCGAGGAGCAACTAAGCCCGTGCACCACAACTACTGAGCCTGCGCTCTAGAACCTGCAAGTCACAGCTACTGAAGCCTGTGCACCTAGAGCCCGTGCTCTGCAACAAGAGAAGCCACCACAATGAGAAGCTGGTGCACCGCAACGAAGAGTAGCCCCTGCTCACCGCAACTAGAGAAAGCCCGCATACAGCAACGAAGACCAAACACAGCCAAAAAATAATAATAATAATAAAATTAATTAATTAAAAAAAATCCATTGCAGGGTGGGGAAAACTGGGTTGGAAGTATAAATGAAATGAGAATAGCCATAAGTTAGTCATTTTTGTAGTTAAATAAAGGTATATAGAGGTCATTATACTATTCTTTCTACTTTTGTGTATGTTTGAAACTTTACATTATAAAGAGTTTTTAAAAAGTCAAATCTAAGCCACTATAATTTTTTTTGAATGTCATGAAAACTACAATAATAAAAACTAAACGTGTCACATTTTGCGTAATCTCATAAGAAGACATTACAATTTTAGTCCATTACATTTAATGTAATTACTGATACAGTAAGATTTATGTCTGTCATGTTGTTATATGTTTTTTTATATCTTAGGTCTTTTTTTATTCCACTATTCCTACATAATGTCTTTTTTTAAATTAAATATATATATTCTAGTATAAGATTTTAATTCCCTTGTTGCTTCTTTTACTATATTTTTTGAGTTATTTTCTCAGTGGTTGCCCTAGGAATTACAATTAACATCTTAATTTAAAATTATCTAGTTAGGGTTAATACCAATTTAATTTCTATAGGATTCGAAAACTTTGCTCTGATATAGATTGATTCCCTCCCCCTTTCTTTCTGCTATTATTGTCATACAAATTATGTCTTCTTGCATTATAAGTTTGTCTATACAGCTTGATAATTATTGCTTTATGTAGTTGTCTTTTAAATCCGATAGAAGAAAAGAGTTATAAACAAAAATAATTTAATACTGTCTTTTATATTTACCTATGTAGTTAACTTTTACCAGTACTCTTTGTTTCTTCACATGGATATGAGTTAGTTTGTGGTGTCCTTTTATTTCACTCTGAGGGACTCTTTTTAGTATTTACTGTAGAGTAGGTCTGCTGGTGATGAATTCTCTCAGTTTTGTTTATCTAGGAATGTCTTAATTTCTACCTTTGAAGGGTAGTTTTGCCAGATGTAGAATTTTTGGTTGACACTTTTTCTTTTAGTGCTTTGAATATGTCATCTCACTGCCTCTAGACCTCATGATTTCTGATGAGAAGTAAGCTGTTAATCTTCCTGAGGAAACTGTATATAATTAGTTATTTTTCTCTTGCTGCTTTCAGGATTCTCCCTGTGTCTTAGGCTTTTGACAATTTGACTATGATGTAGCTAAGTGTGGATCTCTTTGAGTTTATCCTCCTTAGATTTTGTTGATCTTCCTGAATGAGTGGATTAATATTCATTAAATTGGGGAAGTTTTTGGCCATTATTTCTTTACACAGTTAAATAGTGCACATGACCTTTTTTTTCTCTCCTAGGGCTATGTTGTATGTTGGTATACTTGATGATGTTCCACAGGTCTCTGAGGCTTTTAATTTTTTTCATCCTTTTTTTCTTCTGTTCCTCAAACTGGATAATTTCAATTAATCTATCTTTAAATTTGCTGATTCTTTCTTTTGCCAATTTGAATATGCTGTTTAGCCCGTCTAGTGAATTTTTGTTGTTGTTGTTGTTCCCATATCCCCTCCCTCTTGCATCTCCCTCCCACCCTCCCTATCCCACTCCTCCAGGCGGTCACAAAGCACCGAGCTTGATCTCCCTGTGCTATGCGGCTGCTTTCCACTAGCTATCTACCTTATGTTTGGTAGTGTATATATGTCCACGCCACTCTCTCACTTTGTCACAGCTTACCCTTCCCCCTCCCCATATCCTCAAGTCCATTCTCTAGTAGGTCTGTGTCTTTATTCCTGTCTTACCCCTAGGTTCTTCATGACTTTTTTTTCTTCTTAAATTCCATATATATGTGTTAGCATACGGTATTTGTCTTTCTCTTTCTGACTTACTTCACTCTGTATGACAGACTCTAGGTCTATCCACCTCATTACAAATAGCTCAATTTCGTTTCTTTTTATGGCTGAGTAATATTCCATTGTATATATGTGCCACATCTTCTTTATCCATTCGTCCGATGATGGACACTTAGGTTGTTTCCGGGTCCTGGCTATTGTAAATAGGGCTGCAATGAACATTTTGGTACAAGACTCTTTTTGAATTATGGTTTTCTCAGGGTATATGCCCAGTAACGTCTAGTGAATTTTACATTTCAGTTATTGTATTTTTCAACTCTCAGAATTTCTATTTTTTAAAAAATAGTTTTTATCTTTATTGATATTCTTTGGTGAGACTTCATTCTTTTAGGTTTCTTTTTGGCCATGTCGTGCAGCTTGCAGGATCTTAGTTCCCTGACCAGGGGTTGAACCCAGGCCCTCGGCAGTGAAAACGCGGAGTCCTAACCAGTGTACCACCAGGGAGTTCCTGAGACTTCATTCTTATACTTTCTTTTAATTGTAGTAGGTCATTTATGTTCTTTCTCTAGTAAGTCCAATATTTGGGGCTCCTCAAGGACAGTTTCTACTGACTATGCTTTTTGTGTGTCTGAGTTATACTTTCCTGTTTCTTTGTGTCTCACAACATTTTTGTTGAAAATTAGACATTTTAATGTGCCAGTTCTGGAAATCAGATTCTTCCAACAACTGCCACCCCCAACCAGCATTTGTTGGTATTGCTGATTTTTGTTGTTGTTCATGTTGTTGCTGTTTGTTAAGTGATTTTCCTGGACTAATTCTATAATTTTAATTCTTTATCATGTGTAGCAAGTCTCTATTTGGTTAGCTATGTCAGCTAATGATTGGAAGGAGATTTTCTTATCTGCTTTGAATGAATAAGTCTCCCTGTCTTTGCAAGGGGCTGTATGTGTGTGTGTGTGTGTGTGTGTGTGTGTGTGTACATGTTGGGGCACACCTTCAGTGCTCCAGCAGATTATAAGTCTGTCTTAACCTTAACTTCCTACTCACACAGAGCCCATGGTCAGTCAGATGTGAAAGATTAGGCCCTTTTTAGGTCATTCTTTTGCATGCACATAGCCCTGTACATGCACATGACCTTCTAGATCCAGTAATGTGTTGGAGCTTTTCAGAACTCCATCATGGACATCTCATTCCCCAAATTTTTGGTTTATTGTTTACCCTCTTGTTTGCCTCAACTGGCATGACCCCCTCAGGCAGCTAAGATGTTGAACAATTGGCACTGTTTTCGAAGAATGACCTGGGGATGGGATTTCTCACTGAAATAACTCTGAGTCAGGTCTAAGGAGAAACCCTGAGAATGGGACTTTTTTTTTGTTTGTTTGTTTTTGTTTTTTTGCGGTACGCGGGCCTCTCACTGTTGTGGCCTCTCCCGTTGCGGAGCACAGGCTCCGGACGCGCAGGCTCAGCGGCCACGGCTCATGGGCCTAGCCGCTCCGCAGCATGTGGGATCTTCCCAGACCGGGGCATGAACCCGTGTCCCCTGCATCAGCAGGCGGACTCCCAACCACTGCACCACCAGGGAAGCCCGAGAATGGGACTTTTTGAGGGGCTCCAAACTCGTTCTGACTTTTTAGTGGTTGTGAGGCTGTTGGTTTTCTTTCTTTTTTTTTTTTGTGGTACGCGGGCCTCTCACTGTTGTGGCCTCTCCTGTTGCGGAGCACAGGCTCCGGACGCGCAGGCTCAGCAGCCATGGCTCATGGGCCTAGCTGCTCCTCGGCATGTGGGATCTTCCTGGACCGGGGCACGAACCCGTGTCCCCTGCATCGGCAGGCAGACTCTCAACCACTGTGCCACCAGGGAAGCCCTCTTTTTTTTTTTTTTTTAATGTTTTATTTATTTATTTTGGCTGTGCTGGGTCTTAGTAGTGGCACGCGGGATCTTTGTTATGGCCTTTTTAGTTGCTGTATGCGGGCTTCTTAGTTGCAGCATGCAGACTTCTTAGCTGTGGCATGCATGTGGGATCGAACCTGGGCCCCCTGCATTGGGAACACAGAGTCTTACCCACTGGTCCACCAGAGAATTCTTGAGTCTGTTGATTTTCAAAGCTACCACAGAGTTGGGGAAAGGGCTCTGGGAATAGGGCGAGTTAAAAATGCCATAGAGCTTGCTGTTCTTGTCAGCCATTTTCTTACTTAAATATTCCTTGGGTTGTTGCAAGCTTTTGTTTAACTTCCAGTGTTCTGCAAAAGCTGATTTGACCATTTTTGCTAGTGTTCTCTTTACTCTTAACAGGAGTAGATTTTTAGAGATTCTTACTCCACCATTCCAGAAGTGCTTCTGCACGTTAACTTTTTCAAAGCAAAACGGTTTCCTGCTCTTTTTCTACTATCCCTAAACCAGTCTGGCCAGAGTAATCTTGTTTCTTGTAATTTTTGGTGTTTCATATGTTTAATCACATAACTGATTAATTCTGCTGCACAATTTTAATAAGACTCATTTAGAATTCATATTACTAAGGATGTATCAAAGATTTATATAATCAACTGTTTACTGAATTTATGACAATTTAGAAAACTTTAATTTTAAATCTTTTACAGCATTGACCCTCTATCCACTCAGAAATTTCCTTCCTATGAAGAACTAGGAACAGCTAAAGTGACTGTGCAGAAGTCTGATGATATTCTTCATGATCTTGGCCAAAAGAGGAACGAAACAAATGGCATACTCCAGGTAAGGTGGGAACAAGATACTAAAATTAATGATTAGTAAAGGTAAAAATTACGAAGAAATAAAGTTATCAAGACAGAAAGCAAGAGGAAGGATGAAGACAAAGCATGGAAAGACATGTCAGCCCAGCCTGTTCCCCTTACAAAACTTTTCCAAAAGCCCTCATCAAGTGATTTCTACTTAACTGCTCCTTGGCTAAGACTGAGCCACATGGCAACCTGTAGCTCTCCAGCTTCTGTTGGAGAGGAAGGAAGGTGGAAGGAGAACTGTGAATGGCCCTCGTTTATCCAGTTCACATTGTCTGCTCTGCCTACCTAGAGCCAACTTGCTCTTATTTTGTTTTAGCTTTCTTCACCAGATAGAGCTTTTTTTGGCCACCGAACTGCTGTGGGCTTGCCAGCCCCATTTCACTGAACATTCACATTAGTGCTTCTAAATGGAAAGAAACTTTAGTTGCCAAGTATTCTTTTATAGCTCTTCAATTTGACAAATTGATTCCTTAGACTATATTGGCATAGTATATGTCCCAAACTATAGTAATAGCTCTTATTTGGATTAAAATATTAATATGAGTTTTACATATTAACATTCTTGCTTTTTTATCCTTTAAGCCAAAAGAATCTCAGATTGTGTCAGAGGTTGCTGATCTTCCACAGAATTCCATTAAGCTTCAAATAACCAATACGAGATCCGTATTGAAAGATGCTGAGAAGATTTTGAGAGGAGTACAAAACCATAAAAAAGTACTTGAAGAAAACCTGGAAGCTATTATTCGTGCAAAGGATGGAGCTGCCATGTATTCATTTATCAATGCTCTATCTACCAACAGGTAGGACAGGATGTTGGCATCCCAAGGTTTTTTATGAAACTGCCAGTTTACAGGCTCTCATAATTTTTTTTCTAAGTGCTTCATTTTGTTTTAGTGTGTTTTAATGTTTAGAAAATGTTCTTCATTGCCTTTGACATGTGGACTTATTATAAAGTTGGAATTTGGGTATGTACATGTTGCTATTATTTTTCACAGATGTTAATTTTCCCAGTTTTTTTCTCTCCTTGGTACATTTCTTCTGGGATCTACATGTGCTTTTCAAACATTCGATGAAACTAATAATATTGGTTTTTCATTTTCAGATGAAGGATATTGGGCTACACAATAGATTCAAAACTAGGTAAGAGATCTATTCTTAGGACCTTTAATGTTAATTTAAGAAAATTCTTTTTTCTGTTTTGTAGAGAGATGTCAGAGAAGATTCGAATCAGAAAGGCAGTAGATAACTGGATTAAAACTATTTCTGGAGAAATTCAAGTAAGTATTGGAGAAAAACAGAATTAATTGAATTCTTAGGAGATAACATTTATTACAATTTACAAGTATCATACATATTCTCAAAATAGTCCTTTTAAGTCCACTGATAATTCTTAATTTCACTCTGTCACCCTTTATACTTACTTAGTAATAAGTTTCATTTTACTTAACATGTGCTTTGTCTCGTAAATTATATTATGGCTGTTAATTGGAAAATTGTGGATAATAACTAAAATATGAGTGATTTGAAAGAAAATTTAGCAAAAGCATTTAGAAAAGGAAGAAGTATACTTACAAAAAAAGGATCCTTTAAAAAAAAAGACAGCAGATTTAGAAGCATTGGCTTACCAAAGTAAAAACATCAGTTACTTAAAAGGAAAATACTCCACAATATTTTTAAGGTTACTAAGTTTAGAGAAGTCAGTTCCAGCTGGAAAAACTGCCACTTTCTCACCTCCACAAAGCTCATGGTGTATCTTCAGACATTAGCATTGCAAAAATCCACGACAGTTGTTTTTATCAAGGGGTCAGTAATTTAAAGGAAATTCTTAAAATTTTATGTATTTGAAGAAGCAAAACTAGACAGGGTAACTCATCTTTACCTTGGGGTGCAAAATGTTTTTTCCTGACTGTAAGATGTGTGTATCTGCGTACTCACAGTGGTAGAAGATGAAGTGTTAGGTTTTTTTGGTTTGGGGGATTTTTTTTTGTTTCTTTCTTGTTTTTTTGGGTTTTTTTGGTTTTTTTTGGCCTCACTATGTAGCTTGTGGGATCGAACCTGGGCCCTCAGCAGTGAAAGCACAGAGTCTGAACCACTGGACCGCCAGGGGATTCCCTAATATACAGTTTTAAACACTGTTGTTTTAAGAATATATACCTCTAATGTGGTTATAAAGAATTTATATTAGCTGCTATGTAATGCGCCAGAAAAAACGTGGGCTAAGAGTCAGAAGACTTGGAGTTCATATCTGGTTCTGCAGACGACTAGCAATATATGTCACTCTATAACTGTGGATTTCATGCAAAGTATGCTTGTTTAAACCTACAAGTAACTTTAATTTATAAATAAATCTCAGTGTTTTATTACAAAATTGCTTACTTTTTGGAAACGTATTTTTTAATTTAATTTTTGGAACAGTTACTATATTCATATGGTTTAAACATCAAGAAGTGTAAAAAGCTTTATAATGAAAAGTTGCCCTCTTATCCCTGAACATCATCTACTATTTCTCATCCCCTCTGCTCCATAAAACACCAGTCTTTTTAATCTTTTGTTTATTCTAAAAAAGAATTTTTATTCATATGTAAACCAATATCATTTACTTATAAAGCCTTTAAAACTGCTAAATTATATTTCTATAGCAGCAGAAAATAAATTCTAGTACTTTTGATGTGAAAGCGTTACTACTTGGATAGATTTTAAGTAATTTTAATTTTGGTTATGTTAAGGATGAACTGGCAAGAAAAGATTATGAACAAAAGAGATTTGATCAGAAGAACCAAAGGACTAAGAGAGTTCAGAACATGAGTAAAGATATTAAAACCAACACACAAGACAAAACGGTAAACAACTCTGTAATTCCAAGAAAAGATTCTCAAAAACAAAAAGAGGAGCAAATTAGAAATCCACCTACAGGGAGCGTGCCTGCTTCAAGCTTACAGAAAGAGAGAAAAGAGGTAAGATCCTGATCTGGTTTTGTGATGTAAACGTTGCATTATAATTGATCATTTTTTAAAGACATAAATAATGAAATGACTATGAAAATGTTTTAAAAATATGAATGACTATACAAATGTAAACCATCTTTAAACTAGTGATATTTAGAGTTTTGGATATCCATAATGTAGAAATCACTGCACAAAGTATGCAGTTCCTTCCTTCTGACATCTCACACTTATAATCACAGTATTTCAGTTACAGCAGGTATATCTAGAGATCATCTAGTCCAAAAATTAGATCCTCTAGTTCATGGTATTCAAAATTGTATTTCATCTTTGTATGTTGTATATGTGTGTGTGTGTGTGTATGTGTGTGTAAATTTTAGTTTGTTTATTTTTCAGTTTAACAAATGTCTGTTTAGTGCCTAGTGATTGGGAGGCATGGTACTAGATCCTAGAGGGAATTTTTTGGCTGTTCTAACTAAGCTGTAACTTTGTTAATGCCAGACATGGATTGTTGGGCAGATTCATAAAGCACCTGATTAATTCAGTACTTAGTACTTAGTAGATGCTCAATAAATGCTACCTTTCTGTGGCATTTAGATTATGATTGAAGGTGAGATCAGGAATGTAGGAAATTATTTAAAGACTTGGTTTATGTTATTTTACTGTACTTGACAGTTATTACTTTCATATGTAAAATGTGTTTAAACTTACTTTTTGGTGCTGAAAATATGCTTAGTAGTGTAAGAACCTTCATGTTTTTTGGGTGGATGATTTTTGTATTTAATTTTCATGCTTTGGAAAACTTAACAACTGTAGTTTGAGAACTATCTCCAGAATTTAAGAGCCATTCAACATAGAGGACTTTCCTGACCTGATCATTCTTAATATAGTACTTAAGCTGGCAAAAGGAGTTTTTAGAAAAATGAGATGAGTGTTTGATGACTATTTTGCTGGTGAGTTGAATAACTTTGTATACTTAGGGGTTTTTGAAAGCAACCACAGTGGTACAAGACAAGGATTATATGTTACAAATCTATGGAAAACCAGTTTATCAGGGTCATCGCAGCACTCTTAAAAAAGGACCATATCTCAGATTTAATTCTCCATCTCCTAAGTCCAGACCACAGAGACCAAAAGTAATAGAACGAGTTAAAGGTAAGGAACCTCATTTTTTGGTGATAAAACTCATTTTTTGTGGTATTGGTTTAATATGTAAAGTTTAATTTTTGCTTTTTATTACTTATAAATACTGTTCAAATTATGTAATGCTTAGGGATGGAAACATTTCCTTTTAGGAAAGTAGGGAAAAATAGACCAGATTCAAGATAGGATCAGTGGGGAAAAAATAGGATTAGATGGTATCTTCAGATAAAGCATGATAAAAATTTTTGAGATGATGACTTTTAAGCAATTTAAATTATAATCTAGGGAACGTAGACATTTCCTTGCAAAGCTTACTCCATCACATTCTTTATGAACAGAAAGATAAGCCATATGCTGTACATTATCATAAAAGTGCTTATGGGCACTTTTGCAGTTTGGTTTGTCCTCAGAGAGCCTTAGTTAGCAAAGGGGAAAAAATTTTTTGTTACTTTAGTACACAACTAAAAATATCTTTATTTATCACTATATGTTTTGACTCACACCTACCATTTCACTAGTATATTTACATATAACTCTTAGTTAAATATTGAGTCCGTTGACCTTGGTTACATTTTGAAGTTTCTCAACTTGTGCTTTAGCAGTCTGTAAGGCACTTTTACAACATGCCGTCACTCGTGGATCCCAGCTCATTTTCCTTTCTGATCCTTTCTGGAAGTTGGAGCTGTGGCGGTTGCTTTATTTTTCCTTCCTTTCCTTTCCAAAAGTTAGTTGATCATATAGGGTGTCAGTTTATCTAGAAATCCTATAGATTTTATTTTACTAGGCTTGTGGATGATATTTACCCTAATGTTTCCTTGTTTCTTAGAGCTTGCTATTAACTTATATTTGGGGTTTGGAAAGCCTTTGCAAAAAATAAGTTAAGGTTTTAAAATACTTTTAAATCCAAAAATCACTTTATGAAGTAACCCTTTTGATGGTAGAAGTGATTGAGAACCTATGGACCCAGGCTCCTCCTGGGGCCTTGGTGCCTGTTATTCCCTCTGCCTGGAGGGCTTTTCCCGCAGACCCTTGCATGGCTCACTCAGTTCTTTCAATCTCTGCTCTTAGCTGTTAGCTCCTCAGAGAGGTCTATGTTGACCATCCTATCCAAAATATTATCATCTAACCCTCTCCATTCCCTTGCTCTGCCTCTTGTTCCTCATAGCACTTTTCACCATCTGACATTATACTTTTATTTGTTTATCAATTTTTTTCCTTACTAGAGTGTAAGCTACATGAATACAGTTGGTTTATTCAGTACTTGTAGTCCCTGTGTCTGGAATGATGCCAAACACATTCTAAATGCTGAAAAAATAATATTTTAAATAAACATTCAAGGGGCTTCCCTGGTGGTGCCGTGGTTAAGAATCCAGCTGCCAGTGCAGGGGACATGGGTTCAAACCCTGGTCCGGGAAGATCCCACATGCCGTGGAGCAACTAAGCAACTAAGCCCGTGTACATCTGACTTTGATATTGTTTCTAAAAAATCTTTAAATACATTTTTTAAATCTTTAAAAGCATTAAAAGTGCTTACTATGATGTTACTATTAGACACTATCTACATTCACTTCCCCCTCTGCCTTTAAGTTTCTGAGCGTTAGCAGTGAGAGAAGTTACTGCTAGGCACCGTTCAGATTCTATATGGCACCTACAGTACAAACATGGAAGCAGAGGTATCAGTACCACCGCAGAGGCCCCCTCCACTGAAGAACCATTTGTTTGTAGCAAGTAAATTAAACGGCAGTCTTCTCTGAGGTGGTTGCCTGGAAGCCCAGAATTCAAACTAATCTATTGTATTATAGTAAGAAATAAGCAACATCATCCCTTTCAGACTAAACAGAACTGGGTGGAAACTAAGAAAAAGAAAAAGAAAACCTACCTTAGGTCTAACTAGGGTTCAATTAAAAAGTTTTTTACAAATACCTTTATCTGTCCATCATTATTATACTAGGTATTGTGAAGGCCACAAAGAGTAAGATATTGTCTTAATCCTCTTAAACTGGAGGACTTCCCTGGTGGCACAGTGGTTAAGAATCCGCCTGCCAACGCAGGGGGACATGAGTTCGTTCCCTGTTCCAGGAAGATCCCACATGCCATGGAGCAACTAAGCCCATGCACCACAACTACTGAGCCCGTGTGCTGCAACTACTGAAGTCCATGCTCCTAGAGCCCATGCTCCGCAACAAGAGAAGCCACTGCAACGAGAAGCCCATGCACCACGACGAAGGGTAGCCCCCACTCGCCACAACTAGAGAAAGCCCACACGCAGCAACAAAGACCCAACGCAGCCAAAAATAAATAAATAAATTTATCAAAAATAAATAAATAAACATTCAAGAAAAATATTCCTTCAGTTGAATGAATGAATACTTGAGAACATGATGAAAAAAAATATAGATGTGGTACTAAAATATTTCTTCCTCGGATCATAAAACTATATTTAAAAGTCTAGATTTATAAAACTGCTCTTATATTAAAAGTAAAAATGTAGAAATGTCAGGTATTTATTTATCAATAAAAAATATTTTAGTTTCTTTTCCTTTACACTTTTAGTTTTCTTCACTTTTCCCAGGTTCCACAGAAATTTATGTTCTTCTCCAGGGAGACAGATAATCAGAAAAATTTCTAATTATTTAAGAATTCAGGATTTAATATCTATATAGGTTTACTAAATAGTGATTTAAAAATGTATAATGTTATTCTGCAAGGTTTTAATAATTATAGAATTTGATTATCTGTACGTAATTTCAAAGGATAAAGCCTGGTTATACAGAATAATGAGAGTATGAAAATATTTTCAATTCCAAAAATGATCATTAACTTTCTTATACTCATAGGAAAAAACTTAACGAGTTAAGTAATACGTTCTGAATATTCTTTTGAATCTTTATTCAACATTTTTTTCTAGTTATTGTATCTTTTCTATCATAGTAGTTGCACAAGTTGTTACCTCTATTCAGAGGTTGAAAAACCATGACCTGCAGGTCAGCTGCCTATTTTTATAAATAAAGCTCTATTGGAACATAGCTATTCTCATTCATTTAAGTATTGCCAACGAGTGCTTTCATTCTACAACAGCAGAGTTGAGATGTTGCCACTGAGACCACACAGCCAATGAGGCTAAAATATTTACTATCTGACCAATTAAGAAAAAGTTTGCCAACCCCTGGTTTACTTATATTTTGGGGCCCTGTAACCTTATTATATAGAATGAGATCTTTCTGTGAGGAAGGGTTGCTATATTTGTAGATGACTGCATAGTAGATGTTCAAACAATATTTTAAAATATCTGCCATTGGTCATTATTATAGGCACTAAAGTAAAGTCAATAAGAACACAAACTGACTTTTATGCAACAAAACCTACAAAGACAGATTCTAAACTGCAACATACCATAACTACACTGTCTCCTGGTGAGCAGCAGTATTTGTTCAGCCCAAGCCGGGAAATGCGTACTTTTTCAGGTACACTGGAAGGTCATCTAATTCCTATGGCAGTTCTTTTAGGTAAGACACAACAAAATATATGGGGTAAATTTTAGAATTCTAATCAGCAACAGCAGAAATTACAAAGTGATACTGACATAGTAGTCACCTACCTTTTCCTTTATGTGTTGTTTGTATTTGTGAGTAGGGCCTCAGAATGTGTCTTACTTTGTGTAGTAGCAGTCTCTGAAATGATGCTATATTACAGGAAACATTCTTTTGGTATTTTATAGTATATTTCTGTAGATGAAATGAAATTAAAATAATGTTTAGACATGTCATAGACATTCATAATAATTAAAGAACTTGAGGATTTTGATTGGTTTAATATCATTATGTCTTAGGAGAAGTACTTTGAATTACCTTTTATATACTTTTGGACTAGGCCATGAGAAGTAAAAATTATGTAGTTGTGTGTTCTAAGCTAATAATTTGTTATTAACTTATTTGAGGTCTCTCAGATCCATCATTGTAAAAGTTGAGCAAATAATTTTTGTTCTCACACTAGCTCTTCAAATTTTGTTAGCTATTTTATTCTTTCAATATCACTGCGATTCTTAATTTTGATGAATTATTTAAATGTGAATTTTTCAACATAAGAGAATTTTTTATTTTTGATATTATGGGTTAATAGCATGTCAACTTGGTAGCTGTCTGTTCAAACATGTCTTCTACTAAAATAATAGCTGATACTTATAAAGTTCTTACTGTGTGCCAGGGACATATCTAAGCACTTTATATATATATTAACTTATTTAATCCACTGTATAAAACGCATGGTAATGTACCAATTTTATAAATGAAGAAACTGAGGCACAGAAGAGTTCAGTAATTTGTCAAAGGCCACATAGCTAGAGTGGAGCCAAGATTCAAACCCCAGGCAGTGTGACTTTAGAGTCTGTGTTTTTAATGAATGCACTACACTGTCCCTCTTTACTTTGAAATTTAGGAAACAAATGGAACTTTTGAAGTGAAAGGTAACAAAATTTTGACAGCTATGATAGTTAGCAGATAGTTGGCCTACGTGCTATTTATTGGTAGTCAAACACTAGTATTTTGTTGTCGGTTTTATTTTTGTCTGTTGCTGCTCTATGAAGATTTGAGAATAAAAATAATACAACACAATGCAATACACTTTAGTTTTGGCTTTGCCACTTACTATCATAACCTTTGAAAAATTAAGTTATGTCTCTAAACCTCTGCTCCCTCAAATGTAAAATGTGGATAATATTAATACTCCATAAGCTTATTTAAATCAGATAGTGTATGTGAAGTGTTTAGTACATATGAGCACCTAATGTTAGTCGCTGCTAAAAGGATGACATGTGGGTATGATGGCAGTGGTGATGATAGAGGAAAAGGTGATTGCAGATAGTGCTTTCCTCTCCTATGAGAATTTAGGCATAAAGATCTAGGTTTTATATCAGAATTTTCTCTTTACTTCTGAAATGGTTGACTCCTTTTCCCCCAAAATTTTTTAGGACAAACCCAAAGTAATAGTGATTCCATGCCACCTGCTGGAGTAATTGTAAACAAGCCACACCCTGTAACAGTGACTACTTCTATTCCACCATCATCTCGAAAAACAGAAACTGGAGTAAAGAAACCTAACATAGCAGTTGTAGGAATGAAGTCAGAAAAAAGGGATCCTCCTCAGCTTACTGTGCAGGTATTCAGTGTGCATGAACAGAAAAATTTAAGGAAAAAAATATTTGGCTTAACTTTAGCACTTAAAATCTATTATATTGCTTCATGAAAACTGTGCTTTCATGATGGGTCTTTCCTTCTTTAAAACTATGATATTAATGTGATATTGCTATCCTCATTCTGCATGATTTAAGCTACCTTTTCTAAGCTGATAACTCATATCCAGGTGACTTGATGATATTCCAAAGGGAACAATTCAATAGTATGTAATAATTAATTTTAAAAAGGCTTAATGTGTTTGTCTTATATAATTAATACTTTAATCTTTATACAAACATATATAAGAGGACTTGAATGAATGGAGAGAGAACTTATAATGTGAAGCTTAAATATTCAAGATGACAATTCTTCCTAAGTTAATGTATAATTTAAGTGAAATTGTATTAAAAAAATAAAAGCCATGATTTTTTTAAAACTTGAACTTTAGGATCATTTTGACATTTGAAAGAACAAAGGTTTAGAAAAGTTGAAGTGTTTTGATACTGGTCCTATTTCAGAAATAGCCTTGGTTATTTAAAAAGACTGTAACATGTGATAGATAGTTCATTAGTCAGTGGGAAATAAGATTATTTTAAATGAAATAATGTATGTTATAATTAGTTAGCAGTGTGGAAAATAGATTGGTTTTAGACTCTAAACTTTTACTGTGTAGCAAGTGAGTTCCAAATAGGCAATAGGCTAAAGTATAACTACAAGATATAAAAACATAGAAGAATTAGAAGATAATTGCATGTAGTCCTTATCAAAAATGAAGTTAAGTCTGGATATAGAGGATAGTTATGATAGAAAATAGATTTGAATCTATAAAATCTAAAACTTATATATGTAAAAGATTCCTAAATGAAAAGGAAAACAACATACAGTGAGAACATACGAAAGGAATATGATAGAAAGTTTTAATTTTTAAATATAAAAACCTCCATAAATTAATAAGAAAACATAAGAGCAAATCCAGAAATATTCAAAGAACATGTATAAGAGTCTACAGAAGAGGAAGTTATAAGCAGTCAAATTGAGTAATTTAAATCTTGCTAGTTACCAAGGTAATGCAAATTAAAATAACAATAATATACCTCCATTTAAAAACTGTTCTTGCTGAAACACTTCTATTATCTAATTTGGGTGAAGGTTGGGTAAAACATAATTAGTTATGTTTTTGATGATGAAAATAGAGCTCTTCATTGCATTTTGGCAGTAATTACCAAGAATCTTAAATATTTATGCTTTTTGGCTCAAGAAGTTAGCCTAATATCTGGCTATCTAGCATAATGAAATAATTCAAAGTTCAGAGAAAAAAACCCTATGTATATATGAAGTTTTTTGGAGTGATATCTATCTATCTATCTAATAGTGAATATATAAGGAATATCCTAAATGTTTACCAACAGGAAATGATTAAATAAGGCATGTTTTTTCTTGAAATACTATACAGTCATTTAAAATACTATTATGAAGTCTATATGGAAGTATAGTAAGGTGTTTATGACCTAATTACAATGGAAAATCAGGAATGAAACTGTTTTAGAATTTAGCTATGCATAAGTTGATAGTAAAAACATAAAGGGAATAGTGAAAATAATGTTGTCTTAAGATAATAGGATTCTTTATGTTTCCCTTTTATTTTCCAAATTTTGTAAAATATGCTTTCATATTTAAATTTGTTATCCATTGACTTTGCAATAAAAAGTTAAATATGTTATTGATACATAGATTCACAAATATTTGAGTCAAAATGATGAACTGAAAGCTGGATGTTGTATTCTGTTATAGGTATTACCCAATGTAGATATTGACAGCATTTCAAATGGTAGTGCTGATGTTGGTCTATCTCCGTCTAGTCCCAAAGAAGCATCTCCTCCTCCTCCTCTGAAAACCTGGATACAGGTATGTTCAGAAATGTATTCTATATCTTTGAGCAATGTCTGACTATGGATTTTTAACTAATGTTATTCCATGCAAAGTCTTCCATTATAATCTATTTTAATAATTTTGGTTTTAAGGAAAAGATTCAAAACAAATGTGAAATTGCTTTTTTTTTAATTAATCAATTAATTTATTTTTGGTTGCATGGGTCTTTGTTGCTGCGCATGGGCTTTCTCTAGTTCCATCGAGTGGGGGCTACTCTTCATTGTGGTGCGTAGGCTTCTCATTGCAGTGGCTTCTCGTTGCAGAGCGCGGGCTCTAGGCTTCAATAGTTGTGGCACGTGGGCTCAGTAGTTGTGGCACGCAGGCTCTAGAGCGCAGGCTCAGTAGTTGTGGTGCACGGGCTTAGTTGCTCCACAGCATGTGGGATCTTCCCGGACCAAGGATCGAACTGTTGTCCCCTGCACTGGCAGGCAGATTCTTAACCACTGCTCCACCAGGGAAGTCCCTGAAGTTGCTCATGAACTCGAAAAACAAAGTTTGTTTAATATCCTTACATTTATAAATGTTCTGAAAATGATAACCCTTAGTGTAACTTTTTGGTAACTTAAGTTGTAAGACTCATATGTGAAGGAAGAATTTCTGTCTCTTTGAAGAAGAATCTTGATTTAAATGGGAATTAAATTATAGTTCTCCTGAATGTGAATTTTATAGTGACAATTGGAGTTTATGTTTTGGGATGTTACTTTGTCGTCATACTATTGACACGATGCAAAAATATGCATTTCTTTCTAATATTTATTTGCTGCTTGTGATTGAATGACAAAATTATGACTTTACTACACAGCAAAATAGCACTGTAACATTTTCCCAGGTTTCATCTATTGTAAGCAAATTCGTTCATTGAGGATACAGTTTTTTTTTTTTTTTTTTTTTTTGCGGTATGCGGGCCTCTCACTGCTGTGGCCTCTCCCGCCGCGGAGCACAGGCTCCGGACGCGCAGGCCCAGCGGCCATGGCTCACGGGCCCAGCCGCCCCGCGGCACGTGGGATCCTCCCGGACCGGGGCACGAACCCGTGTCCCCTGCATCGGCAGGCGGACTCTCAACCACTGCGCCACCAGGGAAGCCCGAGGATACAGTTTTAAGGAGAGGAAGAACATCAATTTTTCACAATCAGAAATAGTAAAATAGAACTGGCCCTGAATGGCTCTTGTGCCTAATTTTATTTTTCATCAATAATTTTTTCAACCAGAAGTTTATTAAAACATATATGATTACAAATAATTTTTTGGACTGTTCATCATTCTGCTCTCAGGAATTGTCTATTATGGTTTTTGGTGACTAGATTATATATAGTGAGGCCTAGAGGCTAAATTTGTAAAATAATTATTTTGTTTGTCTTTCTAAATTATTTGATTCTGTATCTGTCTTTTTGTGAGTTTGTATATGTGTAAACTTATATATCTATACATACAAACACATTTCTTTATCTTAATTCTAGGAGAGAAATCACAATTATATCAACTTGATCAATTGACTTAAGTTGCATTGTTGGTAGAGTCCTTGATAGAAAAACTGATACCTAGTTTTTTATAGCTATTGAAATGATGACTTGGAGACTAGCTTGGATTTCATTTACTAGTTAAATCAAGTCTGAGCAGGATATCAAAATAAAAAATAAGGGCATGTAATTATAAGCTTATGCTATGGTATTATGATAAATTAGGTATAAATTTAAAAGACATTAAACACAACCAAAACTTTCTGAAAATGCTTTCTTAGACTCCAGAATTTACAAAGTCAGATGAAGAAGAGGTGAAGTTTCCAGGAACTAACTTCGATGAAGTAATCGATATCATAAAGGTAACAAAGCTTATTAGCAATCATGTGAATTTATTTTTCTACTAGCATTTTTTACATGATTTGATTATCTTTTTTTTAAAGACTTTATTATTTTTACAGCAGTTTAGGTTCACAGCAAAATTGAGAGGAAGGTACAGAAATTTTCTGTATGTTCCCTATCCCCACACATGCATGGTCTCCCGCATTATCAACATACCCCAACAATTTTGACTTGTTAAAACTGACACATCAAAATCACTCAAAGTCCAGGGATGACCTCAGGGTTCCCTCTGTATGTTGTACATTCTATGGATTTGGAAAAATGTGTTCATCATTATGCTATTATACAGAGTATTTTCTCTGCCCTAAAATCCTCTCTGTTCTGACTATTCATCTGTCCCCCCTACCCACCCCAGTCCCTGGCAACCACTGATCCTCTTACTGTCTTCATAGTTTTGTCTTTTCCAGAATGCAGTCTAGTTGGAGTCATACAGTATGCAGCTTTCTCAGATTGGCTTCTTTCACTTAGTAAAATGCACTTAAGTTTCTTCCATATCTTTTCATGGCTTGATAGCTCATTTCTTTTTAGCACTAAATAATATTCCATTGTCTGGATGGACCACAGTTTATTTATCCATTCACCTACTAAACGACATTTTGGTTGTTTACAAGTTTTGGTAATTATGAATAAAGCTGCTATAAAAATCTGAGGGAATTCCCTGGTGGTCCAGTGGTTAGGGTACTGTGCTTTCACTGTCAGGAGCCCGGGTTCAGTCCCTGGTCGGAGAAGTAAGATCCCACAAGCCACGCTGTGCAGCCAAAAAAAACCAAACAAATGAAAACAAAACAAAACCAAACATCTGTTTTTTTCTGTGGACATAAGTTTTTAACTCTTTTGAGTAAATATCAAGGAGCACAATTGCTGACTTATATGGTAAAAGTATCTTTAGATTTGTAAGAAACCGCTGAACTGTCTTCCAAAGTTGCTGTACCATTTTGCATTCTCACCAGCAATGAATGATAGTTTCTGCTGTTTCATATCCTTGCCAGCATTTGGTGTTGTCAGCATTCCAGAGTTTGGCCATTCTAATAGGTGTGTAATGGTATCTTATTGTTGTTTTAATCTACATTTCTCTACCTCAACATGATAAAGGCCATATACAACAAGCCCACAGCAAGCATCATTCTCAACAGTGAAAAACTGAAAGCATTTCCTCTAAGATCAGGAACAAGACAAAGATATCCACTCTCTCCAGTTTTATTCAGCATAGTTTTGGAAGTCCTAGCCATGGCAGTCAGAGAAGAAAAAGAAGTAAAAGGATCCAAGTTGGAAAAGAAGAAGTAAAACTGTTACTGTTTGCAGATGACATGATACTATCTGTAAAAATCTTAAAGATGCTACCAGAAAACTATTAGAGGGACTTCCCTGGTGACACAGTGGTTGAGAATCTGCTTGCCAATGCAGGGGACACAGATTCGAGCCCTGGTTCGGGAAGATCCCACATGCCACGGAGCAACGAAGCCCATGCGCCACAACTACTGAGCCTGCACTCTAGAGCCCGTGAGCCACAACTACTGAGCCCACATGACACAACTACTGAAGCCCACGTGCCTAGAGCCTGTGCTCTGCAACAAGAGAAGCCACCGCAATGAGAAGCCCACGCACTGCAACAAAGAGTAGCCCCCACTTGCCGCAACTAGAGAAAGCCTGCATGCAGCAACGAAGACCCAATGCAGCCAAAAATAAATAATAAATAAATAAATAAAGTAATTAATTAAAAAAAAGAAAACTACTAGAGCTCATCAATGAATTTGGTAAAGTTGCAGGGTACAAAATTAATACACCGAAATCTCTTGGATTCCTATACACTAACAATGAAAGATCAGAAAGAGAAATTAAGGAAACAATCCCATTTACCAGTGCATCAGAAAGAATGAAATACCTAAGAATAAACCTACTTAGGAGGCAAAAGACCTGTACTCAGAAAGCTATAAGATGCTGATGAAAGAAATCAAAAACGAGACAAACAGATGGAGAGATATACCATGTTCTTGAATTGGAAGAATCAATATTGTTAAAATGACTATCCTACCCAAAGTAATCTACAGATTCAGTGCAATCCCTATCAAATTACCAATAGCATTTTTCACAGAATTAGAACAAAAAATTTCACAATTTGTATGGAAACACAAAAGACCCCGAATAGGCAAAGCAACCTTGAGAAAGAAAAACGGAGCTGGAGTAATCAGGCTCCCTGACTTCATACTATACTATAAAGCTATAGTAATCAAAACAGTATTGTACTGGCACAAAAACAGAAATATAGCTCAATGGAACAGGATAGAAAGTCCAGAGATAAACCCACACACCTATGGTTACCTAATCTATGACAAAGGAGTCAAGAACATACAGTGGAGAAAAGACAGTCTCTTCAATAAGTGGTGCTGCAAAAACTGGACAGCTACATGTAAAAGAATGAAATTAGAAGATTCCCTAACACCATACACAAAAATAAACTCAAAATGGGTCAAAGACCTAAATGTAAGACCAGGGACTATAAAAATCTTAGAGAAAAACACAGAATGCTCTCTGACATAAATTGCAGCAAGATCTTTTTTGATCCCCCTCCTAGAGTAATGAAAATAAAAACAAAAATAAGGAAATGGGACCTAATGAAACTTAAAAGCTTTTGCACAGCAAAGGAAACCATAAACAAAACGAAAAGACAACCCACAGAGTGGGAGAAAGTATTTGCAAATGAAGTGACTGGCAAGGGAGTAATCTCCAAAATGTACAAATAACTCACATAGCTCAATATCAAAAAAACAAACAGCTCAATCAAAAAATGGGTGGAAGATCTAAATAGATATTTCTCCAAAGAAGACATACAGATGGCCAACAGGCACATGAAAAGACGCTCAATGTCACTAATTATTAGAGAAATGCAAATCAAAACTACAATGAGGTATCACCTCACACTGGTCAGAATGGCCATCATCAAAAAATCTACAAACAATAAATGCTGGAGAGGTTGTGGAGAAAAGGGAACCCTCCTACAGTGTTGGTGGGAATGTAAATTGGTACAGCTACTATGAAGAACATTATGGAGTTTCCTTAAAAAACTGAAAATAGAGCTAACATATGATCCAGTAATCTCACTCCTGGGCATATATCTGGAGAAAACCACAATTCAAAAAGATACATGTACCCCGTGTTCATTGCAGCACTATTTACAACAGCCAGGACACGGAAGTAACCTAAATGTCCATCAATGGAGGAATGGATAAAGAAGATGTAGTACATATATACAATGGAATATTACTCAGCCATAAAAAAGAACAAAATAATGCCATTTGCAGCAACACGGGTGGACCTAGAGATTCTCATACTGAGTGAAATCAGACAAAGACAAATATCGTATGATATTGCTTATATGTGGAATCTAAAAAAATGATACAAATGAAACTATTTACAAAACAGAAATAGAGTCACAGATGTAGAAAACAAACTTACGGTTACCAAGGGGGGAAAGAGCAGGGAGGGATAAATGGGGAGATTGGGATTAACATATACACACTACTATATATAAAATACATAAGTAATAAGAACCAACTGTATAGCACAAGGAACTCTACTCAATACTCTGTAATGACCTGTATGGAAATAGAATCTAAAAAAGAGTGGATATATGTATAAGTATAACTGATTCACTTTGCTGTACAGTAGAAACTAGCACAACATTGTAAATCAACTATACTCGAATAAAAATTAATCAAAAAATTCACATTTTGCTGATATATGATGTGGAGCATCTTTTCAAATGCTTGTTTGCCATTGGTACATCACCTTTGGTGAGGTGTCCATTAAGGTCTTTGGCCCATTTTGAAAATTGGGTTGTTTTCTTATTATTGAGTTTTAAGACGGTTTTTTGGTATATTTTGGATAACAGTTTTTATCAGAATGTGTCTTTTGCAAATATTTTCTCCCAGTCTGTAGCTTATCTTCTAATTCTCTTGACATTCGTTTTCACAGAGCAAAAGTTTTTAATTTGAATGAAGTCCAGCTTATCAATTAGTTCTTTCATGGGTTGTCCCTTTGGTCTTAAATTTAAAAAGTCATTGCCATACCCACAGTCATCTATGTTTTCTCCTATGTTATCTCTAGGAGTTTTATAGTTTAGCATTTTACATTTAGGTCTGTAATCCATTTTTTTTTTTTTTTTTTTTGTGGTACGTGGACCTCTCACTGTTGTGGCCTCTCCCATTGCGGAGCACAGGCTCTGGATGCGCAGGCTCAGTGGCCATGGCTCACGGGCCCAGCCGCTCTGCGGCATGTGGGATCTTCCTGGACCCGGGCACGAACCCGTGTCCCCTGCATCGACAGGTGGACTCTCAACCACTGTGCCACCAGGGAAGCCCTGTAATCCATTTTGAGTTAATTTTTGTGAAGGGTGTAATCTCTGTGTCAATTTTTTTTTTTTTTTTGCCTGTGAATGTCCATTTGTTCCAGCACCATTTGTTGAAAAGATTATCTTTGCTCCATTGTATTGCCTTTGCTCCTTTGCCAAAGATCAGTTGACTATATTTATGTGGATCTATTTCTGGGTTCTTTATTGTGTTCCATTGATTTATTTGTCTGTTCTTTCACCAGTACCACACTGTCTTGATTATTGTAAGTCTTCAAGTTGGATACTGTCAGTCCTCCAACTTTGTACTTCTCCTTCAATATCATATTAGCTATTCTGGGTCTTTTGCCTCTTCATATAACTTTTTGAGTAAGTTTGTTGATATCTCCACAATAACTTGTTGAGATTTTTATTGGAATTACATTGACTCTATAGATCAATTTGGGAAGAACTGACATCTTAACGTTATTGAGTCTTCCTCTCCATGAACGTGGAATATCTCTCCACTTATCTAGTTCTTGATTTCATTCATTAGAATTACGTAGTTGCCCTCATATAGATCTTGTACTTGTTTTGTTAGATTTATACCTAAGTATTTCATTTGGGGGGGTGTGCTAATGTAAATGGTATTGTGTTTTTAATTTCAAATGCTGCTTGTTCATTGTTGGCATATAGGAAAGTGATGGACTTTTGTATGTTAACCTTGTATCCTACAAATTTGCCATAATTGCTAATTAATTCCAGGAGTCTTTTTGTTGACTTTTTCAGCTTTTCTACATAGATGATCATGTCATGTGCAAAGATAGTTTTATTTCTTCCTTCTCAATCTGTATACCTTTAATTTTCTTTTCTTGTCTAATTATATTAGCAAGGACTTCTAGTACAATGTTGAAAAGGAGTGGTGAGAGGGAACATCCTTGCCTTGTTTCTGATGGTTGAATATCTTTTGACCATCAGTATTATGTAATAGAGCTTTGAGAAACTTCCTTTTACTTTGCAGTTAAATATATTTTTGTTTTAAAATTGTAAGGTTGTTATTCTATAATACAGTATTATCTTCTATATCACCTAGCTACCTCCATGAAACTTAATGATTGTTAGCTGTTTCCCACCTGCATCTCCTCTCTCCTGCTTCCTACTTCCTTCTTTTCGTTTCCTTTGGTTTCCCTCTCTCCAGTCTGTCCTTTCTTCATTCTATTACATTTGTCTGTTTTCATTTCTGGATTATTGGCAAGTTCGCCAGTTAGTTCATATTGAGGAAAAAAGTTGTGAGGGGTCTAAAATCCAAGGGAAGAGCCCATATAGCAGGAAGAGATATAGAAATGATAGAAATGGTTAAATAGAAGGAGGGGAAAAGTAGCTGGAAGTAAAATATAAAGGATGGGAGAAAAGATCATAGAACATAGAGACTACTTGAATAATGATGTGTCAATGTACTTTAAAGAAGACATTTGTTCATATTTCTTAGACTTTCAGAACCAAGACTAGTTTTGTCAATCATAAAATAAAATCCTATTTTAGGGCTTCCCTGGTGGCGCAGTGGTTGAGAGTCCGCCTGCCGATGCAGGGGACACGGGTTTGTGCCTCGGTCTGGGAAGATCCCACATGCCGCGGGGCGGCTGGGCCCGTGAGCCATGGCTGCTGAGCCTACGCGTCTGGAGCCTGTGCTCCGCAACGGGAGAGGCCATAACAGTGAGGGGCCCGCGTACCGCAAAAAAAAAAAATCCTATTTTAAACATTAAGAGATATGCACTACATTAATGTTACTTGCTCACCAGTGTGTCTTCTCATGTGAGCTCGACATGAATGTTTTGAAGGTAAGAATATAGCAAAGACATTAGACAACTGTTCAATATATAAGTGAAAGGAACATTGTAGAAATAGCAAAGAATTTGGACTTCAAAGACAAGTGTTTCTATCCTTGCTCTGCCACTTAATAGCTGTGGACTTCATTTTTCAATGGGACAATATTATTGAGTTATATTTTTTAAAGAGCCCTAACTTTTTTTGAGATACATATTGCATTATTTACAGGTAAAATGATATGGTATCTGTGGTTTACTTCAAAATGGTGTGCAAAGGGGAAAGTGGATGGGGGAAGTATAGATGACACAGAGTTCATTATGAGTTGATAATTGTTAAAGCTGGGGAACAGGTAAGTGGGATTCTTATTATTTATATATAACAGATATAGTACATGAGCACTATTTTGTTCACTTTTAAACATGTATATTTTTCATAATAAAAAGTTTTAAAATTCCAGAAGTAACTCTTTTGATCATGATGTGATGGTACAAATAATGTGTAAGATGACCTAACTGCATATTTAAATGTAAATTATATGTTCTGTAAGAGTAAGCAGTAATATTTGGAAGTGTTAGTTTTACTATGATAATAAATTTATAGAGGGAAATGTTAATAATGTTTTATGTAGGAATAACCAAGTTTTCTAGTTTGTTTTATGATTGTTTAAAATGAATATATATATTTTAAAATATTTATTTATTTATTTGGCTGCACCAGGTCTTAGTTGTGGTACGTGGGACCTTCATTGTGATGTGCGGTATCTTTTAGTTGTGGCATGCAGGATTTTTAGTTGCGGCATGTGGGATCTAGTTCCCTGACCAGGGTTGAAACCCAGGCCCCCTGCACTGGGAGCGTGGAGTCTTAGCTGCTGGACCACCAGGGAAGTCCCTGAATATTGGGCTTTAAAAACACAATATAATTGTGTAATTAAGTAATTTCTTACTTCTTCATAATTTCTTCAGTGTGATTTATATGACAAGTGTGTATACTATAAATAATGTGATACCACCAATTAGAAAATGCTATTGATTAATTTAGAAGTGTTGGTTAATTCACCTACCTAAGTTGTCTCTACTTGGCACTCAGTAAGTGTTGAACAGATACATGAATATAATAGTTTTGTTTTTATTATTACCAGGAAGGGGAAAAATGTGATGAAATTCTGGAATACTCTGAACCAATTCTGGAGTTTAACAGAAGTGTTAAAGTTGTTTCTACAAAATATAATGGCCCTCCGTTTCCGCCAGTTGCTTCTACTTTTCAGCCCACTACTGATGTTCTGGATAAAGTAATTCAGAGAAAAGAAACATTGGAAAATAGCTTAATTCAGTGGTGAGTTTACAGTGGTGTTGGGATGAACAGAATTATAGTAGCAAGTATAAATAGAATGTATGAAATTTTGGTTGAAAATCTTCCTTGTCTCCTTTTGTTTATTAAATTTTTCCTTTGCTGTAGTCACTGGACACTATCTGACATGAGGCTGAGGGTTTAACTGTTGCAAGTATTGTTTCTGTCCTTGAATATTTGTACTGAGGCTGTCTATTATGACAAAAGAGGCTATTGATGAGTAACAAAGCATTAAAAATGTACAAGTTCTTTAATCCAGTGGCTTATTAACAGAAATTTATCCTAAGGAAATAATCAGTTCTGCTACTAGGCCATAGAATACTTAGCACTTATAGTGCTTACTACAAACAAGGCACTGTTTTGTTTGTTACTTATATAAACTCATAAACTCTACTTTTATACCTATTTTTACCTGTGGGAAACCTTAAAGAAGTTATGGAATAAACTAAACAACTGAATATTCATACAGTTATCAAGGTTGGGTTTAGAAAAATATTTAATGATGTAGAAAGATATTAATAACACTGGTGCATAAATGAAGCAGAATACTAATGATGCAACCACAGTTTAGAAGAGCTCACTCAAAAATAAATGTGCGTGGGAAAAATATTGAAAAATAATACCAAATTGTTAACTAACTTTGTTTATTCTTGAATCTGGGATTGTGAGTGAGCCTTATCTTTTTTTTTTTTTTTTTTTTTTTAGTTTCTGCTTTATAACAAAGTGAATCAGTCATACATATACATCTGTTCCCACATCCCCTCCCTCATGCATCTCCCTCCCTCCCACCCTCCCCATCCCACCCCTCCAGGCGGTCACAAAGCACCGAGCTGATCTCCCTGTGCTCTGCGGCTGCTTCCCACTATCTATCTACCTTACGTTTGGTAGTGTATATATGTCCATGCCTCTCTTTCCCTTTGTCACAGCTTACCCTTCCCCTTCCCCATATCCTCAAGTCCATTCTCAAGTAGGTCTGTGTCTTTATTCCCGTTTTACCCCTAGGTTCTTCATGACATTTTTTTTTTTTTTAATTCCATATATATGTGTTAGCATACGGTATTTGTCTTTCTCTTTCTGACTTACTTCACTCTGTATGACAGACTCTAGGTCTATCCACCTCATTACAAATAGCTCAGTTTCGTTTCTTTTTATGGCTGAGTAATATTCCATTGTATATATGTGCCACATCTTCTTTATCCATTCATCCGATGATGGACACTTAGGTTGTTTCCAGCTCCGGGCTATTGTGAATAGAGCTGCAATGAACATTTTGGTACATGTCTCTTTTTGAATTATGGTTTTCTCAGGGTATATGCCTAGTAGTGGGATTGCTGGGTCATATGGTAGTTCTATTTTTAGTTTTTTAAGGAACCTCCACACTGTTCTCCATAGTGGCTGTACCAATTCACATTCCCACCAGCAGTGCAAGAGTGTTCCCTTTTCTCCACACCCTCTCCAGCATTTATTGTTTCTAGATTTCTTGATGATGGCCATTCTGACTGGTGTGAGATGATATCTCATTGTAGTTTTGATTTGCATTTCTCTAATGATTAATGATGTTGAGCATTCTTTCATGTGTTTGTTGGCAGTCTGTATATCTTCTTTGGAGAAATGCCTATTTAAGTCTTCTGCCCATTTTTGGATTGGGTTGTTTGTTTTTTTGCTATTGAGCTGCATGAGCTGTTTATAAATTTTGGAGATTAATCCTTTGTCAGTTGCTTCATTTGCAAATATTTTCTCCCATTCTGAGGGTTGTCTTTTGGTCTTGTTTATGGTTTCCTTTGCTGTGCAAAAGCTTTGAAGCTTCATTAGGTCCCATTTGTTTATCTTTGTTTTTATTTCCATTTCTCTAGGAGGTGGGTCCAAAAGGATCTTGCTGTGATTTATGTCATAGAGTGTTCTACCTATGTTTTCCTCTAAGAGTTTGATAGTTTCTGGCCTTACATTTAGGTCTTTAATCCATTTTGAGCTTATTTTTGTGTATGGTGTTAGGGAATGATCTAATCTCATACTTTTACATGTCCCTGTCCAGTTTTCCCAGCACCACTTATTGAAGAGGCTGTCCTTTCTCCACTGTACATTCCTGCCTCCTTTATCAAAGATAAGTTGGCCATATGTGCGTGGGTTTATCTCTGGGCTTTCTATCCTGATCCACTGATCTATCTTTCTGTTTTTATGCCAGTACCACACTGTCTTAATTACTGTAGCTTTGTAGTATAGTCTGAAGTCAGGCAGCCTGATTCCTCCAGCTCCGTTTTTCGTTCTCAAGATTGCTTTGGCTATTCGGGGTCTTTTGTTTTTCCAAACAAATTTTGAAATTTTTTGTTCTACTTCTGTGAAAAATGCCAGTGGTAGTTTGATAGGGATTGCATTGAATCTGTAGATTGCTTTGGGTAGTAGAGTCATTTTCACAATATTGATTCTTCCAATCCAGGAGCATGGTATATCTCTCCATCTATTTATATCATCTTTAATTTCTTTCATCAGTGTCTTATAGTTTTCTGCATACAGGTCTTTTGTCTCCTTAGGTAGGTTTATTCCTAGATATTTTATTCTTTTTGTTGCAATGGTAAATGGGAGTGTTTTCTTGATTTCATTTTCAGATTTTTCATCATTAGTGTACAGGAATGCCAGAGATTTCTGTGCATTAATTTTGTATCCTGCTACTTTACCAAATTCATTGATTAGCTCTAGTAGTTTTTCGGTAGCATCTTTAGGATTCTCTATGTATAGTATCATGTCATCTGCAAACAGTGACAGCTTTACTTCTTCTTTTCCAATTTGGATTCCTTTTATTTCCTTTTCTTCTCTGATTGCTGTGGCTAAAACTTCCAAAACTATGTTGAATAAGAGTGGTGAGAGTGGGCAGCCTTGTCTTGTTCCTGATCTTAGTGGAAATGGTTTCAGTTTTTCACCATTGAGGACAATGTTGGCTGTGGGTTTGTCATATATGGCCTTTATTATGTTGAGGAAAGTTCCCTCTATGCCTACTTTCTGAAGGGTTTTTATCATAAATGGGTGTTGAATTTTGTCGAAAGCTTTCTCTGCATCTATTGAGATGATCATATGGTTTTTCTCCTTCAACTTGTTAATATGGTGTATCACATTGATTGATTTGCGTATATTGAAGAATCCTTGCATTCCTGGAATAAACCCCACTTGATCATGGTGTATGATCCTTTTAATGTGCTGTTGGATTCTGTTTGCTAGTATTTTGTTGAGGATTTTTGCATCTATGTTCATCAGTGATATTGGCCTGTAGTTTTCTTTCTTTGTGACATCCTTGCCTGGTTTTGGTATCAAGGTGATGGTGGCCTCGTAGAATGAGTTTGGGAGTGTTCCTTCCTCTGATATTGTTTGGAAGAGTTTGAGAAGGATGGGTGTTAGCTCTTCTCTAAATGTTTGATAGAATTCGCCTGTGAAGCCATCTGGTCCTGGGCTTTTGTTTGATGGAAGATTTTTAATCACAGTTTCAATTTCAGTGCTTGTGATTGGTCTATTCATATTTTCTATTTCTTCCTGAGTCAGTCTTGGTAGGTTGTGCATTTCTAAGAATTTGTCCATTTCTTCCAGGTTGTCCATTTTATTGGCATAGAGTTGCTTATAGTAATCTCTCATGATCTTTTGTATTTCTGCAGTGTCAGTTGTTACTTCTGCTTTTTCATTTCTAATTCTACTGATTTGAGTCTTCTCCCTTCTTTTCTTGATGAGTCTGGCTAATGGTTTGTCAATTTTGTTTATCTTCTCAAAGAACCAGCTTTTAGTTTGGTTGATCTTTGCTATTGTTTCCTTCATTTCTTTTTCATTTATTTCTGATCTGATCTTTATGATTTCTTTCCTTCTGCTAACTTTGGGGGTTTTTTGTTCTTCTTTCTCTAATTGCTTTAGGTGCAGGGTCAGGTTGTTTACTTGAAATGTTTCCTGTTTCTTAAGGTGGGATTGTATTGCTATAAACTTCCCCCTTAGAACTGCTTTTGCTGCGTCCCATAGGTTTTGGGTCGTCGTGTCTCCATTGTCATTTGTTTCTAAGTATTTCTTAATTTCCTCTTTGATTTCTTCAGTGATCACTTCATTATTGAGTAGTGTATTGTTTAGCCTCCATGTGTTTGTATTTTTTACAGATCTTTTCCTGTAATTGATGTCTAGTCTCATAGCATTGTGGTCGGAAAAGATACTTGATACAATTTCAATTTTCTTAAATTTACCAAGGCTTGATTTGTGACCCAAGATATGATCTATCCTGGAGAATGTTCCATGAGCACTTGAGAAAAATGTGTATTCTGTTGTTTTTGGGTGGAATGTCCTATAAATATCAATTAAGTCCATCTTGTTTAATGTATCATTTAAAGCTTGTGTTTCCTTATTTATTTTCATTTTGGATGATCTGTCCATTGGTGAAAGTGGGGTGTTAAAGTCCCCTACTATGATTGTGTTACTGTCGATTTCCCCTTTTATGGCTGTTAGTATTTGCCTTATGTATTGAGGTGCTCCTATGTTGAGTGCATAAATATTTACAATTGTTATATCTTCTTCTTGGATCGATCCCTTTATCGTTATGTAGTGTCCTTCTTTGTCTCTTCTAATAGTCTTTATTTTAAAGTCTATTTTGTCTGATATAAGAATTGCTACTCCAGCTTTCTTTTGATTTCCATTTGCATGGAATATCTTTTTCCATCCCCTTACTTTCAATCTGTATGTGTCTCTAGGTCTGAAGTGGGTCTCTTGTAGACAGCATATATATGGGTCTTGTTTTTGTATCCATTCAGCCACTCTGTGTCTTTTGGTGGGAGCATTTAGTCCATTTACATTTAAGGTAATTATTGATATGTATGTTCCTATTCCCATTTCCTTAATGGCTTTGGGTTCGTTATTGTAGGTATAGTCCTTCTGTTGTGTTTCTTGCCTAGAGAAGTTCCTTTAGCATTTGTTGTAAAGCTGGTTTGGTGGTGCTGAACTCTCTCAGCTTTTGCTTGTCTGTAAACGTTTTAATTTCTCCATCAAATCTGAATGAGATCCTTGCTGGGTAGAGTAATCTTGGTTGCAGGTTTCTCTCCTTCATCACTTTAATTATGTCCTGCCACTCCCTTCTGGCTTGTAGAGTTTCTGCTGAGAGATCAGCTGTTAACCTGATGGGGATTCCCTTGTGTGTTATTTGTTGTTTTTCCCTTGCTGCTTTTAATATGATTTCTTTGTGTTTAATTTTTGACAGTTTGATTAATATGTGTCTTGGCGTATTTCTTCTTGGATTTATTCTGTATGGGACTCTCTGTGCCTCCTGGACTTGATTAACTATTTCCTTTCCCATATTAGGGAAGTTTTCAACTATAATCTCTTCAAATATTTTCTCAGTCCCTTTCTTTTTCTCTTCTTCTTCTGGAACCCCTATAATTCGAATGTTGGTGTGTTTAATGTTGTCCCAGAGGTCTCTGAGACTGTCCTCTGTTCTTTTCATTCTTTTTTCTTTATTTTTCTCTGCATCAGTTATTTCCACTATTTTATCTTCCACCTCACTTATCCGTTCTTCTGCCTCAGTTATTCTGCTATTGATCCCATCTAGAGTATTTTTCATTTCATTTATTGTGTTTTTAATCGATGCTTGATTCATCTTTAGTTCTTCTAGGTCCTTGTTAACTGTTTCTTGCATATTGTCTATTCTATTTCCAAGATTTTGGATCTGGGAAATAGAATCTTGGATCAGCTTTACTATCATTATTCTGAATTCTTTTTCAGGTAGACTGCCTATTACCTCTTCATTTGTTAGGTCTGGTAGGTTTTTATCTTGCTCCTTCACCTGCTGTGTGTTTTTCTGCTTTCTCATTTTGCTTATGTTACTGTGTTTGGGGTCTCCTTTTTGCAGGCTGCAGATTCGTAGTTCCCGTTGTTTTTGGTGTCTGTCCCCCGTGGCTAAGGTTGTTTCAGTAGGTTGTGTAGGCTTCCTGGTGGGGGGGACTAATGCCTGTGTTCTGGTGGTTGAAGCTCGATCTTGTCTTTCTGGTGGACAGGTCCACGTCTGGTGGTGTGTTTTGGGGTGCCTGTGGCCTTATTATGTTTTTAGGTATCCTCTCTGCTAATGGGTGGGGTTGTGTTCCTGCCTTGCTAGTTGCTTGGCATAGGGTGACCAGCACTGTAGCTTGCTGGTCGTTGACTGAAGCTGGGTGCTGGTGTTGAGATGGAGATCCCTGGGAGATTTTCGCTGCTTGATATTATGTGGAGCTGGGAGGTCTCTTGTGGACCCGTGTCCTGAAGTTGGCTCTCCCACTTCAGAGGCACAGCACTAACTCCTGGCTGCAGCACCAAGAGCCTTTCATCCACCCGGCTCAGAATAACAGTGAGAAAAAGTAGAAAGAAATAATTAGTAGAAGAAAGAAAGAGAGATTGAAAGAAAGGAAGAAGGGAAGTAAGGAAGGAAGGAAGGAAGAAAGAAAGAAAGGAGGGAGGGAGGAAGGATGGAAAGAAAGGAAAGAAAGGAGGGAGGGAGGGAGGAATGAAAGCAAAAGGAAGAGTGAATGGAAGAAGAGAGGGAGGGAGGAAGGAAAGAAAGAAAGAAAGACAGGAGGGAGGGAGGGAGGGAGGAAGGAAAGAAAAAGAAAGTGGAAAGAAGAAGGGTGGGAGGGAGAGAGGGATGGAGGAAAGAAAAAGAAAGAAGGAAAGGAGGAGCGGAGGGAGGGAGGGAGGAAGGGAAGGGAGGAAAAAAAGAAAGAGCAGGTAAAGTAAAATAGAATAAAGTATGAAATATAGTAGCGTTATTAAAATTAAAAAGTAATTATTGAAAAAAAACACGGACCGAAAGAACCCTGGGACATATGGTGGAAGCAAAGCTATACAGAGAGAATCTTACACAGAAGATTACACATACACATTCACAAAAAGAGAGCAGGGGGAAAAATCAAAAATCTTGCTCTCCAAGTCCACCTCCTCGATTTGGGATAATTCGTTGTAAAAAGAGGAAAAGGGCGAAAAGTCTGAAATCTTGCTAAGTCCACCTCCTTAATTTGAGATAATTCGTTGTAAAAAGAGGAAAAAAAAGGGGGGAAAGTCTTAAATCTTGTCCTCAAGGTCCACTTCCTCAATTTGGGATGATTCGCTGTCCATTCATGCACTCCACAGACGCAGGGCACATCAAATGGACCGTGGAGCTTTAATCCGCTGCCTCGGAGGCTGCACAGAGAGATTTCCCTGTCTCTGCTCTCACAGCTCCCGGGTCTCAGCCTTGGACCTGGCCCCGCCTCTGCGCGTAGGTCGCCGGAGGGCGTCCGTTCTTCGCTCAGACAGGACGGGTTTAAAGGAGCCGCTGATTCGGGGGCTCTGGCTCACTCAGGCAGAGAGGAGGGAGGGGAATGCCCTCTCCTCGCGCAGCAGGCAACAAAAGGGAAAAAAGTCTCTTGCCTCTCCGGTAGCTCCAGACCCTTTCCCCGGACTCCCTCCGGGCTAGCACTAACCCCTTCAGGGTCTCTTCCTGCCGCCAGCCCCAGACCTCTCCCTGCGCTCCGACTGAAAGCCGATACCCGAGCCTCAGCTCCCAGCCCCGCCCGCCCTGGCGGCCGAGCAGACAAGTCTCTCGGGCTGGTGTGTGCCTGAGGGCACCGATCCTCTGTGCCAAAATCTCTCTGCTTTGCCCTCCACACCCCTGTTGCTGTGCTCTCCTCCGCTACTCCGAAGCTTTCCCCCTCCGCCACCTGCAGTCTCCGCCCTCGAAGGGGCTTGTAGTGTGTAGAAACCTTCCCTCCTTCACGGCTCCCTCCCACTGGTGCAGGTCCCGTCCATATCCTATTGTCTCTGTTTATTCTTTTTTTCTTTTGACCTACCCAGGTATGTGGGGAGTTTCTTGCCTTTTGGGGGGTCTGAGGTCTTCTGTCAGCGTTCAGTAGGTGTTCTGTTGGAGTTGTTCCACGTGTAGATGAATTTCTGATGTATCTGTGGGGAGGAAGGTGATCTCCGCGTCTTACTCTTCCGCCATCTTCCTCCGGCTCCTTTTTTTTTTTAACTTTTATGTGTTCTCTGATTTTTACAATGAACATCTATTACTTGTATAATAATAATGAAGATGCCTGTTAGCTTCTCTAAAGAAATGTACAAAATCAGTCCTTATTGTGTTTCCCTTCCTTTTCCTACTTCCCTTCCTAAAAATGACCTTGAAAGTAAATTTTCTTTCCCTTTTTAGAGGAAAACTACCTGTGTTGCAGTCTATATATTTATTTCCTTGAAGAGAGGGCAGCTGGACTTCTTTTCTAGCTTTGACCTATATGTGCTTTCAGAGTAGGGAACCCAACATTTTAGGTGCATGATATGCCAGGTAATCATTGACCTAAACCTTAATTTGAATTTATGAGGGCTGTTAAAGTTTTCATTAGACTGATCAGAAAGATTTTAATTTGATAAACTGCCTCCCATGCAGAGATTCGGTTTGTTTTTCTAGGAGATATATTTGAATTTTTTCTTCTTTCCAGATTCAACTTTCAGAATGACTGCTTTCACATTTAAATGTTTGTGTCCATGGGTACCAGTTATTTTTAAGGGTGTTATTTCTAACCATCTATCCTTAACTTTTTTCCCCGAGGGTGGAACAAGAAATCATGTCAAGAATGATCTCTGGGCTTCTTCCAGTCCAACAGCAGGCCACAGCTGACATCAGTGTCTCAGACAGTGAGGCCAGTGAGCCATTGACTTCTGACATTGGTAAGTGAAATGGAATCTTTTAGCTTTTTTTGTTATTATAAGACAAAACCTTCAGGTTGTTATGGATTTATATATTCTAGAGGCCACATAGTCCTTGGTTGACAAAAGATAAAAGTCCTCTTCTTTTCTTTTTCTTTTTTTTTTTTTTTTTACCTGAGTGGTTTTTGTTTGTTTCAAGGTTAAAGTCATGTAACAAGTCACCATTTTAACATCTTTAAGTGTACTGTTTTTTTTTGTTTTTATTAGTTTCTGCTTTATAACAAAGTGAATCAGTCATACAAAAGTCCTCTTCTTTTCAATGTCACTTCCCAGTTTTCTGTAGTGGAATTTATTTCTCCCTCACTCCCTTATTACATACTGCAGCATTCAGACTATGCTATCAGTGTCCATCCCTCCTACCCCCAATCTCTCCATTATTTCCCATAGCACTTTGTGTGTGTTTGTTTGTGTGTCTGTGTATCTTTTTTTTTTTTTTTTTTTGGCGGTACGCGGGCCTCTCATTGTTGTGGCCTCTCCCGTTGCAGAGCACAGGCTCCGGATGCGCAGGCTCAGCGGCCATGGCTCATGGGCCCAGCCGCTCCGCGACATGTGGGATCTTCCTGGACCAGGGCACGAACCTGTGTTCCCTGCATCGGCAGGCGGACTCTCAACCACTGTGCCACCAGGGAAGCCCCTGTGTATCTTTGTTATAGTAACCATCAAACTGTATTATGATTGGCTTGCATATCTGTCTAACTCACTAGACTATAAATTACTCACAAGTAAGTGTGATTCTCCTTTAGAGCCTAGCCCTTGACTGACACCTAAGAAGAGTTTAAGCATTCCCTGAATGGACAGAGCCTCTTTCTTTAGGGAGCCCACACCATTCACCTCTTCTTCCTCCGTCCTCCTTCCTCTTCCTCTTCTCTCCCTCCTTCTTCCTCCTTTTCATCCTCCTCTCCTTCCCTCTTCTTCCCCCTCTTCCTTCATTAGCTTTTTGAGGCATAATTTACTTGCCATAAAATTCACCAATTCTAAGTGTACCATTTGACAAGTTTTGTTAAACAAACACAGCCACATGTTAGCCACACAATCATGTTATAGAAAAACATTTCCATCATCCCCAACTGTCCCCTCATGCCACTTTGCAGTCAATCCCTAACCCCCTCCCATGCCTACTAGACCCTAACAACCACTGATCTACTTTCTATCATTGAATTTTGCCTTCTCTAGAATTTCATATATACGTAATCATACAGTATTTAGTCTTTTGTGTCTGGCTTCTTTTATTTAGCATAATGCTTTGACAGTCATGTTGTTGCATATAGTAATAGATATTACACTCCATGTATGTACCATAATTTGTTACTCCAGTTACCAGTTGATGGACATTTGTAGTCTTAGTTTTTGGCTATTATAAATACAGCTGTGCTATGTATATTTGCAAACAAATCTTTTATACACATCTTTTAATTTCTCTTGGTCATATGGTAAGTAGATATCTAACTTTATAGGAAACTGCTAAATGTTTCCAAAGTGGCTGTTCTATTTTGCATTCCATCCAGCAGTGAATGAGAGTTCCAGCTGCTCCACATCCTTACTAATGCTTGTTGTCAATGTTTTTAATTATAGCCATTCACTAAGCATGTGGAGATATCTCATTGTGGGTTTTATTTGCATTTCCCCAGTAACTAATGATGTTGTACAATTTTTCATGTGCTTATTTGCCATTTGTATATTTACTTTGATGAAGTATCTTTAAAACTCTTTTGCTCAGTTTTTAACTGGGGTCTGTGTCTTACTATTATTGAGTTCTTTATTCTGGATACAAGTCCTTTATTGCATATGTTTTGCAGATGTGTTATCCTAGTTTTTATCTTACCTTTTGCTTTCTCAGCATTGTCTTTTGAAGGCCAAAGATTAATTTTGATGAAGTTTAACTTATCAATTTTTCTTTTATAGCTTGTGATTTTTGGGGTATACTGTTTAAGAAATCTTTGCCCAACATCATTAAGATTTTCTCCTATGTTTTCTTCTAGAAGCCTTATGGTTTTAGATTATAAATTTAGGTCTATGGTATGTTTTGAGTTAATTTTTATATGTGGTGTGAAGTAAAGATCAAGATTTTTTTTGTGTGTATGGATATCCAATTTTTCTAGCATTATTTGTTGAAAAGATTATCCTTTCTCCTGCTGAATTGCCTTGACACCTTTGTTGGAAATCATCTGGCTATTATATATGTTTGGATCTGTTTCTGGACCTGCTGTTTGGTCCCATTGATCTACAAGTCTGTCTTTACATCAATACCGCACTTCTTGATTATTGTAATTTAAAAATAAGTCTTGAAATTGGATGGTATAAGTTCTCCAGCTTTCTAGCTCTTTTTTTTTTTAACATTCCTATATATCGTTACCTCTATTTTTTTCCACTTCTTTCCAGTCCAGAATAACCTCCTCTTCCTCCTTCTTAAACTACCCCTTAACTGCCTAAATCCTAGACATTAGAGTCTGTATTTACTGCTTTACTTTCTCATTGCTCACTTTCTCTTTAGTTTTTATGAGCTGGCTTTCTTCTTCTCGTTAATTAAATTCCTCTCTTACAGCATTTGGTTCTCAGAGATAACCTTTCTTCAAATCCTTATTCTCCTAGAAGGCTCTAGTATGGGCATTGTTGACTACCTCTAATTATTAAAATGTTCTACTGGTTTTGGTTTCTTTTTTTTTTTTTTTTTTTTTTTGCGTTACATGGGCCTCTCACTGTTGTGGCCTCTCCCGTTGCGGAGCACAGGCTCCGGACGCGCAGGCTCAATGGCCATGGCTCACGGGCCCAGCCGCTCCGCGGCATGTGGGATCTTCCCAGACCGGGGCATGAACCCGTGTCCCCTGCATCGGCAGGCGGACTCTCAACCACTGCGCCACCAGGGAAGCCCTGGTTTTGGTTTCTTAGAATTCATTCTGTTGTTCTTCCCCTTATCTTTTTAATTTCTTTCGGACCTCATTTACTCATCTTTTTCTTTTTTTCTTTTTTCTACTTGAATAAAAAATTTCCCCCAAGCTTCTGTCCCCTGCCCTCTTTCTTTTCTGTTTTTCTAGTCTCTTCTTGGTGATAGTTATCCCGTGTCAGTTGATGACCCCTAAGCTAACACATTTAGGCTGTAAACTTGCAGTTTTGCCTGTTGATGAATATTTTACTTGATGCTCCACTGGCATATCAAACTTGGTGTGTCCAGAATGCATCTCATTTTTCTAACCAACTTTATTCCTCCTTTGTTTCTCTTTCTGTTAATGATACCACTATTTTCCAAGTGCCCAGTTTCCAAAGCCTTGGAGTATCGCTTGCTCTACTTTGTTTTCTTTGGTCTTCCTCAGTCCACACCCAGCCACATCCTATGTCCTGGCTCCATGCAATTTATTCTTATATTTGATTAATTCTTCCTATTTAGTATAACTCAAATGCCTCTTCCACTGCTACTATCCCAGGTTTTCTTTCATCTTCTCATTTTTTGAAAGGAGGAATAAAATGACCAACAAAGTTATGAGGAAATTTTTTTTACTTAAGATTAGTACTTCTTTAATGATAAAATCATTTTGTCATGTTAGAAGATACTTTTTCAGGAGAAGACATCTAGGAGTACAAATCCAAAAGAAAACTAAAACCAGTTCATCCAAGTAATTGCTCTGAGACTATTTCAAAATCTGTTGAAAAAGGAACAGATGGAAAATACCAAGTGAAACTGGAATAAAAAAGAACTGGAAGCTAAAGAGAAGGCAAAGGACCATGAAATATGCCTTGGAGAAACAGATAGTCGGACTTCTGTAGCTTTTGGTCAAAATTCTGGTTGTGGAGATGGTATTCAGCAGTCCCAAGACAAGGAGACCAGTCTAGGAAAACAAACAAGTGTCTCCAAAGATTTGTCTGGTTTATGATGGATACTGTCCAAACTGCCAGATGCTTTTTTCTTCATTGCTAGGTCATACACCTCGATGGCATATTTTGGAGTGTTTGGATTCTCCACCAGTCTCTCCTGCTAGTGCAGATCAGGGCTAGTGATAGACCTCTTAGCAGTCCTTCACAGGGGTCAGGTGGTGGTTTCAGTGAGACTAATTCAGGCTTTGTAGCCTTATGGAAAGATGGTCTAATATAGAGGGTATTTAGATCCTGTTCCCTTTTCTTTAAAAGCATGTGTGTTTGCTTTCCTGGTGCCCTACTCTTGGAAATGTGGATTGTTTTCAGATGAAAACATTTAATGTGGATACAAATCTTTTTTTTTGCAGGGGTGGGGCGTGCTGAGCGGCATGAAGGATTTTAGTTCCCTGACCAGGGATTGAACCCATGCCCCCTGCAGTGGGAGCATGGAATCTTAACCACTGGACCACCAAGGAAGTCCCTGCAAATCCTTTTTATCACTAAATTTTGTAGTGGTAGGGAAGAGGCCATATAAGTACATTTTCATCTGGATGTTTTCCTCCCCTTTTTAGTTTGTTTAGAGAGGATGTTCATTATGTGAGTTACCATCTTATTCTCTGTCACAATAAGTAGATTTTGTATTTTCATTTTATTCCTCCTCACACCATCTCATACACATATGTTCACATCTCTAAAATTTTAAGAATTAAGGCTTAGAATGCAAGCATGTTTCTTGCACACTTACTCTGAAATTCTTTCATTTTTTAGTGGAAGGAACAAGCAGTGGTGCCCTCCAGCTTTTTGTTGATGCCGGGGTTCCTGTGAATTCAGACATTATTAGGCATTTTGTGAATGAAGCTCTTGCTGAAACCATTGCCATCTTGCTGGGTGACAGAGAAGCAAAGAAGCCAGGTCCTGTTGTTACAAGTGTTTCTGGGGATGTTTCAATAAGCAAAACACACTTGCCGGTAAGTGTGACTCTCCTTCATGACTTGGAGTCCTGGGGAATTTTTGATACCTTTGTTAAAGAGCAGTAAAATGGACAGATTTTAAATTGGGTCATAAGATCATAGTTTGTGGTGGAGATTGGTTTCTTGTGGCTTTGATTACAATAACAGTTCCTCCAGCATTTTATTTTAAAAACTTTAAAATCTATAGAAAGTTGAAAGTATGATACAATGAACATCTGTGTAAGCTTTACCTACATTTACCAGTTGATAACATTTTGACACATTTTCTTTATCTGTCTTTATATGTTGTTTATTATACATGCTTTAAAACTCATTTGAAAGTTGCAGATATCATGACACTTCTAAAAGTATCAGTAGTATCTCCTAAGAACAAGATTCTTTATTACATAACCAAAATACCATTATTATGCTCCCCATATTTAACATTGATATGTTAATACTATATAATATAGAGTCTATATTTGAATTTCCCCAGGTGTTCCAAGAATATCCTTATAGCTAATTCTTTTAAAATTCAAGATATAGCTAAAAATCACATGTACTGCTTTTGGTTCTTATATAAAGTGATATTTTTAATCTTTAAAAGAAAGTATATTTCAGGCACTTGTGTTATTGTTTGTTTAATCAGCCTTTCTATGTTAAATAGAGTTTCTAATTTTTTATGCAACATGAAATTATACAAAACCACTACCAGTGGAGGGTGGGAGGAGCAATATAGGGGTGGGGCAGTGGAAAGTGCAAACTTTTGGCTGTAAGATAGGCTCAAGGATGTACTGTACAACACAGGAAGTAGAGCCAATATTTTGTAATAGCTGTAAATGGAATGTAACCTTTAAAAATTGTATGAAAATTTTAAAGAACTAAAAAGAAAAAGAAATTATACAAAACCAGAATGTACTCTGTATTACCAATTGTTTAAAACTTCATGGTCAATTCTGATCCTGTTGATCATAAAAACATCATTTTATATAAGTGAAACATTTAAACTGACTCATTGGAGGTATAAACATAAAGTTACATATTTGAATTTTATGGAGGTTGGTGTAATGTAATTGGTGTAGTGTGATTAGTGTGCCAGAGATTTGGTACATACTTTTGTTCTGTGCTTTATTTATTAGCTCATTGGTAATGCATGCCAATATCAGAGTTGTGGTTATCTCTATACTAATTAACTTTGGTTTGTCTTCTGCCCATATATTTCAGATATTTTCATAAGGGTGATTTAATGAGAAAATATAGAAAAATCAGTATAAATAGGAAATAAATGTAATTGTTAAGAGCATGGACTCTGGAGTTGGGAAGTTCTGAATTTGAACCCTCAGCTCTGTTACTTTAGTCTTGTCTGTATACTAGAGATAAAATACTCAGAGTTTAAATGATGACGGCTTTACCAAAATCTGCTTTCCAAATATTAAGGAGGCCAGGTTCCCCTCCCCCATTGCCATATTGTTCCTTTTCTTCAAAATTGCCATGGCTTTTTTTGGCCTTTTCATCTTCGATATATGTTTTAAAATTAATTTTCAAGTTCTGTAAAATATTTTGTTGGGATTTTGGGGGGAATTAATTCAATTTTGATTGGTTTAATTTGAGGAGAATTGACATCTTTATGATACTGTATCTTGTGAGCCATCATAGAAGATTTTGTGGAAGATTCAATAAGATGATATATGAAAGAGCTTAATCTAGGTCCTGGAACTTGGTAAATACTCAGTAACTAATTGTTTATCATTATTACCCATTACCAAGACTAGTAGGATACCTTTAAATCCTCTCATGATGATGAGTCAGTAGCATTATATTTGAAAACAGCAGTCTTAGGCTATAGGTTTATGCTGTCAAGAAGGATAAAACATAGTATATTTCTGTCACTTAAAAAACAAAGCTAAGAATATGCTAATAGTTAAGCAATGCTATAGAATTTCTAATATGCTTCATAATTTTTAAATTATATATCTCTTTGCAACTCATAATACAGAATAAAGGCCAGTCACCCCACTATAAAAATATGTTTTAGAAAGAGAAAAAAAGGACAAATAGAAAAATGGGGAAAAGACATGTCCAGACAGTTCATACACAAAAAGGAAATACAAATGGCCCACATACATACAAAAAGATGGTCAGTCTCACTGATAGTGAGAAAAAAAAAATCATTGAATCCATTTTTACTGATCAAATTGGTAACACTCTAAAAGTTTGATTAACACCATTGTTCAGCAAACCTTTGGGAAATGGGAATTCTCATACCTTCTGGTGTTATTGCATTGATAAAATAATATAACCGTATAGAGGGAAATTTGGCAATATGTATTCAAATTAAGAATGCAATTAGCCCTTTAACCAAGCAGTCTCACTTCTGGGAATTTATTCTATAGAAAATCTATACACATATGAAATGACTTAAGTCTCAAATAACTAAAAATAGAATTACCATATGACCCAGCAATCCCACTCCTGGGTATATATCCAAAAAAACCAAAGACACTAATTTGAAAAGATACATGCACCCCAACGTTCATAGCAGCGTTACTTACAATTGCCAGGTTATAGGAGCAACTTAAGTGTCCATCAGCAGATGAATGGATAAAGAAGATGTGGTGTATACACACACACACACACACACACACACACACACACACACACACACACAATGGAACACTACTGAGCCATAAAAAAGAATGAAATTTTGGCATTTGCAGCAACACGGATGGACCTAGAGATTATCTAAGGCAGACAGAGAAAGACTAACATCATACAATAGGATTTATATGTGGATTCTAAAAAAATGATACAAATGAACTTATTTACCAAACAGAAAGACTCACAAACATAGAAAATAAACTTATGGTTACCTAGCGGAGAGGTAGGGAAGGGATAAATTAGGAGTTTGGGATTAGCAAATTAGTAACTTATATAAACTACTATATATAAAATAGATAAATAACAAGGACCTACTGATAGCACAGGGAACTATATTCAATATCTTATGATAACCTATAGTGGAAAAGAATCTGAAAAAGAATATATATATATGTATGGATATATATAACTGAATCACTTTGCTGTATACCTGAAACTAACACAACATTGTAAATCAACTATACTTCAATAAATTTTTTTTAAAAGTAGGAATATAGCCAGTATTTTGTAATAACTGTAAACCTAATGTAACCTTTAAAAATTGTTTAAAAAATTTAAAAAATAGAGTATTCTGGACATAAAAAAATGACTTAAGATTATATTTGATAATTCTGAGGAAAGGAACTAAGTAGATAGGACATGGGTAGGAAAGGAGACTTAATTTTCACCATCATCCTTTTGAAGTTTGAATCGTTTGAATTACCTGTTTAACAAACTGATTTTAAAATGTGTGCTTTTTTCTTCCCCAGGACTTTCCATCTCTACATTGTCTTCCTTTTATCCCCCCTACTTTTTCTTATCCTTCCATTGCTTTTCATAAGCTTTGTTCTTTTGTACTGAAAGGTGATTTTTGATATCTCGTCAATTAGTTAAAATGCTCTCTTTCTGTTACATGGTCTACCCAGCTTGTGTTTGGGTTTGATCTTCAACTGTCTGTTTAATCTTCCTCTCTATATTAGATAAGGGGGCCTAGTTCAGAGGCAGAGCTGTTTCAGTTGCTGGAGGCTTTCTGTAGGCCGGTCTTGAAACTAATAGCTAGAAGTTCAAGAGCTAAGATAAAGAGGACTCCATTTTCCCCCCCGTCCATTTAAATTTTATGTAACTCTGAATGAGATCATTTTATTTTTCAAATTACACTTATTGGGGGATTGTGAGCACCACTTATCTTGTTTTATTTATTTTAGGCAAGAGTGTGTACTCCAGTGGCTACCCCACAGCCAACTCCTCCTCTCTCACCTTCATCACCTCCTGAGGAGCGTGTGTTGGTAAAAACTCCAGATTCTTCTCCCTGTGTTTCAGATCATGATGTAGCTTTTCCCATGAAAGAAATATTTGCTGAAGAAGGTAGAAACCTTATTTCTATAACTCAGTTTTAATTTTAGCAACTATTAAATAAAATAGCATGGTTTGTTTTATAAGAGTCTTTATAGATTAGTATACACATACCTGTTGCTTACTAGGTTCTAGTAAGTCATTTTTTCTTACAAAGAAACTTAGGGGTTGGTTGCCACTTTTTAAAGTATATAATCTAGTAGACATTTAGACTATTTTAAGTTCATGGTGATGTTGAAAGTGATGTCTTTTCAAGGTTATTTTTTGTACTTTACTAAATTAATTTGGAGCTTTTCCCATTAATGGCCATCATTATTATTATTAATTCTTGTTGCCATTATTTGTATGCCAAAATGTTAAACAGTATATCTTGCCTTCCTGTGGAATTCTTATTGACTTTTTTTTGCTTTTACAAAAAACCTTTAGGAAATAATATGCCTCCCATCACACTTGTTAATACTCCAACCATTACCCCTGCAACTACACCTCCTCCCGCAGCAGCTCTTACCCCAACTTTGTCAGAGATGTCTATTGATAAATTGAAGATGTCAAGCCCAGAGCTTCCCAAGCCATGGAGTAATGGAGACCTGCCACTGGAAGAAGAGAATCCCAACTCTCTTCAAGAAGAACTTCACCCGAGAGCTATGTAAATGACAGTATATTCAGTTTTAGTAACTATACATTTCATCTTATGTTGACTTAGGTGACCCATTGAAAACATCAGAAATGATAAATGAAGGTTGATAAACCACAAGCTAATCTATACTTTAGTAGGAAGAAGTTTCATAAATTTTATGTTTTTAAAATTTTTACCAGATTTATTTATACTTTCAGTTCTCTTCTTTTAAAACAAAATTTTTGGGGAAACAGATTAAAATAAAGATATCTATAATATTGTTAATAAAATAGAAGAAGATTTTTCCCCAGTGTGAATCTTCATTTACTGTGATCAGTTAACTTTTATATTACCATATATCCCTATGTAGATTTATTTTAGAGATGGTAGAACTTTCAAGATGGTCTGTGATTAAGGCATGAAGATGATTTTGGAAAAATAAATCTTGTTGGTTAATTATAGTAGTGCAGATTATAGAAATATATAGATATATCTATTTATTGATATAGAAATATGTCTAAAGAAGACACAGTACTTTTGAATCTATTTTTTATATAAAAATTAATATAGGCCTTCACCGATGTAATACATTCAAACTATGTCTCTTTCTTCTTAGTGTAATGTCTGTGGCCAAGGATGAAGAACCTGAGAGCATGGACTTCCCTGCTCAGCCTGCACCTCCAGAGCCAGTTCCCCTTATGCCGCTTCCTGCTGGCACCAAGGCCCCTTCCCCCATACAGATGCCAAGTTCAGATTCATCAACAACGGAGAGTACCTTGAGCGTTACTGCCACTGAAACTGAAACCTTAGATAGACCCATCTCTGAAGGAGAGATTTTATTTAATTGTGGTCAAAAAGTGGCTCGTAAGAGTAAGTTAATTTTGCATCACTTGATTTCACTGGTTAGCTTATGATAATTCCTAAGTAATACTTTTCTGTCTAAAGTGTTTTTACTTAATTTTCAAGATTTAACAGGGTATAGTAGAAAGAATATGGCCTCTGCAAGTTAACTTTTCTACACCTTAACCTCAGAATGTAAAATCTCCCTCATAAATCCCACCCTCCAGAAATAATATCACTGTTGAAAGTTTGGGGTATACCCTTCCAGTCTTTTTTTTTCTTTGCATATATAGACACCTAAATACATTTGTATGTATATATATTTTTACCTTTTAAGTAGGATCATATTATACATATTGTTTTGAAATCTGAATTTTTTAACCTTAAATATGTTATAGACATTTTTCTATATTAATACATATAGCCCAACCTCTTTTTTTTAGTGGCTGGGTAGTCTGCTAAAACAGTGCCATAGTTGTGGGCATTTAGATTGTTTTCAGTGTTTTCATACTATACATAACTCTCCACTGACCATCCTTGCACATATATTTATTTATCTTTGTGAACTTCCATAACTGATAACTTCCTTAGAATACATGTCTAGAAGTGGAATTGCTGAGTCAGAGTATGCACCTTTAAAATAGCAATGCATAGGGAATTCTCTGGCGGTCCAGTGGTTAGGACTCCATGCTCTCACTGCCAGGGACGTGGGTTCAGTCCCTGTTTGGGGAACTAAAAAACCCCACAAGCCACATGGCGTGGCCAAAAAAATAAAATTAAATAGCAATACATTGCCAACATGCTCTCCAGAAAGGTGAATTGGTTTTTAATTTTAATCAGTTTTTAATTATATCAGTAGTATATAGGAGTGCCTCTTTTTAATTTCATGGTTACAGTTGATGTTTAATAGCTCTTTTTAATTTCTGACAAGCTGGTAAGTGAAACAAAAATCTCATCTTTGTTATAAAATGTGCTTTTCAAAGAGCTAGTGAGATTGAATAGCTTGTGAATTATGATTTATGAACTTTGCCAGTATTTTTATTGTGTAAGTTTTAAGTGTAATATTCTATGGCTTTATGGTGAGATTATTTACTAAATTTATGTTTCTTCTTTTTTCCAAATTTTTGCATTTTAATTTCTAGTTTTAGGAGATGAAGGACTGTATCTGACAAACCTAAATGATAGCTTATCCAGTACTCTGCATGATGCCCTCGAAATGGTAAGAAGTGATTGACTCCACATTGAATTCTGAGATGAAGAATATCTTGATGAACTTGTTGCTACTGATCAGGGGTTTTTCTCAAATATTTGAGTTATAGTCATAAAATTTAATAAAATATCCATGAAGGAATTTAAGGTTTCTTACACATGTCATTATCATATTTACACATTTCATTATCATAATTGTGAGAATGAATAGAAAATTGTTGTTAACCCCTGTGGCTCCAGTAGTTGAAAAATGCAGTTAATGTAATTAGGTAATGAAAATCTAACTCAAGGCACATTGTCACCTGGATATGTTGCCTTTACAGTGTTTCAGGCAGGACCTTAGCTGTGGAAACCAACTCTCTTATAATACGTTTGTAATTTTTCCCTAATCGTGATTATAATTCTTTATGCTAAAAAATAATTGAATTTAGTGGCTTTAAAAAGAAATACTGGGAATTCCCTGGTGGTCCAGTGGGTAAGACTCCGTGCTCCCAATACAGGGGGCCCGGGTTTGATCTCTGGGGAACTGTGGGGTCAGGGAACTAGATCCCACATGCGTGCTGCAACTAAGAGTCCGCATGCTGCAACTAAGAAGTCCACGTGCTGCAACTAAGACCTGGCGCAGCCAAAATAAATAAATAAGTAAAGATTTAAAAAAACAATTAAAAAACATACTGAAATAGGACCCAAGGGTACTAACTCTCCTAGTTATTATCTAGCTTTATGGAAGGAAAATTCACATTTAAAAATATATATCTTAACATATATATCAACATGTATAATATATATAAAAATACCATACAGAAATGATAATAGGGATTTTCTTTTGAAAATTATTCAGGAATAGAAATCTTTACTTTTTATGTTTTTCAAACAACCTAAGCAAGTAAGGGTAGTTGTGCTCAACTTTCATCTGCATTGATCCATAGCCTTTGCTAAGCATTGCTATTATTGTTGCTCTTTAAAAAAAAACTTATTTGATAATTTTTGACATACATGTATATCTGTAAAGCCATTACCACAGTTAATGTAATGAACATATTCATCATCCATCACTCCCAAATCTTTCCTCAGGCCCTTTTGTAATCCCTCCTTCTCATCTCTCATCATTCCTCTCATTCTCTATACCTCTTCCAGTAACCACTGATCTACTTTCTGTAACTATAGATTAGTTTGCATTTGTATCATAGTTCATTCCTTATTATTGCTGAGCAGTGCTCTATTGTATGGATGTGCCACAGTTTGCCTGTTCACCTGTTGATGGACGTTTGGGTTCATTTCCAGTTGGGGGCTATTACAAATAAAGCTGCTTTCATTTCTCTCTGGCAAATATCTAGGGGTAGAATGGATGGATAATATGGTAGTTATATCTTAATCTTTAAGAAAAGCTGTTTAGGGCTTCCCTGGTGGCTCAGTGGTTAAGAATCCACCTGCCAATGCAGGGGACACGGGTTTGAGCCCTGGTCCAGGAAGATCCCACATGCCGCGGAGCAACTAAGCCCACGTGCCACAATTACTGAGCCTGTGCTCTAGAGCCCGTGAGCCACAACTACTGAAGCCCGCGTGTCTAGAGTCCGTGCTCCGCAACAAGAGAAGCCACCGCAACAAGAAGCCCGCGCACCGCAGCGAAGAGTAGCCCCCCCTCACTGCAACTAGAGAAAGCCTGTGCTCAGCAATGAAGACCCAATGCAGCCAAAAATAAATAAATTAAAAAAAAAAGAAAAGCTGTTTAATTTGATCTGTCAAAATTTTGCGTAGACTTTTGCCTTCTATGTTTTATATCACTATAAATATTTTTGAGCTTTGCTCAGGACATGGTTAAGTACTTGGAGACAGTTTTACCCTTTTGAGTCTTGCTTTTAAGATTTGCTAGGCAGTACCAGAACAGTACTCAATCTAGGGCTATTTATCCCCCGCTATGGAGAGAAGACACTTCTATGTACTCCACCCAGTGTCTCATTAATGAGGTTTTCCAGCCTGGCTAGTGGGAACAACCATTATCCAAGCCCTGTGTGAGCGTCATGCAGTGTTATATCCAATCCCTTCTCAGGTGCTCATTCCTCCAGCCTCATGTAATTGTCTCCAAAGCATCTTCTGAGTAGTACTCAGCTTAATACTCAAAGGGGATCTTCTGCAGATTTCCAGAGTTTTCTCCCTCTGCAGCTTTCACTTTTCTAGTAGTCCGTCTTATGAACTCTAGCTGTCTTGGCCTCCTTGGAGTTTCAGCTCCATCTTCTTAGCTTAGGCTCCTGTGCCACAGCCTGGAAACTCACAGATGGTAAGCTGGAGCAGTCATAGGGTTCTTCTGACTTATTTTTCATTTCTCAGGGATCACTGTCTTTTGTTACCTGATGTTCCATGTCTTGAAATGCAGTTTTTCACATACTTTGTCCATTTTTTAGGGGGTGGATGTATCTGGTCCTTATTATTCCACCTTGACTGGAAGTTTTAGAAGTCTAGTTGCATTTTTATCTTTCCATTTGTATCATTATATAGGATCATGATGAAAAAAGAAAGAGACTGGTGTACTTTTGAAACATCATGCCCTTCTATCCCCTTACAATCATAATGCTAGAAATTTCTTTCCTTTCTTTCTTTTTGGCCATGCCATGCAGCTTGCGGGATCTCAGTTCCATGACCAGGGATTGAACCTGGGCCATAGCAATGAAAGCCCAGAATCCTAACCACTAGGTCACCAGGGAACTCCCTAGAAATTTCTTTAAAGCAGCCTATTCAAGTGATGTAAACTAGGATTGTATATTAAATTCACCAATGGAGCTTTTAAAAATATGCATCCTGCCCCCACCCTCTGATATGTTGATTCGGTAGGTCATGAGGGTTATATGGTATGCATGCATGTGTGTGGCTGTTAGAAGCCTAAACCTGTATATTTTTAGAAAGCATCCCAAAAGATGATGCTCATCCTTTGTTAAAAATAGTAACTACTCGTTTTACTTTGCGTTGAATGAGGTTAAATCACTTGTTTGTGTCACATAGCTATATAGTGATAGATCCACAACTCTTTTTATATGGATACAGGATAATTTGCCTTTCATCTTAAGCTATCAACTTAAGCTAAAAACTGTAAATTTTGAGTTCTAATAGGAGCTATCTGAATCCTAAAGCTTGAGTTGCAAGCAGCTGGGTGTGTGTGTCTGGTGTTTATCAAGTCCAACAAACAAAAAGCAAAAGTTGCCATGTAGCATCTTTACACTATTAAAGACACAATAGGGTAAAGATGCCAAATCTGGAGATTCATATATTCAAGTAATAAAATGTTTTAAAACAATTTGCTTTACTATATGTAGGAGTATGAAATAATTAATGAAGGAGAGTTTTGATAAGATTTTAATAGGGCAGTTACTTTTTTAACAGTAATTATTTATTACAAGTAATTGAGTCTGTTCTGAAGAGAGTGGAAATCACTTTTATAAAATAATATGGGGGGGAAGCATAAAGGAGAAGTCTTTATTTTCAGAGAAGCATTACACTAACATTTGGCTTACTTAATATGTCATTAGGGCATTTTTATCCATTCTTAGAACTTTATCATGGTGCCAAAGCACATTTAAGTTTGTTTAAATAGCTGAACTGAACCAGGACTAAATTATAACATCTTTCTTTTTATACATTTGAAACTAAACTTTAATTTTGATATTTTTACTAAGCCTAAATCAGATATGCTACAAATTCATGATAAAGTCACATGCAGAAGTACAATCTTGAAAAAGACTAACTTTGCAGTTATGTACCAGTAGGTATTTATCTGTGTACACCTGGGGGATAAAGACTTGTACTGCAGAGTTAAACTTTATTTCATTAAATGTAAGATACTTAAGTAAAAAAAAATACTATTAATGGAGTTTAAAATCATGTTAATCCTTGTATTTACAAGGGAATCCAGTTTTCTGACTCTGTGGCCCACACTGTCCTTCATTTTCAGGACTGGTCTATTTTGAGGCACCAAGAAGTCTAAGCTGGGTCTTCCAACTAGGGCTTTCAGTACCTGCTCCCTAGCGAGTACTGGAGGTCAGCGCAAAGGCAAATGGACAATCAAAGGTCTATAGGTGCCTCAGCGTATTTCTGCAGTTTTTCATTTCTGCCTGTGGTCCAGGTTGCACCACTGCTACGGTGCTTTGCCCCCATTGCCACACTGGGGGTGTAGCTTTGTGTGCTGCATCAACATGAAGCAGGAAACCGTGTGAGCCAAAAACTTGATGACACTGTATAAAACGTTTATGAATCATTGTAACTCAATCACATGGGACAAAGGGTCCAACTTTCATATGCTTTTATAGTAAATCTCTAGTTTAAATGTAACCCAATTATTTTATACTGTTATTTACATTTGAGGCAAAAATAAAGGGTTTTTAGTATAGTTGAATGGAAGTGAGATCTAAATGATAATAGAGTCCATCTTCTTTCTGTAAAGTGCTAATATGACCATGTTCATGATGACTGTTAAGTTTTATTAATCATAAATTATGAAAAATGTAATTAATGGATTAATTTTTGTTTTTTTATTGTATTGTCTTTATATTTTACTTAGGAAGATGATCCTCCCAGCGAAGGACAAGTGATTAGGATGCCCCATAAAGAAATTCATGCTGATGCAATTCTTTCTCTTCTTGCTAAACAAAACCAGGAATTGTTAGTTTCACAGCAAATGGTCTATCATTCAGAGGTATTTTTTAACCTTAATTTTTTTTTCTGTTAGATCTAAATACAGGAAAAAGATAACAAAAATATTCCTACTTTTAGTTAAAGCACTCTAATACTTCAGCTTACTCAGGGATCAGCCTTGCAGTAACTTTAACCTAGAACCGTAGTTATGAGTTCTACAGCTGAAAAGAATTTAGGCCATCTGTTCCAACTCTCTTATTCTACAGATGAAAAAAGCTGAAGCCCTTTTAAATGATTTGTGAGGATCGTTCATTCTTTTCTTTCTTTCTGCAACCATTTACTGAGTATCTACTATATGCCAGACACAACCTTCGAAAAGGTACAAAGATGAATGAGGCAGGGTCCCTACCTTTAAGCAGCTTACAGTCCTGTAGGGAGAAAAGAGCTTAAACAATTACTCTACCATGCAGTAACTGATCAAATAGCTGGAGAAGTAGATTGAACAATATGATCGTAAAGAACCTTGTAGGCCATGGTAAGGCTTGGACACTATGGAGCCCCTTAAGATATTTTTGGGTAAGGGAGTCACAGGCTAAGATATTTAGGAAGACATGTGGAGCCGTGGACAAGTGAGGGAAAGATAGAGGTTTGTCAGAACACCACTGGAGTAGTCCAGAATGAGAACATGAACAAAGGCAGTTAAGTAGAAATAGAAAGGAGGAGAGATTTAAATTTAAGAGTACTGATTGGCAGTAATTGGTCACTGGTTAAAGGAAGTTGTGGTTGTGTAGCTGTTGACTTAGAAAAGCAGAGAGAAGAGTGCCAAGTATTGTGGGGAAGGTAATAAATTTGATTTGAAACATTAAGTTTAAGGTGCTTAAGGAAATTCCAGGTGGAAATGTACAGTGTAGTTGCTCAGGCTGGTTAATGATAGAGGTGGGACTAGGATTCTTGATTCTATTTAGTATTCTTTCCATTGTATTTGGTTGTCTTTGCTTGAACAGGTGTGAAACTGGCTTTAGATGAGCTGAAGATCTGAAGACTATACAGAATCCAAGGAGATGGCTGGCTTTATTTTCTATTAAATTTTATCTTAAAATTTTTAATTCTTAGGATAGGTAGAAGAAAAAAGATATGGAACTTAGTAATGGAAAAAATGGAAATTTAACTTACTCCTTCTTATTGAAAAATGACTAAGTTTTCTGCAACTTTACTTAGCTATTGACCAAAAATTGATTTCACTGGAAAGATACTAGTTGTGATTGCTGTTGCTAAACTCAAGAAAGTACTCTCTTAGCTGTAGGAACCATGTTGCTTAGTATAGAAACCAGTAGGCTGAGAGAGAAAGAGGAGAGAGAAAATGAGACAAACAAATGTCACAAAAAATGGTAGAAAATAGTAGAAATATAAGTGTAGTTTAAAAGTTCCACTAACTAATCCCTCTTTCCTTCATTTTGGAAATCAGTAATATTGGTTCATTTATTCATTCGATGCTCAGACTTTTCCATCTTTTTAATGCTGGGAAATTTCTCTCACTACTTTTTCAATTTTTTTCTTCCTCTCATTTTTTCCCCCTCTGGCTAGAACTGTTATTTCCAGATGTTAACACTTCTGCTTCTGTTTGTTTTATCTCTTAGACTTTCTATGTCTTTATTCTTTCCTACTCTCTTCTGGGAGAGTTCTTCAGTCTGATCTGCCAACCACTAAGTTGTTCTTTAGCCTACTATTTATCTGATTTATTATATTTTTCATATCTGATAGTCTTACTTGGTTCTTTTTTTTTTAATGATTTTTTGTTTCACACTGTTAATATCTTTCTTTATTCCTTGTGTGTATGTGTGTATGATTAATGTTTTTCACTTTTTTTTTAAACACTAATTGATCCCTCGAGTATCTGTTTCTTTTTTTCTTTTTTCTTTTTTTAACATCTTTACTGGTGTATAATTGCTTTACAATGATGTGTTAGTTTCTGCTTTATAAGAGTATCTGTTTCTTTTGGTATATGAACTCATGTTCCAGGGCGGGGGGGGGGCAGTGGCGGCGGTGGGACTAAGCTATTCTGTGAGAAATCGTATTGCGTAAGGACTAAAATCAGGCCATAGTCTGTTCCTGTGAATATAAGAAGAGAGGAGGAGATGAGCCCCAGGAATGGGCATCTCAGGCAGCACAGAACCACTATTGATCGTGGCCACTGCTGTTTGCTGGTACTCTACCGTTCAGTGTTTCTGATGGCTGTTGTGTCTTTAAAACCCTTAGGAAGAAGTTTCTTTGGGAAGTTTTGTATTCCTGTCCTGGAGTGAAGAAGGGAGGGAGTGAAGGAATGAATGGTTATGGGTTCCTGGTCAGATGTCACCTATAACTTTTTACCTCAGCTGGGCCTTCATGCTCCCTGATGTTACTCTGGGGTACTAGTATCTGCAGCCCAGCTTGTTGCCAAGATCTTTATGGTTAAGGGACAAGCAGTGATGATCTCACGTTAATGAAGGAAAAAGGGAATGACAGCAGCACTTTGTACCAATCTTTCTTCTCACTAAACCTCCTCTAGCGACCCTCCTCCTCAGTATGCAGCCCCTTTCTTCCCACACACACCAAGTCAAGCTAGTCGTCAGTCTTTCTTAGTGGTTTTTCACAACTTTTACTTAGTTCTCAGAATCCTGGTTTCTTCCCACTTATGTAGTTACTACAACATTGTTTTGGGGACAGGGAGCTGGCAGCCTTTGTTAGTGTGCCATCTTGGCTAGACCAGAAGCCTAGAAGTTGGAAGTTTATCCTTTCCAGATCTTTTTCGAAGCATCTAAGCATTTGCATATGTGTGGTTGTGTGTGTTTGTGTGTGGTCATGTGTGGATAATTTTGAGGTATGTGTATGTGTTTTTCTGCCATCTGATTCTTAAAATTTAACTATAAATCCTAAAGATCCACCATATCCTTTTTATCTACCATGTAGTATACCCTAGTTTAATTATTCTACTGTTGAAGGATTTTTAGATTGGTTCCAATTTTTTTTCTCTCCAAGCTGTAATAAGAATAAAATCCTTTTTACATTATGAGGAATTGCCTTTCTATAGAAGATAATGAGGAGTGGAATTACTCAAAAGGCACGAGCATTTATAATTTAAATAGACACTAATAAATTGCTTTTCAACTATATGAGATTCCTTTCCAACACCACATATGATTTATTTATTTATGTATTTATTTTGCGGTGTGCGGGCCTCTCACTGTTGTGGCATCTCCCGTTGCGGAGCACAGGCTCTGGACGCACAGGCTCAGCGGCCACGGCTCACGGGCCCAGCCGCTCTGCAGCATGTGGGATCTTCCTGGACTGGGGCACGAACCCGTGTCCCCTGCATCGGCAGGCGGACTCTCGACCACTGCGCCACCAGGGAAGCCCACATATGATATTTTTAACTTAAATTTTTGCCAGTCTGATTAACAGCGACATTTAGTGCGTTATCCTACATTTACAGAACTATCAAACATTTGTTTTGTTTGTAATAAGAACTAGTAGTAATGATACCTTTGTAAGTTAAAGTATTGCTTTGGTAAGAAAATAGTAACCATTCTTTGTGCTTAAAAAACTCTTTACCCAGAGGGAGCATCAGATCAGTGAGAGTAGTCTGATGACAAAACTGCAACTTATACATTTATGTGGATGGGCCAGGTGTACTACTAGAGATCATAGGTAGCCTAACTTAGAATTGACATGAGTCTGAGCTTCGAGTATAATATAAAAATGATAACTGCTTATGAGTACGAGAGCATTTTGTGAATAGGGAAGCTAAATCTTCAGTAGGGTCATAGAGTATTAAGGTGTTAAGTAGTTCAGCAGTTACAAGTACCTTAAAAAATTGGTTCACAACAGAGAAGGTACTATATACTGCACGACATTTATATGGTAGTGGCAGAGTAATATAGGCACTGTGAAATATTTCTAATTAATTTCTAAGGAAAATATATCTGCTGTCATTCTAAACTTTGCACAAGAATCTCCAAGGGTTTTATATTAATTGCAAAGCCATCTTTTTCTTTTTAAAGGGTGTTGAGCAACTGATATTCTTAAAGAAAAGTCAGATTACAGGATAAGGGGAGCTACAAATCTGTAGAGGATAATTAGGGCAAATTGTAGAAAATCTTGAATGATGAGCTAAACAGTTAGATTTTATTTTGTAATCAACAGTCATCAAAGATGTTTCAGCAGTGATTTCTTCATATATTCTAGTAAAAAAAACTCTACTTGGTTGAAATTAAACTCCTTTTAATAAAAAACATGAGAACTTTCATATGCTGGAATTTTTATTCAGTTCTTGATTAGTTAACTCATTTATTAGAATATCTCCAAGTCACAAGATGTGCTAGTGATTAGGGCTTTTTTTTTTTTTTCTGCGGTACGTGGGCCTCTCACTGTTGTGGCCTCTCCCGTTGCAGAGCACAGGCTCCGAACGCGCAGGCTCAGCAGCCATGGCTCACAGGCCCAGTCGCTCAGCGGCATGTGGGATCTTCCCGGACCCGGGCATGAACCCGTGTCCCCTGCATCGGCAGGCGGACTCTCAACCACTGCACCACCAGGGAAGCCCAGGGCATATTATTTTTAATACCAAAAGAAAACAGAAGTCATCATTTTTTAAATTTTTATTTATTTCGTATATTTGATAAAGAAACATATTCATACTTCTTGTACATTTTCATCAGTTGTTTTATTATAAAGTTCACACTAACAACTTTAGCCAATTTTCATTCATAAGGAACAAGAGGTGAATTTTCTATTCCTCTAATTAAGCTGTATGAACAATGTATAATGTGTGACAGCATTTAGTGTTTTAAATAATAACATTTTTCCGGTGTGTTTTATTGTTGTCTAATTTGGAGGTTGGAGAAAACAGATAATGGGTATTTAACTTCATAAGAAATAAGATATGAAAAACAAAGCCTGCACTTAGATATCTTATTAAGCTAACTTTCCTGTAGCATGTATGTGGCATAATAAGGACTTCCTAAAATAGCTTTCAAGCAGTCATGTGGTCTGCATCATGATACATTTGACAAATATTTCTTGTTTTGACTTGATTTTAATGTAATGTTTGTAACAATGGTTTCTGCTTTTTACAGGACTTGGAAAACAGTGTAGGTGAACTTAGTGAAGGACAAAGGCCCAGGCTGACAGCAGCAGCAGAGAACATCTTGATGGGACATTCCGCCTATATGCAGCAGCGTGTAACTAACGCAGAGTCTTCAGATCAAAGATGTGCTCCTAAGCCATTATCTCAGCAGTGTGACACAGTTACAGGTATACACCAAAATATTGCTTCTTGATGTATTGTCTGTTAGAATATTCACTTCGAATCCCATCATACTTTTTTGACTGTTTCCATGTTGAATGCTGTATTCTGTTTTGTATTATAATCTACAGTAGTGTTCCTAATCTGAATTAAGAAAAGCATAACTATTTTCACGTAGGGGCTTACAAAATTTCCTTATTAAAGGGGATATTCATAATTGAAAAGCTTGATAATGACTTTTTCTATGGTATTTATAGCAGTATTTCCCCAAAGTGTTGGTACGTGAATCACTGGATGGGGCATGAGATAATTCTGGTAATATGAATGTGTCCACCTAAAAATTTTTAATAGTGATGTATTTATTTTAATATATACTGGAAAAATGTAACCAGCACATCAAAACTGTGACATAACAGATCTTGCTTAGGACAATGTTAAATTAGGTAGTACTGTAGAAGTTCACTCTTCTGACTCAGTGCTCAGTGTACTCAGGACTATTTTGGAATTTTATTAACTAAACTTTCTGCTGTAACACTTTGGGAATAAGAGTAGAATAGAGAATACCAATTTCTAGCATATGTAGTTGATTTTCATTATCTATAGTACTTATGTCCTATAGAGTCACCAGAAACATTGAATTAGCAAATACTGAGCCACTGCTTCTAGGGGAAATACAAGGTTAGGTTCCTGTGAGCCTCTGATTATAACATTTTTGATAGTTGATCAATACATAACTTTGTTTTATGTGTGTTTCTATTTAAGGACACTTATTTAATATATATTGTTGATTCATTAACATTGAATCTCACGGCCAGCAGCACTTAACTCATTCCTGAATGAAACTTATCTAACACATATATTTTTTCTGTAAGGCCCATCGCAGCCTTCTTGCACTTAGGTACACTAGAGAGCACTTCTGCACTATGTTTGGGGGCCATTTTAAACACCGACAAAATCACCAACAAAGCGTTCAAAAATGTGAAAAATGTGTCACTAAATAGACAGCGAAAAAGAACACTTGTTCACGGTGTAAGAGCTGATAAGAAAGCAGAGCAGCACCGTGTTCAGCCTCATCTGCTGAAGTGTGTGTAGGGTGATTCAGGTTTCTGCTGCTCTACACATGTCCACAAATGACTGCGAACGTACTGTGAGTATTGATTTCAGGGTTACAAATAAATTTTATCAGATAGGTGAATTTGCAGAAATGGAATCTTCAAATTAATGAGGATCAACTATATTCTCATTTATTGATTTTCTCATGCCCATTGCTGCATTCTCTTAAATGAAAAGAAGTTCTGGAGGTATGCAGATTTGCCAGAAGTTAGAAGAGGAGATGCTGGAAGTTAGAAAAACATTGGCACAGAGTATGAGTGAACACCTTATCATTCAGAACTGAGAGACGTTCAAGCCTGAATTTTCTGTGGGAATGAGTGTAAATTAATATTTTAATTATTTATTTTATGCACATAGAGTATTAATTTTCTTACATTTTTAAAAATTAGTATTCAAAGTGGCATTAAAATATGACTTCTATATTTGTATCCAGCTAACCGTGCAGAGTGCAATTAAATAGAATTGACACTAGATGGCTCTCGCAGATCACTTGAGAGCTGCTTGGTACTTGGTGAACAAAGAGGTACTTGTTAAATTGTTACAGAAAATAAAAATAAATAAATAATAAATGTTATAGAATAAAATCCATGAGGATATATCCTGTTTAGCCCCTCCTTATACCCTGGTATCATCTAGCAGATTACCTATAGTACAGTTCATTTTTAATTGTAGGCACACTATAGATATTTATTTAATTTAATTGGAAAAAATAATAAGTAATGTGACGTAAGATTGAGCATATAGATGGGTCAGTGTGACAGAGTGGCTAAGAGTTTGAGCTTTTGGAGTTTCAGAAATCAGTTTGAATTCCAGCTCTGTAATTTTGGGCAAGTAACAATCTTTCTGAGCCCAAGTTTCTTCATTTATCAAGTGGGGACAATATTAATGTATTAGTTACCTATTGCTATGTAACAAATTACCCCAAAATTTAGCAGATGAAGACAGCAAACATTTATTATCTCACACAGTTGTGAAAGTTATGAATCTGGGAATGGCTTAGCTGCATGGTTCTCAGGATCTCTCATGAAGGTGTAGTCAAGCTGTTGGCTAGAGCTGCAGTCATATGAGGGCTTCAGCTAGGGTTGGAGGATCTATTTTCCATGCTCACTCACATGGCTGCTGGCAAGTCGCCTCGGTTCCTCATTACTGGAACCTTTCTATAGAGCTGTCATGACATGGCAGCTGGCTTTTCCCAGAGTGGATGATCTGAGAGAAAGTGAACAACCAAGATGGAAACCACGATGTCTTTTATAACCTAGTCTCAGAAGTGGCATGCCATTACTTCTGCCACATTCTGTTGATAACACAGACCAATCCTGGAATAATATTGTAGGGGACTACAGAAAGGTGTGAATACCAGGACCCAGATGTTAGGGGACCATAGTGGAGCCTGCTTACCACAAACAATATCTACCTCCTAAGGTTATTAGGGGTGGGTAGTAGGTGACAATGCACATAAAGTAGTTAGCACTGTGCTTGGCACAAGGTAACTGTTACTATCTTTCATAATGCTTGGAGAATGTAAAAATATCAGTACCTTCTCAAATGTATTTAATGGAACCAGAAACTATCCACAGTTGCTTAAAAGGAAGGTGCCTATAGAGAGCTAGTTTGTTCCTCTTGCTTTAAGTATTTTGTTACATTATGTTTACTGTAGAAGAATGAGTCCCAGTGTATCACTATTTCTGCTACTGGCTAATCTCATGCCTTTCATGTTGATTTTTAGTAACTTTATTTACAGAGGCTCAGCTGTTCTTACCTTGCCTGTCCCCACCCCTGCTCATTTTCAGAAAGCATCCTATTTGCAACCTATAGTCCCCTATCACTCTTTCTAATTCTGAGGCTTTCAGGTTGGGTTGAGTAATAAAAAGATGCTAAATAAGGTTTGAAGAATTGTCTCGAGAACCCTAAAGTGTAAACTGGTATTTTGAACAAACTGTGAGGACTCTGGGACTTACTACCAATTATAGCTCTTCATTTACTCAGAAAACTTGTATTGAGTACCTACTGTGTACTCGGTACCAATATATTAGTACAATATTAGGGTCTTGAGATGCAGAGGTAATAGACATCTGCTCCCAAGGAAGTTTACAAACTCGTGTAGAAGAATATGAGACAGCAATTTTAATATTGTGTGATTAATGCAACAACACAGACTGCTTTGGGAGCGCAGAGGAGGAACAGCCCACACATGAGAGCTCAGAGAAGGTTTCCCACAAGAGCCAATGTGAAACTGAATCTTAGAGGAATTAGCCAGATGATGAAGTGTGATAAGCACGTTCCAGTTTATTCATTTACTTATTCAGAAAATATTTTTTGAGTGCTTGCTCTGCTCTAAGCACATTCTAGGTGGTAGGAATATAAAACCTGGTAAGGCCTTATCCATAATGAATTTTTTCTCTAGTAGAGGTAGTAGAGAGAAGGCAAAAACACGCAATAAATTACTGTAGTTATTGTGAAGCAGTCCGTATAGGATGGGGGTACAGGTCAGTTGTAACTGGGGAGGGCAATCAAGAAAGACTTCATGTGTGAGGAGCTAACTTGAAATGAGTTCTTAATGATGAGTAGATGTTTGCTGTGTAGTGAGTGTAAGAAACCTCCAAGGCAGAATATGCAATGAGACAAGGGGATAAAGTAAAACAAAAAAACAAAAAAACAGTGAAACTTAAATGGGGAAATGTAAGTACTTTATCAGTGAATTAGAGTTTAGGATGCAATGGGATTGGAACAGTAGCAGAAACCAGGTGGATATAGATAATTATATCAAGTGGTTTTTCGATTTACTCTAAGACAGTAGAGATTCGTTTGTGTGCAAAACGGAAAGTAATTCCAATCTTACTTTATATTTATGCCCATGGAAAATTCAGTCTTGAATTTCTGTCAATTCTGAATGTTTTGTGATATTCACAGATCCATTAAAGATTGTATGTAAATGAGTGACATGATCATATTTGCCTTTTATTTAGCAATATCATGTGAAGTGCAGTGTGATGGATAGATTGCAGAGGATTAAGACTGGAGGCAAGGAGCCTCTGGCTTAGACAGTTATTAAAGTAAACCTGGTGAGACATTATTCAGCAGCGAAGAAATATGAAAAGGGAGACTTGAGAGACATTTGAGGAGGAGAGTGGACAAGACTTAGTTGAATATGAGAGGTGCAAAAGAAGCGAGGGTCTAAGATGACTCCAGGTTTTGGGCTAGAATGATTGGATAGATGGTATTTCCATTCACTGAGGGAGGGAGGGATTCTGGAGGAAAGACAGAATTAGGAGGAAATAAGAATGAGTGGGGTTTCACTTATGTGGAATTTGAGGTACCTTTGGGTTTCATATGAATGGAATAATTTATTAGACAGGCAAGAACCAAAGCTGCTGCTGGCACTGGCAATTCAAGCAGACTTAGTCTTCTCTGAAAGTCTACCATGGTTGCTTTTTCAAAGCAGTAAGATTCTAGAAAAATAAAATTAGGGATTTTAAATTATGATTAATTAAATTTGTCTTGAATGCTAACTAACGTACATTACACTCAATGAGCATACTTTTTAGAAGTGACACAGCAAGTTCAACATTGCTGTGATTGCTGTCATGGAATCCTTTCCTGATCCCTTATCACTGGGTTAGGTACCGTCAAATATGCTCTGTGTCATCCTCTGATGTCGCCTGCCTAATGTTGCTCTTATCACACTGATTTGTAATCTCGCTTGAAAATGGAGACCTTATCTTGTCCACTGTCATAGCCCTGTCATCTAGCAGAGTATGTAGCATAGTCAGTAAATATAGGTTAAGTGATAGGGTGTTATATGAGCTGAAAGCTATTATGCACTTTGAATGCCTTTGGGAGATGTTTGATTATACACTTTCTTTGTTTCTATATTTAATTTTTTTCTTCTTTTATCACAATCTACCTTGTGTCTTTTTTAATTAATTTTTTTCTTTACACCCGTACATCAGCCACATATCATTTTACATAAAAATAAAATACGATTGTATCATATATTACTTTAACTTATAGACTCTTCTTTTGAGTGCTCTTCATCTACCCCTCCTCCTCACATTTTCTCCTGTCCCACTTTATGCCTTAACTCGTGTTAAGATTCTGGTATGTAACCTTCCTGGTTTTTTTTCCTTATGCATATATAATAATTATACACACACACACATACAGTATACATGATTGGTACATATGATGTGTGTGTATTTGTTGTTATTTTACAAGTTAAGATTGTGTCATGCACACTCGCCTGCATTTTGTTTTCACCCAGTAAACCCTGCAGAAATTACTCCACGTCAAGTAGTAGTGCTTAAATTCATCTCTTTATTGACTTTTTATCCACTTCTAGTATGGATTTCCAATAATGTATACAGTCATTGCTCTGTTGATGAATATTTACTTTATTATCATTTCGCCCCTACTATAAACAGTGCTAAAGTAAATATTCACACGTGTGTATCCTAACATATTGCTGCATTTTATATTTAGGGGATAGCTTCCCAGAAGTAGTTACTGGGCCCAAGGGAAAATATGTTTAAAAATTTTAAATAGATATACCAAGTTGCTGTCTGAAAAATTTTAACTAATTAATTTTTATTAGTAATATATTACAACCTTCCCCCTATATCCCTTCCAGAAATTGTGTTTACTACTATTTTTATTTTTGTCAGTTAAAGTATAAAGATATGGCTGACTACTGCTGAGTTTACGTTTGTTGGCTATTTGTATTTGCTCTTCTGTGAATTACCTACTTAAGTTTTTCCCCCGTCTGTTAGGTTCTAAGTTTTTCTTGTAACTTTGTAAGACCTATTTCTGTATTTTAGATATTTTCTATCATCTGTATTGCAAATGTCTTTTCCCAAATTTGTACTTTGTTCATTGACATTATTTATATTCTTTTCCATATAATTTAAAAAATGTTGTAGAGTTATTTACATCTTTTATACTTCCTGTGTTTTCATCACGTGGTTAGGTTTCCCCCAATACAAGCTTATACCTGTAGTCTCAGATTCTTTTTGCAAGTTCATTATTTAATATATATTTATATTTAAGTCTATCTGGAATTTATTTTTGCAAGTGGTGTAAGGTAGAAGTTCAATTTGATTTTCTTCCAGATAAGTAGTCAGTTGTGCCAATTATTATGTATCTTTTTCCTACTGAATTGAAATATCAACCAATTTGTATATTAAATTCTCATAGATGTAGGAATTTCTTTTTTCTCGATTCTTTATTCTAAGTATTCTAGATTCCTTAGGATCTAAAACACATTGGACTACTGTGTCTTTATGGTACATTCTGTTATCTAATAGGGCAAGTTTACTTTTTTTTTTTTTTTTTGCTGTATGTGGGCCTCGCGCTGCTGTGGCCTCTCCCGTTGCGGAGCGCAGGCTCAACGGCCATGGCTCCCGGCCGCTCCGCGGCATGTGGGATCCTCCCGGACCGGGGCACGAACCCGCGTCCCCTGCATCGGCAGGCAGGCTCTCAACCACTGCGCCACCAGGGAAGCCCAAGTTTACTTTTTAAAATAAATTTTCCTGCTTTTCTTGACAATTCTCAGGCATTTATTCTCCCATATAAACTCTAAAATTATGTTTTTCAATTAAAAATCACCCTGATTGGGATTGTGCTAATTTATGTATTAATATTGGAAGAATTGACATTTTTATATGTATGTATAAAAGTACATTTTATGTATTTTACTATTTGTCCAGATCTTGTTTTGTGCTGTTCAACAAGATTTCATAATTTTCTTCATTTTCTTCTTCTATACCTTTCTTAATTATTTTACATTTCTGGTCACGATAGTAGAAGATTATTTTTCTATTTCTAAGTGCATATTGCATAATATAGAAAGAAACCAATGACTTTTGTATATTTTTTTAGTATCCAGTCATAGTACCAAATTGTCTTATTAATTCTAATAAAATTCTTTTTCCTCACTAAGGACTCTAGGGCTTTCTAGGTATATAATCATATAATCAGTACAAAAAGTTTTTATGTATGTATGAATTCTCTTATCTTAATTCATTTGCCAGTCTTAAGAAAATGTAGGAAAAGTGAGATAGGAATAGAAAAAGCCATATTGGAATATAAAAAGGCCAATATGAGGCTTGGAACAATGGTTGCTCTAAATGATGCATGTTATTACAGTTATTTAAATTAATCTTATAAATAAAATGAGAATGAAACAGGTAATAATTTTTTTTTTTTTTTTTTTTTTTTTTTTTTTTTAAACACGGCAATATTAAGTTTATTCATAAACACTTAAAACTGGAAACAACCTAATGTCTATTAACAGGGAGAAGGAAAAACAAATTTACACAGTGGAATTCTTACAAAATGTTTATTTATACAATTGAATATTACTCAGCAATACAAAAGAATGAACTCCTAATATGAACTCAAAATGTAATTACCTAATCTAATTAATTATTAAGCAGAAGCAGGTAGACATAAAAGAGTAAATATTGTATGATTCCATTTATATGAAGTCCAAGAACAGACAAAACTAATCTATAGAGACAGAAATAAGAAAATGGTTGCCTAATGAAAATGGAGGAAAGGGATCAATTGGAAATGGGCAGGAGGGAATCTTATGGGGTGGATGAAAATGCTCTATTTCTTGTTTTGGATGGTAGTTACACTAGTGTACACAATTTCCAAAACTCATAAAACTGAACACCTAAGATCTGTGCATTTTATTGTATTAATAATGCTGTAATAAAAAATAAAAATGAAGAGCATATAGTGTTTTATTTACTGCTTCTTTGACTAAAATTACATTGTGAGTGAAACAGGTAATAATTTTGAGAAATTGTTTTGTGTAGATCAAATTCTGGAAAGGTAAAACTTAAAAGTCAGTGTATGTATTCTGCTTTATGTAAAACCCACCTAAAAATATAGATTAACATAAAAAAAATCAGAGAGTGATTATTTGCTAAACCTAAGAAATTGTCAACATACTGCCTTTAAATGGAAAATACCTGTGGGGTCTTTAAAATATCATTTCATTTAAAACAATTTATGTATAGTGCTTCAGGTCTATTTCTACTGATTAAAATGAGACTGCATTGTGCTGTATTTAAAAGGTGACCATTAATTAGGAAAAACAATTTTCTTAGAAATAATTTAGCAAGAATGTGAAATAAGGAACAGTGACTAGGAGTTGAAAGATGAGGATTTTAGTTCCCTTTCACCTCTTAGCTCTGATATTTTGACAGTTAACTTCCCTGAGCCTTACAGTGAAAGACAGTTATAAAACTATCGGATCCTCCTGCCTTACAGAATGATTGTGAGATTCAAGTTAAATGAGATAATATATGTGAAAGTGCTTGGAGTATAAAATGTAATGTAAAGGTACAGTGATATTATTAGATAAATATTTATCTCTGCTCTTATTGTCTTCTTTTTATTGATTTGATTGAGATGTCATTTGGATGAGGAAAAGAGGAGCTTGATCTTTTGAAGAAACATACCAGAACAGAACTAAGCAATACCAACATTTTCTAGTCAGGAAATTGCCCCTTGATTTAAGATTACATTTTAGATGGAAAGTATTCTGTTGACTCTTATTGATAGAAAAAGTAATCTGGAGTGTTAGGAGTTGGTGTGTAGGAGTGAGTGTTGGGTGTGGACTGCGTGAACAGCTTGCTGAATAGAACCTTAGAATAGTCCATAGATTTGTTTGAACGTAGGTACTTTTTGCATTCTCTATGAGCTTTGGTTTTAATTGCAGTGAAGCCTTGGTGACACGTATTTTCTGTTGAAGTACTTCTAATTCGGCAGGTAAGAAATATTGGTGATTTTAGCCAATTTTTCTTTTTCTAAGAAATAATTTATTTTAACTTTTTGTTTACATACTTGATAACAGATGATATTTATGAAGATTTATGTGCTAGTCATGGTCCAGTGAGTTTGGGAGAATTGGCGTTGCAGCCAGATCCTCACCTTGCCCTTCCCACAAAACTTCTGACAACACAAGAAGATGATGTTAAATTATCAGTAGCAGCTGAAGATTTTCCTCAGGTACCCGATTAATAGCACTTGTATTTTACTTAAATCAGAATGGTGACAATATTGCCTTAGCATAGAACACTGTCAAGAGCACAGTCTTTGGAGTCAGAGAGCCTCAAATCATGCCTCCTTTTTTCACTAACTCAAGCCTGGCTATAGATCTTAGCTCATCCAATCTCTAGCTGTGACCTTGAATACATACTTAGCCTTTTTCTAAGCCTTAATTTCCTCATCTTTAAATTAAAGATTAAAATAATGTATGTAAAAATGCCTATTACCGAGTTAGATAGCTATTATCATTTACACCTCTATATTCCCCTGCAATATCTAGTTTAGTAGTTTGTGCATAATAGGTACTCAATAAATATTTATTCTATTAAAATTTGTGAAGTGTGTTACCGTGAAAGCATGAGATATTTCATACTGAGTTAAGCCAATGGCCCATGCAATCTTGTGTACTGAAAAAATAGGATAATTACTCTCCAAGGTGTAAAAAAAAATGCTCATGTTAAATTAAATACAGTTTTTTAATCTGTGTAATCTCACTGTAGATTAATTTATTCAATAAATAGTCATCGTGGTATGGTATTGTGTTGCACTGCATGGTGTTGAGGGTGAAAGCCAAAAGTATATAAAATAAAGATTGCTTATGGAACACACTATTATGTAGGGTTCAATATTAATAACCTGTGACCAAGCAAAGATCAGGAAAAAACTAGTAATGAATAAATACCTGTTAATTAATTCTGTAATAAAAGAAAAATTGTTTGTGACCTTGGGTTAGGCAAAAATGACACCAAAAACACTATCCATGAAAGAAAAAAAATTAATAAACTGGTCTTATCAAAAACAAGAACATCTGCTCTTCAAAACACACTGTTAAGAGAATGAAAAGACAAGCTACAGATTGGGAGAAGATATTTGCAAATCACTTATCTGGTAAAAGGCTTATATGCAGGATATATAAGAAACTCACAGAATGCAATATTAAGAAAACAAACAATCCAATTAAAAAATGGATAAAATCTTTGGACAGATACCTTACCCAAAGAAGATATACTGATGGCAAGTGAGCACATAAAAAGATTCTCAACATCAGTAATCGTTAGGAAAATGCTAATTAAAGCCACAATGAAATACTACTACACACGCATTAGAACATCTCAAATTAAAAAGACTAACATGCCAAGTTTTGGCAAGGGTGTGGAGCACTTAAACTCTCATATGCTGCTGGTTGGGAATGTAAAATGATTCAACCACTTTGGAAAACAGTTTGGCAATTTCTTAAAAAAGTATTGATAAAATGTACACCTACCATATGACCCAGACATTTCACTCCTAGGTATTTATTTACCCAAGAGAAACTACCACATATGTCTACGCAAAGGCTTGCACGTGAATGTTCATAACAACTTTATTGGTAGTAGCCCCAAACTGGAAACAACATAAATATTCATCAATTGCTGAATGTACAAGTTGTGGCATATCTATAAGATGGAATACTACTTAACAATAAAAAGCCATGGACGGACTTCCCTGGTTGCATAGTGGTTAAGAATCTGCCTGCCAATGCAGGGGGCACATGTTTGAGCCCTGGTTCGGGAAGATCCCACGTGCCATGGAGCAACTAAGCCCGTGCACCACAACTACTGGGCCTGCGCTCTAGAGCCCACGGGCCACAACTACTGAGCCCTTGTGCCACAACTAGTGAAGCCCGTGTGCCTAGAGCCAGTGCCCCGCAACAAGAGAAGCCACTGCAATGAGAAGCCCGTGCACCGCAAGGAAGAGTAGCCCCCGCTCAATGCAACTAGAGAAAGCCCACGCACAGCGGCAAAGACCCAACGCAGCCAAAAATAAATAAATAAATTTATTTTTAAAAAAAAAGCCATGGACTACTGATACGTACAGTTACATGGACGATTCTCACAAAAGTTGTGTTGAGGGGAAAAAGCCAGAACCCCCACCCCCCCAAAATAGTGCATACCTTATGATTCCACTTACATGACATTCTAGAAAAAGCAAACTAATCTATAGTTATAGGAGGAAATTCAGGTTATTTTGAGCTTGGTGGATATGTTCATCATATTATCTTGACTGTGATGATGTCTTCATGGGTATATACATACGTCAAAACGAATGATACACTTTAAATACATGCAGATTATTGTCTATCAGTTATACCTCAATAAAGATATTCTAAAAAATAAAAGAAAGATTGCTCTCCTTTAATTATTGGCCTGTTTTAAAATAAAACTGCAAAGTGTTACCAGAAGAATGGCTTCAAATAAATTCATTTGTTAGATTTCCTTTATTAACAGAGACATATGGCTAGTACTAATACTAGCACACACTTGTTTATAGTGCTTACTCTGCCAGAGGCTGTTCTAAGTTCATTATGTATTAACTCATTTAATCCTTTTAACAACCTACTGAGGTAGTTATTATTATTATCATCCCCATTTGATGAATGAGAAAATTGAGGTATTGGGGGGTTAAGTAACTTACGCAAGGTCAAAGCTACATAATGACTTAGCCAAATTTGAACACAAGCAGTTTAGCTCCACAATACTCAGCTCTTAATCCCTGTGGTTAAGGAAGGGAGCCAGTAGGAAGGTTCTAAATTGAAGCAGCACAAAAGAGTCATAGTACCCATCTTAGAAATACACACCCAAATAATATTTCCTTCAGGGAAGAAACCTATATGACTAATGGCTCTAAACTTAGAAGACCAGAGGTGAGGCTAGTTGTTATTATTGCAGTCTAAAGCTACTCATTTTTACCTGTAGATAAATAAGTACCTGCCAGAACTGGAGTGGTTACATTTGAGTCCATGTGGACAGGTGTTTCAGATTCTCCTCTGCTTGTATCTGTTGTTAAGAGTTCAGAGATACATTTTTAGGTTCCTGTCAAATTATATCTGACAGTTGTTTTCAGAGACTCATTCATAATTAGGCTCATAAAACAGGAAAGGGAAGAAAGAAAATGGCTAACGTCATCACAATTTGTAATGTGTGATTGTGAAGGAATTTGTGACCAGCTGTAAATTTCAAATTTCGTTAGGTGGTAGTAAGGAAGAGAGATGATGGGGCTTATGGTAGAGTGTACTTTTCTTAAATGGCAAAGGAGGATAACAATACCTACTCAACACTTGTGAGAATTCAGTGATGTTATTATATATAAAAGCTCTTTGAAAATTGCAGTACATTATGCAGATTTTCATTTTATGCAAAAATGGTTATATGGAAGTGCTTACAGTCAAGTTAAGTTTTTATCCTGTCTAAATCCATCATATATGTATCTAGAATAGTTGATTTATAAGTAGCTCTGAATTCTCTAGGAAAAATAGAAATGATTTGAATATCTGAAATCTGTGTATATTACCCAAATCTTTTGAAAGATTTTATTTGCAATATCTTTTCTTTAGTAATATGTACTCCATCACCCATTTGGTAGTTAGAAAGCATGCATGATATTCAAATTTTATATAATAAACACCTAAATAATTTAATTGCTCAGATCTTTTTAAAGTAACTTAAAAAATAATATTATGACTTCATGTCTTAAATTCTTCAGTACCAACAAAAACAAGACCAAGATGTTAAGCAAGTTGAACACAAGCCAGTTCAAAGTCGTTTAATACGTGTAAGAAATAAATGTGATATTTCACTTTCACAGCAACAAGGTAAGATTTGTTTCCTTGTAATAATATAAGAGTTTGATATATGTTGTGAATTGAACACATATATAATGAGAATTCTTTTATGTAAGTTTTATTCTTATTCTCTAGGGGTTTTTTTTTGTTTTCTTTGATTTAGCCCTTTGGGATAAAGAATCTGGTATTGTATTTGAGTGTATATTTGTTAGTTCTTTTTACCAATAAACACTATTTCTAATGGATTTTAAAAACTCTTAGGTAGTATTTTTATTTTAATCTTACCTTTTGGTTCTTGTACAATTGAATGTCAGTGTCTTTTCATCTATGTATAAGTCTGTATCTGTATCATAGTTGTCTGTTTTAACTTATAAAGGCAATGGTTGTGGTTGTTAAGGAGCTTTGTAAAGGCTATTTATGTTGTGTGGCAATTTGATCAACAGGTACAACTTAAAAAACAAAGAACTCATGTTAGATGCTATCATATGAATGAACTTTTCTGTACTGCTTGATTACCAAAATTGTGTGGCTAAATGATTCTACAGTCAGCATCACAGCATTTTGATGTTGTCTTTATGTTTCTGCAAAGCTGTTGGCCTTGTGCTTAGTTTGCCTTCTTGCTTCTTTGTCATTAAATTTTATATAACCTAAATTCTGAAATTTGGCAGTAGAAATTAAGATGTCTTCTGTTTAAAAACTTTCTGTCTACAGTCCAGGTAGAAGTATTAGGAGTATTTTGAGCAGTAGAATGTTTTTCTTCACTTTTGTAATTGTGTTTTTTATCTCATATATTGAATGCCAATATAATTACAGATGTAACTGTTTGGCAGTCTGGGGAGGACCTAAATGAGGAAGTGCTTAAGATTATGTTATATGAGGTTTAGGTTTTTACTTTTCTGCTTGTTTTCTGTTCTTGCTCCAACTTTTCAGAACTTTGCCCTCCTGAGCACTTTTTAAAACCTAACAGTGGTACAGTAGTGTTAGTATTATATTTTAGAAACCTATGGAAAATTACCTATAACACTTTCCTCATTGTGTTTAAAAATTAGTCATGACAGTATATAGATATGAGCAAATGAATATTTCTAAGATAATATCAGGACTGACTTGATGTCCTTCTACTGAATTCTGTTACTATTCATGGTCAATGACTGTATATTTAATTTAGTTTTTTTAAAAAATTATAATTCCTTAAAATTATAAATGAATTTTGTCTCCTTGGAGAATGTTGTATATAATAAAATGATCATTTTTCTCACCTGATAGGAAAATATCTTTGGTAAGATTTTAAGGGTAAATACCTCTCTTTAGGAAAGTGACATTGTTTTCAGTTTCACATATATGAATGTCTGACCACAAGATGGCAATATTTAAATTTTTGTTGACTTACAACAATGTCATTAAATAATAGTGTGCAGTTAACATTTAACGTCAATAAAAATTGTAAGAAAAATAAAAGAAACCAATGTGTTAGCTAGTAGGAGGAAGTTTTATTTAGAAAGAATCTAGAACAGTTGGATTTAATATGTGTAAAAATTATTTTCATTTAATTTTACATGCAATACAGAAGTTAGGAGAGCTGCAAGCCTATGTCAGTTTTAACCAAGATAAATAAATACCCAGTGGGCTATAGATAAAACATTTTAAATAGGAGCTAAGTGTTTCACTCTATAATTGATACATATCTCCATACTAAATATTTTTTGAATGAATATAATTCCCTTGGCAAATATAGTCAGTTATGACTTTCTCCCCTATAAATTTTGTGGATTTAATTTTTTTCTCTGATGAAGCTCTGGTACACTGCCAAATGTTTCAAAGAATAAGAGAGTCAGAGTGCCAAAATAATCCTCTAGGGCTTTCACAACTTTGAGTGACCTTGAAGGAATTCAATCCTATCATACACAAAGGGCTTGAAGATAATGAAGGAAATTCACCTTATCACAAGGGAATCAAAACCACATCTTTTCTGGAAGATAAATGCCTCTAAGAATACTTGAAGCCCAAATTATGGCTGTTTCAGGAAGAAGTATTATGTATTTCACTTTGAAATGCATAGTAGTTTAATATATGTATATAAAGAAATCAAGCCATTTACTAGCAGTAGCAGTAGTTTAGTGATCATCCATTAAAAATTGACTGAAGATATGGTAGGACATAGGTTCTAGCACTATGCTTCTGGGAGATCTGTAAAGTACTTGTCTCCTTCCTCTCCGCTTGATTATTACTTTCAGATTTTAATACAAAAGAGAGAAATTGAATTGAATTCTGAAAGATAATATCCGTTTCTTTTGGTATTTAATTCATTGGGTATATTTTTGAGCACATGATACCACTTATCTGATTCTAAGTCCTGATTAATGTGTCTAACAGTTTTATAGTGAAAGCAACTTTTTAAGTAATTTAGTAAATCATTAAATTTTTTTTCCCTTTCACTGTGCAGTTAACTTTCTTCAATACAAATGAGAGACTAGTTTTCAATCCATTTACTTGTTATGAACCCAAGAACAATTAAATTCTGTAAAGTGATGTATTAAAATAGTTCACTTTTAAAAATATTTTTCTTCTTTAGTTTTTCTCTTTAAATTTTAAGAACTGCATAATAAAGAATAAGTAGAAAGTCAAAAAGCCTATACTATAATCAATGGGGAAAAATTAGAACATATGTTGTATGGTTGAATGCTAGGACAGATTAGTTGTCAAAGTTGTTTGAAAATCACAGCATTCTTCAGTTTTCTTATTTGTAGATGAAATATGTTGCTCAGAAAATATGTATCAAAGTGCTAAAAGTAATTACTAATGTAATTGCACTAATTTATCAAAAGCAGGTTACATTTTTGTGGGAAATCACAATAGGTTTTTTTTGACATTATGTCCTGAGTTTAATTCCTAGCCATTGTAGCACCTTTTATACCTTAACATACAGTGATTGTGACTTCAGATATGTGAGAATTAGGAAATTCAAAGCTTATATATATTTAGAAGCCATTTCTAACCGTATGTGCAAATGAAAAGTTTTGCCTTTGTATTTGAAATATAACTAAATTATAATAGCTCAAAATTACAATTGATTTTAGTAATTTTAAAATCACAGTTAAAAGTTTTTTAAATTGATTTTTTTTCTCATAAAGTATGACAGTGATTTAAAAGCCGTGTGTGTAGGTCTCTGATAGGGAAAGGATGGGGCACAGAGTAATAAATCTGCCCAAAATCCATGAATCCAAAGGTGTAATCTGAATAAATGTGTCTTTCACAAATCCATGCTATTATTGATTAATAAAATAGAAATTCACTTTAAAATGTTACTGAATGTGGGCATTCTGTTTCCACCTAGGAGGAGGAAAGTAGAGAGTGTCTCTTCTCCTAACTGTAATAAAATGTCAGATAAACTCTAAAATCATAACATTTCTTGAACCCATCAGACAGCTTATGATGTAGAGCAACTAAGTAGCCTGAAGTCCACGGAAAGACAGACTCCTCCCGAGAGATGAGACACAAGAACCCTGTCACTGTGCCAGAGCACAGTCACAGGAAGAGACACCAGGCACCATACAAGCAGATAAGATGTATTTGACTAGACTTTTCTTTAATGAATTGCTAAAGGCCAAGCATAGAGCCATTGGTAGCTACTGATACAAAAGTGGTTCACTCCCACTTGCAGTCTCTTCTCCACAGACCTCTAAAAAAAGAAAGATTAGGAGACTGGAGAGATTCTTCTTCACTGGTGCAGGCCTGGAAGAGGAGAGTGGCCGCCACTGCCAGAAGGACTGAATTCTTTCCAGCATAACCCTGATACCAAAACCAGGCAAAGACATTACAGGAAAAGAAGATTATAAATCAATATCTCTCATGAACATAGACAGAAAATTCCTCTACAAAATATTACCAAATTGAATTGAAACTTCTTATACTTGAACATTCAGCTGCATTTTCCTGAGTCCTTACTGAACCTCCAATTGAACATGGCTTATTCATCCTTAACCCCACCCTCCAGATCTTTGGTGCCAGGAACATAATCATAATCTTAACAATAGTTTCCATTTACTGAAGGCTTGCTAGGCACTCTATGCTATCTCATTTATTCCTCATAATACCATGCCATGCAGGTAGTGTGGCATTTATATGAGAAAGGGTAAGATTCATGAAGGTTAACTAATTTTCCCAGTGCACACAGTTTAGCAAATGAAGGTGTGGAATTCAAGCCCATATCTACTTGAGGGCAAAGCTGATGCTCTTTTCCTTGTTTTATACCATTTTATTGAGTAAGCACTTAATAAATATTTGTGTAACTTAACAGTTTGTGGCAAGAGCTGCCTTTACCATCACTGTATTCTCCAGACTGATTATTTAAAATTTCAGAGAAAGTGATATATGGGATAGTTTTGTGGTTTATTTATTAAGATAGGTTTTCCTATTTATTTAATAGACCTTGTTTCCCAACATAGCACTGTGCTTAAATACAGTCAGTGATCAATGTGTTCATTGAATTGAATTTGATAATTCATTCCATCATTTGCTTTTGACACCAAACAACGTTTAATGCTGTTATTTAGTAAAAAGATACAAGGAAGAAGAAAAGGTGAAAAATGAGAATAGTTCCTTATAATCATTTTTCAGTTGAAACTTTTGAATGTAGACATGGTACAGACAGCCACGGTGGAATAATGTAAAGTCATTTTTACTTTTGTAAAAGTTTTTATGATTTCTTTTGTAGTATAAAAATTTTTCGTTCTTTGAGGACGTATTAGTTAAGCAAGGGGAAGGGGCAACCAAGCATATGCTCAAGGGTAGAGAAAGTTAAATCGGGTTACATGTTAGTCAGTGGGCAGTATTTTTTAACTCTAAATGAAAGAGAAATAGTGTGAGCATTCATTCACTCATTCTTTTTTTTTTAATTGAGATATCATAAAATTTTCCTTTTTTTTTTTTTTTTTTTTTTTTGTGGTACGCGGGCCTCTCACTGTTGTGGCCTCTCCCGTTGCGGAGCACAGGCTCCGGACGCGCAGGCTCAGCGGCCATGGCTCATGGGGCCAGCTGCTCCGTGGCAGGTGGGATCTTCCCAGACCGGGGCACGAACCCGTGTCCCCTGCATCGGCAGGCGGACTCTCAACCACTGCGCCACCAGGGAAGCCTAATTTTCCCTTTTATAGTGTACAATTCAGTGGTTTTTAATATTTTTAAAAAGTTATGGAAATTCCAGAAAATTTTCTTTGCCCTAAAAAGAAATCCCATATTCATTAGTATTCATTCTCTATTCTCCCCTCCCCCCAGTTCCTGTCAACTGCTAGTCTACTTTCTATGTCTATGGATTTACCTATTCAGCACATTTTATGTAAATGGAATCATACAATATGTGGTTTTTGTGTCTTGCTTCTTCAACTTAACATGTTTTCAGGGTTCATTCATGTAGCAGATGTCATTACTTCATTCCTGTTTATGGCTCAATAATGTTCCATTGTACATTTATTTTTAGGTCAGAGTTTTTAGCATCCTTTTTGTGTAAAGGAGTGTAGAAGGTGCTTTGGAGCTAGAGAGATGGATAAGACAAAACATCTGCTCTCAAGGGATAAGAAGAAGAAAGGGGCTAGTTTGAGAAGAATAATTTCTTTAAAACACTGAGTCTCAGAAATAATTTCTTAGAATACTATAAAATTCAAAAAGACAAACATCTTTAGGTAATCATACTGTCAAATTGTCACTTTTTTCTTATAGAGCTGAAAAAATAAACACATGGCAGCAAGTGTGTTAGGTCAACTTGCTGATTGTCTTTATGTATATACATTTCTTATATTTTCTCAATGGATGGAGGTGGGAGCATAAACCATATGAGAAAAGACTCTTCTGGCACATTAATGAATTTTTATCATAGATTGTTTTTTCAACTGTTTGTTCCTACAAGAAAGGATTTACACCTTTGATTTAAAAAATAGAAATACACACACACACACACACACACATATATATATATATATATATATATATATATATATATATAAACTAGGAGATAAATGTGCTTAACTAAGGCTATTCCCTAAAAATAAGCAAAATGAAAAGAGGATTGATAGGGAAAATCTATTTGAAAAGACACTGAAAATTATTCAAGGATTTCCATAACATTTTCACTTGTTGGTGCTAAGGTGATTTCTTTTTCTATGTAGGAGTATTTTAATTGTGGAAATTATTTAATTTTCTTATTGTTGTAGAATTAATTATACACTGTGTGTGGAGCACGTAGATTTTTCTCAAGTCTTTGATATTAAACCTATCTCACCAAATACATATACCAGGATTGTTCTGAAGACTCACCAGTATTCCAGAAACCTCTGCAACCCTTTCATTGTTCTTAGCCAGATCTCCTGAAACCTGACTTTAAAGTTTTTATGCTGTGTTTTTTTTAGAAACCAAATTGATGTAAAACATGATTTAAACTATTCATTAAACTTAGTAGCCTTTTTATTCAACAGCCACTAAGCAAAATTTAACCTTCCTAAATAATCACAGAGGTAAGTGTAGATTTGATAATATCTTTATATTTTAATATCAGTGAAATACTGAACTAGGAGTAAGAAGATCAGATGCTACCACTAATCAGAATTATGACTTTTGGTTCTGTTGAACTGGGGATGATGCCCCTGCTCCCAAGAACCAAAGGTCATAATTCTGATTAGTGGTAGCATCTGATCTTCTTACTCCTAGTGTAGTAGTACTTCTATTATACTACACTGCCCTCCTCCAAGTAAAACTAACAACATTGACAAGTTAGTGTATTACAGATGCTTTTCTTCCAATCAACAGAATAATCATTTAAATTTTTGTGATTTTAGTTTTATATAAATAAAATACAAATTAGATAGACTATTTCAACCATGATAACAATGGATTATTCTACTAACCCAGCTCTACCCTAAATAAAAGAGAAGCTGGATTATTTCAATTCAGAATGAATTAGAACAGAGAAGTAATATTTTTATACTTGTAGGACTCACTACTCCTGGATTGTTTGTTAGTCTCTAATACATTGTCTCTCAAACTTTGACTTAAGAATCTCTTGCATTTCTAATTTAAAATGCAGATCCCCAGCTTTACCGTGAGACTGATCGGGTTGCCTGAGGTGGGGCCTGGGAATCTGAATGTTAAACTAGCACCCCTGGTCATTCTGATGCAGAAGAAGAAGGACCACCCTTTGTGAAACATTGCTTAATGACTCCAGATGTTCATGTTGATGTCTGTTCTACTGTAGAATTTGAAGCACTACAGCATACAGTTTGTACTCTGGGGTCAGATTGCCTGGGTTCAAATCCTAACTCTGCTAGCTATTCACTAGCTGGTGACCTTGGGCAAGATACTTAACCTTTCTGTGCTTTTCTCATCTGTAATATAGTATCTATTCCAGAAGGTTGATATCCTAGTGGAAGACAGGTAGTAGTGTACTTAGAATAGGACTTGACACATATTAAGAGCTGTGAAAATATTAGCTATTATTAGCATGACTGTCTCCAGGACACCTCTTTTTTGAATACTCATGTTGTAATCAGCTCTTCTTTAACAGATAGTCATTGAATCTATGTTGGTTCTGAGCTTTAAGGACGTTTGTGAGAAAATGCTAGAGATGGTACATGTTCCATATAGTGTTAGGGAGATAAAGTGACTTTCAACAAATTTTTTTACTCTTCAGTGAATATATTTAAGATAATTTATATTTATTAAACCTTGAGGACTTAAGGACATGGGGAGGGGGAAGGGTAAGCTGGCACAAAGTGAAAGAGTGACATTGACATATATACACTACCAAATATAAAATAGATAGCTAGTGGGAAGCAGCCGCATAGCACAGGGAGATCAGCTCAGTGCTTTGTGACCACCTAGAGGAGTGGGATAGGGAGGGTGGGAGGGAGATGCAAGAGGGAGGGGATATGGGGATATAAGTATATGTATAGCTGATTCACTGTGTTATACAGCAGAAACTGACACAACAATGGAAAGCAATTATACTCCAATAAAGATGTTAAAAAAACAAACAAACAAAACCTAGAATTCTTTTACAGAATTTTTAAATTGATTTGCATGTTGGACAGTTAAATATAGTGAAGCTTATTAACCAGGATGATTTCCAATCTATAATCCTATCTACTGGCAAGTGACTGTTTTGGTGAATTGCGTTCTGTCAGCAGTTCTCTCATTTTTTAATCCAAGAGAGAAACTGATAACTCAAGAGCTCAGTAATCATTTATGAGCTGTTGCATCCTGATTAAAAGTAAGGATTAAAATTAGGGGCAGTATTGGGTACACATAAAAGTATTAAAATGATTAAATTTCTTAGGGAAAAAACCCTGTAACTCTAATGGCAAAAGGCGATATAATTGCATTGTCATTCCTAGTAACCTTCCTCATGTGTTCTTGACAAACATTTTTTTTTTTTTTTTTTTTTTTTTTTGCGGTACGTGGGCCTCTCACTGTTGTGGCTTCTCCCGTTGCGGAGCACAGGCTCCGGACGCGCAGCCTCAGCGGCCGTGGCTCACGGGCCCAGATGCTCCACGGCACGTGGGATCTTCCTGGACTGGGGCACGAACCCGTGTCCCCTGCATCGGCAGGCGGACTCTCAACCACTGCACCACCAGGGAAGCCCTGACAAACATTTTTCACCTTTTTATTGTACTTACATATTTTATTTTATTAAATTAATACTTTATTTAAAGTTTCTTATCCATAATAATTTTGCTTTTTACCACTATTATCACTACTATTATTGATGTTATATAGAATAAGATTTTATTTATATAAAATGTCCTCAGTTTTTGCCTTTGGGCTCAGCCTTTTCCCTATCCCCACTCCAAACAAAGTTCTAACATCATCTGGGTAGGCTTAATACTACTAGCTTTATTACAGAATCATTAAAACATTTTTTTAAGTGGGAAAAGTCTCCCAAGATCATCCTTTGCTACAAAAAACAAATAACATTGGTGAAGTAAAAGCCATATCTTTAACCATGTAATTCGTATGTAAACATGTAATTCAGGCCTAATGGCAGCTTTTGAAGACAGGTTCTACCAAAGCAAACCTGTAGTGATTTAGAAGTCAAGTACAAATGAGAATCATAGACACTGTTTAGAGATGGGAGGGACAAATTAAAATTTAAGCTTAGGACTATGAAGTCTTCTAGGCAAGTTTATTGATTTTGAACAGTGTTTATGATGCCTTTAAGAAGCAGAAATTCCAAGGGGATTGTCTTTAAACAGTTCTCATTGCTGGTCTAGGGAGAATTCAAGTTATTGACTCTCTTATTTCCCTTTCGTACATAGAGTCATCTCCTTTAAGGAATAGAAGAGATGAAGACCTGGACTTACATGATGTCGTTCAGAAGTAGTAGGGTACTAGTTAGCTGGAACTAAGTTTTCTAAGATGGATTTTTTTTTTTTTTTTTTTGCGGTACGCGGGCCTCTCACTGTTGTGGCCTCTCCCATTGCGGAGCACAGGCTCCGGACGCGCAGGCTCAACGGCCATGGCTCACGGGCCCAGCCGCTCCGTGGCATGTGGGATCTTCCCGGACTGGGGCACGAACTCTCAACCACTGCGCCACCAGGGAAGCCCTCTAAGATGGCTTTATATCGCCTTTCATCTTCTCTAGATTTTCTTTTCTCCTTAGAAACCTCAATTTGTGGAAGAACCTTATATGTTGGGGAATAATGAGTTCTCCTTGGAGTATGTAGCGATAGTTGTCTTATCCATTATACAACTTACTACTTATTTTCTCTTTCTTCCCCTAACTATCCTGGCTGGTTTGGATAATGGCACAGGAAGCAGATATTGTGAGGTAGTTAGTGCATCAGTTAACGGAGCTACTTCAGTCATGTATTCATTCTCCCACCTGTACTGGGACTTCCATTTACTCAGTCCTATTTCTCTTGACTGGCTATTCCCTGGGCCCTATATTTTGCCTGACCTATATGGTTAACCCATGTAAATACTGTCTTATCACCATCCAAGACTTCCGTGTCTCTTAGATCTGTGCTAATCCCCATTCTGGATTCCTCCTGCTTTCAGGGGTTTCTGATTTTTTTCCCTGGTCATGAAATCCTGCTGGATGATGATGTGATATGTGCAATTATAACCTGTTAGCAGACTGTGCTGTGTGGCTTGAACTGGACTTTGGCCAGTTCCCCAGTAATTCTTTTAATTTCATACTGATTTTAGCTTCCAAATAGCACCTATTCCAGTCCTTCTTCCCAAGCCCTTAATCCCAATTTTATCCCCTCAATTCTCTTTTTTATATATATATAAATTTATTTATTTTATTTTTGGCTGCATTGGGTCTTCGTTGCTGCGCACGGGCTTTCTCTAGTTGCGGTGCACCGGCTTCTCATTGCGGTGGCTTCTCTTTGTTTTGGAGCGTGGGCTCTAGGTGCGCGGGCTTCAGTAGCTGTGGCTCGCGGGCTCTAGAGTGCAGGCTCAGCAGCTGTGGTGCACCGGCTTAGTTGCTCCGCAGCACGTGGGATCTTCCCAGACCAGGGCACGAACCCGTGTCCCCTGCATCGGCAGGCGGACTCTCAACCATTGCGCCACCAGGGAAGCCCTCAATTCTCTTTTAATATATGCTTTTGTTTTTCTAAGTTCTACTCTTTCAAGTGTGTTTCAAAAGTTCTACTCTTTCATTTATAGCTACTCTAGCTCCAACTTCTTACAGCTTTACATTAATCCTTGCATTTTTTTTCCCCTTTTGGGTTGAAGAAAGAGCCGTGCTTTTTAAAACCTCCTTAAAGGTAACTCTTCCACCTGCAGCCTTGATCCCATCTCATTTCTACTCTTGACAAAGGGAAAGGGAGAAAGATATAATCCCGAGAGAAGAAAAGAGTAAGTGCAGAGAAAGGAAGGGAGGGAATAGGAAGAAGGGAAAAGGTGGGGTTACATGAGATAGTAGAGGAGAAAGGGAAAGGGGAGAAGGGGAAAGAGCAGGGGGCCAGGGGAATGAGGTTGGAATAAGCAGGATCATTCATTCTTATCTACAGAATGAGGGCTGGGCTTGATGATTCTTCAGGTCAGTTGTGGCCACTCACATTTCATAATTCTATTTCTTCTCAACCCTCATCCTACTACACTTACCAGTATCTCCTAAGCTCCCCTCTGCCATGCCTTTCTCCGTGTCTTCACTTGGAACTGTACCCTCCCTTGCCCTCTTTCACCACCTTTCCATCCTAGAAACAAACATTCTTGGTCCACTTTGTGTCCCTGAAGGGCCCGTACTATTTGGTATATACTTCACTTTTAGCCCTTGCATCATACCTTGTAGGATTATTTTCCTATAGCCTCTCCTTCTCTAGAAAGTAAATTTCTTAGAGACAATGGCCTTGTTTCATTCATCTCTGCACCACCTGCTCTCTAGCACAGCACCCTAAATGGTAGGTTCCCAGTAAATGTTTATTGGATCAAATGTATTAGGTAGTCTTATTCTCCCATTTAGTGCAAGGGCCTTGTTAACAGTTTTCTTCCTTTTTCTATTCATTCTTGAGTAGTTGCTATGTGCTGGGTACTGTTCCAAAACTTGGGGATACTGTGGTGAACATAACAGTTGAAATCCTTGCTTTCACAGAGCTTACATACTTGTGTACATCATAGAAAAAAGTAAATTAATTTACAGCAATTTCAGATGATGCTAAGTGTTGTGAAAAAACATAAAAGGTTTACAGAAGAATGCCAAGTATCAATGGGCAAATGTGGAGCGACTACTAATGTTGGAAAGTCAGCATTTTGTAACCATCCTAGTAAAGATTAGATGGGGCAAAGGTCATCAATGAATGCTCAGTGTAGAGGGAAATTTTAATAAAGAGCAGGATATTTGCATGGTCTTAAAGTATCTCCTCATAGATTGGTTCATTAAGTAGAAAGGGAAAACATAGGACAGTACCCAGAATGGATGATCAAAATTAGTATCGCCATAGAGGAACAAATGAATACTGTGTGCCTCCGGATGGGATATCTGAGCACATAACCTGAATGTAGGCACGGGGAAATATCACACCAATCTAAAACATGGGGAAGAAGTTAACAATTGTGAATCTGGGTAAGTGAAATATAGGTGTTCTTTATACTATTCTTGTAATTTTTCTCCAAGTATGAAATTCTTTCCAAATAAAAAGCAAAACATTTTTAAAAGGTATTGCTTTATTTATTTTAAAAATAATGTCTGTGTCAATTTGTATTAATATTTCTACTAGTATCAATTTAAAAGAACATAAAGCAGGGTGATGAATAGTGAAGGAAGCAAAGTAAGTGGTTTGTTCCTTTAGATCATGTGGTTAGGGAAGTCCTCTCTGTAGGAATGGCATCTCCATATGGAATGAAGGGAAGGAGAAATCTTGCAAACATTTGGGGAAGAGTATTTCATCTAGAAAAAGTAGGAAGAATGAAGGTTTTAAGGTGGGAATGAACTTGTTGTGCCCAAGGAACAGCCAGAAGGCCAGTGTGGCTGGAGGGGAGTGTGCAAGGGAGCTGTGGTAGAAAATGAGATAGGAGATGTAGGCAGATCGTGTCGAGCCCTGCAGACTCTGGGAAGGAATTTGGATTTCATTCTGAGTGTGATGAAAAGCCTATGGAGGATTTGAGATGGGGAATGACAAACTCTAATTTACATTTTTAAAAGGTTCCCTCTGGCTTCTAGGTGGAGAACAGACCATAGGGGGACAGTCATGGAAGCACGGAGATCAACTGGAAGCAATATTACACATGAGAGGTGATGGTGGCTTGTGCCCTAGTGGAGGTGTCACAGTGGTCAGGTTCAGGCTATGTACTGATGGCATATACCTGATAAAGCTGAGGAATAATGTTATTTCAAAAATTACTTATTAAAGCAGATTAAACGTGGAATGTAATTGAAAGTAGAGTCAAGGATTAATTACTCCTAGATTTCTGGTCTGAAACTTACTGGGCAAATGATAGTGCCATTTATTAAGATTAGGAAGACTGAGGAAGGATGTGTTCACGTGTTCAGCCTCAGTTTTTAGGGTGGGAAGAGTCAATGAAAATAATCCGGATAGTGCAGTAAATGCAAATTGGGAAACCTGAGTTGTGTCTCAAGTACCACAGTAATTTTCACAATTCCACAGATACATGTCTTCTCTTTTAAGAAACCAATGTTTTTATTATGAAAGTACGAAACAAAACAGGTTTACTTAATTATAAAATATGTTCAAATACGTACATGAAAAATGCTCTTATTTTCAGAGTTTCTTTGATGGGCTCCTTATTCATCACCTAAGAATAGTGATTACAAATATAAGGCTTTCTTGGGGGGGGTTCCCCCCTAAATATTTATTTATTTATTTATTTATTTGGCTATGCCAGGTTTTAGTTGCAGCATGCGGACTCTTAGTTGTGGCATGCAGGATCGAGTTCCCTGACCAGGGATCAAACCCAGGCCCCCTGCATTGGAAGTGCAGAGTCTTAACTGCTGGACCACCAGGGAAGTCCCTTGGGTGTGTTTTTAAATTAGTAGTAAATGCAGAGGCCCAAGTTGTGCTGGGATTTCCAATGGAAAAAGATGCAGTTACCTGTGAATCATTTTAAGCTAGAATGCTATTTACTATCTTTTAAAATAGCAGAACAAATAGCTCAGTTGTGGAATATATACCTACAAAGTCTTTAAGTGAAATGTTATTGCCAAAAGTTATCTTAAAATCTAATTGTTAATCTCTGTTATATTGTCAGCTTAAGATGGACAGGTACCTTTTAGTGTGGTGAGACTCAGGTAGTAAGGTTATGGAGAACACTGGCACTTTTTTCCTGTGAATATAATTGCAATAATACTGTCCTATCTAATAAAGTCAGAAAAAAATCACATAGGTAGAAATGTAGTTCCGAAAGTCTGTGATTACTGCCTTCGTGTTATTCTGCCTACATTAAAACAAATCGGAATTAGGAAGTCATGGAGATATTGTGTTGGATATTTTCTAATTACTGTGTCAGCCTGGTAAATCATTTTCTAAATTTGCCAATTTCTTGAAATAGCTTAACCTATGTTCACAACACTTTACAGGAAGCAGCATAAAATTTCTATGTCGCCATATATTTCTCTTGGTGTCACAAAAATATATATTGTATAAATGAAATGTTTTTCTTTGGCAAAAAGGCCTGTACACCAAACTACAGTTAATGAATACAAGAATTAAAAAGCAAAACTTCGTTTAGTCTGAGGAAAAACAATTCTTTAAACTGTAACCACATGGCCGTTTCTTGTTTGCATCAACTCTGGGTGACTGTTATTGTCTTCTGTGAATTCTCTGGGGCAGGGGCCTGACTTTGTTGAATGAGCCAATTGTTTTCCTTTGTGTTGCCCATCTAGTAAGTTCCCATCTGGTTTGTATCAGACTGTTTTCACAGCCAACAACTGCTGCCTTCTCTATATCCTGACACTTCAGGGCCCCATGCTATCAAAGCATGCTGCGATGGCCTTGCTGGCAGGGCCCATACAGCTGTGCCTCACAGCTTGGAACTATTACCCAGAGTAATGGTAACATAGAACTTGGACTGGCCCTTATTCCCATTGGTGTCGTGTGTACACTGAGCAGAAATTCCCCCTTGCCTGCCTGCCCCCTCACCCCGAAACTTACTAGTCAACAGAAAGTCTTTAAAGCTCTAATTTTAGGATATGGAATAGTGTTGTTCTTATTTTCTAGTGGCTTCCTGTATTTGAAAGCTCATTTTTCATTCTTTCATTCTTTTTCAAAAGTTACCAGGTCTGGCCTTAAGGGAAGTGAACTGGTCACTATGTCACATTTAATTTTTGTTTCCAAATTTAGTTACGAATGACTAGATAAGGCAAAATCCACTGTAAAGACTACACAAATAATACACTGTATTTTTAGCGATAGTCACAGGCCAGAACTTGAGAGAGGTTTTCATATTAGTATTTCTATCTCAGAAAATGGATTTTCTGTGTAAATTATAGAAGCTCTTAGATTCAAACTGTTAAGTAACTATATTAGGGACCTCCTTTGCCTTCAGCTTTGTTAGCTATCAAATATCATTTATAAGAATGTGATAATAGTGACCTTCTATAACAATCTGTGGCCTCACGTAATTAAAGTTATATGAATTACTATTGAGTAAGAGTTATAGTTGAGTTTAAATGTAGTTATGATATCATTGCTTTATAGACATAAACTGAAGCAGTAAGCATTTTTTTGTATCCAAAATAAGGAATTAAGTGGCTTTTACAGGATGTATTAATATTTTTTAAAATATTTATTTGGTTGCACCGGGTCTTAGTTGCAGCAGGCAGGCTCCTTAGTTGTGGCTTGTCAGCTCCTTAGTTGTGGCATGTGAACTCTTAGCTGCGGCATACATGTGGGATCTAGTTCCCTGACCAGGGATCGAACCCGGGCCCCCTGCATTAGGAGCGCAGAGTCTTATCCACTGCACCACCAGGGAAGTCCCAGAATGTATTAATATTTTAGAAATGCTTTTAGAAATGCCTTCAAGATTAGTTAAACTGAGATTGGTTTGTGCTTTCAATTAAATTGAGTGGGTGATTGTTGTGAACATCAAGCATCCTAAATAGTAAGTCAAACTAGACTTGTGAGGGTCAAACTAAAGCAACAGCAACAAAAGCAAAAACTCACCTTCTGCTTCTGAATAATTTCAGCTTACAGGTTTTTCAAGATTTTAAGAAAAGAAATAGGAAGGAATTTGTCTTTAGTCAACAGTGTGGCCTGCTGCTGATGTTAACTTGATGTGAAAGCCTACCTAGTACTGTTAGTTATTTGGCATTTTCATTCATTGGAAAAACAGTTTAAAACTATAAGGGAATCATCTTTTAATTGATGAAACTAACCTATTGGGTTTTTTTCAACCTCAAGTTTTTCTGGAAGTATAATATACATACAGAAAAGTACACATAAGTGTACAGCTGAAAGAATTTTCAAAAACTGAGCACACTTGTAAAACCCATACGTAGCTCAAGAAACAGAATATTGCCAGCACCCCCAAAGCCCCTCACTTTCCCTTTCAGACACAGCTTCCACCTCCAAAAGGATAAGCACTATTCTCACTTCTAACAGCATAGATTAGTTCTCTTGTTTTTGTACTTTAAATAAATGAAATCATACAGAATGTATGGCTTCTTTCACAAGGCAAACCTATTGTAATTTTTAAGATTCTTTTAGTTTTCAAACCATTATGGCATGTTTTTATAAAGAATTATCTGAGAGGAATTTGTTTTAGTAGCTGTGTCATAGGCTGTTCAACCAACAGGAAGCACCTTGTAGATAAAGTTGTCTACTAAAACATCGTCTCTCCGTTCTCAACCACATTTTAATGCTGGAATGTCTCTCTAGACATTCCTGCCCCTGAAAGGCAGGAACTCTCTTTGTCATTACACTACACAGCAATACATTCAAGCACTTAAATGGTTTTTAATGAGCCTTAATAATTGAGTGTACATTATTCAAATAAATCATGGTCTGCATTCAGGTTAGGTGGGTCATCTATTTTCTGAATTACCAATCAGTTTCCTGGCATTTGAATATAAGCTTTTATGCTGCCAAGATACTATTTCTGAAAATCCTATTATTGACAAGAGTTGTATACCTATTAGATATGCAGCCAATGAGTAACTTATTTGTTTCAAAAGTGTTAACTTCTTCTATATATATTTAACTACTTTAATAATATTCCCTTTTTTGTTCCTTCAGTGAACTCAAATTAGTATAAAAGCACCAGCTATTCTGAATGTTACTAATTTTAGATTTCTCCTTATTAGATTTGTTTCAAATTCTGGATGTCACTCATTTAAAAACTCTTGTCTTGAGGGTTAAAAAAATTCATGTTTTGGAGGCCTTCATCTTTATATCCTTGTTTTGCAGTTAACAGTCCTGTAGTACTATATGGTTTTCTTAAATACATAAAGAATTTGTTTAAAACAATAATATAATGATTTACAGATTTAAGTATTGCTATACTAGTAATTCTTACTAAAGATAGTATTACAGAGCAGAAGATAAATTTTCAATCAAAAATAAAAATTTTTTAAATACAAGAGTAGAACATAAAGCCCAGGTTCCGATCCTTTTAAATACCACTTTTTGAAATACAACATGGTTACTTTCAAATGGGCACCATATAGCTACAAGATTTTGAATGACCATTTAAAATAAGTTAAAGTACTGAAATACGGTGAATGTTTGGAAGAAGCATAGTGTACAAGTGGTACAATTCCTGTACCGTTGGTGTGCCCTCATTTAAAGCTTTTTCAGCAGTATCCCTGCTTTCCCAGCCTTGGATTCTATTTCCAAATCTAAGATCGTTTGTTTTTATTTTGTGGTACTTTTAAACGTTTAAATAAAGGTTAACACGTTTGCCTTTTGTGGTAAAGGTAAAAGGATAAATTATATTCATAGGTAATTTATGACTCAATTTTTAGTCAATATTATCCACTCAGAATTTCCACAAATGTTAATAGAAATTTATAGATAAAATATTTAGAAATGTTCTCTTCTCATTCTTTCACTTAAATACCAATGAGTATTATGTTTGCTCAATTTTGAACAGCAGGATGAGGAAGTGTAAGAACCAACAAACTTGATAAGCAGTTTTCAAAGCACATGGCCATGGTGTAAGTTGTGTTTGCTACCTTAATCCTCACCTGCAGAGCACAGTATTCACACTTTAAACCCTGTCACCAGCAAGTGACAATTATGAGGCAGCTACAGGAAAAAATGAGAATAGTCAACTCTGATATTGACATGGTGGCCTTTTTTTTTTAACCATTAGGAGAAATCATTGTAGAGATAAAGATTCTCCCCCAGTTTTGGTACAGGAGAGTTTTGTTTATGGTTATAATAACAGCAATGACAATATGTAATAGATGCCATCTATGTTTACTTCCTTTATGTGATGCACTCTGCTAAGATCCTTAATCAGTCCAATTAGGTAGGTAATAGTTGTCTCATTTCATATTTGAGGAACCTGAGACTCAGAGAGGTTACATATTTTGCACAAGGTTACACAGCTAATAAATGATAGAGCTAGGAGTCAAACCAAGTCCAATTCTGAAATCAAAGGCTATGCTCTTCAACATACTATATATTTCCTTCCTTGACAATTTTTTAAAAAGTAGAACTGATAAGTTCTGATTATTCTTACAGGTCTCAATATCTAAAGATACATCTTGGTAGAAGAGTATGAAAATGTTGGGTGGTGGGGAAAGAACTGTTTACTATGGGTTTTTAGTTCCTACTACTAATTTGTGACATTGATTTCTTTGTCAGTGAACCTTCCTGAATCACGATTTCCTTATTAGTAAGGGTAAGATCATCTCTGAGATCCCTTATAGTTCTACTGCTGTAATATGTGATCTTAAACCAAAAGTCTCCCTGTCAAAATATATTTTGAAAAGAGTTCCTTAATGAGATCAATTTTTTGTCAATTGGGAAAGTTAGAAAATAATCATAGGTTAAATAATAATACAACTACCATTTATTGAGTGCCTCTGTAGGCACTGCTCTAAGTTATTTACATATATCGTTCCAGTTAATGATCATAAGAAACCTATGAGCTAGAAGAGGAAATAGAAGCACAAAGTGGTGATACTTCACGGAGTGTGGTATTTCTCCCAGGTCTCACAGTGGTTGGCACTGTGATTTGCATTCAGGTAGCTTAGCTTCTAAGTCTGTGCTTTTAGCCTCGAGCTAACAGCTGTCTCTCTAATAAGAGTGTCTGGTTGTTATTTACTTGCCCCCCAATTTTTTTATCTTGCATACCACAGTATAGAATGAACGGGAAAAAAGCAATTTTTTCTAGAAAATGATCTATAAAAGATCATAGAGTATTATATCCATTCCATATAAAGTTTTAAGAAACATTGGTCAGCTGGATATTTCTTGAACAACTATATACAAAGAACTGAAGTAGGCATCTTAGGGAAAATGAAGAAAGATAATGGAGGGAACCATTTATTTTCTTGTCCTTTAAGGAAATCTGGCATTGCAGTAATTTTACTTCAGCCTATGAAGTGGCTTATTGGAAACATTCCTTTAAAAAAATAACAGATTTTGTATGTTATTTTAATTTAGACAATTTTACTAATAATGTAGCTTTTTGTTGGCTATAAAGAGATGACTAACATTTACTTGGTTTGGACTAATGAAATAGTTGTTATTTTTTTAGTTAAAATTCATTTTTTAATAAAGCAAAAATAAGCTGCTTTTGAAAGTTTCAAGAAAATGTTTTTATTAAGCAAAGGACCTGAATATTAGAGAAAACATTCTCCATTTTTTATTGAAAAAAAATGGAGTGTATAAAATTCCCATTTAGTTATTATGAATTTAGAAGAGTGTTCCATTGTAGCAGCAACTCCCTTTGGGGGATATATCCCCTTTGGAGTGTGAGCCTGTCAGAATAGAAGGGAGCCCTTGTTGGTTTGAGAAAGCCCCAGAAGTGATTCAGACTTTCCCTTCTCCTACCCCAACCCTCTGTTGAAAATCACTGGTTTAAAAAAGGTATCGCAGCTCTTTTTTCCAAAGTATCCAGGTACACTATTTAGCACCTTCTTTATTAATTAATTATTATTTTTTTTTTTGGCTGCGTTGGGTCTTCGTTGCTGCATGCACACTTTCTCTAGTTGTGGTGAGCGGGAGCTACTCTTTGTTGTGGTGTGCAGGCTTCTCATTGCGGTGGCTTCTCTTGTTGCAGAGCACAGGCTCTAAGTGCACGGGATTCAGTAGTTGCAGCACTCAGGCTCAGTAGTTGCGGCACACGGGCCCTAGAGCATGTGAATTTCAGTAGTTGCTGTGCGTGGGCTTAGCAGTTGTGGCTTGTGGGCTCTAGAGTGGCAGGCTCAGTAGTTGTGGCACACAGGCTTAGTTGCTCCATGGCATGTGGGATCTTCCTGGACCTGGGATTGAACTCGTGTCCCCTGCATTGGCAGGTGGATTCTTAACCACTGTGCCACCAGGGAAGTCCTCCAGTTAAAGAGGATTGAGACAAAATGTCTTACTCTTTGTGGCCTTCACAGCACCTAGTATAATAATGATGGACACATAAAAGGTATTTTTAAAAATTTTTTTAATTGAACCCTAGCTAGACCTAAGGTAGGTTTTCTTTTTCTTTTTCTTAGTTTCCACCCAGTTTTGTTTAGTCTGAAAGGGATGATGTTGCTTATTTCTTACTATAATACAATAGATTAGTTTGAATTCTGGGCTTCCAGGCAACCACCTCAGAGAAGACTGCCGTTTAATTTGCTTGCTACAAACAAATGGTTCTTCAGTGGAGGGGGCCTCTGCGGTGGTACTGATACCTCTGCTTCCATGTTTGTACTGTAGGTGCTATATAGAATCAGTAACTTCTCTCACTGCTAACACTCAGAAACTTAAAGGCAGAGGGGGAATTGAATGTAGATAGTGTCTAATAGTAACATCATAGTAAGCACTTTTAATGCTTTTAAAGATTTTAAAAAGGTATTTAAAGATTTTTTTTTTTTTAGAAACTATCAAAGTCAGATGCCCAATTTGGGTCAATTTTCAGATTATCGGTGTATAAGTAATTTGTATTCACCTACAAATTTACCCTTATAAAATTATATTTTCTTCTAAAACTATACTTTTTAAGCTTTAATTTTTCTTCATTGATCTGTATGTATTGCCTTTAAGTTTTTTATTGAAGTATAGTTGATGTACAATATTATGTTACAGGAGTACAATATAGTGATTTACAATTTTTAAAGGTAATACTGTATTTATAGTTATTATAAAATATTGGCTATATTCCTTGTGTTGTAAAATATACCCTTGTAGCTTATTTTATACATAATAGTTTGTACCTCAGCAGATGAATGGATAAAAAAGATGTGTGTACACACACACACACACACACACATACACACACAGAGTGGAAAACTATTCAGCCATAAAAAAGCATGAAATTTTGCCATTTGCAACCACATGGTTGGACTTGGAGGGTATTATGCTAAGTGAAATAAGTCAGACAGAGAAAGACAAATACTGTATGATATGACTTATACGTGGAATCTAAAAAATACAACAAACTTGTGAATATAATGAAAAAGAAACAGACTCACAGATACAGAGAACAAACTAGTGGTTACCATTGGGGAGAGGGGAGGGGCAATATAGGTGTAGGGGATTAAGAGGTACAAACTGTTATGCATTTAAGTTTTTAACATTTAAATATGTGTTTCCTACAACGTAGCTACAATAGTTTAACATGAATGTTTGTCACCAGTGGGAATATATTGCTTGGCTTAGTGAACTATGTAATGCTTAAAATCACTTTCATTTAATTATCTTCCTTTAAATCCACCTGAAATTTTCGTGAAATAAAGGAAGCTTGAGAGATGATTGATTTTTACCTTAGAGAAAATCAGAAAATACTGATTGTACCATACTGTAAATTTTTTCTGAATCATTCTGAATAACAGTGGTTATTAACAGTAACTGAGTATATTTCAGAGCATAGGTTAACAGCATGCCATCAACTGGGGCATATGCCTTAGGCACCCAGGGTATCTTTTTGGCCTGAGAACTATATGTACCACAGGTTTCTCTCTTCAGTTATTTAACTTTTCTTGGCTTTATAATTCTCTAGCTATAGAAAAAGTTTTTCCCCAGCCTATTTCATTTTAATATTAAAATTTGGCTTTGGTTTAACAGGGTAGTGTTCTTCTTTGCTCCCTGACAACTTTACTGGTTTTTTCACATGGATTGTGTTGGGCAATATGCCCCAGGCTGGCCTAGGGAGAAGGGAAATTCTAAACTTCTTTTTATAATGATTAAATCCTTAAGTAAGAGAATCTGTGAAAACTTTTAGCCTTGGAAGAAATGGCCCATGAGTTTCTCTTATTAAATACAAATAATTATGCAAATTCTTTCATGATCCTTGGTTTCTCCCTTTCCCTAATCTTCGATGCATAAAGATAATAATCTATTAGGTAAAGTATTATTCTATTGGCGGTCATTAAAATTCAGCTGTTTAACTTCCTTCTTTATATTAAGGCCACAAGGTCAGGCTTCTGTTTGCCTGGTTTTATGAAAGTAACTGTGAGAGTGCATTTGGTTTGTGGGTTGTTGTTTTTTTTTTAATAGCAGGGATGAATCATGATTATTTCTATGTTTAACTGATTTTCTTATGAAAAAAATTTTTTTAACTGTAGCTTCACCAGGTGATATGGATCGGACACAGAACGAGCCCAATCTGTACCTAGCATCCATATTTACAGGTAAGATTTTTTACTTTAAAAGTTTCAGATTTTTTTCATTTCCTTCTTGCTTTCTCTCATAATAATCAACACAGTAGAGAAAATAATTCCAATTTTTTATTCTTTTAAAATATCTATAAACCCACCCCAGGTATAGAACTCCCTTCATGCACTAAACTCAACTCTCCAAAAGTTAGGAGACAAAAAAAAATCTATCATTTCCTTTTGGAAAGTTTATAAAATGTTGAATTAAAAGGCTGCAGGTGTGGTATTCGAGCACTGAGGCTAGTACTCGAGATAATTCCATCTGGGGGAGGTTATTTGTTGGGACAGGACACTGTTTAAACTTTGAAGTCAGTTTTAAACAAAGTGAAGCAGCTGGAACCTGGCATAAGAAGAAACAAATCTTTCACATTAACTATTGCTTTTTGGAGAAAAAAAAGATTTGGACTTGTTTTTACAGGTGCCAATACATTTATTCTTCCTATAGGAACTGCTGTATTTTTATGTTAAATTATAAATTTTAAAATAAGCATTTGTCAACTCACTTAAAAAACAGAAGCAATAGTAAACTTAAAAAATGTAATAGGGTGTATATTTCTAAAACACATTTTGGGATGAGACTATATTAACATTTTAAATCAGTCTTTTAAACATGAAAGTAAGGAAAGAAATGTTTAATACTGACTAATTCTGTAAAGCGGAGGCAAATCTCATTTTACATACTATATACTTAACATCAAATGACCAGGCATCTTCTTCATCAAGGCTTGTAGTATTTGTTCTCAAGCACTGAAGCTATGATGTTGCAAAATCTGTAGGGCTGGGTTAAGTATGTGAGGAGAATTGAATACAGCAGGATAGTTTAGCAGCTGCTTAAACAAGGAATTTAAGCAAGAGTAGATGAACCCAGGGTGGACAGGAAAAAATGCTTCAAGAACTCAGTAAAACACAGCTGAAATACTGTAACATTTTCATAGACAGCTGGGAAGCAACTGTGTTGCTGGAACTCAGGGTTGATTTTAAAGACTGGATCTGGTCAGCATGAGTCTAAGCAAGCTGGTAGCCATAAGGAACCACAGACTCTCTAGGTAGAAACAAATCAGTTTGGTTCAGCAATCATTTTAAGGCCCAGTGTGTACCTAGCATTATGCTACAACTTTGTAGAATGCAGACGTAAACAAGACAAAGTCATTGTCCTCATGGGGCACATTTAACAGGAGCAACAGACCCACAAGCAAATAACAGTAATACAAGACGATAAGGTCACAGATACTTAGTGTGTACCTACTGTGCTAGTCACTTGGAAGACAATGAGTGTAAGTCGCAGTTCATGCTCTTAAGGAATATATTGTCCAGTGGAAGTGACAGACACATAAATAATTACAGTGCAGTCTCCTAAGTGCTGCAGTAGCATTGCCTTCAGAGAATAAGGCATCCGCAGTTAACAGGAGAGGAACCCCTGTATTTCACCACTACGGCTGGGAAAACAACTCAGAGAGTGTAATTCATCTGCACATGTTCTTGAGTATTTAGGGTCCGCAGACCCCTTAGAGACATTGATAGCTATGACTACCTGCCTCCCTTCCAAACTGTACTTATATGAAAATAATTTGCATATGGTTTCAGGGTATTCACAGATAGATCCCGGGTCACCCATCCATGGACTCTGGATTCAGATCCTTCGGGTACTTGATTAAAGATTATTATCTTTGTTTCCTTTTTAATTTTATTTTTAAATGTGCAGTATATAAGAAACTCATCTTGATCTGCATGTAGAAATACCCAAATCCAGGCAATTTAAAGTCACTATACTATCTATTCATCAACTCATAGAAGAATCCCATAAGTTTATGTGGCTTATGCCATGTGCAGTTACTGAATCTGAGTGAGGAGTGTGCGGTGCTGCATTCTTCTGTGAAGTTACTGAGAAATTTTTTACTTCTTTTCTCTGCTTGCCTCATGTTGTTTTAGGAGAGAATACTTTGTTTGGATTCCTCTCAGTTTGCAAATAACAGAGACATAATAATGGGTTACCAACTGTTTGAAGATTAGAGTCAGAATCTAAAACCTGCTGATGAAATGGATTATCTAAACCTAAAAAGCTTTTAGAAAGTTTTGTATATGTATTTTTAAAAATACACATGTGATATACAGGCAAATTCTTAAATGGACATAAAAAATCCTGTATTATTACTTTATTACTTAGAATAAATTAGTTTTAGATTTTCTGTTCCTTAGTCTTACAATCAAAGAACAGAAAACAAAATTTCTTTATGAATTTTAAATATTTTTAAAGCAAAAAAATTGAATTTCAAATGCCTAAAGAGTTTTACAAATACGACTTAGGATGCTTCAAATACATGGTCTCGCTCAGTGACATCTCCCGCTTAAATGCATGCCAGGTTAAATGACGTACTGCCTACCCACGGAATCAAGGAATAATCTCCCTTTTTTAAAAACAAATCTGAAAACAGCTGTTGAAACAATTACATCATAGAGTAATGACATGACTGTGGAAAGTTAAAAAGTCAAACTTTGAAAACATCAAACTACATTTAATATAGGTAGAAATTTTATGTTTGCTTTAATGATGATTTATTAAGATATTATGTCTTTTCTTTAAAAACAAATTAAACTCTGTGAGGACCATAACTGGATATGAATGTGACTCTTTTTGCCTGTTAACAGTGATGCTTTTGAAAAAAGTTTCCAGTCTAAAAAGTTCTCTTTTAAAGCTCTAAAACTGTGACTGTTTAGCTTGTGTAAATGAGTGCTTCAAAAAACCTTTCCAAAATGTACATTAACAAACACCTTTAGATAAGGTGATGCATTTTATTGATATAACTCATTGATTAAAACTAAGTTACTAGAGTTAAAAGTAGCATAATTACTTGGAGGCCTTCTAAAGCTGTGGGGTTTTTTCTTAGTGTATTTCAGTGACACATTCTTATCCCTCTCTCCTGAGTCGACTGCCTTTTGCAGCCCATTCTGAGGGTCATTGCCTCTTAGGATAATTTCTTTCCAGTTCCATAAAAGTAAGTGCTAATCTGTTTTAAGTGCTTTTTATTTGCCAGCACTATTCAAAACACTTTATATGCATTATCCCATTTAATCCGCATAAAACCCTCTGAGGTAGGTACTCTTACCTTTATTTTGTAGAAGAGGAAATGAGGGTTTAGAGAAGTTATGTAACTTTCCAAAAGTCCCTTATCACTCATTCTCCCTCATACCCCTTACCTATTTTTCATTATAGCACTCATCACCACCTGACATAATATATGTTTGTTTCCTTACTTGTCATTTGCCTTTCACATCCAGCTGGGATATGATGTCAGTGAGATTAGAGCCTTTGTTTTCTTTACTGCCGAGATCTCCAGAGTCTAGAACAGTGCCTGGCACATAGGTGCTTAGTTGATATTTATTGAGTTAGCAAATGGATGAGCCTAGCACTGCCCTATTACGGAATCCGTGCTCTGTTCCTCCCCCTTCCTCTTTTACTCCTTCCCACACGAAAACCTCACACTGACAGTCTTGATGGGACCATTCCCAGGTGACTGAACAATAGACCTCATTTGGACCCCAGACTTGACTGATCATAAAGGGACTTGTGCTTGAAACTTCATCACTGCTCCTCTCCTTAGCTGCCCCTACCATTACATACCACTACTAAAATGGAATTTCCCTCAACAACCTTTAAAAGTACTAATTTTTTATGTGGATAATTAAGGTATTTGGTATCAGGCAAAAAGCAGTGAGTTGTAGTCTCAGCTCTACCAATTACGAATTAGATGAATTATACTAGACTCTTTTGAAAACCTTGTGTGACTCTTACCTTGTGTGATTCTTCATTCTTGGGTCTCTTCCTACTTATCTGACACTTCCCTTTTGTGTTCCTCTATTTTCTCTTTATTCACCTTTCTTTGTCCTTCTCTTATTTCTGTCATCATTTATTTTGTTGTCCTCTTTTTCTTCATTGCCTTCCACATCTTTTAAGTCCTAGCTCAACTGCTACTTCCACCTAATTTAAACCAAGTATTCCTCTACATGTTTATCTACACTACTAGGTTTTAAGCTTCTTGAAGATGAGGACTATTTCTTTTTCACCTGTGTATCATCTTCTCAACACCATCTTAGCTCCACACATACAGTAGGCTTGTATAGATGTTTAGTTAGTGACCATATGCTTTTGGAAAAGCCCACTCTGACATCTCTGTGCCTCAGTTACCTTTACCTTGTCTGCCTCCCAGAATTACTGTTAGGATGAGATAAGATGATGGGCAAAAGATCTTTGCAAAATTTTAATTGCTGTATAAATCTAAGGCAGTAACTATAAGAAATAGCATAACTTTACAATAATTGAATTTAATATGTTCCTTGAGACTTGGAAACTTCTTCAAGGTCCAAAAAAATGTTATAGCTCTTGTTACATCACTGAACAATTCAATCAGTAATTTAATGTGCAGAGTAGAAAATAAAGGCACATGTAAAGCAGTTTTGTGAAACTGGATAACAAAGAAAAGAAGAATATCTGGCATCAGTGTAGTTTTTGACAGATATGTAAGTAATGCAAGGAATGGAATTTTTCTTAATCAGGGGAAGATAACATTTAATTTTACAGGTTGAAAATTAATTTTGCTCTCAAGCCTTAGTTATGTCCTGTGTTGGTTTTTCCTTTATTGACGAGGTAAGCTCTGATCTTGGATACTTCTCTTGGTTATTTTGTATATTCTGCATCACGGTTTTGTAAAATGTCAGAATATTTAAACGATGCTTATGTCCTATGAAGATTTTTTAAAAGAAGTTCTTATTGTTTCTTTTTTTAAATTTATTTCTTTTTTTAATTTATTTTTATTTTTGGCTGTGTTGGGTCTTTGTTGCTGCGCTCAGGCTTTCTCTAGTTGCAGCAAGTGGGGGCTACTCTTCGTTGCGGTGTGCGGGCTTCTCAGTGTGGTGGCTTCTCTTGTTGCAGAGCACGGGCTCTAGGTGCACGGGCTTCAGCAGTTGTGGCTTGCGGGCTCTAGAGCACAGGCTCAGTAGTGGTGGCGCACGGGCTTAGTTGCTCCACGGCACGTGGGATCTTCCTGGACCAGGGCTCGAACCTCTGTCCCCTGAATTGGCAGGCAGATTCTTAACCACTGCCCCACCAAGGAAGTCCCTTGAATGTTTATTTAATATATATTTTTCAGCATTTAAAATGTGTTTGGCATCATTCCAGACACAGAGACTACAAGTACTGAATAAACCATAAGTTTATAAACAATAAGTTTCTTAATTTTAGTTTTTATCATATCCTGACAGAGCTAAATTTCAACAAGTCTTTTCCTATTTAAAATATTTGTTCTATTTAAATTGATAAAATAATTGCTTTCTTCTTAAGGATTATGCTGTTGTATTACAGTTTGTAGTACTGCTATAATTATATGAAATCTTATTTCCCTTTCCTCTTTTATTAAAAATAAATTGATACAAGTAACAAAAAGGAATGGTATATTAAAATAGTCTTTGTTAGACTTCCTAACATGAAAGGAATTTTTCTTTTACAAGTATTTTGATCATCTTGAACATCTGTGATTGAGTCATCATTGAATCTCCAAAACTGACTACTTTTACTGTGGTCCCTATAAAAACTTGATGGAAAATTTCACTTTATTACTGTGGAAACTATTTTAAAAGTATAAAGGAGTTTTAGAAAAATTACTATGACTCTTGACTCAGAGTTGTCTTTAAGATTATTTAGGATAATTTACTTTTAAGATGCTTATTATTATGTATATATGGTAAGTACATGAAATTTAAAATGAGAATTTTTGTGGTCTTAAATAGTACCAAGTTGGCATTCTTTATGCTCTTAGGCAATGTGCTTTTTAAACTTAGAGGAGTGAATTAGGGTATATACAGATAGATAGATATATATGTAGTCAACTCTGGGTTTTTAAAAACATATTAATGAATTCTTCATTTCAAACTGCCTCCCTGACTTGGTCTTACCTAGCATTTATCATCTGTACCACAGTTTTGGGCACTTGTATACCATCTTAGTCTATTCAGGCTACTATAACAAAATGCTATCGACTGAGTGGCTTTTAAACAACAGAAATTTATTTCTCACAGTTCTGGAGGCTGGACATCCAGGATCAAGGCACCTCTTCCTGATTCCTGTGTCCTCACATGGTCGAAGGACTAGCATGGTCGAAGGGGCTAGCAAACTCTCTGGGGCCTCTTTCATAAAGGCACTAGTCTCATTCATGAGGGCTGCATCCTAATGACCTAAGCATCTCCCAAAGGCCACACTTCTTAATACCACCACACTAGGCATTAGGATTTCAACATATGAATTTTGGGGAGACATAACATTCAGATCATAACATATACTTTGAAAATGTTGTCTCTTAATTGTTCAGGTGTGGGAGTGGAAAGGAGGGTGTATTTTACCTCTGTGACAAGTTCTGAGCACCTTGAGAAAAGAAATTATCGCAACTGCAATCCTTTTTTGATCCCCAGTATTATTTAGGAAAGTTTAAGGCACATAAATACTCAGGTACACTTGTTTAGCTGAAGGAGTTTCTCCTTTTTACAGGTGGTAAAGCAGTTCCACTCTTCACTTCGCAGACATCACCTGCCAAGATGTCCGTGACACCACCCTCAGTGAACCTGGAGGACTGCTCTCAGTCTCTGAGCATCAGCACTGTCCAGGGGGACACAGAGTCCTCAGGAACAGATACCTTCTGAATGTGAAGTGAGAGCCAGTACAGTATTTGTGCTACTGGTTTTGAGGTCATTTTTCTCTGGCATAAAACTATCTCTCAGACTATTTTTGTCTTTCAACATATTCAGAAAAACAGTTTTTAATTTTTTATTAAAATGAAAAGTGTAATTTGGGTATTAGGTAACATTTTTAAATAAAATAATTTAAATGGATATCATCATGAGTCTGTGTTATTTCTTAGAATCCTGAGGCAGTGTACAATAGTGGAAAGGGCATAACTTTTGACATCTAAAAATTTATTCTACGGATATAATTATCTGTACTTTGTTATGAAATTAAGTTGCTCAAGGTTATTCATTCCAAATTTTTTATAAGAGCAAATAATTGGAAGCAATCTAATGTCTCTCAGTAAGGAACTGATTAAAAAAGTGATAGTACAACTGAATACTAGGTGGCACAAAAAAGAATTTTAAAATGTTTATGTATTGATATAGAATTATCTCTGAGATCTATTGGGGCTTTTTTCATTGATTTTTTGAAATTGAAGTATAGTTGATTTACAATATTATGTCAGTTTCAGGTCCACAGGATAGTGATTCAGTATTTTTGCAGATTATATTCCATTATCGGTTATTATAAGATACTGGGTATAATTCCCTGTGCTATACAGTAAATCCTTATTGCTTATTTATTTTATATATAGTAGTTTGTATCCGTTAATCCCAAACCCCTAATTTGTCCCTCCTCCCTTCCCTCTCCCCTTTGGTTACCACAAGTTTGTTTTCTGTGTCTGTGAGTCTGTTTCTCTTTTATATAGACATTCATTTGTATTATTTTTTAGATTCCACATATAAGTGGTGTCATACAGTATTTGTCTTGTCTCACTTATTTCATTAAGCATAATAATCTCTAGGTCTGTCCACGTTACTGCAAATGGCAATGTTTCATTTTTTTTTATGGTGGAGTAATATTCCATTTTATATATATATATATATATATATATATATATATACCACATATCTGAGATATATTGTTAAAGTAAAAAAGGCCATGTGCAATATAGTGTATGAATTATGCTACCATCATTTAAAATGAGGTGGGGAGGAATCCAAATATATGGCACGTACATACACATATGCTTACATACACATATTTGCTTATGTATCCATTAAATATCTTTGGAAGGATAGACAAAAAACAGCTAACTTGGTCTCCAAGGAGGGAGATTGAGCGGCTAGGTGATAGAGAGGTTGAGTGATAGGAGTTAGGTATGACTATATTTACTGTGGATTTTTGTATACCTTACATGTACACCTTATAAATCTTTATAGTATATAAACCTCTGAAATGTGATTTGATTAACTTTAAAAGTGTAAATACATAAAATTAAAAGAAAATAAAACATGGCTTTGTAATCAGACACATGTATGTTCTAATTCCAGTTTCTTCACCTTGGTCTGTGATGGGGCAAATAAACCCCTCCTTCACAGCTGCCTGGGTAAATGGGTTTAATACCTGGTTTGCAGGATACTGGGGATTATCAATTATGTTGGGGGTAGCACCCACCATGGTGCCTGGCACCATATAAGTGCTCAATTAATGGTGGATGTCATTATCTTGAGGGATTTAATAAGCATCCTACACTGTACAGTAAGCATATAAGAAGAAGGGCAGCCTAGCATTAGCAAAGACATTTATCTCTCTGAAAAATTTTTTCTGTGACAACTAAAATTCAAACACAGTAACTATAGTCATCCTTGACTTTTCTCAGCATTTTTCTGGTGAGTCTCAGCCCTGGCTGCACAGTAGAACCTCTGGGAGCTTTAAAAATTCCTGGTTTCCATATCCAGGGATTCTGATTTAATTGATCTGAGTGGGACCCAGGCATTGGTATGAAAAAAGAAAAAAGACCTTCCCAGATGATTTTAATGTGCACTCAAGGTTGAGAATTACTGAAGAGCAATTTAGAATTCCTTAAACTTCTAGTAGGTCCCATTGTCGGGGAAACTTAGAGTCTGAGTGTTTTTTCTCACTGAAGATAGAAGATTCAAGAACCTGTGGAAACTCAGAAATGTGTCTACACATGTTTCTTCTTATGTCACAGCTCCTCAAGCTTCACTCAGATATTTGGTTACTGAAATGCTCTAGGTTTCACTTTAGAACCTATTTTTTTTGCTGTGGCCTTTTACACATGTGTGCTTGTAATAGTTCCCATTAAACAAGAAGAAAAAAAATACTGTTCTGTGGATCATAATTTGGTTTTGATGTTCACTTACAAGTCTCTGATATACGAAAGCTGCCGAAATGTTTCTAAGTGCTGCTTCGTTTTAAACATTACCCACCCCCCACCCCAGTTTCTGGTTTTCAGGACTTTTTCTGTTTGGGAAAGATGTTTCTTAATTTTAGCAAAAGCGTTTTAAATGATTTTAATTATTGTGATTAAAATATTTTTATTCCACCTGCTTCTTTTTTGTTTAATTGAAGTATAGTTGATTTACAAAGTTGTGTTAGTTTCAAGTGTAGAGCAAAGTGATTCAGTTATACTATATATGTAGTTTATATATATATATACTTTATATTCTTTTTCAAATTATTTTCCATTATAGGTTATTATAAGATATTGAATATAGTTCTGTGTGCTATACAGTAGGTCCTTGTTGCTTATCTATTTTATATATAGTAGTGTGTATCTGTTAATCCCAAACTCCTAATTTATCCCTTCCCCCACTCACTTTCCCTGTTAGTAACCATAAGTTTGTTTTCTATGTCTTTGAGTCTCTTTCTGTTTTGTAAATAAGTTCATTTTATATCATTTTTTAAGATTCCACATATAAATGGTATCATTTTGTCTTTGTCTGACTTACTTCACTTAGTATGATAATCTCTAGGTCCATCCATGTTGCTGCAAATGTCAATATTTCATCCTTTTTTATGGCTGAGTAACATTCCATTGTATATACCACACCTTCTTTATCCATTCATCTGTCGATGGACATTTAGGTTACTTCCTTGTCTTGGCTATTGCAAATAGTGCTGCTATGAACATTTGGATGCCTGTATCTTTCGAATTAGAGTTTTCATCTTTTCCAGATACATGTCTGGGAGTTGGATTGCTGAATCATATGGTAACTCTATTTTTAGTTTTTTAAGGAACCTCCATGCTGTTCTCCATAGTGGCTGCAACAATTTACATTCCCACTAACAATGTAGGATGTTTCCCTTTTCTCCACACCCTCTCCAGCATTTATTATTTGTAGACATTTTGATGATGGCCATTCTGACTGGTGTGAGATGATACCTCATTGTAGTTTTGACTTGCATTTCTCTAGTAATTAGCGATGTTGAGCATTTTTTCATGTGCCTATTGGCCATCTGTATGTCTTTGGAGAAATGTCTATTTAGGTCTCCTGCCTATTTTTTGATTGGGTTGTTTGTTTTTTTGATATTGAGCTGCATGAGTTGTTTGTATATTTTGGAAATTAATCCCTTGTTGGTCGCATTGTTTGCAAATATTTTCTCCCATTCTGTAGGTTGTCTTTTTGTTTTGTTTATGGTTTACTTTGCTGTGCAAAGTCTTTTAAGTATAATTAGGTCCCATTTGTTTATTTTTGTTTCTATTTCCATTATTTTAGGAGATGTATTCAAAAAGATGTTGCTGCAATTTGTGTCAAAGAATGTTCTGCCTATGTTTTCCGCTAGGAGTTTTATAGTATCCAGTCTTACATTTAGGTCATTAATCCATTTTGAGTTTATTTTTGTGTATGGTGTTAGAGAATGTTTTAATTTCACTCATTTACATGCAGCTGTCCAATTTTCCTCAGCACCACTTATTGGAGAGACTATCTTTTCTCCATTGTATATTCTTGCCTCCTTTGTCATAGATTAATTGACCATAGGTGCATAGGCTTTCTTTCCTGTTCCATTGATGTATATGTCTGTTTTTGTGCCAGTACCATACTGTTTTGATTACTGCAGCTTTGTAGTATAGTCTGAAGACAAGGAGTATGATTCCTCCAGCTCCATTCTTCTTTCTTCAGATTGTTTTGGCTATTCGGGGTCTTTTGTGTTTCCATACAAATTAAAATTTTTTTCTTTTAGTTCTGCGAAGAACTAAAGAAAAGAACTAGGTATTTTATTCTTTTTGATGTGATGGTAAATGAGATTGTTTCCTTAATTTCTCTTTCTGATATTTTGTTGTTAGTGTATAGGAATGCAACAGATTTCTATATGTTAATTTTGTATCCTGAAACTTTACCAAATTCACCGATGAGCTCTAGTAGTTTTCTGGTGGCATCTTTAGGATTTTCTATGTATAATGTCATGTCATCTGCAAACAGTGACAGTTTTATTTCTTCCTTTCCAATTTGGATTTCTTTTATTTCTTTTTCTTCTCTGATTGCTGTGGCTAGGACTTCCAAAACTATGTTGAATGAAAATGACAGGAGTGAGCATTCTTGTCTTGTTCCTGATCTTAGAAGGAATGCTTTCAGCTTTTTACCATTGAGTATGATGTTAACTGTGGGTTTGTCATATATGGCCTTTATTATGTTGAGTTATATTCCCTCTATGCCCACTTTCTTGAGTTTTTATCATAAATGGATGTTGAATTTTATCAAAAGCTTTTTCTGCATCTATTGAGATGATCATATGACTTTTATCCTTCAACTTGTTAATTGATGTATCACATTGATTGATTTGCAGATATTGAAAAATACTTGCATCCCTGGGATTAGATCCCATTTGATCATGGCACGTGATCCTTTTAATGTATTGTTGGATTCAGTTTGCTAGTATTTTGTTGAGGATTTTTGTATCCATGTTCATCAGTGATATTGGCCTGTAATTTTCTTTTTTTGTGATACCTTTGTCTGGTTTTGATGTCAGGGTGTTGGTGATCTCATAGAATGAGTTCAGAAGTGTTCCTTTCTCTATAATTATTTGGAACGGTTTCAGAAGGATAGGTGTTTACTCTTTTCTAAATGTTTGGTAGAAATTACCCTTGAAGCCATCTTGTCCTGGACTTTTGTTTGTTGGGAGTTTTTAAATTAGTGATTCAATTTCAGTACTGGTAATTGGTCTGTTCATATTTTCTGTTTCTTCCTGGTTCAGTTTTGGGAGATTGTACTTTTCTAAGAATTTGTTCATTTCTTCTAGGTTGTCCATTTTATTGGTGTATAGTTGCTTGTAGTAGTCTCTTACGGCCCTTTGTGTTTCTGTGGTGTCGGCTGTAACTTCTTTTTCATTTCTAACTTTATTGATTTGGGCCCTCTCCCTTTTTTTCTTGATGAGTCTGTCTAAAGATTTAGCAATTTTGTTTATGTTTTCAAAGAACCAGCTTTTAGTTTCATTGATCTTTTCTATGGGTTTTTTAGTCTCTATATCATTTATTTCTGCTCTGATCTTTATTATTTCTTTCATTCTACTAATTTGGAGGTTTGTTTGTTGTTCATTCTCTAGTTCCTTTAGTGTAAGGTTAGGTTGATATTTTTCTTGTTTCCTGAGGTAATCTTATATCGCTATAAACTTCCTTCTTAGAACTGCTTTTTAGCAAAAGCATTTTTTATTTAAAGGTGTTGGTAGTTTTTTCACCCTAATCAGAAAACCTGCCTTTTCTAGTTTAAGGTAGAAGTATAATCTTTGATTTATTCCACTCTGTATGTACTTGAGCTTTTCTTAAAAAAAAAAAGTTTAGTATCTTTTCATCAGTATTTTGTTTGTTTATAGGATTATTTCTGGCCAAGTTTCCATCTGTATATATTCTGCCAAGCACCTCAAACTTTTTGGAATAAAATTATGTATGTAAAAGTAAATGGTTTAAAAAAAATTTAAAAAAAAAGTAAATGGTAATTTTGATGTTACAAGCTTTAAAACATTCATTTTATTTTGAATTTTATAATTTCTGTCTTTCAGAATGAACTATTTAAAAGACATGCTGTTAATAAGTAGACTCTATCAAGATCAAGGCTGTTACTATTGTTGGGCTTACATGCCAGGGTAACAGGTATTTTAAATGTTTCATTGGTTTAAATCCTAAAATAAATTTGCTTTTTGTGCATTTTAATAGAATCTTGAAAAGATGTTTTTATTTTCAAAAGATGATTACATCAGTATATTTCTTATCACTTGCATATTTCTGATCTCTTAATTTTTCTTTTAAAATATTAAATATAGGGGCTTCCCTGGTGGTGCAGTGGTTGGGAGTCTGCCTGCCAATAAAGGGGACACGGGTTTGCGCCCTGGTCTGGGAAGATCCCGCATGCCGCAGAGCGGCTAGGCCCACGAGCCAAAATTACTGAGCCTGCGCGTCTGGAGCCTGTGCTCCGCAACAGGAGAGGTCACGACAGTGAGAGGCGCGCATACCGCGATGAAGAGTGGCCCCCGCTCGCCGCAACTAGAGAAAGCCCTCGCACAGAAACGAAGACCCAACACAGCCATAAATTAATTAATTAATTAATTTTAAAAAATTAAACATATATTTAAAAGTTTTTTAGTTTTTCTGTTAAAAGCTCAACATTTTTCTAAAAAGTAAATAAAATAGCATTTCTTAGTTTGTGGTGGATTACTGCCCTGGATCCAAGAATAATTCTGTAGTTGAAACATTTTTTGAAACAACTTTAAAAAATGTCCTGAAGCCATCATTTCCTTATAGATGAGTAACTTGAACTTCTGTGATGTTGCTAAGAAGAAACCCACTGAAATATTCTTTTCTACTATACATCCATATATATATCTGTTTAACAAAAATTAACTCTGAAGGCTGTTGGGCACACAGTGCGGTGTGGATACTTATGGCCCAGGCTGAGTAGCCATCTCAAGATTCGTCATTCTCTCCCTTTGGTCATCTGCCTCTCCTGGAGAATGAAGGTTGACCAAGGAATTGTCTCTTCCTAGTGTGGAATCACCATTTGGTCACCTAACATCAGTTACACAGTAGTTTTAAAAACTCTCTTACAGATGCATTGGAAAAAATGAATATTATAATGAGAAATCCCATCATTACAGTTCAGAAAATTTCAGGAGGCCAGTTTTTTACTTGACCTAGCCCATGCCAGGAGAATAGATTCCAAGTCTCAGACTGTCAAACCTTTGAGAGTAATCAGCCTGTGTCTGTACTTTTTTTTTAATTAATTAATTTTATTTATTTTTGGCTGTGTTGGGTCTTAGTTGCGGCATGCGAGATCTTTGTTGCAGCATGCAGGATCTTTCGTTGGCAGCGTGTGAGCTCTTCATTGTGGTGTGCGGACTTCTCTCTAGTTGTGGTGCACAGGCTCCAGAGCACATGGGATCTGTAGTTTTGTGGCATGTGGGCTCTCTAGTTGTGGCCTGCAGGCTTAGTTGTCCCACGGCCATGTGGGATCTTAGTTCCCCGACCAGGAATCGAACCTGTGTCTCCTGCATTAGAAGGCAGATTCTTTACCACGGGACCACCAGGGAAGTTCCTGTGTCTATACTTTTTAAAGGTATTATTTCTTCTTGTACTGAAGTGTTTACCTAGAAACAATCGGAAATATTAGCTAGAGTTCAGATTTCCCCCTGGTGAGGCCAATAAATATTGTAAAGTTATGTGATGGAAAGCAAACAAATCAAACCTCTCTTGCTGGATTATTATAGTGTGAATGGTCTCATTTAATAGTTTCAACCAAAGTAAGAGATAAATTACTGACACATCTCTTAAATTGAGGGACCCCTAACCTAGGTAAAAACTCTCAAGCAAATCAATAGACTCCTCTAACTTCTGGGAGGTCGCTTCTATGAGACCTCTGAAGAGACCCAGATAGTGAGACTGAACAGGATTTAAAATCTTGAAGGGAACTGGTAAGAAGTCCCAGGAATAGTTCTTGGTATGCATAGAGGTCACAGATAAAGAACAGGCCTGGCGCTGCACAATTGATATGATCTATATGTAAAGAGTTGAAAGTGTATGTCTTTTTCCCTGAATCATTATGACAAACAGTGATAACGATTTCAGTTGACACTTTGTAGCCTGCTTTTCCTGAATGAAGATATATTTTTCTTTTCTATTTTTCATGAGATGTTACATTAGGAATAAGTATCAAGTGAGGAGGTATTTCTACCATGGGGATAGTTTAATGGGATTTCTTGGTAAGCTTGGTAAGTATTTTTATTTCCTCATTGCATGGGTTATGAAAGTACCATAGACACTCAGGATTATTTTAAAAGGTGATTGGATTGATTTCTCTCTCTGGATAAAATATTGGCTGTGTGTAATTCTATATAATTATAACAACCAGCCTGAATGTCTGGGTTGGGAGATAATCATTGTAAGTATAAAGGAGATGTTCAGATCATATTCTTGACGGGCTGTTTGCTAGTGTTAAGCAGAGGTATTCCTATGATTTGAGTGACCCCTGGAGTTGGAAATGGGTAACAGGCCCAGCAAGAGGTCAGGTTAGTAGGTGAGGAAACATTCTTAGAAACAAGGTGAGGAAGTAATATATTTTGTTTCAGAAAAGGGAGGGGAAAATGAAGAAAAGTAGAGTCATAGAAAACACAGAGAAGGAAATCAGTAGTCCATAGTGACATATTAACAATCTTACAAGGAAGGCAGTAGGTTTGATTGGATATAATAAAGTTCTAGTTTTGTTTCATTGTCTTGGGTGGAATTTGCACTTCTGAAGTTGTCTGCTTGATCAGAATGGTCTCCGATAACCTGTTTGTGCCTTGAAGCCATCTGCTTCTGGAGGCTTCTTTGGTTAGCCTCAACTTGCAGTCTGTCCATTGGTCTGAGTTGGAAGTTCCTTTTCATTATGACATATTACACCCTGGGTAGACTTCTAGCTGTTGTCAAGAGGACCTGAAATGTCTCCTTTCAGTAATTTAAAGCATTTTTGCATCTATATCACTTAGTATTTTCTGCAAAACAAACCACCCCAAAACTAGGTGGCTTAAAACAACCATTTATTTATTCATGATTCTGTGGGTGAGCAATTTGGCTGGGATCAGCTGGGATCGCTTTGCTCTGCTCTGCTCCTCATGGTGTTGTCTGGCCTTATACACGCATTTATAGTCCGCTGATGGTTGATGGTCTCATTCACCATTTATTTATTCATGATTCTGTGGGTGAGCAATTTGGCTGGGATCAGCTGGGATCGCTTTGCTCTGCTCTGCTCCTCATGGTGTTGTCTGGCTTTATACACGCATTTATAGTCTGCTGATGGTTGATGGTCTCATTCACACATCTGGCAGTTGCTGGCTGTTGGCGGGGCAACGGAGGTAACTGGGCCCATCATCTAGCAGGCTAGCCCGAGCTCATTCATGTGATATTGGTGGAGGGTCCTAAGAGCAGCAAGAGAGGGCAAACTCCAACGTGTGAGCAGTTTTCAAACCTCTGCTTGGGTCATGTTGTTAATGCCTTGTTGGCCAAAGCAAGTCATTTCCAAGCCCAGACTCAAAGAATAGAGAAATAGTCTCCATCTCCTTATGGAAAGATCTGCAGTCACATACAAAGGAGCATGCATATGGGATGGGAAGAATTTGTGGCCATTTTTGCAATTAAACACACACTGATATCTCTTCTGGTGAACCTGGTCACTGAGCTAGGAGTCATACAAAGATGTGGATGATGTCTCTTTTGGAAAGGTGGCTTGTGCATGTTGAGCATAAGACAGTACACTAGAGTGACTTCTTACAGTATTCAGCTAGATCTGCATGCAACAAAATAGAGTGATTGGTGGCGCTATTGCCAATCACATAGGACATCCTGTAATAATGTCCTATGGAAAAAAATCTGTATGAGCTCTGAGGAGGTGATCATGTGGCCATTAACAATACTGACAAAACATTAGACTAAGGCAGATTAAGGATTTTTGATAGTTTAGGAGTCAGCAATTTTTCTCAGTGAAGGGCCAGATAGTAAATTTTATATAGGCTTTGAAGGCCAAATATAATCTCTGTCACGTATTCCATATTCTCTTCCTCCTTTTTTTTTAAACAAAATTTTAAAATATGTAAGAAACATTTTTTAGCTTGTGGACCATATGAAGAGTCTGTAGGCCAGATTTGTCCCATGGGCTGTAGTTTGCCAACCCCTGATTGGGACAGTTTTATCTTCAGTGTCTCATTTATTCTTTCTACCTTTCCTGCATGGGGAGTACAGTTTTTATGTTAGGAGAGAAACCCTGCAGAGTTCCTATATGATTGTTACAGTGAAATGAGTTCCACAGTCACTGGGTAGGAAAGTAGGCATTCCCCATGCTAGGAACACAAAGTCTAGCAGCTGTAACATCTGTAGCTTTTCATCAAGGAATGGGTATTTTCCATCCTGAAAACTTACAGACTATTGATAGTAAATATAGCCTAGAGACCTGGGTGGTTGTATAAAATCCATTACTAAATGTTCAAAGGGCCTTGAGAAGGAGTTTCTGTATTTTGTCTTGACTCTCTCAGGTTTACCTGGGTTATGTTAGCACAGGTAAGATGTAATTTTACCACTTCCTAGTCAAATTTTGAAAATTTTTCCATTATTTATCTACTGTGGAACTTGATTTGTTCCTGATTTAGAAAATCGTGGGAAATTTAATTAGCATCCACTGATTGGATCGTGGTACTCCTGAGCAGTTGTCAGGAGATTCTCAGAACCCATCTTTATGGAGAAAATGTCCCTGTAATTGCCAATATTGTTTTTCAGAAGTTTGGGTTGACTGTTATGAGCCAATTATAGCAAGTCTAAATTGAGCCAGTTTTCCTTCCAAGTTTGGGGGGGATACATGTCAATTTGGTAGAACTCATAGTTGGGGTAATAAAAGCTGCTTGTTAGAATGTGAGTTAGCAAGGGCATTCATTGGTTTCTGGAAGGAGGTATTGTCCATGAGTATCTCCCTTAACTGACAGGTGTTTTTCAATATTGAATAGCTTTTAGTGAATCATTAATATCTTTACCATTTTCATTAAGGTATCTTAAGAAACCAAAAATCCCCTTTTTTTCCATAGCATCCCAAAGTTATGAGCAATTCCAAATTCATATATATCTGTTTAATGTTTACCATTTCTCCATTTGCCAGAGTGCAAGTCAGAGAAATCAGTTCATTCACATGGGCAGATTGAACATTAGGCAAAATGGAGCAGCTTTGGTAGCTGCATGTTCAGTGGTGACAGTGTATCCTGCTCAGGAAGTGCTTTTATCCTTTTTAAGATAAGAGCCATATACAAACAGACTTAAATTAGAATTGACTAAGATTTGACCTGGGCATTCTTATGTGTATAGTTTTTGCTTTTTCCTGAAGTATATAATTTACACAGAAAAGTGCTCATCCTGGAGAGCTCAGGGAATTTTCACACGTGTATACATACCTGTGTAACTACCTCCCAGCTGGAAATAGAACATTTCCTAGCACTTCAGAAGGTTCCTTTGTGCCCCCTTCCCAGTCAAAACATACCCCTTCTTGTCCAGAGGTAACCACCATTCTGACTTCTACCACCATCAGTTAGTTTTGCTTGTTCTTGAATTTTGTGTAAGTGGAATCATACAGTGGATAGTCATTTCCTTTTGGCTGCTTTTGTGCAGTATAATGTCTCTGAGTACAACAATAGTTTGTTATTTTTATTGTCATGTGGCATTCCATTGTATATATATTCCACAATTAATTTATTTATTCTCCTATTGATGGACGCTTGAGCTGTTGCTACTCTTAATTCTGAATAAAGCTGCTATGAATATTATTGTATTCTGGTGGGCAGATGCACTAATTTCTCTTGGGTATTTTTCTGGGTAATAGGGTAAGCAGATGTTTATATTTAGTAGGATTTAGGCATTCTTAATCCCCAAGATATCATTAAACAGTCATGGATTCCTCTTCATCTAGAAGGGGAAGTGAATGGTGGAATTAAAATTTGAATGATGTTAAGCTGCGATATGTGAAGTGCACAGTGAAGAATTTCCTAAGCCGTACAGCAGCTGACAGAGAAAAGCTGAGTGTTGCCTATAAGTATCAGGGATTGCACAGCACATGGAATGCAGAGTTAGTGCAGAAGTTAAGTGCTCATCAGCCTAGAGCATAAGCTTTTTGATCAATTAGATGCTGCTGCCCTCATATGTGGGCAGGGAGGGTGGGTTGTGACTCCAGATCAAAAGAGTTGTTCAGATAGGCAACAGGCTTCTGGTGTGAACCTCTCTACTAAATTAACACACCTATTAGGCAACCTTGTCTTCCCTGAATGATTAGAAGTGTTTGGCACAGTTAGGGACATGCAAAGTATAGAGTTGCTGTGGGGAGCTTCTACCTTGGGAAGGGTTCTGGATTCATGTTTTAATACTCTTGTTTGGGCAATCCTGAATATCCTCTCAGTTGTTTTTGAGTTTAGGGGCTTGAATATAATGGAATAGTTTTTATTTTGGAGGAGGACAGAGAGTGTCTGCCTATAGACAGATCATGACCAAAATTAAGTAGTTTCATATTTTATAGTTTGTAACCATGTAGTTACAAGTTTTCAATTATGTAGACCAAAATTACATAGAGTTGTAACTTTATTCTAGACGCTTTATGTCTTTGTTCAGTCAATTTTATTAAGAGATATTTGAAACCTTCCTGTGAACAACTCGGATCAGGAGAATACAGCAATAAATTATCTACCTGTTGTATTAGAGTGGATTCTCATGGGAAAATGGAATCATTAAGGTAATTTACTTGGACACTGAGAAAAATATGAGGGTGATTCCATAGGTCCTCAAGCCCCATGATATTTGCACAAGTCCTCAAGCCCCTCAAGTCCTCAAGCAACAAAGCAACCAATTCTTCTTAACTACTGGTTGCTAAACAATGCTGCACATATATCCACTGCCATAAAATAATTACTTGTGGAGGGAATGGAGAAAAAGGTAGTATTTGGGTAGGAATATGATGAATCTAAGAATCATAATTCTTTTGATTTCTCTGAGGTCTTAAATCAGTAGCATTTCCCATTAGGTTTATCAATTAGCAATGTGAGCATTTGCAAGGACTGGTACAGCAGAATTAGCCCATGTTCTTAAAAAATGGCTTTGAATACGAAATCCTTCAGGTTTGAGTAAGTCTTGGGTAATTTAGGCAGGTGTTTATAAGGATAGATCTGAATCTTAACAGGGTCAGTATTAATAAGCATAGCCCTTAGCCTTTGGATATGGTTCTTATTCCTAAGCTATGGCCCTTCTAGGATTTCAGTGGAATGTTCAAATTGTTTACCGGGCTCCTCTCAATTGGAGGGAATCTGTCTTTCCAGTGTTAGGCAACTGTTGACATCTCTACTCAGCTCTTTCATACTTCCAGCTGTTGCTTTCCACTGGATCCTTGGATTTTCACCCAGCACATGTCAGGAGTCAGCTAAGGATTTGAGAGTTTGTATGAAAATATTGCAACCCCCATCTGTGGCTCTCTTCTTTATGGACTTGCCCTGACCAATATTCAGCCTTTCTGAGAGCCCTGAACACTGGTCCTGACTTCCAAGCCCAGCAAAACTGCCCCTTTGCTTGAGTGTATCCTCCATTCGTTGGGAAGTACCCCGGATAAATGTGGATCTCAACAAGTGTGTTTCCCTTCTTTCAAGGTATGAATGTTCCCTTGTTCCTGCCTGTTTTTGGTTCCACCCCAGTGCCTTCAAATGACTGGTTTTTATACTTTGTCCAGAGTTTGTAACTGTTACTGACAGGAGGCTTAGTCTGTTATAAATACTTTACCATTACTAGAAACTGGAATAGGAGCAGCAGTAAAATGGTGAGTGAGAGGTAGCCAGACCTTCATGTTTTCACCTTCTCCTTCCTTCTGTCTCCCCTCTCTGCCATCAGCCTTTCCACCACTGGCCCTCACCTAGAAAGGCCCTGGACCTCAGTAAGAAGAAAGGAACAGAATAGGCTATTGGCATGAAAGGGTGGCTCAAGAATTTGGGGAAGAAAGATGATCTCCCTCTGCATGTAAGTCTCCTCTCATCAATGCTATCCTGAAAACACTAGAGTGGTTCCAAATCTGGCTCTGCACAGTTTAAAAACCAAGATGCACAGGCCCCACTCCACACCCACCAAATCAACAGCGGGTGGAAGGGCCAGGTGATTCTGATGGTTAGTCAGGATTGGGAACCAGTACTAGAAGAGGCACAACTCAGATGTGTCTTGAATGAACGAGTGAATGAATGCATATGCACAACGGGCGATGGTGAGGTCATTCCCACAAGTTAAAACTGCCTGCTCTTCCAAGCCCTGGTGTCCAGTATACTGAGTTGTTGAGGGCTTGTCCGAGTGCTGTGGAAAGTAGCAGCCAGAGTGTGTTCTGACAGTGATATATGATGCCTCGCTTCACGGGAAATAGTTCAGGAACAGCCAGGAAGTCTGAAGTCCACTGAGAATGTGTTAAATGTGAGGTGTCCTGTTAGGTTTCTCAGTCTCTCAACAGTCTTGAAATTTGTTTGTCCTTGTCCCAGTTTATATGCTCCTGAAAAAGGCCTTTTATTGTCCTGCGTCTGTCACTTAAAGATATCCTTAACTCAGGAAACAAACCTCACTTATCTTTAGGAGTGTTTTACTTGGATCAAAAAGCAGCTGAATACAAATGCTTGATGATGCCTGAAAAATAACACCCAGAGGCACAGCTCTAAAGCGACTTTGAAATCCTCCCCTTTTAATACGAATCTTTCTCCTTCGGGAGGATAATTTTTTGAGAGGTAATAATCTGGTTCTTGGCATCAACCTAAGACCCTCTTGCTATTAATTGTTGTAAACAAAGCTCTTGCTTGTAAGATGAACATACGTCAAGTTTCAGGGACTTTAAGCTTCCCAATAAGAAAAGGGACAATTTGCAGTGAATTAATAGCCTCATTCTGTGACCACATTGGAGGACTTTGGTTTAGGGCAGGGAGACCATCCACCAAAGGGCTTACTTGGGGGTAAAAAGATGTGGTTCCCATTCTCCAAGTGCTAAAGATGGTATAAGTTGTCCCCTAATAGATTCCTAGAAGGTACATTGTTATATCTTCACTTTTACTGCAAGTTTATTGCAGTAACACTAATCAATGTGTGTGTGTATTTGTGTTGTGATTTTTCTCTTCTGAAACACAATCAATAAACCAGTTTTGTTTTTAGTTGGTTCTCTTTTTTCTTGCTACACATTCACATCTGGATCTTCTCTTTTGGAGTGTAACTTCCTGTGAAGCAGCAATGATGATTTTAAAGAAAAAATGAATATAACACCTAGCATGAAGTCGTAGTCCTTTAATATACAAAAGTTTTTTGATACTTATTAATGATAATCATATGCACCATTTGGGGCCTTGTGAAATCATGGACTATGTAAGCAGAGCTCAAATCGTACTTCTTTGCCACCTATTTTTCCAATAGAAAAAACAGCTAGGTAAAAGAGTATCTATTTAGAAACTTTATCAACATATTTTCTTTTTTTTTAACTGAAGTATAATTGATTTACAGTGTTTCAGGTGTACAGCAAAGTGATTCAGTTATATATATATATATATATATATATATATATATATATATATATATTCTTTTCCAGATACTTTTCCATTATAAATTATTACAAGATATTAAGTATAGTTCCATGTGCTGTACAGTAGGTTCTTGTTGTTTATTTTATATAACATATTTTCTTTTTCATGTTAAGAGTTTTCTAAAGTTTTTGCCCAGCATTATTGTTTTATTTGATTTAATCATCCACATGGAATAGAGAATTAATTAGGAGGAAGAGAAGTGGAAAAGAATTAAAATGTATACTTTAAACTCAAATTGCATTGATCCTTTTCATATCTATTTGGACATAAAGTTTATGAAGGGGCCCCTAAATTCCTTGTTTTTATGGGATTCTTCCTTAATCTTCTCCCCTTTTTTCCTTTCTCCCTTAGAATGCTAAATATCCTCCTTCTATGGAGACTAAATTAGGTGCATCTTGAATTCATTTCTTAGAACATAAGAAGTCTTTCTCTTCCCCATAAGCTGTCAGTACCATTTATATTTTAAATGAAAGGCAACCCTTTTCCTGAAGGAGGAACTCCAACTTTCTTTGGGGATTATCTAAACAATGTCATGTGTCCTCTTTTCTCTGCTCCATCTTCACATGAGAAAGCATAAATCATGTAACCCAACAAATAAACACAACTGACATGTTATTTCTCTTTCTATAGAGACATCAGCTCTTTAATCTCCTATTTCTTGTGAGCAGGCCTACTTTGGAGGACTGAAATCCTAATGTATACACAATGGTATTCTGTAAGTAAGAAAGGAAACTCTAATGGAACAGTATGTTAGAGAAATTTAATGTAACATGACTACATGAATACCTCTTGCTGTTTTGCTTCTCTCATCCCATTTGGCTATAAAAACCAGAAAGCATTCCTGCAGAAAGGAAAAGAACAGCTAGCTAAGAAAATCTAACCGTGAAGGGCTGGCAATGCTCAGCGCCAAGAACCTGAGACTTTCTTTCAAGCATGATGTTTCATTGTTAAGGTTTTATAAGAAGTTAGCTTTAACCTATTAAGAAAAGGGTGATTTAGAAATGGGGGAAAGGAACAATTTTCCCCCATTCATTCTTCTCTAGTATAAACAAGTTATGAGGCTAATGCTTTCTTGGCATAACATGAAGCTCTGAACTAACAAAAGAGTGCAGTTAAAGCTCACCTGGCTTCAGAGGTCTTCTTTCCATAAAAGTTAAACTCTTAATGATTGGCACTCAGTGGCCAAGATTGGCTCAGGATATTGGCGGCATATTTAATTGATACAGAGCAGTTCTACCAAAATAAAAGTCATTAAACCAACTGGAGGAAGCCTAAGAGAGGAGCAGCAGGGAGATCCTCTTTACATATTTTTTTTAGGGGTGAGCCCCGTGGATGGGGTCTGCTGGTGCAAATGTTTGGTTTGTGAGCCTCTCAAGGCAATCCAGGGGTATCTTTAGGAGGCTGCTTCAGAAAGATCAACAACGTGAATCTTGTTCCCAAAGAAAATGGGTTGTGCTGTGATTTTTTAAAAATTTATTTTATTGAAGTATAGTTGATTTACAATGTTGTGTTAGTTTCTGGTGTACAGCAAAGTGACTCAGTTATACATATATATTCTTCTATACATTCTTTTCCATTATGGTTTATTACAGGATATTAAATATTGTTCCCTGTGCTATACAGTAGGGCCTTGTTGTTTATCTATCCTATATATAATAGTTTGCATCTGCTAATCCCCAACTCCCCATCTCCCCTCCCCCACCCCTCCCCCTTGGCAACCATAAGTCTGTTCCCTATGTCTATGAGTCTGTTTCTGTTTCATAGATAAGTTCATTTGTGTCATATTTTAGATTCCACATATAAGAGATATCATATGGTATTTGTCTTTCTGTTTCTGACTTACTTCACTTAGTATGATAATCTCTAGGTCCATCCATGTTGCTGCAAATGGGCATTATTTCATTCTTTTTTAAGGCTGAGTAGTATTCCATTGTATATATCTACCACATCTTCTTTATCCATTCATCTGTCAATCGACATTTAGGTTGGTTCCATGTCTTGGCTATTGTAAATAGTGCTACTATGAACATGGGGGTGCATGTATCTTTTTGAATTATAGTTTTATCTGGATATAAGCACAGGAGTGGGATTGCTGGATCATATGGCAACTCTATTTATAAAAAAACAGAACCTCCGTACTGTTTTCCATAGTGGCTGCACCACTTTACATTGCCACCAACAGTGTAGGAGGGTTCCCTTTTCTCCACACCCTCTCCAATATCTATTGTTTGTAGACTTTTTAATGATGGTCGTTCTGACTCATGTGAGGTAATACCTCATTGTAGTTTTGATTTACATTTCTCTAATAATTAGTGATGTTGAGCATCTTTTCATGTGCCTCTTGGCCATCTGTATGTCTTCTTTAGAGAAATGTCTGTTTAGGTCTTCTGCCCATTTTTTGATTGGGCTGCTTGTTTTTTTGTTATTGAGTTGTATGAGCTGTTTGTATATTTTGGAAATTAAGCCCTTGTTGGTTGCATCATTTGTAAATATTTTCTCCCAATCTGTAAGTTGTCTTTTCATTTTGTTTATGGTTTCCTTTGCTGTGCAAAAGCTTATAAGTTTGATTAGGTACCATTTGTTTATTTTTGCTTTTATTTCTATTGCCTTGGGAGACTGACCTAAGAAAACATTGGTACGATTTATGTCAGAGAATGTTTTGCCTTTGTTCTCTTCTAGGAGTTTTATGGTGTCATGTCTTATATTTGTCTTTAAGCCACTTTGAGTTTATTTTTGTGTTTGGTGTGAGGGTGTATTTTAACTTCATTGGTTTACATGTGGCTGTCTAACTTTCCCAACACCACTTGCTGAAGAGATTGTCTTTTCTCCGTTGTATATTCTTGCCTCGTTTGTCGAAGATTAATTGACTGTAGGTGTGTGGGTTTATTTCTGGCCTCTGTATTCTGTTCCATTGATTCATATGTCTGATTTTGTGCCAATACCACACTGTTTTGGTTACTGTAGCTTTGTAGTATTGTCTGAAGGCTGGGAGGTTATGCCTTTTATCTTGTTTGCTTTGGTCCAAGTGATTCCCAACTATCAACCAATAGGGAGCAGGCAGTGGAGCAAGGCATTCTGGGACTCAGGTTTGGTGTGGTAGCTGCACTGATAGCATCTAGGAGAGCCGAGGTGCTTTGTGTGGAATAAATGAATCCCCTGTAACAAGCAGATAAAATGAACTCTTTTTCCCAATCCAAGGCTAGATAATGGGTGGTAAGTATGCCTCCATTCTACAGTGAGGTACTAGACCCTCATGGAGGACCGGCAAAGGGAGTGGTGATAACCTGACCCCAACACCCACCTCAGAGATAGAAAAGGCTGATGCTAGATATTAGAGAGAACTTAGGCAGTTGGGTGTGTTTTCCCCCCAAGCAATATATCACCTGAGCCACAGTAGCCTGTAATGTATGGCTTTAATATATTAGCAAGGGAAAATGTTCCAGTGGGGGTGGTGGTGAGTTTGATGGGGCCCGGCACAGGAAGCTTCAAGGAGACCACTTGGAGACCTTATTGTGTCCTGGGAGTTTGAGGAACCCCCTGGACTATCGTCTCAGGTATGTAAAAGTGAGATGCTATGGCTATTACCCTGATGCAGCAGAGGAGAGAGAGCAAGAGCAACTGTGATGTATCAGGAGCTAGCTACACTTCCCACCAAGGGGGAGGGGGAAAGTCCAGGGATATGTGAGTGGTTTTTTTCTTGGACCAGAAGTGGGCAATGAGGGAGGGAGCCCTGCTGGAGACATTTTGCATCTTCCCAGAAGGACAAGCTAGAGGGGTGATGTGACCCCAACCAGGATTGGACAATGAAATTCCCTGGGGATGAGAGGAAGAAATAAAAAAACCAGCCAGAGGGAAATGCATTACACACGTGAAGAGAATTATAGTCTAATGTTCCCACTGTGATCTCTGAAGAACTCAGAAATGCACCACGAGAAAGGTGGCCAGCTTGAACCATTCACCCAATTTAGGGAGCATCAGCTTAAGATAGCTATACAGCAAGAGGAGATCCACCCCACGTGATACTGGTGTCAGTCAAGTAAGATCTTTTATGCCGATGTCCCTTCCCCCACCCCCATTCTACAACCTTTCAGGAGGCTGGGCAGCCTAGTGAGTTGGGGAGAGCAGAAGTGTGAGAAACAGAAAAAGAAATAGAGAGGAATCTTCCCCACCGCAGGTCTTCCTGCTGCAGAGCCCTGGTCTGTGAGAGGGGAGAAGGTTCGACTTTAAATGCAGTTCAGAATTCTCACAGTAACACTGGGCATTTCGATTTTTGTATTTTTTTTGTCATTATCAGTGATCAGAGGATTTTTTGTTAACTAGGAATGAATGGATAACTGTGAGTCCTGCTTATATTACTTGTGATTTTACTTATTATCTAAGAATTAATAGTAATATAATAATTAATCATGCTTTTATGCTATTATCATATAAGAGTGAGTGGATAAGCTGTGGGCCCACATGAGGTGTCATCTGGGGGTCAAGGAACAATGAGCCTCAGACAGTGGACTTGAATGGGACTTGAACAGGAAAAGAGGTGTGTTCTGGTTGACCAGCGCATGAGTCAGTTCTGCTCAATCAGCATGCCAGGCAGAATTAGGAAATTACTTTATATGGGGCTTCCCTGATGGCACAGTGGTTGAGAGTCCGCCTGCCGATGCAGAGGACACAGGTTTGTGCCCCGGTCCGGGAAGATCGCACATGCCGCGGAGCGGCTGGGCCCGTGAGCCATGGTCCGGAGCCTGTGCTCCGCAGCGGGAGGGGCCACAACAGTGAGAGGCCCGCGTACCACCAAAAAAAAAAAGAAATTACTTTATAAAAGAAGATGTTTCACAACCCTCTTCCTCACCCTGACATAGATATTTTATGCTCCTGAAGTACATTTTGGGTAAATAAACAATCAAATAAATGGTTTCTGGAGCAGCTAAAAACATCATTAGAGAATTTAGTGTCCATGAAAATGAAGGGGAATACACAGCCTCTTCAAGGTTCACAGACTATGTTAAATGTTACTTTGTCCAGGATGCAGGCATGTTTCATAGCGATCATCCTCCCAGTGGGTAAGAATCCGGAAATAAAAATTAATAGGACCCTTTTTATGCAGTAGGAGAGACACTGTGTGTAGAGCTACTGATGGCAGGCACATGGCCACTTTAATAAAGTCTCACTTTAAACATCCACCAACACTTGATGAGATCACTTGTAGGTTTTTTTTAATGGTGTGTTAAGTTCTAAAACATCCAGTTGGTAATCTGTTTCTGAAGTAGGGCTCTTCAGAGCACGACAAGGTAATCAGTTCAGAATAGCAAAACTCTGCTGGCTAGCGCAGCTCTCTGAGGTCAGGTGCAACATCGGCTCTTGAAGAATGTAAACTGGTGAAATAAATTGTAGATAAAGATAAACTTGTTCATGCAGGAGGAGGAAGGAGACTAACAAAACTGCTAAACTCTTGAAAAGCATCATTTCTCAATGCAGTCTATGGAGTCTTTGGAAGGAAATGGTGACTAGTACAAAGGCTGCAGAGTGTCTGATAATTAACGTTTTATTTAGGTTCTTATTTGATGAATGTCTGCTCATCCACTTAGCTTCCTGAGAGCAAGAACTCCTTGTCTCTCAGATTTAAAATGCTGCCCAGGCCTACAATCATTTGGCCTCTTTACTTTCTTTTTCTTTCATTGTCAAGGGTATTTCCCTGGGAAGGACATCATTTACTGTCTCTCTCATCAACAACTCCCTCTACTAGGCCACACACGCTGCCCACCTTCGCGTGTCTCTCTCAGGGCTTGCAGGTGGGGGTAGTGGAGGGGTGTGCAGGCGAGGGGCTCCTGCACACACAGGCCTGCGGCAGCTTGGACACACTCGGGAGACACTGGCCCTTTGCGGCAAATCCAGAAGTGGTAACTGACCTCTAGTGAATATCCCTTTTATTTTGGTTGGTCAGTTTTTCTGGTAGAACATACTTCAAGTTGCAGAGAAATGTAAGCCTTCTTACACCGTATCAGGGCGGCTTGGTACAGTGAGAAAATAAAATGCAGAAAAGCGCCAGGGTTTGCTCCTTATCCTGGGGCCCCTTCTTCTTCGTGTCAGCACTGACAACTCTGTCAGGCTACTCTCCATTTCAAGAATAGTAAACAGACTGTGGAGTGTGTGTGTGTGTGTGTGTGTGTGTGTGTGTGTGTGTGTTAAGCAGGGTATAGTCCATAAGGAGATAGGGGATATTGTTCACAGAGGAGAAACAGAGCATGTACCCTTAACCCTGTTCTTCATCTGGTGTCCGTGGGTCCCCATTCTATAACTTCCTTCATCAGAGTTTGCTTTTTAGGATCTTTGTATTTATAAACTATCCCTCCAACAAGTGATGTTAAACTGTTTTTAAAAAGTGAATGACTTCTGGTTTTATATTTTGGTTGTTGTGTTTGGCAACTAAACGGGAAATTCAGGGCAGGCCTCCCTCCTCAGAATGTATAACTAGGGGACTGGGCTTTCTTCCTTCAGGGAGACTCATGGTAGAGAGACCTTTTAACAGTTGTTCATCTTAAAATCCACCTTAAAAATTTTGAGTAACTTGTACACACACACACACACACACATTAATTTTACCAATGGGAAGGCAGATTTAAAGCAAAAGTAGTGAGATCTTCTCATTCCTTCCAGAATGTGGTCCAAGATGAATACATTAAGTTTAGAGCTTGGGATTTACCTAATGGTTTTCAGAAGCCAACTCCATAGCTTTGATTAATGCTGCCTCATAATTCCAATAATATTGTACCCCAGTAAATCATTGGAACATTTTCCCTTGGTAATATATTAAAGCCATACATTACAGGCTACTGTGGCTCAGGTGATATATTGCTTGGGGGGAAAACACACCCAACTGCCTAAAGGCTGTGTTGTACACACTTGGGTAGAATTAAGCCCGGCTACCTTTTCATGGAATCTGTTTGCAGCATTGAGTGTGTTCAGAGAACTTTTGTTTCCTGCCCCCCATGCCCGACATTGAAGACACGCTCCTCAAATTTGCATTGGTTCTTTGTTTCAAAGGACCAAAACTCTGCTCAAGTGCAGATGCATGTGAAAAATGTTGAACCAGTTAAAAGTATGGATTCTGTAGTCCTCAAAATTGGTGGGTTTGAATTACAGCTGTTTCATTCGATGGGCTACGTGGTCTTGAGTGAGTAAGTCATTTAGACTTTCTATGAAATGGGGAGTGTGTGTGTGCGTGTGCGTGTGCGTGTGCGTGTGTGTGTACTGTCTACCTTGCAATGTCATCAAGAGGATGAGCTGAGATCCTGAGTGTAAGTGGACAGTCCAGTGCTGGGCACCTAGTCATTGAGCGGTAGCTAGTTTTGAATGTTCTAGCAGGGACCTCCTGACCAGCATTTCTACACCCTACTTGGAGCCTTCCCACAACAACTGCTTTATTTTGAGCTGCTTTGAGTGACTAGGTTTGTATAGGAGTCAAGGTTAATGATCCAGGTGATGGCCTTCCATTTGGGAATGGTATGGCTGAGTTGCAGGGCGGTGCTGAGCACCCTGTCCAGCAGGCTCCATCCTCCCCAGACTACCCTCCTTGCCAGGCAGTAGTGACCAGCTTAGCTCTGTGATCTGAGCACGGTGTGGACAGGATCTCAGGGAGAGAGGAAGTAGTGGCCATCCTAGTTCTTGTCCTGTGTTTTGGCTTTTGGTGCTAGAGGTAAAAGAAAAAAATGAAACTGGAGAGACAGCTTTTTTCACCAAGTTCAGGTAAAATAGTTTGGCTTCAAGCATCTCAGATAATCTCTGCTAAACTTTGCTCCCAGCTGAGGCTGCACTGGTCTGATCTCACAATCAGCAAAACCCACAGTTACCTTTTAAAAAATGCCCCACTTGGGTTGTTATAGAAATCTACCTATGCCTCATGTGAACAACTTGTGGGGGGAAATCATAGTACATGAAACATATCAGTAATAACACAAATAAGGAATTTTTCTATAATTTCACCTGCCTGACACAGCTACCACTTTCATTTTCCTAGAATCCTCTCCAAGCTTTACCCTATGCATACATAATTTTATATAATTACATTATTGCATAATTACAATCATTAATTTAGATTAATTTTATTAGATAAATAATATATAAATATATATGTGCTGTAAAAATGTGAAACTAGAATTCTATAGAGCTAACAGGGAAAGTCTTTATTACCTCTCTCCAACCAGTTTTTGTTTTGTTATAATTTGGGGTTTTTTTTCAAAAATGACATCATCTACAAGTGTTGTCTGTGACTTCCTTTTATTCACTTAATATAGCTTAGAATTTTCCTTGTTGGTACCTAGACCAACTGTTACAGCCCTCCTTTTGTATTTAACATTTTTATAAACTTTTCTTCACATTGCCAAATATTTTCAGAATTATCATTATGAACAATGAGTGCGAGTGGAATTGAGACCCACATGGCTTATTTCTGGGACATGAAACAATCTAGCCACAAAAGCCTTTATCCCAGATGAGCAGTGTTTATTTGATACTGAGTTGGTTGGTGGATCATAGAATGGCTCACTGGGAAGACAGTGAGCGTATTCCCATTTTACAGATGAGGCAACTGAAACCCTTCCCCACTTTTTCCTGAATGGAACACAGCAAATCTGAGGATGAGGACCATGTGCTAAGAAAGGGCCTGTGTCCCTTATGACTTCTTTGAGCAGTTCTGTCAGCTCTGGGGTGCCTACCTCTGGACTTCGTATTACATGAGAGAAATAACCAGCTACTTGGTTTAGTCGCTATAGCAGGGTTTCTATCACGTGTAGCCCAACACTTTCCTAACTGATACAGCTGTGTTCTCTCATTTGTTTACTCACTTACCATTTATTGATTTCTGGTCATGTGTCCACAATGTACAGATTATGCACATAAGAATAATAGTTAGCATTTACAGAACACTTACTATGGACAATGCTTGTGTCATGACCTTCACGTGTCTTCTCATTTAGTATTCACAGTAACACTCTAAAGTAGATATTATTTTGCTATTTTTACAAATGAAGAAACAAACTCAGAGAGATGAAATAACCCACTCAACAGCACTCATCTAGTAAGCTCCAAGCCTCTCTGACGTTTAACTGCAAGAAACTGCACCCCATTTATCCTTTAGGGAATAGGGACCCCACAGAATTTTTTGAGAAGCCAAACAATATGATTAAATAAATCTTTACACTGTGAAATATGTATGGTTATTCCCATTTTCTTTTTTTCTTTTTTTTTTTTTTGCGGTACGCAGGCCTCTAACTGTTGTGGCCTCTCCCGTTGCGGAGCACAGGCTCCGGACGCGCAGGCTCAGCGGCCATGGCTCACGGGCCCAGATGCTCCGTGTCATGTGGGATCTTCCCAGACCAGGGCACGAACCCGTGTCCCCTGCATCGGCAGGCGGACTTTCAACCACTGCGCCACCAGGGCACCCCGGTTATTCTCATTTTCAAACGAGATTCAGAGAGATCAAATGACTTCAATGCAATTAATTCAGTTTGACAAGCATCCACTGGGCACTGGGTTCTGGAGACTTTCTCAGGTGCTTGAGGCTACACAGCCAGATGAGGCAAAGCCTGGCTGAAGTGAACACTGCAAGGGAGGCAAGACTTTTCTGGAATTAAAGCAGTTGCAGAAGTTGTGCTTTCTCCGGCTGGCATCAATTACTGACTTTCTGTCAGCAGAATATTCCAGATGGGCTGGTTTCTATAAAATCCCTAGGGAGAATCCCAGGGCTTAGGTTCTGGGGGAAAGGAAGGGAGGAAATTGGCAAAAGAGACTGTTTGAAAGGGCCGTTTTTCAGTCTTCTCAAATCAGGTACAAAATAATGAACTTTCACAGAACACTTTCTATTTGTTAATTGTTCATTTCTCCCAAGCACAGAGAGGAGAGTGAGAGAAAGGCAACCTTTGCCATGTGATTGGACTCGGATCTGTTTACCAGATCAAAGCCCGTGGGTAATGGAAACTTCAGAGGGGGAAAGGGTGGGCCCGGGGAGCAGTGCCCGCAGCTTCTACTTAGCTGAGTGCATCATTCTGTACGCTCCGGAGCTTGAACTGCATGGCTTGGAAATGCTAGCTCTCTTCAGACTTGTCACAGGAGGGTTCTGGGGCGCTGGAACTGCTCAGGGATGCTGGATGCTAGGAATGTTTATAGAGTGAAGCTGCTGGATCACGTTCCTTTCCTATTCTGTAGACATCTCTTGTTTCTTAAGGGAAAAGTAACAAGTTCTTGGTTCCCCTAACATGAGTGTAGCTAATTTTGAAACTATTAACATTTCCTGATGATAAGCTTTTTTTTTTTTTTAATAGCCGGCAGAAATTTATTTCTTCTAGTTCTGGAGGCTGGAAGTCTAAGATCAGGGTGCCAGCATAGTCAGGTGAGGTCCCTCTCCTGGTTGCAGAGTTCTCGTATCCTCACATGGTGGAAAGGGATGATAAACTTTCTGAAGGGCTCTCTGTATATCTAATGTCTTCCAGGGAAATATGGAACCTACTGTTCCATACTGTTCCATACTGCATAATTCATATGTTGAATCCTAACCCCCCTGGGGATGGTATTAGGAAATGGTGGGGTTTGGGGGAGATGATTAGGGTTAGATCAGGACATGAAGTGGGGCCCTTGTGATGGGATTAGAGCCCTTATAGAAAGAGGAGGAGACAAGGAATCTCTGAGTAAACCATACACTGTAATAGTTTTACTGAGAGCCATTTATAATTCAAAAAATTAACTATAAATGTAGAGCAAAAGGGAAGGAAGGATGTACCACAAACTGATATCCTGGTCATGTCCAACGAGGGAAGCTTGGTGGGGAGAGGGCCAGGAAGACTTTTACTTTAAATGTATTGTTTGGATTTTTCTTATAATGAGCCTGTACTAATGTGTTACTTCTAAAATTAAAATATTTTTTTCTAAAAAGAAAAAATTCTTTACACAATACTTATTAAGAGTGGTTCTTGCATTTAGTTATTTCAAACTACGAGGATTCTCATTAATCCTTTAAAAGAACAACTCAGCATAATGCCAGGTCTTGAAAAGTAATGTTTTTAAATGACAAGATAGTTTAGGATTAGAATTCCCTTATAAAGTGGAGGTTGTTTGCCCTGGGAATGGACGGATAATACTTTGCAAACAGCGGTTGAATGATTTGTGATTGCTAAGTGCCCAGAGGATGAGCAGTCCCCAGTGCATGCTTGGTACTGTTATTAATGTATCTTTCATCTTTTGTGCACTCTGCAAATGTTAACTGGTTCACTCTCAGGAGTGATATGAATAAATTCTTACTGCAGTTGTAACCTGAGGTATAGGGAGAGGTCAAGGGGATTTTTTCACTATAATTTTTATGGGGGTTGATTTAACAGTGGATGGAATAGTAATGGTCTGGGAGACAAGACTTCTGTTTAATCACCAGCAGGATGACCTTTATGTTTTATGTCCAGGGTCTCTGCCTCTGGGCCACACTTGGGACACAGGCGTCGCTGGTGAGGCTGGGAATCCCTGTGCCTGGGGTCCTGCCTTCTTGGGCCCACCATTGGTAAAGTGTTTTAAAACACCCTTTCCCTTTCAACTTGAGATTTTTACTTTCTGTTAACTTTCTCTGTTTCCTCTGAAAACCTGAGAAAGGTACTGTGGCAGCTGTGTTATTTCTAGGTATAGTAACTTATGGCAAAAATGACCCTTCGTGGTGAATTGTATCTGCCCTGGCAGAACTAAGAACCTGAGGGGAAGCATAGCTTTGGGCTTACCTGAAAGCAGTGACTCTTGAAACTGGGCAAGTCCCTTGAGGGCACTGGGCAGCTATGCCTGTTGAAGATATTGGCTCCTGTACAGCACGAGGGTCTAGACGGGGGCGGGGATCCCACACCTACCTCATGTGGTCTCATTCTCTTGTACTGGAACCCTGGGAAGCCAAAGAAAAGAGCCCGTGATGGCTATGTGGATTGCTGTATGGATCACTCCCAGGGAAAACGAACACTGCTGCTGCCCTGCTGGCAGGATTTCCTGTCTTATATCCCAAATCCAAGTGTGGTTGACTGTGGTCTTATGCATGTGGATACTGAGTTGAGTCTAAGAAGCTGCCTGCCCAGGTAGGTTTTTCAGATCCACTCTGCAGCCATTTCCTGAGGTCTCATGCCTCTCAGGGGGCTGTTCGGCATCCAGGCCAGGGCCACTTCAACTTCCTGTAAAATCCACTGACCTCTCCCCTTCTCAGACCATTGGGAACCTCTTATTCTGAATGTCCTCTTGAAGCCTTTTTGATATTCCCATTTTCCTTCCTACTCTTAACGCTATCTCTTTGGCAAGTATAGTCCTTTAAATAAGATTGGAAGAGCCATTGCTTTCAATCATCTTTGCCTTCTGCCCTGCAAATATTGCTAAGAAAAGGAAATACAAAAGGCCACCTGTTAGGAATGGTGGGCAGGTGATGGAAAATAAAACTCTAATATGTGAAAAAGTCATGCTACCACGCCTGTTAATATTAATAATAAAAGCTCTTTCCATTATATAGGGCTTGGTTATTTGCAAAGGGTTTCCACAGCCAGTGTCTCATTTCAGCCTGACAATATTATAAAGGAAGCAGGCAGTGGCAAGCCCTGGGAAGGAAGAGGGAAGACTTGCTTTGTAACATTTGCCTATTTCCATGGTGTAAATGCTGACACCATGGCCAGTTCCAAACTACCAGTGACTTAACAAGTCTGAGTTTTTGGATATTTAACAATCAGCTTGGGAGAGTTGATGCAGTCTGGCTCCAGGACACCACTGGAGACAAGACACATATAATCACCCTAATTTAAAGGTGAGCAAAGCAAAGCTCAGAAATTTTGTCCAGGGTCACAGAGATAGTAAGAAGCAAAGCTAGGAACTTGAACTCACGTCTGCTATTCTGTTCCTTTTTCTTGCTGAATCAAGTCTGTCCTTCATGGTGTTGGAATAGTAAAAAACTGAGTCTATTTACCACCTGTGAGAAATACTTAAAAATCCCTTCAAATGTCTGCTTTATCATCAGTCTTACTTCCCTCCCTCACCACCCCCTTTAAGGAAAAATTCTCTCAGTGTACAGAATCCTACCCCTCCCCACTCATCTGGAACCACACTCCACCAACTGATTCCTCTGTCTTACATCTTTGAATCATCTCTTCCTCCCTCTTCTTCCCTCACCTATAACTCCTTTTGCAATTTCTCTAAACCAAGACTGATGCCCTGCCTCTGACTTGCTCACCATCTACTTCTGATGATCATGCTGCTTTTTTTTTTTTTTAATAAATTCATTTATTTATTTTTGGCTGCGTTGGGTCTTCGTTGCTGCATGCGAGCTTTCTCTAGTTGTGTTGAGCGGGGGCTACTCTTCTTTGTGGTGCGCGGGCTTCTCACTGCGGTGGCTTCTCCTCTTGCGGAGCACGGGCTCCAGGTGCGCAGGCCTCCTCAGTTGTGGTGCGTAGGCTCAGTAGTTGTGGCTCCTGGACTCTAGAGCACAGGCTCAGTAGTTGTGGCGCACAGGCTTAATTGCTCCGCGGCATGTGGGATCTTCCCAGACCAGGGCTCGAACTCGTGTCCCCTGCACTGGCAGGCAGATTCTTAACCACTGTGCTACCAGGGAAGTCCCTGATGATCATGCTTCTTGACAAAGTCAGACTTATTTCAGCACTTCCACTCCTGCCTTAGGTCACTGTCATTTGACTTGCACCCCCAAAGTACCCAAATCTCCCCTCTCAAGGTCAAGTCCCCGCTTTATCTCAGTTGTTCTCTAATTTATCCTTGTTTTGCACTTGATACTCTAACAATATTCTCAAAATGCATTTCTCACTTGGTTTTCCTGCTTTGTCAGGCTCAACGGTTTCTCATTACATCTTTCTGAGTGATCCTCCTCTTGGGAAAGGGAGCCTCATGAGCATCTGGACAGAGCCTGGGGCTAATGCTTGATTATTCAGTCATTGACTCTGGCATCCTCTCTCTTCCATTTCTCTCTACTGTTTACATCAAACCTGACACTTGGCAGAGCTACCTGGCTGCCTGTGGAACCATCACATTTATTTCACTTTATCTGCCCCATGACTCTGTGAAGATGATACACCCACTAGACAGCATGTATCCAGATGGTATATGAAAGGAATACACCAGAATAGCCTGTGTTTCTAGGAGAAATCCAGAACAGGGAGACCTGATGGAAATGGCCCCTTGACCCACCTCTCTGAGTCTTATGGTCCCTGACTTTACTATTCTCATATACTTCTCTTGAGTCCTTTAGATTTCCACAGTTTAGCCTGTTGGAAAGAATATAGACTTTGAGATGAGAAGGATCTGGACTTGAATTCTGGTTCTGTCACTTACTAGCACTGTGGCTTTGGGCATGCCCTGTAACCCTTCTAAGTCTGTGTTGTTATCTGAAAAAGCTAAGACCCCGTTTGTAAGGAGACTGTGAGCTGTGAATAACGTATGAAAAGGGTCTAGCATGGCTGTCCCTCAACAAATGACAGGTCATTATCACTGTCCTTCTAACCAGGTTTGTGTTTGGTGTTTCCCCACAGACTCTCTCAATCCTGGCCACTCACATCCCAGCCAATTTGGATAACACTCCTCCTGGCTTGATCCACTTTGCTTCTATCTGGAGCACCTGTCCCACAGATGGCATTCCTATCCAGACCCTGGCCTTTGTCTCTTTGACCTCTACTTTATTCCCAAATTGAAGACATATAGGAAAGAAGTTTTCACTCTATTTTAGCCCAGCTAGCTTTGCCAATTTCCTAGGTTCTCCTTTGCCTGGTTTATGACATAGTTGGGCCACATTTTGGTTTGGAATTTCTAAATAATTTAATGTAAACTGGAATGCTTTTTAGGTGAGGTTTAATATGTGTGCAGGTCTATATTTGTCCAAGTTGGCTGGCTGTTTCTTTGATTGTTTATTTGTCCTTTGAGATCTGTGAAAGACGATCACTTCTTGGTTTGGAAAGAAATACCTATCTCTTTTGAGCTCCAAACCAGTGAGTTTCTGAAAGCTAATTACGTTTAGCTCAAAGAATATTTTTGTATTGTTTTGTTTAAAAACACATTTCCCAATGCTGAGTACTGAAAAGACACTTTCTCAGTAACTTCTGTTTGGGGGATGAATTAACAAATATAAAATTTCTGCCCTAAATATGATATCATCTGTAGTTTTGCTTGTTTGTACATTTGTTTATACTTGTACCCTACTTAGGACTAGAAAATTGTGAAGATGCTTAAATCAGATAATTATCATGTATTTCTGAAAAGATGGAAAAGATTAAAAATCTTTTAAATTATTATTTGAAGAATAATGTATACTCAAATTCAGTCTAGAATCCTTAAGATATAACACTATTAGCATAACCTTTTAGATGACTTTTTGTATGTGTACTAACAAATGTATGTGTGAAAAAATATATGTGTATGTGTATGTATACATGCTTGTGTGTGTGTGTATTCACATAATGCTTTGCAACCTGCTTTTCTCACTTACAATGGACTGTTATTTCTTTCTGTGTCTGTAAATAAAATTTTGGCTTCTCCATTTTTTAATCATATGTATAATAATGCTATTAAACAGAGGTACAGTTTTAAGTCAACTCATCATTCTCATTCCTTACAACCACAGAACTTCTGGTTCTTCTAAGATTTAACTGAATAGTACCTAATTATTTAAATAGACAGCTTTTTCTCCCTGATAACTTATGAATAAATAATTCATTAGTAACTGGGGACTACCACAAACCTAGATTTCCTAGGAAAGAGGGGGCTTATTGAATTAGGAGGATTTGTATACCTAAGCAGAAACAGCATGACATAGAAGAGAAAACACTGCGCTACAAGCCAAAGATCTTTGGTTTTAGTTCTGACTTTTTTCTGTTGAACAAAGCACCAGTGTCACTGGGCTTCAGCAGTGTCATTAAGATGAGGATATTAATATCTACCTGCTTAACTCAAAAGGTTCTTGTGAGGGTTCATAAGAGAAAATATATGCAAGCACTTTAAAATCTATCATTTTTGCTAATAAGTGCTATGTAATGATTTCGGTGAGTTTGAGCAATTGAGAATAAGTTAGTAGCTTACACTAATGTAGAGATCTCTAATTATACCAGGTCTGGGAGATTTGATGGCCACAAATTCCTTGCTATATCTTCTATTGAGAGGTGATGTCTAATTCTCTTCACCTTGAATTTTGACCCATAGAATGCAGCAGAAGTAGTGTTCTTTGACTTCCAAGGCTAGATCATAAGAAGCCTTATAGCTTATACCTTGGTCTCCTGGAACATTTACTCTAGGTGAATCCAACCAGCATGTAAAAGAAGGACCAAGTAATCTGAAATCACCATGCTGTGAGGAAGCCTAAGCTATTAGCCACGATGGAGAGGGCATGAAGAGAGTGACGCCTGTCCAGTCCCAGCTGTTCCAGCCTTCCCAGCTTGGGTTCCAGACATGTGAATGAAGAAGCCATCTTGGATATTCCAGCATTAGCAGACATGACATGATGAACAGACATCTTGGATATTCTAATACGTATACAAAGTACTTATACTCAGTATATATAAAAAATTCTTATAACTCAATGATAATAAGACAAAGGGTCAAATTTCTCTCTGCCAAGCGCCTTGAGACTAGGGTGCAGACACTTGGTCACTTAGCAATCAGATGTACCTTCTCAAGTCGTTAAATCCTGAACTGGTGATGTGAACATACAGAACCATTTAAAGTTCATGCTGGTGGCATCCAGAGTCTAGAGGCTGGTGACTGGGGCTGCAGAGCCAGCAGTGGTATCCTCAGAATCTGTTCCAGTGATGATGTGGCTTTGACTTTGGGTCCTACTGGCCACCTTGAGTTCTGGCCATTTTCCTAGGCTGATTCTCCAGCCTTATAAATTATCCTGTGAGTCACCAGATACCTTTCCAATAAGTTCCTTTTCTGAGGTCAGTTTCTATAGTTCGTAATCAAGAACTCTCACTAATTCAACAGAAAAACCTTCTTGGGATATCAGTGAGAGAAGATCATATGTGCAGCTTCCTTCCCAACTCAGCAATCTGTCTTTTTATAGGACCTTTCCTAATATTCTTTTTGTGTTATCTAACCAAAGGACTGGAATGCAAAGTCTCTGTAGGTATCAGCCTGCCTGTAGGAATTTTTTCCATTTAGTGTTGTTGAGTTTTCCTCACCTTGGAAAATTAAAAGAGAAGCCATTCTGACATTTTTGGTGTTCAAGTATAAAGTATATTTTGTCTCAGAATGTAAAAAAAAAAAAACTCAAAAAACCTCATTTTGGTCAAATCCATCTGGCCAGAAGAGTGTCTTGCTTTATTAATTTTTCCCATGTTCCCAGAATAAGATGCAGCAATCGAACATCAGTTCAGACTCCCTCACAACTCTGACTGAATTTTAAAAAGAAATAAGTTGGGCTTCCCTGGTGGTGCAGTGGTTAAGAATCCGCCTGCCAATGAGGGGACACGGGTTCAATCCCTGGTCCGGGAAGATCCCACGTACCATGGAGCAACTAAGCCCATGCACCACAACTACTAAGCCTGCGCTCTAGAGCCCGTGAGCCACAACTACTGAGCCAACATGCCACAACTACTGAAGCCTGTGCACCTAGAGCCCAAGCTCCGCAACAAGAGAAGCCACTGCGAAGCCTGCGCACTGCAATGAAGAGTAGCCCTCGCTCACCACAATAGAGAAAGCCTGCGTGCAGCAACAAAGACCCAATGCAGCCAAAAATAAAATAAATTTATAAAAAACCAAACCAGAAAAAGAAAAAACTTAAAAAAAAAAAGAAGTCAATGAGAAATAAGCTTTCTGCTTTAAAGGTGAAGTCTCAGAGAAGAAGAATGAGTGAAAAGTTAGAAGAGGGGGCTATAACAGGGGTGGAGAGAAGATAGGGACACTAAAAAGATATGAACTCTGGACACAGACCCAGGCTGCCTCTGTTACCATCACGTTCATATTCTTCAGGTAGTGCCCTGAGACCCAGCTCTACTGCTCCAAACTGCCCAGGAACAGGTGAGAGGCCGGTGGCCAGCTCAGTTAGTCATGGTCCGGGAGCCCTAAATGATATGCTTTCATCACGCCCTCCCAGAAGGAGGAGTGCCCAGACCACAAAGTCTCCAACCTCGCCCCAGAGAAGGGAGAATAGTGAATGGGCACTGGCTGTTGCTCCCTTTGGGTACAACACCCAAAGTTGCCTCCTTAACTTCTCTCTAATAAAAATCATCATGTAGGGATTTCTTTGGTTTGCTGGCAGAATCCTTTTTTCTTGGGGGACCTCAGTCTCTTCTCCTAAGGCTTCATCTAATTGGATGGGACCCACCCACATTATGGAGGCTAGTCTGCTTTACTCAAGGTCTACTGGGTTAAATGTTAATCACATCTAAAAAATGCCTTGACAGCAACCTCTAGACTGGTGTGTGACTGAGCGCCATGACCCAGCAAGATTGATACACAAAGTCAGCCATTACACATGATCACAGATACAAGCAGATATGGCTGCTCTGTGCCTCTGTTTCTAATGGATTGAAGTGGATGTGAAGTTCAGTGGATTCGCCAGCCCTGGAGGAACTTGCCAGGTCAGAAGAGCCCAGAGCCTTGGCTCGTTGCCTTTTGCATCTTTTCAGGCTCGGGGGTAGGAAGAATGCTTTGACACTCTGGGGTCACCTTGTCACCAGGGATTGGAGCCTCTGTGTTAGTCACAAAACGTAGTTACTTCCATGTTTTATTTCTTACTGAGTCCTAAGGCCTAAGCTCACTTTCAGCACTACAGGCCTAGTCGGGGCCCACGAGTGGGTTCTGTCAGCTCTCTCACCTAGAACTCTCCCAGCATGGGGCTCAGCACAGGCCGGGGCTCAACAAAGCTCTACAAAGACCTCATTCTCATTCCTTACAAATATTTGATTGTCACTCTCATGTCTTCTCATAAGTATTTCTTCTCCTACACATACCTGGTTTCAGTCTTAGCACTTTGTAACCCTAAATGTACATTGTCGTGTTGGCAGGTGCGGGGTGGTGGTGCTGGGGGCATGGGAAATGGGATGGATTAGCGCATTTTCTCATTGTAACAGATGTCGTTGCACAATGTAGCTAAATGCAGACTTTAAACAGTGGCATTTTATGTTTAAGTTGAATAATAAAAGCAGTTTGCTTATATGCACTTAAATAACTCTTGATAGAGGAAAGAAATCCTGTGTTCACGGGGGCATTTCTTTTGTGGGTGTGCAGCTCCCCCCACTTCTGATCCGATGAGGCCGATCTGGTGACAGCTCATTTTGCAGACAACACGACTGGAGAAAAGCCAGGTCAGAGGGAAGGAGGGGGGAGGGGGGACTTGGTATTTATTATGTGGTGATACTCTGCAGCTAAATGGTAGCTTTACTATGCTTTCCCCCAAATCCTCCAGGTATGAAGTCCAGGTAGAGTCGATGGGATAGAGGTAGAAAGAGATCACTATGATGTACTTGCAATTATGTCTGATGACTTCTCCTTGCATTCTTACATAAGCCAGATAAGTACGTCTTTATTAATGGAGAGGGATAGTGGCAAGGGGTGGAATGGAGGAATGCATTTCACAACTTTATATATATATATATATATATATATGTGTATATATATATGTATATGTATATGTGTGTGTGTGTGTGTGTATATATATATATATATATATATATATATATATATATATATATATATGTCTTCAATTTGAAACTTCCCTTGGTTACCATAGCCCAGCTGCAGAAGGCCACCCAATTAGTTAAAAAGAAAAAAGGTTTGAGATCATGGCTGGGTTACTTCATGTGGACTAAAATAGAGGAAATGGCTACAATTGCTTTGCCAGGGATGTCCAACCCTGCATTAGACTAAAAAGGCATCTTACAGCATCAGACAGCTTAAAAAGCTGTAATAAGGGAACTGCCTACTTTGCACATCTGTTAAGAACATCTGGCTCTGGCCTGAGCCCTGGTAACTTTGACAGTTAGTTGGTGGCCCACAAATTGAAAAAAAGGCAAACCCTCAACCTGTCAGCCTCGTCTGTGGAATTTCCTGGTGGCATTACTACTAAGCTCAAGGGTGAAAAGCAGCTGGGGCATTTGTGCAGCTGCCCACATTGCCTGTGCTGAGCTTACTTCCTGACCGCGGATTTAAAAGAGAGGGGCTTTTGAAGACTCAGGTGCTGGCCTCAGAAAGCAGTACATCTGCACCCTGCCCCAGAGGGCCCTTCACCATGAGCATCTTGGGGGGCGTCTAGGAGGCTTAACCCCCTAATTACTGCTCTCTTTCTTTTGTGGTACTGGGTTGTTGACGAGATGTGCCCTGTGGCAGGTTGCATTTTCCAAAGATGGTTGTGATGACATCCCTCATCCCACATGCTCGTCTGCAGTGCTCCTGTCAAGAGGCAGAGGCTTCTGTCCCTGCCGTTGAATGTAACCAGCCACAGTGACACGCTTGCATCCAATAATGTGGCATGGAGGTGGTGACTTCCAAGGTTAGGCCAGGAAGGCCGTGCACCTTCCTCCAGGTTTTCTCACAAGACTTGCTTTCTGGACATCCCTCCTGAGGTGCTCTATCTCAGAGCTGGCCGCCATGCTGTGGGAAACCCAAGTCACATGGAAAGGCCACACACGTGTGCTCCTGTTGACAGTCCCAGCGGAGGCTGGCCTTTGAGTCATTTCAGGCTTGGTACCAGACATGTGAGTAATGAAGCCTCCAGATGAGTCCGGCTCCCACACGGGTTTTGTAGCTGAGGCCCCAGGCATCACGAAACGGAGACAATTCATCCCTGCTCTGCCCCACCCGAATTCCTGACCCACAGCATCTGTGAGCACAATAAAATGGCTGTTTTAGTCTGCTAGGTTTGGGGTGGTTTGTTACACAGCAAAGATAATCAAAGCATGTCCGTAAGAGACACTTTTGGAGGAATCTGAATGCTGTTAATCAGCACATCCCATTCTCTCTACTTCCATCCCCCGCCCCACCCCAGGATCCTTCTAGGTGTGCCCAGCACTATATTATACAATGTGCACTTTGTAAGAGAAGTACAGGGCTACCACTTGCCCCTCCTTTGTAGGTACTGGAGAAAGATGCCCATTCCTCTGGGACAGTGCAATCCTGCCCCACAGCACACAGCCTCGCAGGCGAAGTGCAGGCTCCTTTCATCCCCTTCCTGAACCTGGTCAGATATCTTCGGCAGCTTACAAACTGCACAGTTGTACACAGCAGCCCTGGAGAAGTGTAAAAGTAAGTCTCTCCTTAAGGAATTTACATTCTTATTGATGCAAAATATGTGTACTTTATAATAGGAAAGTGTCAAATGCTAAATCATGTGCTAACACTGATTTTAGAAAGAGTTTTGTAAAAATAAGAAAAAACATGGAGTTGTAGAAAAAGCACTGAACTTTTAAATAGGAGCTCTGGGTAGAAGAGCTGGGTGCGAGCCATGTTCTGCTGCCTACTGGCATGGCCTTGCTTGGTGCCTGGGTTCTTTGAACTCTGGTGTCTTCCACCTGGAGAGTAAGAAGTTGCTCTAATTGGTGAAGGTCAAACATTCCCACTGAGATATCCTTATGGCAGCGTGGGGTTTGAGGGTGTGGCAGTCAGAATTGGCTGCCAAAAGCTGGACTCAAAAACTGTATGCACATTTTATTTATTCGTAAGCCTCAGTTTTCAGGGAGAAAAAAAAGTCACCTGAGTAGAAAAGTCTTCCCCAACCACCATATTTAAAATAACACAGCTCCTTCACCCCTACCATTCTCTCTCTGTAGTGGATTAGAGATGGCCACAAGTTCTTTGATCCTCCTCCTGTGGAGAGACAGGGTCTCTGTCCACTTACACGTAGGCGGGTTCGGCGGTTGCTTTGAGCAACAGAATATGGCAGATGTGGTGCTGGGACAGTTTCCAGACCCAGGCCTTAGGAGACTGGCAGTTTCCACTTCCTACCTCTTAGAACAGTTTCTCTGGGAGTCCTGGATTTGATTACCTGAGACTGCCCTGCTGCAGTGGTGATGTATAGGCACTTCAATCAACAGTTCCAGCTGAACCCAGGCTTCTGGTCATGCCCCTGGAGGCCCCAGACACATGAGCGAGGCCATCTTGGACCCTCAAGACTAGTCCATCTGCCAGTCGCTGTCACTGACTAGAAGGACTCCCTATCTGAGCCCTGTGGGAATGTCGGGCCCACAGAATTATGCAATATTATAGAACAGTTCTTATTCCAAACCACTAAGTCTTTCTTTAAAAAAAGATTTATTTATTATTTATTTTTGGCTGAGTCAGGTCTTAGCTGTGGCACGCGGGATCTTTGTTGAGGCATGCGGGATGTTTCTCTGCGTTGTGGCTTGTGGGTTTTCTCTCTCTAGTTGTGGCGCACGGGCTCCAGGGCGTGTGGGCTCTGTAGTTGTGGTGCACGGGCTCCAGGGCACATGGGCTCTGTAGTTTGCGGCACGTGGGCTCTCTCATTGAGGCGCGTGAGCTCAGTAGTTGAGGCACCGCTGGCCTAGTTGCCCCGTGGCATGTGGGATCTTAGTTCCCTGACTGGGGATTGAACCCATGTCTCCTGCATTGTAAGGCAGATTCTTTACCACTGGACCACCAGGAAAGTCCCCCAAACCACTAAATCTTGAGGTGGTTTGTTACACAGCAATAGATAACTGGAACACCAACCCTCAACTGGCTTTATTTTCTTCACCGCCAGTGGTGTCCTGGATCTGGCTCATACTGGCTCGTGAGAGCAGGTGGTTAAATTTTCAGGAATTCTGTGAGCCAGTTATTGAACAAAGCCATCATTAAAAATTAAATAATTCAACTTACAATGAAATGAATTATATTAAAAACAAGAGTAATATATCCTCAAAACTCATAACTTCCTAGTTCTTTTACTATGTGTTACTCTCATCTGTGCTTTGCGGTTGTTTATGTCCCTTGTGTCTGTAGGTGGTGGGGCTACTCTGCAAGAGTGCGTTACAGCTCATCTCCTCCCAGCTTCGTGGTCAGGGATATCACACTGGGAGCTTGAAAGTGACACCATGGAAATCATCGAATGCCTTCCGGAAAGCTGGTCATTAAATATGTTACCACACACCATTACCACTGGTCACTGCACTTATAACCAGCTGATACATTAGGTATTTATTGAGTATTTCCTTATCGTTTTCCCCGTCAGTGGAATGTAAGCATCCTGAGAGGAGGAGCTTTGTCTTTTTTGTTCACTGTCGTCTCCCCAGAAACTAGGAAAGTATCAAGCACAGAGGAGGTGTGCAAGAAATATTTTTGCATGAAAGCATTCTGCTCTGTAACATATGTGTAGTGAAATTCATAGGTCGTTTGCCACATCCTCTTCTCTGGACTACTGGCTTCACCCTCAGCAGCTGTGAGACTTTGCCGTGCTGGCCACAGATACATGGTTCAAGCTGAACCAGTAAGCATCCCTAAACTACACATTTGGAGTTAAGTGAGGGAACCCAAGATGACAGTGGGTGTGTGACGAGGAGGGAGTGACAGCACAAGCCAGCAACTGGAGTGGCTGGTACTTTGAAACTTGCAAGCTTGCAAGCTGTTGGTGTCCACTTCCTGTTCATCATGGGGACTGAGTAGCAAAGAAAGCTCTTCTTCCAAGAAGATGAAGCCATTTCTCAGAGTGATCCAGTTATGAGTGTCAGCCACTCCTGAGGCCTCACGTATTCTCGACCTTGGGGTCTCCCTGTATCCTTGATTTCTGTTACTTGTAACCCCAAATGTCCTAACAAACACAACCTCCATGTTTGTTTTAATATAATCTTTTAAATTACTTCTCATCAGGGGGGAAAAAAAGAAAACAGCAGCGGGCCTCTGTGGTTCCCTTTGGTCATTTTGGAAGGATGAGTCATGTTTAGTCTATACAATCTGAAAACACGTATGTGAGGTTTGGCTCCCAGCAATTTGTCTCCTCTTCTCAGAGTCACAATATGTTGAAAATTAGGTTAAAATATAATTATGGGTTGAAATAGCAACATGTTTCATCAGCTTACAATGTGTCTTAGGGCCATGACTGTGGAAAAGACACTAGGAATTGATGCGTGTGCAGGTCCACACTAGAGGGAGTTTCACTTAACTATTTCGTATTATATGGTCAGTTTTGGGGAGAAGGAAAGTCTGATTTGAGACAGTCTCTCTTACTATGTCAGAGAAATCCTGGTCAAAGGACTCTTTCATGAACAAAGAGGATTCATGATGTTTATCTTGACACTTACCCTGAAATTTTTATCACAGGTAAATGAACTAAAGATCTTCTATGACTCATATTCCCCACAATCAACACGTTATGGCTTTTCAGATTTCATTTTCCTCACAACAGCCTTCTTCTGTGCAGGGAACACATTTGCAATCGGGCCTTCCACTTGACCATGGAGAGTGGTTAGTCTCGACGTTTGCAAGTAAGCCCACTTTGGGAGACATTTTCATGATTAGGTTGAATACTGAATTCACGCACCCTATCTGGGTTTTTCCTCTTTGTTTTGATGGTTGTTTTTTTTTTTTTCTTCTTCATGAGGAAACAAAACAGATCAATTCTGAATTTGTATTCTGGTGATACCTTTTCTTGGTTATGCCAGCCTATGTTTTCGATAGGAGGGTTTTCAAAGCTTCTTCTCATTTCATCACCATTTTGTCTAAACTGACTAGTATCCAAACTATTGTCTTGTTGTTGTTGCCTCTTTGTTAGATTATTTAAATTTATATTTCATACCTCACTGAAGTCAGAGAAACAAGAAGAGCACTTTGAGTTGAGCCACTGCTGGTGAGTTCAGGGGCAGCACCCCTTTGCCCAGGCCACCTGCCCAGCCCTTTTTTTCTCCTTTGACTTAAAACAGATTTGGCTGCAACAAAGGGAGTGGATTTTTCTTCGCACAAGCTGCACCTTCCAGCGTCATTCTGAAACCCACCTGGAAGGAAGCTTTGAGCTTCTCCTCACTTTCTTTATTTTCTTTTCCTTGTGCTGTTAATGAGTCAAGACTCCTCTCTTTTTAGTTGCCAAAAACTCTGCTGCTTTTCCTTCGAAATCTACACAATTATTTAAAAATATTTCAAAATACTTTTTTTTTTTTTTTTTTTTGTGGTACGCGGGCCTCTCACCGTCGTGGCCTCTCCCGTTGCGGAGCACAGGCTCCAGACGCGCAGGCTCAGCGGCCATGGCTCACGGGCCTAGCCGCTCTGCGGCATGTGGCATCTTCCCAGACCGGGGCACGAACCCGTGTCCCCTGCATCGGCAGGCGGACTCTCAACCACTGCGCCACCAGGGAAGCCCTTTTTTAAAAATTAATTTATTTATTTTTTGGCTGCATTGGGTCTTTGTTGCTGCACGCGGGTTTCTCTATTTGTGACGAGTGGGGGCTGCTCTTAGTTGCGGTGCACAGGTTTCTCATTGCGGTGGCTTCTCTTGTTGTGGAACATGGGCTCTAGGTACGCGGGCTTCAGTAGTTGTGGCACTCAGGCTCAGTAGTCGTGGCACACAGGCTCAGTAGTTGTGGCACTCAGGCTCAGTAGTTTTGGCACTCAGGCTCAGTAGTTGTAGCGCACGGGCTTAGTTGCTCTGCAGCATGTAGGATCTTCCCAGACCAGGGATTGAACCCGTGTCGCCTGCATTGGCAGGCGGATTCCCAACCACTGCGCCACCAGGGATGCCCAGTACTTTTGTTTTAATTAGGGTATAGTTGCTTTACAATGTTGTGTTAGTTTCTGTTGTACAACGCAGTGAATCAGCTATACATATACATATATCCCCCCCTCTTGTACCTCTCCCCCTCCATCCCATCCATCTAGGTCACCACAGAGCACCGAGCTGAGCTCCCTGTGCTATACAGCAGGTTCCCACTAGCTGTCTGTTTTACACATGGCAGCGCACACACGTCAATCCCAGTCTCCCAGTTCATCCCACCTCCCCCAAACACACAACCAAGTATAGAGAGTGACATAACAAATACCTGCCTCACCACATGGATTTAACAAATATTTACATGTTGCCATAATTGCTTTAGGTCCTTTTTCTTACAGAAATTCAATATTACAAATAGAAAGAAAGCTCCTTTTGTAGCCTCCTCTTTCCAATGCCTCTCCCTTCCTCATGACTGGTTTAAAAATGTCATTACAAGAGTGACAGCTTCATGTGTTATTCCTCGGGGCTTTCTCATGTGAGAGGCACTGTGATTTAAGCCCATTTATATCTTCAAAATAATAAAGCCCATATTTGAAATGAGCATCCAGATACATATTCTGTGCTTTGTATGTGACAACTGCATCTACACTTTGTAGCGTGACTCATTGTAGTGGGGGCTGTGCTAGTCTCTTGTTTCCAGGGCACATAAGGGTCTTCAGGCACCTCATGTCTGTCAGAACCTCCCACGGTTTCTTTCAGTTTTTAATTTCTCTTATATTCCAAAGTTTCACCAGTTTTCTGTTTATGCTTCAAAGTTCCCCCAACCCACGTTCCCCATTGAAAATCGTTACCCTTTTTATAAGGTGGATGAAGAATGGCACTTAAAGTTACAAAACCAAGAATATCTGGGACCTCTGCGCTAAAGGAAACTCCAGAGGCACTTTGGTGAACAAGCAAGGGGGAAACAGCCAAAGGCTAAATCCCCTGATTCCCTTACGTGTGTGATCCTCCACATACATGAATAGGTTGTAATGTTTCAGCCTCAGATATGAGCTGCACAAGGCAGCCTGCATACTCGCTTTCAAGAAGGTGACTTCCATTTAAGACGAATGGAGATTCTGGAGAAAAATTGCAGACAACCTGCCACAGGGAATAATCTATCTCCAAGTTGCCAACTCCCAAGTATCTGATTCTAAAGCTACAATATATGAAAAGTGTGTGGGAAAACAGTCGAGCTAATTCAAATAGCATATGTCTGAGCTATCAAATATTTGTAAAACGGACTCTCTTTCTCTAGGAAAGAAAATTGTACTGAGTTTAAGAGGCCTTTGTACCAGCAGACAACTATCCCTTCACCACATAGCAGGTGGCCTTCAAGGGCAGGCCCTTCCAAGGTCCCATTCATTGTCATCTGGGTGATTCCGGCCCCTGCCAGCTCTTTTTTTTTTTTTTCGGCTGTGCTGGGTCTTCGTTGCTGCACGGGCTTTCACTAGGTGCAGCGAGCGGGGGCCACTCTTCGCTCCGGTGCGCGGGCTTCTCATTGCAGTGACTTCTCTTGTTGTGGAGCACCAGCTCTAGGCACGTGGGCTCAGTAGTTGTGGCACATGGGCTCAGTAGTTGTGGCTCGCGGGCTCTAGAGTGCAGGCTCAGTAGTTGTGGCGCACAGGCCCAGATGCTCCGCGGCATGTGGGATCTTCCCGGACCAGGGCTCGAACCCATGTCCCCTGCATTGGCAGGAGGATTCTTAACCACTGTGCCACCAGGGAAGCCCCCCTGCCAGCTCTTGTGTGGGGCCTAGTGGGAAATCATAAAAATAAGAGCAAACATGGGCTTAGCATGCACCTGGCACTGCCCAAGATGGTTTATATCATTTTATCCTCATGGCAACCCTATTGGGCCCTGAGGTCACACAGGAGTGAGTTGGAAGGGAGGCAGTGTGACCTGGAGCCTGGGACCCCGTGGTGGTATTGCTGTGTTCCTCTCCACCCAGCTCTCATTCAATTGCCACAAAACCACCTGGGTAGCCAGACACGTCTAATAGCTAAGTGTCTAGCAAAGGCTGCATTGTCTTTGGAGCCTTAAACACAGCCCTTTTAATTGGAATTGCTTCCTAATTCAGCTTCATATATCTCCTCTCCTCCCACACAAAAGAATCCATTGTGTTGGTCTCAGGGACAAACTGGATGCTCCTTTGGTATGCTTTGCATGTAAATGTAAGGAACAAGACTCATTTGATTTCATTATATGCTTTATTGATGTGCCTGCAGCATTTTATTGTAGGTTTTTGTGACTAGAATTTCTAACAAAGGAGGGAGTGGGCTTCCAGGCTGGCAGCTCTGCCTAAAGAGGATTTACCACATCGGGCTCTAAAGAGATGCTCACTTGTGGCTAGTGTCATTCCTAAGCTTTTAAAGGGGCTGGAGGTTTCGGGAGCTGCTGCTATTCTATGACTATAAAAGTGTTATCAAGCATGAGACGAATGCTCCTTGCCACTATGCGGGGGGGAGGTGGGGAGGATTTACTGAGCCCCCGAAAAGAGGGACAGGATGACTTGGTATCACTGGGGGAAATAAATGCGCTCACATGCCAGGACTGGCAGAGCTGGTACCTAATCCTTCCTACCTGCAATGACAGGCTCCTGGGACTATAGCATGGGGTTAATTATTCCCAACATTCTTCATTATAATTCTAAATGAGATAATGATTAGAAATAGTACCTAGTCATTGAACTGTAAATGCCCAAGGCATTCTCTTGCTGGAGAAACTAGCATTTTTTCCTATGACGTGTTAATTCCTTTGGCACTATCTTTTTTTTTTTTCTTCATCCCAGGTTTAGTTGGTCTTTTAAGTAATTGGAGCCTCTACAACTCTCTCGTGCCAAATAGAAAGAGTTAACAACGACTAAAAACTGACTAAGCACCGGGTACTTTATTGTGTTGTACTTAAACCTCACAGTAGCCCTGTGCAATTGGGATTTTATTATTTCCGTTGTATAGGTAAGGGATGGCACAGAGTGGCTAAGTGCTTCCACTGGTGACACAGCTAGTATGCCGAGGTTTCAGGACTTGAATCCACGGAGTCAGACTGCAAAATATAAGACATTGTCTCCTAAGACCTTGAGCTTTCTTCCCTTAACACCTGGCTTGGAGGTCTGGCCATGTCTCATCTAGAAGCCTCTGAGGTCTATAGCCTTCCTGATGGACATCACTTTTTTTTTTTTTTTTTTTTTTTTTTTTGCGGTACGCGGGCCTCTCACCGTCGTGGCCTCTCCCGTTGCGGAGCACAGGCTCCAGACGCACAGGCTCAGCGGCCATGGCTCACGGGCCCAGCTGCTCTGCGGCATGTGGTATCCTCCCTGACCGGGGCATGAACCCATGTCCTCTGAATCGGCAGGCGGACTCTCAACCACTGCGCCACCAGGGAAGCCCTGGACATCACTTTTAAATGGCCCCATCAGCCTTCTCTTTGTCAGTGTTCCAGGTCAATGCGTTCATTCTACTATCTTTTTTTTTTTTTTTTTTTTTTTTTGCGGTACGCGGGCCTCTCACTGTTGCGGCCTCTCCCATCGCGGAGCACAGGCTCCGGACGCACAGGCTCAGCGGCCATGGCCCACGGGCCCAGCCGCTCCGCGGTATGTGGGATCTTCCCGGACTGGGGCACGAACCCGTTTCCCCTGCCTCAGCAGGCGGACTCTCAACCACTGCGCCACCAGGGAAGCCCCATTCTACTATCTTTTAACAAGGCCCATCTGGGACCACATCACATCAGCCAAGGTTTTGTTAACTGGAAAAACAAAAACAAAAAAACCCCGCCCAAACCAACTCACAGTGAGAGCTGTGAGTTCAGTTTTATTTGGGGTCACTGAGGACTATAGCCCAGGAGACAACCCCTCAGATAACTCTGAGGAACTGCTCCACAGAGGTAGGGGGTAAGGTCAGTATTATGTATGATTTTGGTGAAGGGGAAAGTGCAGTCAAGCACACGTCTCGGTAGAAGGCTGCTGCTAGTCACGAGGAGCAGATGTTTCCGTTAAGGATTTTAGTGCTTTTCTAGGCATAAGAAGGTACAAGAAATTGGGTTCATAAAATTTCCTCCTGAAAATACCTATCTGAAGGCCTGTTCTGTCAGTTTTTCCCAAAGCACAGAGTGCCTCATTCCTGATCTCCTTTCAAGGTGTGTTAAAAGTCAGCGGCTGGACTGCAGTGGCTAGTGACCTCATCCTTTTAGGACCAAATGGAGAGCAACATTCTTTTTTTTTTTCTGTGGTACGCAGGCCTCACACTGCCGTGGCCTCTCCCGTTGCGGAGCACAGGCTCCGGACGCGCAGGCTCAGCGGCCATGGCTCACGGGCCCAGCCGCTCCGCGGCATGTGGGATCTTCCCAGACCGGGGCACGAACCTGCGTCCCCTGCATCGGCAGGCGGACTCCCAACCACTGCGCCACCAGGGAGGCCCGAGAGCAACATTCTTTAGTTTGCAGTTTCAGTGGGCACTGCACTTCACGGACATTAATTGAATGTAGTTTTGTAAAATCAGTTCTTCACTATGAAAAGTCTTGGTATACAAAAGTATGTATCAGTAGAACAGAAGTCTTAGGTTGCCTAATTATATACACCGCTAAAAGCTTTACTTTGACTTACTATAGAAACCCTTCAAATACTGAGCTCCCTGGAGCATTTAAAGTGAGATTTGATGACAAAATTGATTCATTTAAGAATGAAGGCATAAAGAAAGCAACACTCTTTAAGTAAATTCTTTCATATATATTCATATGCTTCCTTTAACCTAGAAGCTCCAGTGCTAAACATGACTAAAGGTTTTTCAAGGCTTTCACACATCAGTGGAGCCCAATTCTCTTCCCGTTCTCTTTCATTCCATTTCTAAATTGAGTATCAGAATGATAGAAAATCAGTCATCAGATAATACTTTTTAGTGATTCTAGAAATCACACACTGCTTTCTTTTATTACTCTTTGAAAAAATACCTTCAGATTTTCTAGCTGATTGGAGAGCTGGATGAGAGCACAGTAGGGTCTAAATACTATTTTCTTTCAAAGATATAGCAAAGAGCCAGAGTCGCTGACTAATTCACACAAGCGCTTTGGAGGATAATCAGTAACCTCGAGAGTATGTTTCTGGGTTTTTTGTTGTTGTTTTTTGGGTTTTTTTGTTTTGTTTAAACCAGCTATGATTATGGATGTGCTTCAGATGATAATCAAGTGAGTGGTGGCTTTTATTTCAGATCTAAAAAGCAATTTATTACTGCCTTTCTCACTTACGTTTCCCTGTCAAGTAGGCAGTCCCATGCTGGGCTCTTAGCAGCTGAGCATCTTCAGTTAGCTTTAATTATCATCTAGCTCATGACTTCTGTGGTAGGCTGGGTTCCCTATTCGGCCCTCACCCCTAATTTTCTACCCCTCTCTATTAAGTTTTCTATTGTTGTGTAGCAAATTACCAGAAACTCAGTGCCTTAAAACAGCATACATTTAGGATTTTACGGGCACTGCTTAGCTGGCTTCTCCGCTCAGAGTCACACAAAGCTGAGACTAAGGTGCCATCTGGGGTTAAGGTCTCATCTGAGGCTTGGGGTCCTCTTCCAAATTCACATAGTTGTTGGCAGTTCATTTTCTTGCAGCTGTAGAATTCATGACAGCTTGCTTCTTCAAAGCCAGCATCTCTGAACTCTAGACTCTCTTTTAAAGGGCTCACCTGGTTTGGTCAGGCCCACCCAGGATAATTTCCTTTTAATTCGAAGTCAACTGATTATAGACCTTAATCACATCTGAAAAATCTCTTCATTTTTGCCATGTAACATAACAATCATGGGAGTGATGTCCCATTGCCTTTGCCATATTCCACTGGTTAGAAGCAAGTTACAGGTCCCACTGACACTCAAGGGTGTCACTGGGGGAGGTCATCTTAAATTCTTCCTACCACATTCTCTTTCTGAATAAGAACAGAAATGAGGCTAGTGAGCACCCAGTAGCCACTCTCTCATGCATTCAGTACACTTTAATGTAGATTAATGCTCAAGAAAATGTCTTATGTCACCTATTTACATCATTGAATCATATCCCAAAGTCAAAGATCCCTGTTTCGAGAGTTTAAGGGTTTTCCTTTATTGGGCAACTTTGACATTAACAGGACTATAGATCCAGTGGAGGTGAAAAGTGTGTGTGGTCATTTTGGATGTTTAATTGTTCTTTTCCAGAGGATATCAAGGAACAAAGAAAGCTGAATCTATTATAGAAATTTTCTTCTGCCTCAAGTGGAAAAGCAAAGGTGTTTCAGGATAAGATCAGTAAGGGCCACAGGTCCAAGGGAAGTATTCAGCCTCTCCTGTGTTTGGAATAAAGCGAGTTCTTCCTGTTCCCTAGTGTCCTCAAAGGGAAAATGGCTCCAGTCATGACATTCGTAGTAAGGTTGGGCCATGGCGCTATTAGTGTTAAAAATGTTTCTCCATAAGCACTTTAAAGTAGTATAATTTTCATTACCTGTACCCTTCTGCTTTCCCATTAACACCTTCTTTTCATTGTAGGTCTAGCCCTGGAAATCCTGGTAAAGCTACAAGCAGACTAAGAAGTATCATTCACAGCACAAGTGACGTGTGTAAGTAGATTTTGTAGAATTTAAGATTCCAAAATTTGTACATTTGGAGATGTACTATTTGGAAGAGAGAATTAGAGGAACACCCACAACACACATGTGCACATGTATGCATGTATAGTCACACCTCTCACACTTTCTCATTGCTACTCAGGTATGACCCTAAAATAACAACAATACTAATCATTTATTGAAAATAACTATGTTTCAGCCGTGTTACATACAATATTGCTTATCTGTCTATATATCTATCATCTATCTATCAATCATTGCTAATGTAATAAAGATAATGTTGGGCTTGCCCTACCTTTGAAATTTACACAAAATTGGTTTGAATGTCCTAACTTTCTGTGGAAATCCAAGTTTCTCACCAAGATTGGGATAGATTCTTGTGGTCACTGCTAGCTCTGATTTCATGTTCCTACTGCATTCTCACTCTCATTAATATCTGGCCTTTGGAGCTTTTCCCTTGTTTGTCCCACAGACCCATGGACCCCATAAAAGAATACAGGTTGTGCTCCTGGAACAGGACTGGCTACATAATTTGTAGAGCCCAGTGCAAGAGGAAAATAAGGAGACCCTCTGTCAAAAATAATTAAAAATTTCAAGATGGTGACAGGAGAACATTAAACCAAGAATGTGGCCTTTCTAAGCTTGGGGGTGCGACTGCACAGGTCACGTGCCCACGAAGGTAGCCCTGTCCTAGAATTTCCCCAAATACCACTCCTTACAAGGCAATCAGATGGACTACATATTTATTAAAGTGCCTAGGGTAATAGTAGAGAGCACTGGGTCTAGGGATCACAGCAGCTCACAGCAGAGAACTTCAGATTAAATGGTTCCCTCAAATTTCTGTCCATATCTACTGAAATTTAGTTTATCTATAACTTCCTCTTTTTTTTCCTAATATCTTTCTAAACCATGGCCCATGCCCAGGGTTTGAGTGTGGGTACTCATCAAAGCATTCTACTGGGCAAAAACTTGACCTACTCCTAAGAGAAACTGTCTCCTTCCCTAGGGATGGAAGTAGGAATAGTTGTATTTTAAATAGCAAATTATTCTTATTCTCACTGCTCAAATTATTCTCTTTTGTGCAAGATATTATTATTATCATTCTCATTTTACAGGTAAGGTGTTCTGATGCTCAAGAGAACGTAGCTGGAGAAATGATATCTAGCTTCAACTTTTATATTCTTTCCACTAAGCTTGCTGCTCTCTAAATCTGGAAACGTTTTTGAGAAATCACAAATTAGCCCCCAAATGTGCCAAGAATATCTCTATGGAGGTGCAGCCTGGTATAAATCTTTCAGTGGTTCCACTAGAACCCAACAGTTTGGACTATTGGTGTCGGATTATCATGTGAAGCAAGGTTAGCCAGAGGGCTGTCATGGAGGAAGGTTAGACTATGTCCCTCTTCCTTTCCTAGGCAATATGGGATTTAAGGACTGGTTAAGATCCCTTTCTTCAACTCTTTATGGAATTGGAGACCATCATTATTACCTTTATGCTCTATGTACAGTGAAAAACATAGCTATCCTCTTGGGACTGTCAGAGCCACTCCTGTTACTGAATTTCTCTGTCTCCACAAGGGAGGAAGAATCCTCCAATATTTGGCAGACATCCTTGGAGATATTTTGTGTATTGTTGGTGTGGTCCATGTACTGTGGTCAGTCCATTATTCAGTCTTAGGATAACCTAATTCAAAACCACCCGAGCCATCAAACCATCTATGTATTTAAGCTGGGTACATGTGAACATGCTGCAGTCCACTTTTTGGACCAAATTTCAATATGAAAATGCCTCCTTATGAATAGAGTGATTATATAACTCATCATCCAAATCTGGACGGTTTTAAGAATGAAAGGGTACTAAAAACTTAATTATATAGTTTTTAAAAATGTACATTTATTAACCAACAAATTAGTTTTATTAGAATGGTGGACCTATAAATTCTATTCAAAAACTATTTTCAAAAAAGAAATTATTTTTCAAGAATAAAAATAATAGAACAGTGTACATGATGAAAAAATTTTAAGTTATTTATATCTATTATCTGAACTTTGAAATGATATCATCTGAATAATTAGTCTCAGTATATATTAATGTGCTTTAATCAGTTGCACAATGTTCTGTCTGATAATCAAGCCGATTGTATTTTTCTGATATTTTTTTCAATATGTTGTTATTAAGTTAAATGTTCACATATAAATGCTCACAATCATCTTAAAGATTACATTTTAAGGTCTGTAAATTTTAAAATTGTTAACACCTTAAATTGGTTCTTGTCTGAGAAAATACTCTCTATAGATGCTGAGATACTTGTTAAGCTCAGAGCAAGCAAATTCTGCTAAGTAAAATATATTTTCAATTTAAATTTTTAATTTGAATTTTCAAATTGAATATTTCAGCCAAATAATTTCACAAAGACTGTCTTCTTGTCTCTATTTATGATAACTATTTCAACAAATACTTTTATAAGCAAAAGCTCATTAAATAAAGTTTTCACCATTTATGAATCTTTTGACTGTTTTGCCAAATTTAAATGTCCCCAAACTGTAGACCTTCTCAGATTTCTTTCTGAAACAAAATATAAATTTATCCAGTTAAAAACAGGAATTTTATCAAAAGATACTTCCTACAAGATGAGATATTCCCAGGTACAATCATAGAATTTCAAATCATACTTGGGGATTATTCGAACTCTCCTTTCTGGGTTCACTTTCTCTCTTGCTTGTATAGGGATACATTTCAATATCTATTTATTTGTAAGCTTTGTTTTTAGTAATTGTGATTTCATTAAACTTCAGAAGCTGAACTGTTTGGCATTCCATTCAATAAATACTTTAAGTATTTCCAGCTAATTTTGAATGAAATGGAGCCAAATTTAGAAAACTTGTTTATAAAAATGTTCAGTGCCATTGACGGGCACTTAAGTTGAAATAGTAAATAGTTCTTCAAGACTCAAGCATTTCTAAAATCTTATATCAGACAGGAAGGAGAGAAAGCATGTAGTGCCATGCTGGTATAATTTAAAGTCTTTAATATCAGGTTTGTAATTCAGTAATGCTATGTGTAGGTAATTATATTTATCCATTTTCCTAATTTTGAATCTTCTGTGGATATAACTACTGTATAAATTATATGAGCACTACACTAATTGTTATACACTTCTGTTACATAACTGGAGAAAACTGTCTTTACCATGACGGTCTGCTCTACCAAAACTTGAATTATTATCACAAAAAATTTTTATTTTAAGTGTCAAACTTTTAAATGGAATTTTCAGTAGCATTCACAATAATATCAGATGTGGAAGAATCAACGTCTAAAACCTCTACTTTGATTCCATGAACTGGATGAAAAACAATCAACCAATATTGCAATTAAAAGATTTTTCTCTTTGAAGTAAATGATGACACTAACATAAAACTGGTGGCATTTAATTGTGATTCTAATATTAATGGAGATAACACATAACATCTCTTGTTTTACTTTTTCTATGTACACAAGAAAACTTGGAATTGAAAATATATTGGAATGTGTTTAGGAGAACAGTCATTTGATTTAAACACGATCTAAACACATGCTTCACACAGTGAGTATAAATGCACCTTCCGAAGCTTTAGTGGTTAATATTTTTCCCAGCGCATTCTTCTTAAAATAACTATTAAGCATCGATATTGGTGCTTCCTTAGTAGATTTAGTCTTCTGGCTCTCATGTGGTCAGTGATATCACTGTGACCCCCATATAGAGAATGATAAACGTCAACAAACGTTTTGTCCAAGAAACATGTTCATCATCAACTTTCTTGGATGTTTAGTACTTAATTTTCCACTAAATATACTCCTTCATTTTTATTGAATTCATTGTGGTCAAAAGGATTTATTGCAGTATAAACATGTTATCAACAAAATAAACAGTTGTAGATTTACAATAAATGGCTAAACTACCATGTAAGAACTTAATCTCTAGACTCTCACATATGTTACAGTAGCGTGTCTCTATGTCTCATGTTTCTCATTGATCCCAGCATCTCTCTGGCTCTGATGGAGTTCTCTTAAATATACTCCAGCTTATCTTAATGCAACAATTGCTAATTATACTTTGTTTAAACATGAAAAATCGAGAAAAAATTCTAAACCACATGAGATACTGGACAACAGGCATAAACCAGGACTGTCCCAAACAAAATGAGACATAGAGACATCCCGCTGATGAAGAATGTAAGCTCTGCTCTTCAATATTCTAGGATTTACCCATAAACCCTGTACACTTGTCAAAATATCCTCAATTAGTGTTATTATAATGTGAGACCTTATGAATTAACTTTCCATGCCAGGCTGACCTTTATTATTTTTTTTTTATGTTAAAAAAAGCTAAAGTAATATTTAATGAGGTAGAATCTGTTATAAACATCATCAAGTAAAACTTGCATATTAGAAGTGAAAATTATTAGTTTTTTTTTATAAAGTAGTTAAGAAGTTAAGTTTCATTGTGTTTATCTCCATGCTTTCTGAGATACTGTTACTATTAAAAATGCCTTGTACTTAGAACTGCTAAAATAAAAATAGTGACAATACCAAGTGCTGGTGAGGATGTGGAGAAACTAGATTTCTGATACAACCATTCTGGAAAATAGTTTAGCAGTTTCTTATCAAACTAAAAATGCATTTACCATAAAAGCAATTGTACTTGGGCATTTATCCCAGAGAAATAAAAACTTATGGTCAAACAAAGACATGTGCATGGATGTTTATAGAAGCTTTATTTGCAAAAGATAAAAATCAGAAACAACCCCAGTGTCCTTCAATGGTTAAACAAGCTGTGGTACATCCTTACCATGGAATAGTACTCACAAGAGAAAGGAATGAAATATTGATCCATGTAACAACTTGGATGGATCTCAAGAGCATTATGTTGAGTTTAAAAAGCTAATCTCAACAGGTCACATACAGCATGATTCTATTTCCGTAATATTCTCAAAAGGACAAAATTATAGTTATGTAGAACATATTGACGGTAGTCAAGGGTTAGAGACAGGGGTGAGTGCAACTAAAAAGAAGTAGCATGAGGGAGTTCCTTGATGGTGATGGAACAGTTTTGTATCTTGTGTCTTGTGGTAGCAATTATATGAATCTACACAGGTGATAAAATTTCATAGAACTACACACACACACACACACACACACACACACACACAGTGCAACTTCCTGGTTTTGATATCACACTGTAGTTACCAGTGTTCTGAACTCTTTGGTAAATTGTTTACGTGTGTTTCATTACACTACAGCTATGTAAGATGATGACTGGGGGAAACTAGGTGAAGGGTACTATTTTTGCAACTTTCTGTGAGTTTATAATTATTTTCAAATAAAAAGTTAAATGAAAAAAAAAAAGTTAAATGAAGAAACAAAAATACATTTGCCCCTTTTATGTTGTATCTGGTATTATGATATCTGCTTACCTGGAAAGGAAAAGTAATGATCAAATGAGTTCAAGTTTCAATTATCTTTTTTTCTTTCTTCTTATCTGTATTTCTTATATGTTTTGTGGTGAATACATATTATTAACATAATAAAAATAATGAGGAGATAAAGTAAAGGTTGGACTACTAATGTCAAGATGGATTGAGGTGAGGGAAGAAGCAGCAGCAGAGATAGTGGCCACCAGAGAGACATCAGGGGCTGTATTTTTTATTTTTATTTTTTATTTTTTTCTGGTACGCGGGCCTCTCACTGTTGTGGCCCCTCCCATTGCGGAGCACAGGCTCCGGACGCGCAGGCTCAGCGGCCATGGCTCACGGGCCCAGCCGCTCTGCGGCATGTGGGATCCTTCCGGACCGGGGCACGAACCCGTGTCCCCTGCATTGGCAGGCGGGCTCCCAACCACTGCACCACCAGGGAAGCCCCAGGGGCTGTATTTTTCAACGCAGGGCATAATGCATGCATGATGGACGCCCCCCAATAGGTGCACAATGATAGTTTACTGAATGAAAGAATGAATGTTCAAAAGGTGTTACACACAAGTCAGAGCAGATGGAAAGAGGTTCAGAGAGAGGCTGGAAAGCCATCAGGTAGCAAATAGAATGGCTTCCAGGGCACATAACTGGAATCTGTTTTTTAAAAAAGGGCTGATAATCTCTAAATGTGGAAGAAATCTAGGTCAGAACTGTTTAGACCAGGCTTAAATGCTAAACAAAGTCTCACTGAATTCAGAGAATAAACCACTTGGACCACTAATCCTTCCTTGGAGCTGGTAAGCCAACATTGTGTCAGGTAGGAAGGTAGCTTTTTGTTCTAAAGAGCTAAGTGGGTCTACGATATGTTGAAGTCCTGCTAGGCATAGGTTCCATACCTTAGAGGAAAGACCAACATCCCATGTCTCTCAGAGCAGAACTGTGTGAGTTTCAAAAATGATCTGAGGGTTTCTTGGAGTAAGTCATTACCTTAATCCCACAGGTCAAGTTAGCTCGTGACAAGAGAAGACTGGAGATTGGGTTCTTTGCTGGGCCTAAGTAACCTGAGATTGTCTGACGGGGACTTCCATTAGCCCCGTGTTCATTAAAGCTTGCCACACCACCAGCCATGGTTTGCACCTTGCCTCAGCATCTTCGTGGATGCCAGGTGAGAGGCTCAGCCTGTGCCCCGTGCGTGGTGTGGGCTCTTCATCAGTCACGTGTGTCAACCACACAGGCACATTTCAGTGCCGCCTTCCCTCTTGTAGTAATTGTCATTATGTAAACAATCTAATCTGAGTGCTAATACATGTAATTTCACTGAACTGACAGTAATGAATCTTGAGTGTGCTGTTCCACAGACTGGCTTCTTTCCCAGGTGAGGGGCGGCAGTGATGAGCATCCCTTCTGTGGCCCCACAAAGTCCACGGTTTTCAAAGTCTTCAGAAGAGCACTTCAGTTTTCAGGTCAGCACCCCTTTTCTTTATCAACTTCGAGTGAAACTCGTAATAAAACATACAACGGGTTGTAATGGAGAAGCAGCATACTGTAATTTGAGAGAAGAATGACAGATTTTTAGAATAATATTTGATGGTGCTTTGGAACTTTTTTTTTTTTTTTTTTTTTTTTTGCGGTACGCGGGCCTCTCACTGTTGTGGCCTCTCCCCTTGCGGAGCACAGGCTCCGGACGCGCAGGCTCAGCGGCCATGGCTCACGGGCCCAGCCGCTCCGCGGCACGTGGGATCTTCCCGGACCGAGGTACGAACCCGTGTCCCCTGCATCGGCAGGCGGACTCTCAATCACTGCGCCACCAGGGAAGCCCAAGCCTCCCTCTTTTTAGAACCTTCCATGTGGAGTACCAAAAATAAAATAATAAAAGTGGCCCTGTTCAGGATGAAAAGAATGGGGAGGGTGGGGAATTCCCATTGTTCTCACTGGATGGCAGGAGCTGATCCATAGATGCCTGCTTCCAAAGAGCCTCCGCTCCTCCTCGGTTCCCGCCCTGTTAGGCCTGGCACCCTGCACCAAGGCTTTAGAAAGAGCTGGAGTGGATGTACGGAAAATGGGAAAACAGACATGTCTGGGTCAGCCCTGGGAGGTTAGAGACGTTGTAGTATTAGTGCCAGCAGAATAACTCAGGAATTTTCAGTCTATACCCCGACGGTGTGTGTTTGGGGGACTCTCTCCCATCCTTTGAGAATAACTGATGCTGTGGTGCTCTTCTGTGACTGACGGCAGAGGGTCTTATAAGGGGAAGAGTGGGAGGTTGAAGGTACATTGAAAACCCGGGGATGCTTTTCTTCTTCTCATCATTCCTTCTTTTGCCTCCTGCCTTGACTATCTCTGGCCCTGCATGATGGAGCCACAGACAGTGCCAGAAAGAGGCCTCACAGCTCTTGGGCTGATGGTGTGTATCCCTTTGAACATCCACTGAGGTCAAGTTTTACAGACTTCTAATGGCTACTGTGGCAGTATCGAGGCAATTGCCTTCTAGTGGCACCATTATTTCACCATCTCTTAAAAGAGTAGAATAAATATTACACCTACTCTTCCCAAGGAACCTGCCCAAAGTTGCCATATTCAGAGATTCAAAGGGCAGTTCCTGGGGTATTTTGTTTCAGAAAGTCCTGGAATGGAGCAGTTTATAAAGTCATTTTGCTAAGCCTTTCTTTTGCAGCCACTCCCATTCCCAGCCCTCAGTAATCAGCTGGAGGTTTGGAGATCACTTGCCCTGGCCAGCCTGGAGGTAGCTTTTCCCCAGCTACTCCTCCAGGTTCCTTTTCACTGGCCCCTGCTTTGAATTGTTAATTTCCTCTCTGAAGGCACTGTCTGACTTTGTTAGCAGGTCTGACACTGTCTGGCTGCCTGCAAGGAGCAACTAGTGCCAATAAGGTGCCAGCACTCTTCTAGGCATGGGAGACATAAAGGGGAGAAAATCCTTTTTCTAACCTCAAGGTGCTCACAGTTTAGTGGGGAGACAGCAGGTAAACACGAAATCACACCGTGGTGTGATATCGTATTGTAATTGTCAAAGGAAGGCTGCAGTGGGAATGGGACAGAGGATGCCTCATGTGCTTGGGAGAAGCAGGGAAGGCTTTCCGAGCGAGGCGACCTAGAGCTGAGACTTGGAAGGAAAGGAAGAACTTCAGAGATATGTACATCAAGTTGGAAGAAAACCACTGCCAAGGGCTTTGTGGCATCACGCCGCATGCCATACCTAAGGCACTGGGCTGTGTTACCAAAAGAGAGAGGCACTGGGTTCCTATTCCTACTTCTCTATAATCAGGACAATCAGAAGTCTTAGTTTAGAAGTTGATCGTTGCTTCCTTTGAATTCTCGCCAGAACCTCCTTGAGAACTGGTGCTTTTTAAAATTTCACTTTCCCATTTCCCATCCCACCCCCAGGAACAAATATAATGACTTTGCCAATTAGCACTAAATAATGGGAGCTGAGTTGAACCATGAAAGAATAAAATGGGAAATAAAAGATGGAAATTAGCCAGCCAGACTGGGGAGAGCCTTCAATATCAGGCTAAGGAATATGGGCTTTACCTGGTAGCAGAAGCAAGAATCTGATGAGGACTAAAATGTAGTGGAGACAAGTTGGAGCTAGAGATAAGGTTTAGGCCATCATCAGTATGCTGCGAAACATTAATTGAAAGCAGCCAGATGGTAAAAACTTCTCAGTGAAGAGAGAACCCGAAAAGAAAAGAAACGAGAGCTGCACATATAATCTTGAAGACACAACAGTTAGAGAGCAGACCCAGAAAAACCTATCTTAAAGCATTGGCTTCCACGTATGCGGACATTAATAGCACCACCCAGTCTGTCTGCTACTAGGAGTCATTGAAATAATGCAAGAAAAGTGCTTAACACAGTGCCTGGTGCAGAGTACTTAATAAATATTACTCTTCATTATTATTATAAAAGAGTGATTTTTTTTTTGCATTGAGATAAGGTCAACTGATGTACAAATACTAATTGTTAATATATGCATTGATGATTTGTTGCCCGGTAACTATGCGTTTTGAAGTGACAAACTCATTTCAGTGTTTGCCTTTTAATTAAAATGGGTACTTCGGCATTTTAAAATTCATTTTTGAAGGAACCCCCTACGGAGCTGCAGCATCTCAGGCACAGCAGGGGTATACTACCATTTTAAAAAAACCAGCTAACAATTAATGTCATAATTTTATATTTATCCTGCTAATTACGGCAAAGACAAATCCCAGTTTGTCCATGACTGTGCAAACAAACAAAGAAGGCTCAGCACCCTGAGGCAAGTTACTTGCAAATTTGCATATTAATTACTGTTTACCACCTCTGCTCCTGGGGCTGATTACTTCTAACAAAGAGCAGACGTATACAGTGGCTTGGATTGTCTGAGACAACCTGAAATGCAGCCCGCCACTCTCTGAGCAGGCTAGGAGAAGGCTGCTGTGCTTACTAGTGGTGACATGACCAGAAGGGAACAGTCCACACTCCTGGCTCAAGGGATCTTTATGTGAAGAGCCATTAAGATTTCTGAGATGCATTCTATAAAGCATAACAGACAACAAAAGTGATCCTACAGATTCTCACTCAAATAAGACCATCTTTGCTTTAATGTACTTTGGAGCAGTATTATTCTTGATGTGTGCTATAGAGTGTGAAAGATAATATCTTTTTTTCTGTGTGTGCTTTGAAAGGTTACTCGTCCATTATGATTAAACTCTGGATACAGCACCCTGGAGTAAAAGATTTCCTTAGACTCATGAATCTACTTCCTTTCCTCAGTTTTGGCACCAGTTGCCAGGAGGACAGGGTGGAGACACCCAAAATCCAGTCCTGTTTTCTCCTGATGGTGTTGAATGGACTGGGACAATCTTATGTCTGTCTAACCTGGGAAGGGACGTTTAGTGTGTATTGGAGAATTTTAACTTGGTTGTAATTGGAGACAAAAACCACATAAGTTGATTTAAAGACACTAAGCCTGAAAGAAATTCTTTGTGCTCACAATTCGGAATAAGCAAAAGCAGCCTCCTCTTGAGACAAAGTCATGTCCAACAAAACCCTTGATGGGGGCAAGAGAAAAATCAACGGAAAAATTTTAATGCTGACATAAGCATAATATATTATGCATGATAATCTTCAGACTTTGAAATCCACTTATAGGCAAATATTTGAAAAAAGCAGGGGCTGCTTTACAAGGTGGCTTCAGCTTCCTGTAATTGTGTGAAAAATGTTCAAAGTGTAAGAACAGAACAACTCCTGTCTGTTTTTAGTCTCTGAAAGAAGAAAACAAATACTTGTATTGGTAATGGCTCAATAGCCACTCCTTAGGAAAGTCACAGTAATATTACAGTAATAATAACAATAATAATAGCTAACAGCTATCAAGTGCTTACTCTGTTCCAGGTGCTTAATATGCATGAGCTCACTTAATCCTCAAAATGAAGAGGGTTTAATTTTTCATCCCCCTGAAAATAGCTGAAGAGACTGAAGCTCAGAGTGATTAAGAAACTTGCCCCAAATCACAAAAGTAGAAAGTGGAGGAGCTGGGATTTGAACCCAGGCAGACTGACTCTACAGGCCACCATGCTATGCTGCGTCTCATTTTATATATTAGGAAGCTGTAGTTTATTTTCCTAATGCCCCAGGTTTTGTTGTTAAGTTGGAATTCTTTTCCAGTTTTCTGAGCTCCAAAGCTCATTATCTTTACATTCCTCCATGCTACCTTCCCTAATTAAAGCAAAGCATTAGATTTGAAATATCCTAATATATTAGAGCAGAGGTCAGTGAACTAACTGACCAAATCTGCCCACTACCTGATTTTGTAAATAAAGTTTTATTGGAATGCAGCCATGCCCACTTGTCTAAGTGTTATCTGTGGCTGCTTTTGTGTTACAGTTGAGTCAATGTGATAGTCAGTGTAAGGTCCACAGCCTAAAATATTTCCTGTCTGGCTGTTCACAGAAAAAGTTTGTTGACTCATGACTTATACGAAACATTTCTTTTCTTTTTCCTAACTAACCTGTGGCCCAAGTCTTCAGCAGCAGCAGCTTTGAGCAAGAGAATAGGTGAAGTGATGACTAGCCTGGCTAACTGTGCTTATTTTAAATCTGAGAGTGTCTGGGGCCAGTAGAAGGGAACAAGTGAGCACAAGGACAGAGGCTGTGGGTGGCTTGTTATTGGTCTTTGCTGTTTTCTCACTACCTGTCCCAGAATCCCAAGAAAAACGATTCCCTCCTGTATCCCCAGCACCTTCAACACTGCCAGAGATATAGTGGATACACAGTAGATAATTGTTGAATTAATAGTCAGAAATATCTTTCAATAGACCATGAATTCTGTCTCCAGTCAGCCTCCAGGATGGAGTTCAAGCTCCTTAGCCTAACAGTTGCGATCCTGTCCCCTCCCCCTACGTATCATAACTCATTTGCCTATGCAACACTTTCTATTTTTTCAAGACTTAACTCCTGACCATTTGACCACTCAGGAAGGTCAGGTTTGCTAGGTGGGCCAGATCACAGCTGGCTTTGGAAGAGGATTGATGTGTTCAAAACGATGCTTATGATATGCAAAAGAACCTGTAGGGGGGAGAGACTAGAGGCTAAGGGATCAATTAGGAATCTATTTGAGGTGATAATTGTGTAGACAAGGGCAATGAGAATAGAGAGGAAGGGACAAATCGGAGAGACATTTGAAAGGGTGCATCTTCAGGAATTTGATGACTTAGTGATCTGAGGAAGAGGGAAGTGTAACAGAATAAGAATTTTAGTGTTAGGACTATTAGATTGTGTTGTCATTGACAAAAATAGATACTCTCGGGAGAGAAGCAGGGTAAAGGGAGCGAGACAAAGTGTATCTGGAATTAAGATTGGGATTATCCTTCTGATGATACCTGTGTGGAATAGGATATGTGGCATTAGTGCCACTTCCGAGGTGAGGCCTAGAGATTTTGACCCCGTAAGAATTGACAAACACAACATTGTAAATCAACTATACTCCAATAAAAACTTCAAAAATAATAATAAAAAAAAAAGAATGGACAAACTGACTCATTGATTCATTCACTCAACAAATATTTGAGCAGGTATAGTGTGCCAGGTACCGTTCTAGGCCCTTGGGATATATCAGTGAACAAAACAAAGATCCCTGCTTTTATGGAACTGCATTCTAGCAAGAGAGACAGGCAATAAATAATGAACATAATAAATAAGTATATAGTGTAATAATGTGTTAAGTGCTATGGAAAAAAGACAAGGTAAGGCAGGGCAAGGTGGCTGGAGGCTCTGGGGGCAGGTGAAGGCCTTTGCAATTTCCCAGATAACATCTAGAGCTCTTTTTCTCTGATCAGTGGTTTGTTATTCATTTTCTGACCAAAGTGTCAGAAGAAAAAATTGGAGGGCATTGGCTACTGTGTGATATTTTAATAAAGATTCTTTGTATGCCACATCTGGTGGCAATTTAAAAAAAGGGAAATTTCTCATGGTTCCCATTTCCTGAATGAGTAGCACTGCAATGAAATTTCGATGAGTTGAGGCTGATAATTTTCAGCAATTTAAATCTCGTTGCCTTTCCTAGAAGGCAGAGCTTTGTTTGTAAACAGCTGGGTCAAAAGAAAACGTAGCCTCATTATTCACATTCTTCTGATAGGCTCCCAGTCAGAACATATGGGGCAGAAGGGATATACAGGGGCCTGAAACATAATCACCTAGCTTTGGGGTTTTGTTCTTTGTGATGATGGGGGGAAGGTAAAGAGCTAATTTCATTCTTTCTCAGAAGACAAGTTGGACAGGATGACAAAGTTTTTGTAAAGACCGAGAATTCAAGCAATTACCTAGTGATGCATAGCAACATATCTGCATGCTTCCCTTCTTGGATTATTAAGGGTCAAAGTCCCCGCTTAGGTCACATGCTAAACAGCTCTCAGTTTTCTGTGTTTCTTCAACAGTATATGATATGCCAAAGATCCACTTTAATTTCTACTGCCTTCCATTGCCAAGATGCTTATTTAGGGTCCTCAGAGGAGAGGGGATATTTAAAAAGGAAGGAGGGAGGAAAGAGAGGGTGATGTGGTTTGGACAGTATCAGGAGACACAGTTGGTCCAGATTAAGAGAGTGGTATGCGTTGTAATTCTAAAATGGCCTCAGCTCTCTTGAAAATAGAGAAACTTAATTCTTTGATGTGGAAATGAGCTAAAAGGGGAAGGAAAAGGTATATTTGTAAGCTCTGGGCTTTTTTTTCTGTGTTGCTTTTCCTAAGCCAGTGAAATCCCCCAGGTGCAAAGGGCAGCCTGATGCTTGAAGGGACACCGGTCATGCAGCAGCCTCAGATTTCCCTCCCTTTGTAGTTGACTGAAGCAGCTGCAGCTACAGCAGTTGGCAAGGTAAGATCCTGGCTTCCTGGAAAAATCCTGAGAAGAACCCAGCGTCAGTCAGAGTATATTTGGGTCTTTCCCAGGTGCAGGTTGACTAGGAAGAAGGGCTTGAGGTTGGAACAGTTTTTAACGTAAAACTTTCTGCGCTCAGAGAAGTGGGCTCACATGCATCCATCTTTGGAAATGAACCATTCTTTAAAAAAATTTTATTGAAATATATTTGATTTACAATGTTGTGTTAGTTTCAGGTGTACGTCAAGGTGATTCAGTTATATATATTCTTTTTTTACATTCTCTTACATTAACGGTTATTATAAGATATTGAGTATAGTTCCATGTTCTCTATAGTAGGTCCTTGTGGTTATCTATTTTATGTATAGTAGTGTGTATATTTTAATCCCAAACTCCTAATTTATCACCCATCCCCCCACCCCGCTGCCCTTTGGTAACCACCATAAGTTTGTTTTCTTTGTCTGGGAGTCTATTTCTGTTTTGTAAATAAATTCATTTGTATCATTTTTTTAGATTCCACATATAAGTGATAGCATAGGAAAGGAAACATTTTCAGTTAGAAGAGCCCTCACCAAAGTATGTCTTCAGTGGAAATGCATCTGTTTAATATTACGTTAGTGATTTCTACCCCTTGTACCTACCCAATACAACAAGCGTTTTATTAAACTCCTAGTAGGTGCTTAGGACTCTGTGAGGTGCTACAAACTGTCATGAAGGAGTAAACCTGAATTAATGACAAAAGAAAATGAAACCATTTTTTAAGAATCTTCATAGGAATTCCATTATGGGAAGCAATGAGAAAGCATGGATCCCACATTAGTGATACCCCCTGCCATTCCTCATCCTTATACTCAGCACACACACAAACACACTCAGATGTGCTCAGGTAGAAATGCTCTTTGGGTAAAAATACCCACGGCTTTTTACACAGTGCCAGTTGGCCTGGCTGGGCTACCCCATGGTGTCGTCTCATTGATGAAATGCTGATTAAGTTGCTTTGTGCTCCATAATGGACCAGTGGGTCATTCTCTGTTTCTTGTCAACTTCAAACAGGCTGGGCAGTCTGAGTTTGTTTTAACTCTACTGACCCCAAATGCCTTTTGTCTTTATCAGACTTTATTCTTATCTTTTCAGAAATGGAATGGTTCCTCTTTTTCCTGTTTCCTCAATATTTTCCTAAAAGACACAAACTTACAGAAGTTGTTTCTGAAAGTGGAGCTGACTGGAAAAGTACCCAATTTTGTTTCTAAAGATCTATTTGTAGAATTTTCCAAAGCCAGTCCATCAGAGACGGGATTCCATCTCAATCTACCTTGAAAGGCGATTGAATTAAACAAGCATTTGGTGAGTATCTGCTTTGTATCGGGCTTTGTTCTGAGGGAGTTAGAGAGGAAGTAGGATTTGTCCCTGCCCTTGAGGAAGGAAGTAGGATTTGTCCCTGCCCTTGAGGAGTTTAAAGTCAAATTGAATAAGAGGCAACACTGATTAAGCCAAGAATTTACTTATGAGTTTTTGAATTCACATTCTTGGCTTCAGTGTTTCTATACATAATGGCCAAAAGGGTCCAGTAGTTTTAATCTATGTATCATAGTAGATTTAGTTGTTCATGAAAAAAGACCTCTCTAACCCAAATGAAGGAAACTCAGTCTAGACACTGGGGATGCTTTAACTAATTTTCAAGCTAATTTGGCTTAATTAGTTCTTTTCCTAATAGTACTTTGTTCCAGACTCTATGACTTTGAACATTAAGCACTCACCCAGCCACTTGCCCTGGAGAGGTAAAGCTGCATCAGGCATGAATCCAGTTCTCAAGGAGCTCACTGCCAAGCTCAGCAGGTGAGACAGAGCACGAGGGGAAAAGGCATTGGTGCACAAGAACAAGAACCACGGGACCAGTAACTGGGGTCTCGTCCTGAGAGGCTGTGAGAATCACTCCACTGCTTTTTCTTCAGGGTAACTTCATCTCCCCACATCATGATGTACTGTAAGGATTGTGGGAAATGCTTTGCCCCCTTTGGATGAAAGGTGTATTATATAAGCTCTGTAAAAGGTTTTTGGATATGTTTAGAAAAAAATAAGTGATAACAATGATAGTAATATCTAGCATTTATTGAATGCTTATTATACGCCTGGCATTAAACTAAAGACGGGAATACGGCTTTAATCTGTAACTCTATATCCGTTGAGCCCCAAAGTATCAAAATATTTATTTCTAAATGTGCCCTGTTCATAATCTGTTTTTAATTGTTAACCTGGGTGATGGTTTCTTGGGAATTCATCATACCATTCTCTCTACTTTTGTGTTTTGAAATTTTCCATAATCAAAGGCCATGCAAAAAAAAGGAAGGGGCCAAATAAACTTCATTAACCTAAATAATACCTCAGATAAACGATGAAGGCAAAGAAAGAAGGAAGTCAACCGTTCTTCAGCATTTATAATGTGCCAGATCCTTCATATACTGTCTGTGACTTAACTGTGATCCCATTTTACAAATAAGGCAACTGAGGCTCAGAGAGATTAAAAGACTTTTTTAAGGAGTTGAACGCTGGCCAAAGCTTATGTATGCTCTTTCCAATACACCATATTGCTCTATGGGTCCATATAGTTTCTAAGGGCAGGATCCCTGTGTTTCACCTTGGCAGCCTCAAGTGCCAGTGGGTGAAATCACAGTTCAAAACCAGATAAAATGTTTTGAAAACAATATGACATGTATGCTTTAGGAAAAATTTCGAAGCAATATATGAAAACTGGCAAAGCAATGGTTAATGATAATTTGTATCTGAGAGGAACGTCCTTAAATGTCCATTCTGTGTGTGGGAGGGCGCAAGCACGTGTAACATTGGGGACTTTGGGGTAACCAACATTTATTTCCAGACATTTCACAACCTCTCTTTAAGGTTAGGTATAAGGCCCATTTCACAGATGAGTAAAACGAGGCTGAGAGAGGTCCAAGTTGGCAACACCAGTGTATGGTGGGCATTACCGAGCCATGGAGTAGGGTGCAGCTGGGGTTCAAATCCAGCCTGGCCTGACCCTCAGTGTACAGCCTCTCACCACAACAGTGAGTGCTAATGTTAGAATCGGATTCTTTCTTCTGTGGAAACAGCATGTATTAAAGGTTAGAGAGGGTCAAGCAAATTCCTCCATGGGGCCTGGGAGGGGGAAGAGTTGGGTGTGACAAAATGGCAGCGTTCCTTTATCACGAGGCAAAACTCCCCCCACTCTGTTTGGATTTAGTCTGCACGGACCAAACTGAACAGAAGCGAATTGTCCCATCTGTTGTCAAAACCATCCTCCCTGACTTCAAAGAGTCCCGGCCCCGGAGGGAGAGACCCCCGGGGCGCAGAGGGAGATGGAAGCGGAGCCCCTCGGCCTCCTGTCAGCCGCTTCAGTCTCTGGGGGCTGGAACCGCTGCCTGTCATCCCAGCTGACTTCTCTTTGAATCTGCGGCTCTTCACCACCCCCTGCCTTCCCCTCCGCCCAAACAGACCCAAGGCCCGATTTCTGTTTGAAGTGGACGTGCTACTCTTCACACGGCGGGCGCTGCCGCGGAGGTGCAGCGGGATTAGAGGAAGCGGCTCCCTGTGGGGCGAGGCCACCTAAGCCTCAGGCGGCAGCCAGCGCTTTCAGGCGCTCTCGGGGCGATAATGGCATTCTGGACTTTTCCACAGGGGTCCTGAGGCCCCCGAGGGATCTTAATTAAAGTGGCTTAGTGGGTCTTGGAGGCAAACACCTGCCCAGAACTCAGGGTGGGAGCTCGTTATGAGTTCTGGTTCGGTTTCTCCCTGGCCTCAGAGAGTCTAGGTTCATAGGAGCAAAGGAAATGAAAGAACTGGACCTACTGTCTAAATCCTAAAGCAGAAACCTCTGCTTTCACCTGAATAACCAGAGCTCTTCAGCAAAGCATCACCTGGTCATTTCCCTTTGCTGGTGTAGAAATGATTGATGATCGGGAAACCACACTGGAAATCGCTCAGAGTACCATGCACTGGTGCGAAGCTTTCTCCTTTCTGAGATTATTCTGAGGAAAAGGTAATAAACAGATCTGTAAGGAAATTAGTTATCTTCAAGTTTACTTACATATATTAGTTACTACCTTTTAATAAATGATATTTAGATGAAAATTTTGTTAGTTTGCTATAGATCAAGTATCTCCCTATAGACCTTTCAAATGTAGCTCTAAGGAGAGTAAATATTTTTTTAAAAGATAATAAAAAGTTAAATATAAGATCCCCTTCTCTGTAAAAAACTTTTATAAAGGTCAATAATTTTGAGGGGTGTGTGTGATTTCACTTGAGTATTACTTTTTGGATAGAATCATAGAATATATCTGCTTTGAAAATATTATTTTAAAAAAGAAAAATGAAGTGTGGGTGCCGTTTTTTAATACAATATCAATAATTATATTTACTTGTTAAGATGACACAATTAGACAGGATTAAAAGAAATATTAGCCTCCAAGGATAATTTATATTGATGCCTTTCTCTCTGTTCTTTTTTTTTTTTTTTTTTGCGGTACGCGGGCCTCTCACTGCTGTGGCCTCTCCCGTTGCGGAGCACAGGCTCCAGACGCACAGGCTCAGCGGCCATGGCTCACGGGCCCAGTGCTCCGCGGCATGTGGGATCTTCCCGGACCGGGGCACGAACCCATGTCCCCTGCATCGGCAGGCGAACTCTCAACCACTGCGCCACCAGGGAAGCCCCTCTCTGTTCTTAAAATATGAAATTATTTACACATCCCACTATATTATTTTGCAAATTGTGGTAGTTTCACAATTTGGAGATATATATATACACATATATATATATATATATATATATATGTATATATATATGTGTATATATATGTGTATATATATATCACAGATGTGTGTAATTATTTAATTAGTGTCGGTTTACCTCCTAGACCTTAAGCTCCATGAAGGTAGGGACTATGTCTGATTTGTTTACCATTTTGTCCCCAGCGCCAGACATGTATTAGGTACTCAAATATCTGTTGAATACATGAATAATCGCTCAAAGAGGTGCAATGTAATGATGATGGTATATATTTGATTTTATCTTATAAGAATGCCTGCTTTAAATTTTTTTCTCTTAATTAAGAGACAGGCTATACACTTGGACTTTGTGATTTTAAGAAATCACTAACGCTTATCTACAAAAAAATATGACTGAAAATGTTCTTTGGATTGTGCAATGGTTTGCCAGTTCATGGGATTGAGACTTTCAAATAATTGGTGACTGGTCCCAATAAATAAGAGTAAGGGCAAAATCCACTGAATATAATTGTTTAAAGAGGCCACTTGTGATTGAAACACTTTTAAATTTTGCCTAGGGATGAAGTAGTCTTATTTCATGGTGTTGTTACCAGAGCAAGTAGTTCTAGGGTATTTGCACGGTTGCTATGCTGCGCTTTCCATCTGTAAAGATAACCAGCTGAAACGGCAGAGCTAAGGGACTAAAGTCCAAAGCTGGTGGAGACATCAGTGATTGAGAGTGTGGGCAGCACCAGGCACTGCCAGACAGATGTGCTGGGAATCCACACCTAAACTTCATGGAATCACCTTGTGCTCGCTCCTTCAACAGAAATCTGGTGCCGGGGAACTTCTTTCACAGTGCTAAAAAAGAGCTAAAAGAAAACCTTTTCTTCCAGGAGTAAGGATGCCTCTGGTTGTGGACGAGTCAGTGAGGGTGGAAGAAGCTGTTTCATAGCCTTGCAGACAAGACCAGCATTGTCAAAAGTTTGCTGTTTCCGCTGCCATTCCCTGATTCCCCTCTGCCCTCAAAAGATTTGTAAAGTGGTCAGGGCCATGATGTTGCCCAGTTTTGCTACCAACCTTCTTTTCTCTTGATCTTTTGTTTCAATGTCTGCTTTCTTTCCCCTACGTGCTCACTGAAGCCTGATTGTGGGGTCAGGCTATAATTAGTTTATATATGAAGTTTAATTCACTGTGGCTCTTCTGGCATTAGACTCAGATGGGCTTTGATGTCTGGCTGGAGCTTTGATCCCAGTCCCTCGAATGGTGGTCATCACCCCAACTCAAAGGATTGCCCTTTATTTTTTTCCCTCCTATTCGGAGACAGCTTTTCCCAATTACATCATTTGTGTTTGGCCATAAAAGCTGCAAGGCATCATTTTGTTGCTTTAGTCTATAGCAAAACGTGCAATTGATGCTCCTTACTTTGCTTGGCTATAAAAGAATGTTCACTGCTGGATAAGGCATTTGTACAGTGGTGCTCAGACTTTGTGAGGGTGCTGTTGGGAGTTGTTCTGCCCAAGGGCAAAGCGTCAGACTGTGTGATCTGAGGGACCCTTTCTGACCCTGCCCAGGAAATATCTTTAAGCATAAGCTACACGACTGTGATATATTCAGTCGAGACTCTTTTTCATGCTGGCAACTTTATCTTACTCTCCAGATCTTCCGGGCAGCAGATCCACCCCGTCCCAGTCTTTAATGTCACACTTTCTGAGCGTCGATTAGCAGCTTGTCTGAGAAGACAGAGGCCTCCAGGGAAAGCAAAAGAACTAAGGAGAGGTGAGCGATACTACAAAGAAGATGAAGTGGCGTTAGAGGAGGAAGAAGCACCAGCACTTGCTTTAAAAAGAAAGGGAAAGAAAAATCAAATCGGGGTGGGGGGGGGGGGGGACACTTCCCTGGTGGCGCAGTGGTTAAGAATCCGCCTGCCAATGCAGGGGACACGGGTTCAATCCCTGGTCCAGGAAGATCCCACATGCCGCGGAGCAACTAAGCCCCTGGGCCACAACTACTGAGCCTGAGCTCTAGAGCCCGCAAGCTACAACTACTGAACCCGCGTGCCACAACTACTGAAGCCTGCACACCTAGAGCCCATGCTCCGCAACAAGAGTAGCCACCGCAGTGAGAAGCCCACACGCTGCAACGAAGAGTGGCCCCCGCTCGCTACAAGTAGAGAAAGCCTGCGTGCAGCAGTGAAGAGCCAACGTAGCCAAAAATAAATTTAAAAATAAATAAAAATTAAAAATTAAAAAAAAAACAATAGGGGGAAGTGAGATCCTGTCTCTGACAGGAGGGAGCAGTGAACAGTGGGTGATTACCTTCAGCTGCGTCCCAAATACCTGCAACCAAAACAAAGAACCAAAGAGGAAAGAAAGCCAGAGGACTAAATTGGAGAGGAGAAAAATTGGCTGTTGGGTTAAGAAGAGAAGAGGGGCAACCCAACCAGGCACACTTAATCTGACAACATTGGGAGTTTTCCTGGAAAAACAATTACAGCATTGAGCTCCTTACTTCTAACTTCACTTGACAGCCTGCGTTTGTTTTAATTGGCGCGTGAATGAGCAGCATTATTTATTAATGTGTAATGGACACTTTAGAAAGCATGACCTTTTTTCCTATTTGCGACCATATTATTGGCGGAACCATTTGAATACATTACTTTTAATATTGAAACTTGCTGGGAACGCTTTTTCATGGAGATGTACAAGCTGTTAGGGCAAATGGTTGGCTTTGGACTAATGAGCCAGCTCAAAGTGGCATTTGGTGGGTAGGGGGCTTGGGAGGTGGGGAGGTTTGGAGACACAGCGACTTGTCTGCTTTAACAAGATTTATTAGTAGTGTGTAAAAACATGTTTCAGCTTTTTTTCCCCCCTCAACTATATAAATATAGTTGTCGATGTGTGACATAACACAGGCCACAATAATAGATTCCACCCGGCCAGAAGGAATCTAATTCAGAACTAGAAAGCAAGAAGCTTGCCTAGAAATGAATAGCATGAGACAATGACAGAGGACATGGGTGAGTGGCATTTGGTAGACAGGATTAGTCATTATTCTTTAGTGCCTTACTAAAATTAGGGAGGAAAATTTCATTCCTGTATTATCAAGTATGGTGTCTGGCACACAGTAGGCATAAAGCATAGGTGAACTGAATGGAATTAATTTTGTATGTTGATGAGCACCTCAGCATAACTCTGTTTTTAGATCTAATATACAATCTGGTTAATTATGAATCATGGTTGTAGATATAGTTCCAGTTAGTCTGTGAGGGGCAGCAATGGGGAAGTCAATGGAGGGTGGCAAGAGAACTCTGGTTTTTGTTTTGTTGACTCTATTGTCAACAAAACTCTATGACATGACTCAAGTCATGTCAACTTGACTCTATTTGTTGCAGAGATTAAATGGGTACTATTAAGTTAGCTGGAAAGTATGTTAATGAGAAAACAATTTACAACCAACCTGCAGTTTCTTGAATGCTTGCAAAGGCATTGTCCTGAGTATAGTAATACTAAGAGGATATTAAATCAATCACTGCCTTCAGGGAACTTTAATAATATAATTGGAGAGAAGGGATACACATAAACACCTACGTACATAGATGTAAGTGTACGTACCTATATAAATAACCATACAAATAGCATTTGGTAAGAATCAAATATTCATGCAGTTAACAGGAGTTCAGAGGAGAGAACTGAACTGATCTTGGAGGGAAGAAGGTTGGACTAGGCAGAGGGGAGAAATGGAGAATTCTTAGCAGGGCTAAGCAGCTGGGTAAAGGTGTAAGAGTCTGAAATAATGATATAGGATGCACTCCTTCACACAACACTTTGCCTGAACTTCAGCAAATTGCGACTTGCTGGGTTCGATTTCTGAGGCTCTTGGATGTACTGCTGTTTAAAAGAGATATGGTACTTTTCCCTAGGCAAGCCAGCTACTGGCATTTCCAGACCCCTATCCCACTGAAATTCCCTGTGACCAGTGTCCCAAGCAGAGATGACCATACCACAAATGCTACTGCAGGGGAAAAGTTTATTAGTCCCTCTGGAGGAAAAAAAAAGATACAACTCATATAACCTTTACTATCTATGTGCCTGCCACGTTGTAAACACCCCTACTCCCATATATATTATATACTGTATATTATTATAATTCTTAACAACAGACTCCTTCTGTTAGCTCCATTTTGCCGTTGGGGAAACGGAGGCACAGAGAGGTGAAGTTACTTGCCTGCACAGCTAGTCTTGGCTGGAAAGGGGATTCAGATTCAGGCAGTCTGGTTTCAGAGTCAGAGTTCTTGTGCTCGCAGACTAAATAACAACAATAAAAAAACTCAAACAAAAATCAAAGGGCGCAGGCGCGCGGACTCAACCCGGCGCTTGCAAAAGAACTGATGCAATCGCTTGCTATAGAGCGACATCCTCCTGCCTAATTTTATTGATAAATGCCTTCCGTGAAAAGATTAAAACAACAGCAACAAAACTAAGAGTGAAACTGTTTTAGGACAACGTTGCACTGTGCCTTGTAGTGCCTGCCTTTACAACTTGGAGTCCAAAAAGCCAAACCCAAGAAATGGTCTTTGAATACATTCGCAGTACCTTGCTGGGTAAGGTGAAAGAAACCTAAATCAGCCTGAGTGGGTACGAACAGTGGACGGGTGGGGAAAGGGTTAACGTTGTGTGCTTCAACTCGGTCTAGTTTCAGAAAGTTCTCTGGGGAGCCCAACTGCAGCGTCCCTTCGCGGACCCTGCCTGCGAGGCCGACTGTAACAGGATGCTGGGGCTCGAGGTGCTCGCCCCTTGCTTTGTGCGAGGGAAAAGAACCAATAAGGAGCGAGGCAAAAACTGGGTGCTGTAAACCAGAAAAGGGGGCGAGGAGGCCCGCGGGAAGAGCGGGGGAGGAGAGAGGGAGGAGCGGGGAGGGCCGGGCGAGGAGGAGGCCGGCGCCGAGCGCGAGCGGCGCCCCTGACACTAGAGGGGGAAGCCGGGGGGGAGCGGGCCTCGCAGCCGAGGGGCCGGCGCGGGGAGGCGGGCGCCGGGCGGGGGTTCGCCGGGCCGCCGCGCGTGACGTAGCGCCGGGCAGGGCGTTATCAGCTGCGGGGCCGCGGCGAGGGACGCGTGGCGACAGCGGACGGCGCCGCCCGGTCCCGGACGGCCGCAGGCAGCGGCCGCGCGCGCGGGTTCCGAGCGCTCCGGGTCTCCGCCCCTGCCGCCGCGCCCCGGCCGCCGGGAGGCATGAGTCCGTGGCCGCAGCCCTAGCGCCCGCTCCTCCGCCCGGGCGGCCCGGCTGCGGGGACGGGTGCGCGCTGTAGGGTTGGGGGCCATGAAACCGAGTCCGGCCGGGACGGCGAGGGAGCTGGAGCCGCCGGCGCCGGTCCGGGGCGAGCAGCGCACGGCGGAGCCCGAGGGGCGCTGGCGGGAGAAGGGCGAGGCGGACACGGAGCGGCAGCGCACCCGCGAGCGGCAGGAGGCCACGCTGGCCGGGCTGGCGGAGCTGGAGTACCTGCGCCAGCGCCAGGAGCTGCTGGTCCGGGGCGCCCTGCGCAGCTCTGGGGGCGCGGGGGCAGCTGCAGCCCGCGCCGGGGAGCTGCCGGGGGAGGCGGCGCAGCGCAGCCGCCTGGAGGAGAAGTTCTTGGAGGAGAACATCTTGCTGCTGAGGAAGCAATTGGTAGGTCGTGCCCGGAGGTGGGGCACGGCTGTCCCTGCAGACGGGCCGGGGGTCGGGCAGGTGGCCTGCGGTGGGCGCTGGGGTGCCCCTGACTGGGGAAATCCTTTGGCTTCCCGGGACCCCCGCCAGGTGCCCCCCCTGACCTGGGTTCCCGAGGGCGCCCGCGGCGCGTGGGCTGCCGACGCCCACGCGATCCCGGCGTGTGCCCGCTTTGTGTCAGGTAAGGGGCTGGCAACCCCGCGCGGACGGCCGGGCGGGGGTGGCCGCTCTCTCCTCCTGCTTTGCCTTTGGAATTCTTGGAGTCTCCTGGTTGTTACCTTCAAACTCTCCAGTTAGACGAAAGCGTGCCCTCTCCCCGAAGGTTTGCAAAGCCTCATTTAAAATAGCATTTCTTTGGGGAGCTTCTTGGCTTCATGTCCTCCCGCCGAGAGGGGACAAAAGCCGAGGAGGGGGCTTGTGGCGCGGTTGACTGTCCAATGCCGAATTTTACGGTTACTCGGAAGCGGCCGCGGGGAACCTGCCCCTCCCAAGGCTTTCCCCAGCCTGCCAGCTTTTGCCGGGGCTGCTGCTTAATTTAAGATAGAAGCCCTTTTGTATAAGGCGGCTAAAACCGATGCAAATGATGGAAATTTGGCTGGAGAAAGTGCCCCCTCCCCTCATATTTTATATGTACTGCTCGCTGTGACTTGAGGTGGAGGTGGGCGAAGAGAAAAACCTGCCCTCAGGGAGCATTTATCATTGGATTTGTGTCAGCGTCTCAGACATTCTCTGCCGTCTTCATTAATGGGGAAGAAAAAGAACTTCGGCGCTTAATGTATTGATGAACAGCTTTTGACCCAGCCTCAGAGTAATGGCGGCAGCTTTGTTTCGGTGACCTCAAAAATGTAGTTTTGAAAACAGGAGAAAAAAAAAATCCTTATCTGACCATGTGATACTATCTGAAACTAGACGCACGCTAGATAATGTCCCTACTACGATTACCAACAGTGATGCTGTGTGGTTATTTGTAAAGTGTTTTCTTGTATTATCTCTTTTCAGATAATTTGTCTCTTTTTTGAGCATCAAAGTGATTTGACTTGTTTGGTTCATTTTTTTCTGAACTCATTCTAACAAACAAGCATGTTATGTCTCCAAGCGTTTTAAGTCAAAGAACAGACAGGAGGGGTAGATTCATAAGCATCTGTTTTGTAAGGATGTACAATATGTGTATGGTGGTTTGTGCAATACCTCTGTTTTGGCATTTTGCTGTGTTTTTTAGTAGCAGACGCTGATTTGAGCCAATTCTTGCTGGTTATGCCTGTCATTGACATTGTGTGCATTGTCTTATACAATAGCACCTTCTTGTCTTCCTGAATCTCACAACTGTGAGTGGCGCATTCCTGTTGACCCCTGGAGGGGAGCAAGGCAGCATGTCAGGAGAATTCCCGTCCACTCAGTGTTTGTGGTACTGTTTTCATTTGTAGACTTGGCATTTGTGATTTGAACCAGATGCCTTTTGAGTTTTGTTTTTTTGCTTCCCCAGCAATAGGAAGCACTAGGTGGCGGTGTGAGTTAGCACTACGGTCTGTCACCTTTGGAAACCCGAGCTGAGTTCAAATCTTGATGGACCTTCCCTTGAGGGTTTTGGATTCTGCCAGCTCACATTATACTTGGCACTGGCTATTAGTATTAGTTTCTCACTTTCAAAGACCCTAAGACTGATTAAACCCCACAAAGCAACTAATAGAAAACAAAACTCTGCAGGACATTTGGCCAGAAAATCTCACCTAAGTAAGATTATAGTGTATTGTAGGAAATCTGTTATACTCTGACAAATTAAAGAGTCTACAGTGAAGTACTGTTCTGTAAAAAACTGGCTGTACACAGAGGGTTTTTGAAAAATCTCAGTGGGTTTTTCTCATACTACCTATAAAAAGTAAGTTTATATATATATATATATATATATATTAGTTGAAACTAAAAGCAAGTCTTGTTTTTATGAAGAAACTATATCACCACAAAATGTGAGAAAGTGGAATTCAATGTAGGACATATTCTTGAAGTTTTTCTTTATTTCAGGTCATCCAGTAAAAATTTTGGTTTTGGAAGATGTAGGGAACTCTTCAGATGGTAATTTGAATACTTAGAGCCAGACTTTCTGGTTCTCTGTCACCAAAATTTGTTTGTTTTTCCTTTCTCCCTTTCTTCCTAATCAGAATTGTTTGAGGAGAAGAGATGCTGGTTTGTTGAACCAGTTGCAGGAACTCGACAAGCAGATAAGTGACCTGAGACTGGATGTGGAAAAGACATCTGAGGAGCACCTGGAGACAGACAGCCGCCCCAGCTCAGGTGAGTGTGGGAGCACAAGAAGGAATTCTGCGGTCATGAGTTCTGCTTTGGCCCCCTGTGCTTAGCATTCCCAGACCTGCAAATGGCAGTGGAGTTCGTTTCCAGTGCGGAGAGAATAAAACAAAACAAGAGAAGTCTGCCATTCCGTTGCATAAGAGGGAAACAAAATCAGAAAACAAATTTTTTAAAAAAATTTGTTTTGTTGAAGGATAGTTGATTTACAATGTCGTGTTAATTTCTACTGTACAGCAAAGTGATTCAGTTATATGTATATATACATTCTTTTTCATATTCTTTTCCATTATGGTTTATCACAGGATATTGAATATAGTTCCCTGTGCTATAGTTCCCAGTAGGACCTTATTGTTTATCCATTCTCTGTATAATTAGCATTTGCTAATCCCAAATTCCCAATCCATCCCTCCCCCACTCCCCTCCCCCTTGGCAACCACAAGTCTGTTCTCTATGTCTGTGAGGCTGTTTCTGTTTTGCAGATAAGTTTGTTAGACAACAAAATTTTATAATAATGAGATTGATCTGACTGAAGTCTCCTGAGTTTAAAAATAAAAGCTTCTATTCAGATTTCTGGAAGAGTGCTCCTCCTTTGAAACTTGAGAAAGTCAGAACTGGGCTAGAAAATTAGTCACACTTCAGCTTCCTGAGACCACTTCAAAAGTTTGTTCTTTTTTTCTTTTAAACCATTTGGCTACTTAAATAGATTTGTTTTTCTCTTCAAGTTATTCTTTCTGAAATGTCCGTGAAAAAGTTGAAGTTTGACAGATCTAAGTCTCTTTCCTTGCCCATCTTTAAAGGTGGGGTGTAGGTCAGTTTGAGAGTGAGGGTACTCTTAGCTTTGAAACATACCCATAGTTATGAGCTTTTTGCCTTTTTCCAAAGATTGCTGGAAATGAAACCATCAAGTCAGGACACTAAATCTCGTGAACCAAAATTGGTGCCCCTCCCTCTCATATTCTCCCTTTCCTACCTTTTCTACATGATTGCCCCATTTCCTTTTAGGCACAAATGTGTGTTATTGCTTGGTATGATCTTAATCCCAAATGGTGTTTTTTATTTGTAGGGTTTTATGAACTGAGTGATGGGGCTTCGGGATCCCTTTCCAATTCCTCGAACTCCGTCTTTAGTGAGTGTTTATCCAGTTGTCATTCCAGCACCTGTTTCTGCAGCCCCTTGGAGGCAACCTTGACTATCTCAGATGGTTGCCCCAAATCTGCAGGTAAGACTTTTTACAATTGATAGACATTTTTAATTGGAAGGGGTCAAAGGTCTTTAAAGGTTGTCTAGCTTCTACTGATGAAAAACAAAGGCTCAGAGAATTTCATCAGCTTTCTGCATTTAGTGCCATAGTTGCATCTAGAATCAAGATCACCACAATTCCAGTCCTCTTTGGGTATCACCTGGCTTTATATTCTGATGATAGCAAGATAACTTATTTTTAGAAATCCTGTCCCAATATTATAGTTCTTGAGCTCTGTTTTTTGAGCTTTTGCTGTCCAGTTGTTTGCATTTTCTTTTCAAAATTACTTTGGATCTGTTTTCTTCTTCTGTTAATCATTTAAAGCTAAAGCTTACATTAAGTTAAATATATCTGTCAGCCTGGCTAAGAGCTGCTTGGCACTTCTGGTAGCAGTGGCCCCTCCTTGTTCTCCAGAATGCCTTGCATGATGGCAGCTCTCTTCTTTTAGCAGGTGGATAGGGTGAGATCCCCTAGACCATGTTGCCCATTTTGGGCTATTCTTGCAGTGACCTCTAGAGAGAATCATGCCATTGTTGATACAGGAAGAGTTTCTGCATTTCCACTATGTGTCACACACTGCTGTGTGCTCTGCATACGTTTATGTGCTTTGAATCCTCCCGACAGTTCTGCAGGGCACAAGTGTTGTTAGCTTCATTTTATGTATCAGAAAAATGGGGCCTGCTGAGGTTAGGTTAGGTAAGTTGCTTAAGGTTATATAGAGAGTAAGTGACAGAGGCAGGGTTCAAGCTTAGGACTATCTGCCAGGTCCATGTTTTTCCACCACACCGAGGGAATCCAGAAATTGTTGTGTTCAACCTTCTCGATGAACAGAGGAGGAATTTGGTTTTATATGCCTTTGTCAGAGGCTTCTCACTTGCTGAATGGCAGAGTTGTTGCTGAAACTCGGGACACCTTCCTTAGTTCTGCTTTAGTACGATTCCTCAGAAGATCAGAGAAAATATGGAAGTTAGAGGAGCTGTGGGTCCTGGCACAAGTCACTGCACCCTTGGTTTGTATGTGTTGTCCACTTGGGTAAAAAGTTGAATTTCTGAGGTCCAGGCAATGCAAACATAACACTAAACAACTGAGGCTGCTAATTGGCTGATGTCTTTGTACAGTGTGTGTTGTTAGCAGCAAATGTTTGGCGGAGCACAAATCTGTGTTATCTAGAGTATCTGGGCCTCAAGTTCATTGGTAATTGCTCCCTTTCACTCTGCAGATCTGGCTTCAGAGGGAAATTTTATAAACCTATTAAAGGTACTTTGGTATAGGTTTTCCTTAAAGACAGACTCCTGCTATCCCAAATGCCACATCTTCACATAATTGAGACAGTTGGGCTGGCCCTTGCCGGCTGGGATGCCTGTCTTGTTCCTTAACTTTATGGAGGAAAAAGAGATGAAAGATGTGTAGGTAAATATGGCTTAAAGTAAGACAAGGATAGGCCTTGGGGTAGTGAGGAGGGATGGGCAAGGATATTAGCTAGAGAGGTTTCCCCTTCTTACAACAAACTATTTATTGGCAGTGGAGGTGGGATTGGGGACATGGCACTTTTATTTTACAATAATCTTTTGTTTACAAATGAATCATATCATTTCTGGGTCTAGACTGTATTCCCCCCCTTCCCTGCCCCCACCCAACTGCTAATTATCATTGGAATTCATGGAGCTTTCCCTTAAATTAACAATTAACATAGAACCTAGCATGTAGTGGGTTTTCAATATTTGAGTGAATAAATATAATTATAATGGACAACAAATTAAATAGTGACAAAAACTTTGATTTTCTCTAACTGAAGGTCGTTCAGGGGATTTGATATTTATAATGTATGCCAAGACGAGAGCAAAATCATTTAATTAAGCAAGAAAGCTTGATGTCATTGTATTTTGGCATCTACATTTTTGAGATGTGGGAAATTTATTCATTAATACTACTACTCAGTCTTTTAAAACATCATCAAGAATTCCCTCCTAAAATATTGTACTTTATTTTTTAGTGTCACTATTGAAAACATAGGGTGATTATTATTTAAATTTAATTAGTGTCTATTGAAATTTGATTAGCTACCCTGACCTTTCAATTGACAGTTATACTAGAACACATGTCATTAATAATTAGGTCTAAAAAAAAAATTAAAAATGAGGAGAAAGCACATAGAGAGTATAGTTTATCTGAAGTATTTTAAAGGGAAACCAGGAATAGAACACAGAAGGGAGAGTGGCCTAGAGAAAGAACGACTCAAAAAAACATTTATTTTTCCAGTAATAATGCAGTACGTATTTACTGAAAATTTAGAAAATAGAAAATAAAGGAAACATTACTTGCTTTCCCACCACATTGAGATGCTAGTGCTCTATTAGCATCTTGGCGTGCTTCATTTCAGACTTTTTTCTTTGAATATATCCAGTCTTAATAAAACTGTAATCAATAGTCTGTTATTATGATTTTCTCTCCGCTTTAAGGTGTTTTCCCCATATTATTCAATAGTTTGAATGCATTTTTTTTTTTTTTTTTTTTTGCGGTATGCGGGCCTCTCACTGTTGTGGCCTGTCCTGCTGCGGAGCACAGGCTCAGCGGCCATGGCTCACGGGCCCAGCCGCTCCGCGGCATGTGGGATCTTCCCGGACCGGGGCACGAACCCGTGTCCCCTGCATCGGCAGGTGCACTCTCAACCACTGCACCACCAGGGAAGCCCTGAAAGCATTTTTTTTTTTTTTTTTTTTTGGCTGTGTTGGGTCTTCGTTGCTGCACGCGGGCTTTCTCTAGTTGTGGCGAGCAGGGGCTACTCTTCGTTGTGGTGTGTGGGCTTCTCATTGCAGTGGCTTCCCTCATTGTGGAGCATGGGCTCTAGGCGCGCAGGCTTCAGTAGTTGCAGCACGCTGGCTCAGTAGCTGTGGCTCACGGGCTCTGGAGCACAGGCTCAGTAGTTGTGGCACACGAGCTTAGCTGCTCCGCGGCATGTGAGATCTTCCCGGACCAGGGATCGAACCCGTGTCCCCTTCATTGGCAGGTGGATTCTCAACCACTGTGCCACTGGGGAAGCCCCTGAAAGCATTTTTAATGGCTGAATATTTTTCCTTCACAGTTATAGCTTGTTAAAAATTCCTTTGTTAATTATTTTTTCCGTCACCCAGTAGTGTGAACTGTATGTGAAATAGTAGAATAGCTTGTGGAATATTTGTTGATTCTTTGGCATTCTCCCTCTAGCCATGAATTTGTCTTCGCAGAAACTGGCCAGAGTCGAGATGGTGCTGACCAATTCATTTCTTCAGAGTGTACCTTTAAATGTTTTTCAGATCTCATAGGATGGTTGGAATATAAAGAAGGCCACTGTGAAGACCAGGCCTCAGGGGCAGTTGGCCATTCCCCCTCCACATCACAGTCTAATTCCCTTGGTGTCATTGCAGATGTGAATCCCAAGTACCAGTGTGATCTGGTGTCTAAAAACGGGAATGATGTGTATCGCTACCCCAGTCCGCTTCATGCTGTGGCCGTGCAGAGCCCAATGTTTCTCCTCTGCCTGACCGGCAATCCCCTGAGGGAAGACGAGAGGCTCGGTAGCCATGCCAACGACATTTGTGTTGGATCTGAGCTGGATGCCGTCAAGACGGACACTTCCTTACCCTCTCCAAGCAGTTTGTGGTCTGCTCCCCATCCTTCATCGAGTAAGAAAATGGATGGTTACATTCTGAGCCTGGTCCAGAAAAAAACGCACCCTGTAAGGACCAACAAGCCGAGAACCAGTGTGAACGCTGACCCCACCAAGGGGCTTCTGAGGAATGGGAGCGTTTGTGTCAGAGTGACTGCGGCCGTCTCACAGGGCAATGGTGGGAACCTTAAGAATTCTAAACAGGTGCCTCTGCCCTCTGGCGGGATCCCCTCTTTGGACAATGGGACGTTGTCCCCACTGAAACAGTGGTCAAAAGAATCAAAGCCAGAACCACTGGAAAGCAAGAGGTTGCCCGCGCCTGAGGGCATCTCCCCAGGCGCTGCCACTGAACTTCCAGGTAAGCATCTGCCCAAAAATGCCAAGCCAGCCTCCCAGGAACTTGCTAGATGTCCCCCTGCTGGGGCGGGGGAGTCTCCTAAGGAAAGCGGGCAGATCCCAGCTGCCTCCCCAAAAGACAGCCCTGGGAGGGTCCCCGCCTCGCTGAAAGAGAACAAGGTGGTCCAGCCACTGAAAAAGGTGCCACAGAAAAACAGCCCGCCGGCTCTCCCTACGGCGGCGCCCCCTCCCGCCGCTTCGGCTCTGCTGTCTCCCGCTTTCCCGGTGGAAGAGCGGCCTGCCTTGGATTTCAGAAGCGAGGGCTCTTCTTCTCAGAGCCTGGAGGAAGGGCCTCTGGGGAAGGCGCCGCTGGTCCTGGCGCAGCCGCCCAGCGTCAGGCCGCCCCGGGGTACGCGGCCTGCGGCCGCCCCGAGGGGCTCCACCCTGAAGCCCCGGGCCCCGGCCGTCCACGGGCCGGAGAGCGCGCTGCCCGCCGTGAGGGAGAAAGGCCGGGCGGCCGGCAAGAAGTGTCGGTTCCCCGATGACGCGGATACAAATAAGAAACTCCGGAGAGCCCCGGCCAAGGGTCGGCGGGGCGGGGGTGGCCAGCCCGACGCCGGACCGCCCAGCCGGCCGCTGGGGGCGGGCCACCGGGCCGGGAGCCGCGGGCATGGCCACGGCCACGGCCGGGAGGCGGTGGTGGCCAAGCCCAAGCACAAGCGCACGGACTCGCGGCGGTGGAGGTCGGCCGCCGAGGTGTCCTACGAGGAGGCCCTGCGACGCGCGCGGCGGGGCCGCCGGGAGCCCGCGGGGCTGTTCGCGGCCGGGCCACTGCCCTACGCCAGCCCCTACGCCTACGCGGCCAGCGACTCCGAGTACTCGGCCGAGTGCGAGTCCCTGTTCCACTCCACCGTGCTGGACACCAGCGAGGACGAGCGCAGCAACTACACCACGAACTGCTTCGGCGACAGCGAGTCCAGCGTGAGCGAGGGCGAGTTCGTGGGCGACAGCACCAGCACCAGCGACTCCGAGGAGAGCGGAGGCTTGATTTGGTCCCAGTTTGTCCAGACTCTCCCTCTGCAGCCGGTCCCGGCCCCGGACCTTCGCCACAACCCCACCAAAACCTTCGTCAAAATTAAGGCTTCACACAACCTCAAGAAGAAAATCCTGCGCTTTCGGTCTGGCTCTTTGAAACTGATGACGACCGTTTGAGTAACGTCCTTGGTGTAGAAAGTGGGGTTTTTCTAGTTCCCGAAGAAACGGCGGCGTCTTAGTGTTTTGTGTGTAATAATCCCATGAAATGCTTTCCTTTGGTTTAGATAAAACCGAGGTGAATTATGTCTCATCTTCGTCAAGTATGGACACTAGTGCCTTTAGTGGAAGGTAAAGAATGTCTTTGTTGGTTAGAAGTGAATATTGAGTTTCTAATGGTGGTGATAGTGACTTTTGTGGTATCAGATGGTTTTTATTTGACGTTTTGTGAGCATCTGTGAAGGCACAGGTTTTGATGTTCAAGTGTTAATGGGATGAGACCTTTTGATCTGGAGGTCAGGTGGATGGAATTTTAGGACATACATTTGCTTCTTTGGTTCTTTAGGGCAGCGTCTCCATGAGGGTTTTCCTGTTGGGGGTATCACATACAATTGTGTGAGGTAGATACAAGGGGCAGTCATGGTTTTCTGTAGTTTTTTATATACTCTTCTTTTCTTGGATGTATCCCCATTCTGTATTCTCCTCAGAACTCTTTGGTTTACTGGACCCAGAACTTGAAGACCAGACCCTACATCCAGAGAGGTGACCTGGATAGGGAGGCTGGTGATACCTTAAAAGGATTCACTAAAACCTTTGCCGCACTTGGTGCCTAGGCCCTGGTTACAGTAACCCCTTCTAGGGCCATTTACCCAACATTGATGCCTTTCTCCTCCTCCGTAATTTGCAGCAGATCCAACCATTCCTCCCTTGGAGTCTTGCCTTTGGGATAACATTTTGGTCATCGGGTACAGAGAAATTCACTCCTAGTGAAATAACCCTTGGGTACGACTCCAAGCTCAGAACTGCTCCCGGAGCACTGTGCCACCTAAGCATTAGCCCAAACGTATTAGTGCAATCCAGTCCAGATTGGACCACTGACCCTGTTTGGAAGGGCTTTTTAAAAAAAAAAAAATTTTTTTTTTGGTAAACAGTATTGTGTAAAATTCCTTTTTTTATATCAGTATATGCATGTTTTGTGCATGAGTAGTATTTGTTTTGATATTCCTGTTGATGTTAAATGACTGTATGATATAAACAGTATGTGTTTTTATATATCTTTGTGTAAATTTAATATAACGCATTATATGCTGTAATAAACGATTTGTTTTACTGCTGTTAAGTTTGTTATTTGGGTATAAAACCAGATGTTTACACCTATAAATCTTGTGCTGATTATTGTGGGATTTATATTAGGCCTATTCTAGCATTAGAATATTATTTGCAATAATAATCAAGGCAGATTTTAGGAGTATTGGAATGGATGGTGAATAAACAAATGAGGAAAAGCAAGCTACTTCTTTAGAATGGTTAAGGTGCTTCTTTAAAATTTAAGGTGCATTTTTTTTTTTTTTTTTTTTTTTTTTGCGGTACGCGGGCCTCTCACTGTTGTGGCCTCTCCCGTTGCGGAGCACAGGCTCCGGACGCGCAGGCTCAGCAGCCATGGCTCACGGGCCCAGCCGCTCTGCGGCATGTGGGATCTTCCCGGACCGGGGCACGAACCCATGTCCCCTGCATCGGCAGGCGGACTCTCAACCACTGCGCCACCAGGGAAGCCCTACTACATTATTTTAAAGTAAATTTCAGTCATCATGATATTTCATCTCTAAAAATTTATGTATTTCCGAAGAACAAGGAGATTCTCCTATATAATCACAACACCATGATCACACTTAAGGAAAATTGACAATAATTCTTATTATCAAAAATTTAATCTCTATTCAAATTTCCCAATTTGTTTCAAGAATTTTTTAGTAGCAGCTTCCCTGCTCCTCCCAACCAGGATTCAGTCAATGTTATACGTTGCATTTGGTTATAGATCCCTAGTCTTTTAAGTCTGGAATAGCCTCTCCATATTTTTTTCAAATGACATTGGGTTTTTAAAGTCAGAGCAGTTGTCTTGTAGAAGGGCCCACATTCTGAATTTGGTTGCTTCTTTATGTTGTCTTCTAACATCTAGTCCCTCTATTTCCTGTAAACTGTGAAGGCTTGATTGGATTCAGGTTAAACCTTCTTGGCAAGAAGGTTTCACTAGTGATCTTGTGTATTTTATTGCTTCACATCAAGAAACAGAATATCAGGTTGCCCTACTATTACTGAATTTAAGAGTGATCCCTTAAGAGTCAGGTAGGTGAGCAGAATTTTCTCCACTATAAAGGTTTTGTTTTTCCTCTTTGCAAATGGTTAGTGTTTGTGGGTGACTCTTTGGTAGTGTGTGTGGATATCCTGTTCTTCATAACCTTCCACTTACTGGTTTTAGTTTACTTTGCTGATCCTTGCCTGAATCAGTTATTGCCTTGGGGATGCAAAATGGTTTTCTAAGTATCTTTTCTTCTTTTACTAGCTGACATTCTACAAAAAAGAGCTTTCCTTGTTTTTTTTTTCCCTTTCTCTTTTTAAAATATCATGATGGATTCGTGGATTTTTATTCATTTGATTCTTTACAATCACTTACGGTTATTGTTCTTTTTGATGCTCAACATGTCCCAAATTTGGCCAGTGGGAGGATACATTTCATTAAAAGGATACTCTGGAATCAGCTCAGTCTCATAATTCATATATTTATTATGAGATGTACTCCATTAAAATGATTTTTTTACATGCTAAACTGCAATGCAACAAAAATCCCTTAACTATCCATTTTTTTATTCTGCCTTGGAAATGATCTCTTTTCCTATATTTTATATCCCTCTTATCTCTAAGAAGGCTTTTAACTTTGAAACTATAGCAAATTATTTCTTCTATAAAACCGTATCATCTTTATCTTTTAAAGATAAGACTTTTTTTTCAACAAGACATCTTTTTTTTAACAAGACATCTCAGACAATTTTTGAAAATGTAGAGTTGCTAGTCTTTTCGTATTCATATGTTTTTATATGCAGTCATTCTTCTTTGACTAGAATTTCTTTGGTTACCTGATTAAATCTAAGCCAGGCACAAACAAGGGGATGATCTCTCCATGTTTTCTAATGGTGTGATCCAATCTCTGGCGGCAAGTTATAAAGTTTATTGTGTAAGGCAACTGGGACCTGCAGTCAGTTCTTGAATCATGTCCAACTTGTTCTCAATAAGCATTATTCTCAGAAGGGGACGCTTCCTGAAAAACAGCTTCTGAATAATTACATGTTAGGTGACAGAATGCCAAAGGAAGAGAAGTATGAAAAACAGGATTTTTCAAAGAACTTCGGGTTTGTCCACCTCTGTCTATTGCTTGACTTCCCTGTAGCTAGCAGTTGTACTGCACTTGGAAAATTGGGTTTTGTCCATTATTTTCAATGACAAAATACCTGCTATTGTTGTTTCAAACAAAATGGCTCTTTAAAATATTTTCCTTTATTTAAATAAATTACAAATACTCTGTCAGAAAAGAAAAAGATATCAGATATATACACAGGTGTTTACACTCTTCTCTGTCAATCCTCCTCAAATTCTACTCTTCAGTAACGTTGGTGTATATATTTCCATACTCTGTTATATGCACAAATATATAACCTTTATATTTTTTCTTCAAAACCAAGTCTCAGTTTATATGTATCATTCTGTAACTTGCTTCCTTCATTTTGTGAATATAATTCTCTCTTTGTAATGGGGTTCCAAGTAGGTCCTTGGAAAATAGGCACCAGAGGAAAAAGGCACCAGATTTTATGGGGCTACTTTTTTGCTCTGCTTAGAAAAATTCTAATATTTAGCAACAAAAGTGTTACCTGAGTGCTATACTTTTGCACACATATTGCCTTTCTAGTTTTTCTCATGTATTTTGTTATTTTGTATTGTGAGGCCACTTCAGTGGGGTATTATCGTGGGAATCCTGTGAGGCTTGATTAAGGCTTTTACCATAACAAGGAGCTTTGTCTTTTTTTCTGTCAGATGCCTCACGGACATTTCCAGGCTGGACCACTTTTAAGTTCATTTCTCTGCTTTGAGGTTACCTGACTACAGAGGTAGTATAAATTCAAATCCTAAATCCACATGGAAGTTACATGTTCTCAGAGGAGACCTTTCCCAAGGTGGAAGAGCTTCCTTAATTTCATCCTGGGCCAAGAAGTGGATTTTTTTTTTCTTGGATCAACCATTCACTGAGGGTATAGTGCTTCTGTGCCTGTAGGAATATGGGGAAGTCTCAGTCCCAAATCCTACCCTCGGAGAGCCAAGTCCTTGTCCTTGTGTGCCTTGCTTTAGGGACCAGAAACTTCTCCCTCTACTCTCCAAAAAGGTAGACCAAACTTGGGTTCATTTCTAGTGAAGTCAATATACACTTAACGAGGATGTTTGTTAATAGCTTACCCATCATTTCCAAGTGTTTTACAGTGAAATGATTAGGTTGTCTATCCATTAAAAGGCTGGAAACAGAAACCATAGCACTACCCATTGCCTTTGCCAGTAAGTTGGATTCTCCTTTCCCCCTCTTATTTTTGGTACAATATTATTGAGGTACAACTGAAGTATGATAAAATGCACATACTTGAACTTCACAATTGGATCAGTTTTGATATACTTATATACCTGTGTAATCACCACAATCAATAATAACGAACATTTCCATCATTCTCAAAACTTTCCTTGAGATCTTTATACTCCATCTCTGCCTCCACCCCTTTCCCCAGAAAACCACTGATCTGCTTTCTGTCACTATAGATTACTATGTATTTTATAGAATTCTATATAAATGGAAGTAAACAGTGTGTACTCTTTTTTGCCTGAATTTTTCATTCTGCATAATGATTTTTAGGTTTGTCTATGTTGCTTCATGTCTCAATAGTTCATTCCTTTTTTTTTTTTTTTTTTTTTTGTGGTATGTGGGCCTCTCACTGTTGTGGCCTCTCCCGTTGCGGAGCACAGGCTCCGGACGCACAGGCTCCGGACGCACAGGCCCAGCGGCCATGGCTCACGGGCCCAGCCGCTCCGCGGCATGTGGGATCTTCCCAGACCGGGGCACGAACCCGTTTCCCCTGCATCGGCAGGCGGACTCTCAACCACTGCGCCACCAGGGAAGCCCCATTCCTTTTTTATTGCTGAGTTGTATTCTTCTGTACAGATAAATAATGATTTGTTTATCCCATTTACTTGTTGATGGACATTTGGGTTATTTCCAGTTTGGGGCTATTACAAATAAAACAGTGAAGAACGTTCACGCACAGGTCTTTGTGTGGACAGATGTCTTTGTTTCCCTTGGGTAAATGGAATACGTTGGTCTTATGGTAGGCGTATGTTTAACTGCAAAGATATATTCCAAACGGGTTGTACTATTTTACATTTTTACAAGTAACGTATGAGAGTTTTGGTTGCTCCATATCCTCCCTATCATTTGGCATGCTCGGTCTTTTTAGTTTTAGCCAATTTAATGGATGTATAATGGTATCCTGTTGTGGTTTTAATTTGAATTTCCTTGATGACTAATGATGTTGAACATCTTTTCATGTGCTTATTGGCCATCTGTCTATCTTCTTTGGTGAAGTATCTGTTCACATAGTTTGTCCATGGGTTGTTGGGCTTCTTATTATTACGTTGTAAGAGTTTTTTGTTTTTTTTTTAATTCATGTAAAAGTCCTCTGGTATATATTGTGAGTATTTTCTCCTAGTCTGTAGCTTGCCTTTTCACTTTCTTAATGGTGCCTTATGAAGAACAAGCATTTTTTATTTTGATCAAGTCCAGTTTTCTATTTTTTCATTTACAGTTTGTGATTTTGGTGTCCCATCTAAGAAACCTTTGCCTAATCCAAGATTGCAGAGATCTTCTCCTATGCTTTCTTCTAGAAGTATTACGGTTTTAGGTTTACATGTAGGTCAATGACCTATTTTGAGTTAATTTTGGGGTATGATGAAAAGTAAGGACAGATGTTCAATTTTTCCAAACAGATATTCATTTGGTCTAGCACTATTCACTGAAATGACTTTCACTTCTGAATTGGCACCTTTGTAAAAAGAAAAGAAAAAAATTGAAATATATATATATTTCTGGATTCTATTCTTCTTTTTTAATAAATTTATTTATTTATTTATTTATTTATTGGCTGTATTGGGTCTTCGTTGCTGTGCACAGGCTTTCTCTAGTTGTGGCGAGTGGGAGCTACTCTTCGTTGCAGTGCGCGAGCTTCTCATTGCAGTGGCTTCTCTTGTTGTGGAGCATGGGCTCTAGGAGCATGGGCTTCAGTAGTTGTGGCTCGTGGGCTTCAGTAGTTGTGGCACTCAGGCTCAGTAGTTGTGGCTCGCAGGCTGTAGAGCGCAGGCTCAGTAGTTGTGGTGCACGGGCTTAGTTGCTCTGCGGCATGTGGGATCTTCCTGGACCAGGGCTCGAACCCGTGTCCCCTGCATTAGCAGGCAGACTCTCAACCACTGCACCACCAGGGAAGTCCAACATGTAGGTCCTCTTGAGGTTGGCATCTGTTGATTGTTTTTCCCTTGAGAACGGGTCACATTTTCCTGTTTCTTTGGTTGTCAGGTAATTTCAGATTGTATCCTGAACATATCAATGTAATACTGCATATGTTCTGAGTCCTTTCATAATCCTCAGGAGAATGTTGATGTTTTTGCTTTAGCAGGCTATCAATCCGGTTAGGCTCTGACCCTAAGTTCTTCTCACCTTTGTGGGCAGTGGTTTAACTCTGAGTTCAATCATATAAGCCTTTGTTGTACTGCTTTGGGTCTGTCCTGTACCTGCATAGTTCAGGGGTTAGTCTGACACTTAGGTAGGTGGTTCATATCTCATTTAAACTCTCAACGCCTTTGCTGTGTTGGTTTGAGTCTGTACCTTGCATGCTTGGCTCAGATGTTAGATTGAAATAAGGATTCATACACAGAATTAGGGGACCCCTTTCTCTAGTTTTTTCCCCTCTGGGATTTCTCCCACTCACTCCACCCCACAGAGTGATCATTTCCTTGTTCCTCTGTCTAGAAAGACATGTTTTCTATTGGAAGTTTACCTGCCTATGGCACGCACTGCTTTGAAACTGGGATCTGTTCTTAGGATAAAGATGCATGAGAAAAGAAAAAAATGGAAAACACACCCATCCCCCCAAATCCATCTGCTTTTGTTTACTTTCACAGTCCTCAGGTAGTTTTTTCTCCGCATATTTTTGTCAGAGTTTTTAGCTGTAATTAGTAGGAGGAATAGGCTGCCATGGCAGATCCAGAATCCACTGACCCATTTATTTTTTATATGGATAGAATTCAAAGATGCAGCAGAGTCCTGAAGGAAAAGCCAATCATGTGCTTCCCCAAAATTCCCCACCCAACTCTGAAAAACACACAAGGCTTTCTGTGTTCTGGTTTTTAAATCTCATAAAACAGTAAGAGTCATTAAAAGCAAGGAAATCCTTTATCAATGTGCAAGAAGGGGTATTTAGGATTGGTACAGTCAATTTTATTTTAATTTTTTCTAGGTGTAGACCTTTAATTTGGAGGATAGAGGGGAGCTATATAATTATTTCTTTGATTCTTTCTTTTGGGGCTAAGAAAAAAGGATAACATTCTCTATACATAGGTATACTGCTTGAAATGTAGTATAAAAGTGCCTTTTGTTTCCTTGAGAGTCATTTTGTTTAGTTTCAGACCTGTCACTTTTAATTATTTACCTGATCATCATATCTCTGACTATAATATAAATACAGTATATAATTACACTTTTGAAAATGGTTGTTTACTCTTTGGCCCACAGTGGTTTTTTGGAGCTGCTACAACCTATCTGTGAAATATAAGGAGTAGCAGCATGAAGCCCAGAGCTGATTCAGAGAATTATTTTAATTTGAGGACCATTGCCCAGATAAATAACAGCTGCTTTGGAATCATTACAGCTGAAGTGGTCAATGAATAATTTACCTTTATTTTTAACTATAACAGATGAATATTTCAAGGTTACCAAAATATAAAAAAAAGTCTTAACTTATCACTAGTTCATCTAGCTGTTATATTTTAAAGGGAATGCTATACACAGATACTAGGATGTAGAGGTGCAGCCTGGAGAATTTTGTTGGGAAAGTGTGACTAATGATGGGTAACATCAAAATGATCAGAGTATGAACCTGGTTTTGGTAAATAACCCTAAAACCTATTTATTTATCAAAAAATTATGCAAAACGTGTTAAAGCTTTGAACTGGCAAACTTGGGCAGGTAATCTTGCAAAAGCAACTTTTTCCCATGAGATTTTCTTTTTAAAATTATGTTTTGTTTTGTTTTGTTTTTGCGGTACGCGGGCCTCTCACTGTTGTGGCCTCTCCCATTGCGGAGCACAGGCTCCGGACGCACAGGCTCAGCGGCCATGGCTCACGGGCCCAGTCGCTCCACGGCATGTGGGGTCTTCCCGGACCGGGGCACGAACCCGTGTCCCCTGCATCGGCAGGCGGACTCTCAACCACTGTGCCACCAGGGAAGCCCTATGTTCTTTACTTAAGAGGATGCTTCCCACATTTCTGGCTTTCTATGGGTCTGACATTTTATTCTGAATATTGTACGTAGCCAGAACCAGGAAATGCAGAGGTCTATTTTTTAAAACAGAAGGGAGCTTTTTTTAAATTGAAAATATTCTTTTATTATTACAAACACAGTGTATGTGTATTATAGAAAAAATTTTAAATACAAATAAGGGAACTTCCCTGGCAGTCCAGTCCACTCTGCGCTCCCAATGCAGGGGGCGAGGGATGGATCCTTGGTCTGGGAACTAAGATTCCACATGCTGTGCGGCATGGCCTAAAAAATAAAAAATACAAAGAAGCAAAAAATAAGAATATAAAACACTATTTTTATTATCCAGAGATGATTCCTGCCAACCCATCATTGTATATCCTTTTGGATCCCCTTCTAATTATGCTTATATATATTTTTGTCCCTATAATGAGATTATACCTTACTTGCTATTTTGCCACTTGATTTTTAAAGTCAAGGATCTCCACCTTTCCATGTACAGTAAATGCATTTTCATCTTATCTAATATCTAGTTCACATTCATATTTCCCCAACTGTTTAGAGGAACTTAAAAAAATATTTTTTAATTAAATTCAAAATCAGTCTTTGATTACTAAGGATGTTATTCTAAATATTTGCCTGAATTGATTGGATTCAGAGAATTCATGGGAGGTCTTTGGCTGGCCTGATAGTTGGTGTTGATAACCATGTGGTCAATTTGGCATATATATTAATTGATTCTGATCATAGCTCTAGAATTTCCAAAACCAAAGATCAACTTGTGCTCTGGTGAATTGAGGAACTAAAATGACTCCCATTCCATCAAGAAGTTCCTAATAAAAATGAGAAAATATATAATGGGAGAAATATAATAGTACTTATATTTGTAGCATTTCCCTTTCTTTTGTATTGCTTTATATGATGCGTGTGTAAGGTTTACCTTGGGAACAAGTGAGAACCTTTGGAAAGGACCCAGGTAATTGCTGACCATTAGAGTGTATTCCATAAACAAGGTTTTTGAGTTTTGTCCCCTAAATGATATCCCATGTCAGGAAAGAGTTACAATTATTCCCAAAGAGCCAAAAGTAGTTCAAGGAAGGAACATTCTTTCTCTGGAATCTCATCAGTTGATATTTAGAGGAAAGGATTTAGGAGGCTGAAAATATGGCTTGCTGCCTAAGACACACATATTTTATTCTTAAGAAACAAATTTCTGGAAGAGTAGCACTATAACATTTAGATAAATGTGCCTAATTTTCTTTTTGTCCTCACATCCAAGTTTTTAAACATAAAAGTTTAAAACCTGCACATTAAATAAAATTTAACAAATAGAGAAAAAAGGCAAATCATCATTACCTTCCTACTCAATTATTAGCATTTTGATATGGTTCCTCCAAATATTTTTCCTATGCATATGCCATAGCTGCTATCATATACATATATACATATGTATATACACATATACATATATACTTATATATAAGTACATACCATGAATATATATGTGTAAGTATATATATATAGTTTCATATACATATAGTACTTAGATATATTTTTAATATATGTATATAAATATATACATATACATGATATATACTATACGTACATAAACGTATATACTTAGCAATAGTTGAGCATTTTTCTCTGATTACTACAGTCTTTCTAATCAGATTTGGTAATGGTTACATAATATCTTATTCTGGTATTCAATAATTTATTTAGCCCTTCCACTCATGATGGAAATATATTTTGTTCCTATTCAGGACCCAGCGTTTCCTGGCCCACCCACCAACTGCGCCTGAGATGCTCTGTGGAGGGTTCTTCCTCCCGTTCCCCTCCCGATCTCAGGGCATCTCTCCAAGATCCACATTCTAGAATGTTCCCTCAAGGAGCCTGATCTCAGGGGTCAAGCCTCATTTTGGCTTTCTCCCTCTGCTCTACCCTGATGGACTTGATCTTTTGAACTCTTCTTTCTTGTAAGTCTGCCTTGCCAGGAAGTTGGACTCAAGTTCTGCGTTCTTCTCTGCTTCTTCCCAACCCCGTCTGCATCTTCCCAGACAGTCCAGGGTTTATAGCTCTCGGCCTGGGCCAGAGTGCTCGGCCTCAGCTCACCATTGGATGCGAGTCAGGGTGGCAGGGTAAGGTCACTGAATCTCTGGTTTGTGCCTATTATAAATGACTCTGGGAGAGCATTTTTTTCATAAAATTTCCCCTCATACTTAGGATTATTTTCTTAGGATAGAATCCCAGAAATGGATTTACTGAATTTAAAATTATGACTATTTTTAAAGCTGTTAATATTTATTGTCAACTGAATATAGCTAATATTTAATAACTGTTTCTGAGTTATTCTCATTTAATTCTCACACCAGTCTTATACAAATCCCCATTATGGAGGCATAGAGGGGTATGTGTAGCACCACAGTGCGTTATTTTGAGCTATCATTGTGGCATCATCCTCGTTTACTATAATTTAAAAGGCAACCATAGGCTTTGTTAATGTGTTTACCTAATTTGGGGGGGTAGGTATGGCAACAGAAAAGGTTCGTTAAGTAATTTTATTTCTTTTAAAAAACAGCTGTGATTTTTTTCTTGAGCATTATCTGTGCAACTATCCTCAGACATCAACACAAAATCTGTTTTAAACCAAAAGATAAACAGGAGGGCTCTTTGTTGACTTGTTCACCAAATATTTCAGCACCTACTAGATGCCTTGCTGTGTGGAGGCTGAGCTAGAATGTAGGCTCCATGAGGGGAGGACAGGAGAGGGACTCTGCCTGCTTTGGTCACTGCTGTATTTCCAGAGCCAGGATGTTCAGTGCCTGACACACAGTAGGTGCTCAGGAAATGTTTACAGAATGAATGAAAATACAGTCACTGTTTTTATCAGTTAGGATTTGGTTCATCAGTGAGTGACAGAAACCCCAAAACAACAGTGGCTTAAACCAGACAGAAGTTTATTTCTTACATAAAATAAATCTAGAGAAAAGCAGTCCCGGCTGTTTAAGGAAGGTTCATAATATCAGGGCCCAGTTTACTTGTGTCTTATTGCTCTGTATTCCTTGGCATCTGAGCTTTACTTCAGGGTCCCAACTCACTGCTTGAGCTCCAGCCATCACATCAACATTTCCAAGAAAAAGGAGAAAAGAAGAGCACGCTCCCTCTCTTTAAAGGCCCTTCCTGTAAATTTCACACAGCCCTTTTACTTATGTCACACTGGCCAGAACTTAGTCACATTGTCAATTCTAGGGCAAGGAGGCTAGGATATGTGGGCTTTGTTTTGGGTTGCTATGTGCCCCAGGTAAAATCAGGGGCTCTATTACTCTGGAAGAGGGAAAGAATGTATTTGGGGGACAACTAGCAGGATCTCTGGTAGTGAACTTAAATCTTCTTAAGAGGTGAAGCTATACACACATTAAATTTTAATTTACCACATAAAGCTTTTATATTATTGAAACCAAACAAGTGGTACAAATGACATGAAGCACAGAGAGACCAACTGAAAGAATATAGTTAAAAATGGCATCATAGCTGAGGGGTGGGACTGGATACACAGAGGGTGGTAGGGAGAATTGGAAGCTAGTTCAAGGGCAGCAGATGTTTCATATTAGGTAGAGGTGGTAAAAATATAAAAATAAAATCATGATGGTGATGAATAAAATTCTATCTACTTTTGATCATCAAGAAAAGGTCATAGTAATACAGTTTCAAAATCAATATTTTATTTAAGGGGTACTTTTACTTCCTTTAAGCAAATCTTTAAAGCCATGTTACTTGGACTTCCCCCTTCAAGCCTCCTGTGGTTCTTCTGTGTTTAATCAGTGGTTCTCCAAGGCCTCAATTTTCTTTATAAGGCTCTTCTGTTCCTTTATGGGGCACAGAGCGCTCAAGGAATCCTTGTGGCCAGTGGAGATTTCTCCCAGAGTCAGGCACCGTAATCCTTTGCCCCCAACCCCCCAACCAGGCCCAGTTCAACAACTGCTGTCTCCTAAGTCCCCAATATAAAAAACGGAACAAAAAATTCCCCCATGTATTTACAGGCTGAATTTCCTTCTCTTAACTTATTTTTTTTTTTTAAATCACACATATAGTGCACATTCACCAAAGAATTAGAAAACAGGGGTGAGCAAAAAGAAAAAAATAATCTGTAATTTCCACTCTTCAGAGTTGGCCACAGTTCATTTTTTAAAAAAAACTGAAGGATAGTTGATTTACAGTATTGTGTTAGTTTCGGGTGTACAACAAATTGATTCAGTTATATATATATATATATTTTTTCAGATTCTTTTCCATTGTAGATTATTACAAGATACTGAATATAGTTCCCTGTGCTATATAGTAGGTCCTTGTTGTTTATCTATTTTATATATAGTAGTGTGTATCTGTTAATCCCATACTCCTAATTTATCCCTCCCCACCCCTTTCCTTTTTGGTAGTCATATGTTTGTTTTCTATGTCTGTGAGTCTCTCTTTTACAAATAAATTCATTTTTATTATTTTTTAGATTCCATTTATACGTGATATCTTTTAATATTTGTCTTTCTCTGCACAGTTCATATTTTGATGTTAAGCCCTAACAGACATTTTAACCCCTTTAAAAAATATATTCACATAAACATTTATTTTTTAAAAACTTGTCAGATTAATGTTTTTTAATCTTTATTATTAAAGTGAAAATTTAATAATCTAGCATGGACTTTTTTTGGTCAGTAGATGTAACTGCATCATCATTTCAAATGGCTGCCTAATATTTTATTGGGAGGATGTGGAAGGACCAATTTTCGGTGATCTGAAAAGCCTGTGCGCTGTGCTTCTTTTCATCAGGAATGTAGGAGAACTGCTAACTCACAGGACCTGACGGGGAGCAGAAGGCTTGAAAGAAGGTCACCAGGAAAGGTTAGTCGCACAGTTGCCCAGGGCTGAGAGGCTAAACCTAATACCTGGACAACTGGTGTCTCCCGAAGGACGCTGTCTGGAGAGGTGGCTGTCGGCAGGGATCAGTATCGCCCGTAGCCTGGGGCTCCCCCAGGAAGCGGCCTGGAGCCCAGGTGAGGGCCTCTTTGGAGGCAGATGGCTCTGGAGAAGTCACCTCAGGCCAGCTGGTGTTCAGAAAGTGCTCATCTGCCGGATGAGGACCTTGCCTTATCTTCAACTGGTGTTAGAAAGAGCTCTGTGTAACTGGGTGTAGTTTTAGAACTTCTTTAGCTGCTACCTCATTCCTGTTACCTCACCCCTCACTCTGCAGTTGCTCAAATTCCGCTACCACTATCTGATGGCCATGGAAAGCAATTACTTCATGAGGTAGGTATGTGCGCATAAGCCTTCCCGCTCAGGAGCCTTTGGAAATAAAACTCAGATTAGGTAACTGCTAGGGCAGGATTATCACGTACATTTTTTAACAGTGACATAATGACTTTTCTCAGTTATTTCCTATTGTTTGAAGGGGATCATTATCTCTCTGTGAAGCCACATCTGATATGGAGGCTGAAGTGAATTTCTGAGATACCGGTCCTTACCTCTGAATGGTAAGAGCCCACCTGCCTCCGTCTAATTAGCTTTGCACCATCAGGACACTGAATGGATGCTAGGCACTTACAGGCTGCCCTGATGTTGTGCATTAAAGGCACATTTCTTATAATGTGAGAACTACATCTGATATAGATTCTGCTCCGTAAGAATAAACTTGTTTTTTTGTTTGTTTTTTTTTTGTTTTTTTTTTTGCGGTACGCGGGCCTCTCACTGTTGTGGCCTCTCCTGTTGCAGAGCACAGGCTCTGGACGCACAGGCTCAACAGCCATGACTCACAGGCCCAGCCGCTCCGCAGCATGTGGGATCTTCCCGGACCGGGGCACGAACCCGTGTCCCCTGCATCAGCAGGCGGACTCTCAACCACTGCGCCACTAGGGAAGCCCTAAACTTGTTCTTTTTTGAGGATAAATGACCTTGGGGATCACTGGCTTTTAAGTGTTATAAATTTTTATGACATTATGAAAGGAATGGGGGCTATAGTAAGCCACTTAGTATTATATTTCCATTTTCTGGATAATGGATTATGTATAATGTCCCAGCAAATGTGAGTAGACTCCAGAGAGGAGACTAGAAATGGAATAGGACTCAATATATGTACAACAAAATTGCACAAGAAAGTCCAGTTAGCTCTCCTCTGATATGACCAATTATTAAAATACAAAATACAGGGTAAATGCTCAGGAGCAGTGTTAATGATTGATGGGAAATTAAGTGAAAATAAAATCTAACTAAGTTCTTAGAGGACCTTAAATCTAGAATTTGGAAAGGGTAAAAGTAGCCAGAATAGCAGAGACTCAGACTAGATAACAAGCAGGAAACTGGGGAAGTAAGTAGAGATTAAAACAGAAGAATTCAGAAGGGTTGAATGCAGAGATGTGAACCTGAGGAAGAGAAAGAAAGAAAGAAAGAGGAAGGGAGAGAGAAAGGAGGGAAGGAGGATGGGAGAGGAAAGAAGGAAGGAAGGAAAGAAAAAGGCAAGAAAGGAAGGAAGGGAAATAATGACAAATACAATCTCTATCTGGAAATAAAAATACTTCATAAGGCTAAACAAGGGGTTTTCAGCTAGGAGAGCAGGAGTTTGAAAAGAATTCACATATTAATAAGTAGGATTCTGCATATTAAAAAGATCATTTTTACCCTTTTTGATAAGGGGAAATGGAAAGATAGTGAGAAAGATGCCTCATGTTGCTAGGGGATAATCTTTTTGAGGTACGTTGCCCGGAAACTATTCTTCCTGGTAATAGTCATAGAGTTAAAATAAGTAACTTTTTTTTTTTTTTTTAAAGGGAAACTGAGGTCAGAGACAAAAGGAACCTTGTGATTTGGTAGTCAAGGCCCTTGGCATTGGGCTGTGTGTCCATGGGAGCTGGTGTTCAGAGAAACAAAATACCCTGAGAAACAGTTGGGGAAACAGAGCCAGAGAACCATTAAACACTTTGCTGGACATCACATTGCTGAAAGTTGACATAGCAAATTCCCTCATCATTTAGACAATGCTAAGGAGTTCAGTGCCTCTGGGGCAAGTCATGGATTGATTGGCAGGAGTCAGGTGAAAGGACGTTTCAGCGCTGTACATTTAGATGCTGTCACTTTATGTCTGTCTCAGCCTCTGTTTCCACATCTGTGAAATGATGGTGTTGGAATAGATGGTTGTGACCCTAGTGAGTGTTGGAAAGGGGGCTAGGGCTGTGCAGTTGCAAAGGTTGAGTTGAGGGTTGTTATCTAAGATTATAGTGAATTGGTCTTCTAAGCTGGAGTCATGAGGCTTAAGTGGTGGTGGGTCAAATGTGGAAGAGCGAGTTTCTAGGACACAGTCTCCAGACAGGGTCAAATGGCCAAGCTTTGGCATTTTGCTGTTAAGGGCTTCTTTCTGTCTTGCTCTGTACCTGAGCCTTGTCAATCTTAAAGCAGCTATATTTGGGAGCAACTGTTAAACACAGATGTTGTATTTGTAAGAAAAAGTTTGTAAGTAGCAGAAAACAGTGGAGCCAACTAAGCAAAAAAAAGGAAGTGATTATTAGGAGACGGGTGCTTGGAACGTTAGTAACAGACTCAAAGCAAAGACTGGAAGGCTGTTGGGACTTTCCATCTCTAGTCTTGGTTCCTCTCTGTGTCTCTGCTTGGTCTGTTAGGCATAACCTCATTCTCATCAGCACTGTCAGTGCACAGCTGGAATACGGTATCCTGGCCTGGACTTTACATCCTGGCGGGGGCGGGGGGACGGACATGAAGACTGTTCAAAGGAGAGACATAGGAATGATTAAAGAGCTAGAAAAATTTAGCCCTGAGGGGAGATGCTGAAGGACTAGGGATAATTCATCAAGAAAAAGTCTGCTATTGGGCATAATGCAGTCGTAAGGGTATGACAGATTATTAGTGGAAGAAGGTGGTGACCGATGTTCTTTGTCTTCACTAAGGATAAACCAAGAGGGGATAGACTCCAATCACAGACAAGAGGACTCAGGCTGGATGAATGATAGGGGGTGATGGCAGTGGAGACTGGAGGCATCTTGACGGCTTTCAGGGGAAAGCTGAAACCTCTCCTGTAGCTGCTTTGAGAAACAGGTGATTCTTGTCTCTCTGGAATGATGTTTGTTCTGGCTTCAGGCTGTGTGATGACCTGGATGGGTTGGCCAGCCATTCTTAATCTGGGGGGCAGATATTTGGTCGGGTCAGAGAAGCACCGATTTTTTTCCGGCAAATCAGTGTCTGAAGGGACTTCTTATGCACGTTGGTATTGTCTCAGGTTTACAATCATATTGTGCCATTAGATAATCTTCTCCCTTGTGTTCATTAGTCTCAAGTTGACAAAGTGCATTTATGTTAGATTTGCAGGTTTGGGACATATTTGTTGCTGGTTGTTTAGAAAAATGCATTTATGTTAGATTTGCAGTTTGGGGACATATTTATTGCTGGTTATTTAGAAAATGATTAAATAATATGGTGTCTAAGCTACTTTTTGCCTTCAAAGCATCCAGAGGCTATTTCACAGATATGAGCCTGAACTGCTTATTTATTTTGTTTTCAATCACATGATTTGATTTTTCAAATAAAAATAATGTGTGCCCTTCAAATGCAAAAGAAAAATAATTACTATTTTTTCCACTTAACTGCTTTAAACTCAACCGTTATCTCATTCAGGTACATGTGATCCAAGTAATTGAAAGCTGCTCGGCTCACAGTGTGAGAGAAGAGGTGGGGTAACATTTTGTAATGAAATCCTTAAAACCAGCTGTAAACGTTGGCTGTTTTACATGCTAAACAAAAACCTCCAGATGATGGCAAAAAGTCAGTTGAAACTTTCGTTTATCAGGAAAATGGCTTCAGACGTTTCCCAGCTAAATGCACAGAAAAATTATAACAACAGGAAGAGTGTTGTTATGGGGTTTTTAGTGCCTAGAAAATCATTAGAATAAAACTCACCCTCACATTTTGATTCCTTTCCCGGGTGCATTCAGCCCTCAATTGCAAGTCCCGCTCTAGGTTGGTGGTATCTCTGACCAGCTGGAAGTGGTTTTAGTGGTGAACAGCACTCTTTTCTAATAATACGAAGCTATCACAAAAAATAAGGCCTTGGAATAACAATAAACTATTTCTGTATTTGATAATTCCACACAGAATTTGTATGCAGCACACATTTTGACAGTAATAGAGTGTTTTGCTTCCAGATGGATGTCAGTTTCAGTCACCCTATAATGCCTTCTCCCATATATTACCAACTTCCCCAAGATTATAGTCCCTAATGATAGAAATTTCATATCAATCTTAAGTTATTACGGCCCCAAATGTTATATTTAGTGTGGTTTTGTTTTATTTCTCTGTCAAGTTTGGGTGAAATTACAAAGAACTGGGTTGAGGGATGTGCTAGCCTTCCACAGCCCCCATCACTCAGGTGTGAGGTATCTTTGAAGAGAGTGCGGCCTGAGCCATAGCTGCCAGGGCCAGATGACAGGGGGCAGGGGAGGCTTACAGGCAGGGGCTGCTGCAGAGGGCTTGTGGGTGCAGTGGGGACCCAGGGTGTTGAGAGGTGGCTTCTCTTTGGGCTGGGGCAGGCAGTGAGAGGCCAGAGAAAGAGCCAAGGGCCTGGTGAGGCCGGCAGAGTGGAATTCAGACTTTTTTTTTTTTTTTTTCCCGGTACGCGGGCCTCTCACTGTTGTGGCCTCTCCCGTTGCGGAGCACAGGCTCCGGACGCGCAGGCTCAGCGGCCATGGCTCACGGGCCCAGCCGCTCTGCGGCATGTGGGATCTTCCCAGACCGGGGCACGAACCCGTGTCCCCTGCATCTTGGCAGGCGGACTCTCAACCACTGCGCCACCAGGGAAGCCCCAGACATTTTTGTGATGAATGACTAATATGGGTGTCGGAGACCTGGCTACTGCAGAAGCAATGTCCACCCGAAGGCCTTCACCCCAGTTTTCCCTGAAGGCCTTTTAGAAATGTTGCTATTCTCATTAGACAGGGTGTTTCATCCTAATTCTCCCAGGCACTAGTCTTGAAACCATTAGGTTTCTCTCTTTTTTTTCTTTTTTTTTATGATAACATTCTTTATCCCAGAGAGATGTTATTTCAGTAACTAGCCCAAGGCAAAGACTGAGTGCCCCTCCTCCAGTGTTTGTCCAGCCCTGCAGCCCTTGGGTGCAAGGCCAGCCTACATACTCTCCCTCCCCCTAATCGTGCTTAGGCTCTGCTTTCAGTTGCATGGGCATCCCACATCTAAGCATAAGGGCCTTTTCAAAGCAACACTGATTGGGTTATGAGTTCACATCCAGTGAGGGAAAAGCATACAGTTTCACTTAGACAAAGCTGGCTCACCACATGCCACTGTAGATGGCATTTATTCCCCTATTTAAAAGTAGAACTCCCTAAGACAATTAATCTACTTTGTAGACATTTTTGCAACAAATAGAAATAGCACTTTTCCTCAGAGAGTAGGCAGTGCCCAAGTCCCACCACGGAACTGTGCTGGGCTATTCCTGTCTCTTGTCAGCTCTGGGGGCTTTAAGCCCTTTGGGCACAGAGTGGGATAGGAATGGGGGTGGGTGAGTGGAAGATGATTGGCAAAATCCTGAAGTAGATACGCTTAACTTTAATCTCTTCCTGACGTCTGTTTTTAGATTTGCTAAAGATAGATGGCTGAGCTTTGAGAGAGGGAACAGTGGTGGAGAGAGTGTCTTGTTAAAAGGTGTTAGGGGGATGGGGTCAGACGGCTTCAGGAAGGCTAAAGATTTGTTCCTAAAGGTAAGGGCAGTGGACTTGGGGCCACGTGTGGGCAAGTGAGGACTGAACCAGCCAGCCCAGGGCAAAGCAAAATGAATTACCGAGGGTTGTGAGGATTGACCCCTGCTGCCTGACCGATTCTTAGAACCGCAGGGCCTCTTGTTCTAAGTAGCTGACAGCATGTGCTCCTGATTTGGAGCTGGGGAGAAAGCATTTGCCAGAAGAGGATCCAAGGAAAGTCTCTACCCCAGGCTCTGGAATAAGGAGAAGACAGCCTTGCTACCCTGTATAGTGACAGCTGAAAATCACAAGGGAGCCTTCTGTTTGGGTGTCATGACCTTTCCTGTCACATCTCCACATTCTGGCAGGCCGTTGGAGAGGAGATTTGTGTGACAGGCTCACCTTTCAGCACGCCTCAATCACACCATTTAGATTGCAGGAGGGAAGAGGCAGGAGAGAGAAGAGAGCTGGCCCCTGTTTCCTAAACACTCTCTTCTCTCCATCAGGACCAGGTCACAGAGGTCACCTGTCATGTGGAAACATCCTGACGATAAGTGGAGGCCTCTCCCTAATCCCTTGAGTGTGGCGTTTGCATGGGTTATTAAAGAAGGGGTGTTTATCTCACCTGGGCTGTCATCCACACACACACATCCCAGCCCCTCTTCTATCCCCCTCAGCTAAGACACCCGCCTCAGTTAGAATCCAACCTTCACAGTAGGGAACTCTTGATTTTTAATTATGCAGGAAACCACTTTCTCTCCTCCCTCCCTTTAAAAATGATAAATGACTTAAGGAGAAGCAGACACAACTGTGTCTTTTCAGCATTGTGTAGGAGATTTGGAGGTAGAGATATGATGGACTGGATTTGAATTCGCTTAGCTCTGACTAAGATAAATTGTCACGAAAATCATAAGGTTGCATATTTTCACAGTCAGGCCCATTTCACTTTTGAAACTAGCTATTCTCTATAGGCTTTTTGTCAGCAACAGGGAAGAAATGGGATAATAATTATCAGATGAGAGGAATACCATTAAAAGTACTGACAAAGTCGATTTGCTTGGTTGAAATATTTGGTTAGGCTGCTGTTCTTGCTTTCCCTACAGCTGGAAGTGTGAGAAAACGGTTGGGCTCCATGGCCACCGTTGCAATGACACACGTACCTCTCATAGCAAATGCCGTGATGTTCCACAAATACTTGAAAGTGACCTCTGTTCACATCACCAGACAAAATACATTTCCAAGTCATCTTCATAACGCCCAGATAAAAACAATAGACTTGCTCTGGGCAAAATTTTCCCAAAGATGATATATTTATAATTACTGATATGCCTAGACCACCTCTGAAATAATATGCAACAAACTGGTAACTTTGGTTGCCTCTGTGAAAGAGAACTGGATGATTGGGAGAGTGGGTTATTATTTAATCATTTAAACACTACCCATTAAAATATTACCTATTAAAATAAAAACAAAAAAATTCTTTTAAATATTTTCCTTTATTGAAATGTGGATACCATGCAGTTACTACACGTGGTTGAACCATTCACCTGCCTTGGCTTGAGTTGAAGACACATACAAAGATGTAGGCACAGGCATAAAAGGAGCAACAGAAAGCAAAATCTATCAGAACAATTGTCCCACCACATCTTCCTGTACTTGGCTAGAGACTGCTAATTGATGTTAATTTAAACATGAATTTAAGACCAGCCAGCATTTACTATTTATGTTATATATGTGCTGTCTTTAGGAGGACATTTAGAAATGTTGATAAAAGAAGTCACCCATAATCTAACTGCTCTGAGATCATTGTTGTTAACCTTTCAAAATATATCTGTATAGGCCCTTTTCTATGTTTATCTATTTCCATATGTGACTGTGTCTGTGTGTCTGGACATGTGTGGTGATGCCAACTCAATTCCCTCTAAGGGCCAGGCAGATAACATAAACATGTGAAATGAGAGAATGATGAGGCTTATGCTAAACTGGAGAATTTACACCAAGCCTAAAGATACTCAGGGCTTTAAAAATGTGCTGCCAAATATAACAGTTTGCAGGTGGGATTTAGCTTGAGGGGCACTGGTTTGTTTCACAGGAGGCCACCAAGGTTATTATTTTCTTCTGTTTCCTTTCAGAGATATTCTGCGTGGGTATGTATGTGTGCGTGTGTGCATTTTATAGGTTCACAAACACATAAATCCATTCCTTCCCCCCCCTTTTGTGTTAAGCAAGTGACAGCATGTCAGTTGCAATTTTAACTCGAGACTCAAGTTGAACCTTTTGGCTGCACTATCATCCTGTCTGTATTATCACCTGTTACTTCTCTTCTGATCACCTTCTAGGTTTTTCTTGATCCTCTTCCGAGAGTGTAGGGGTTCAACCCTGCTACAGTATATTTGCATTTCTTTTTTAGTGAAAAGTGTCTTCACTTTAAACCTTAAACTGTATCAAGTTCCTTTTTATTTTCTTTCCCCGGCCTTATTAGTATTTCCATCACCCATCAGTTATGACTGTCTTCAGACTCTATTAGCATGTTGTTATGCATGCTGCAAGAATCCTAAGAGATGTTAAATAGCAGTAAGTCTGAGCTTGACCCTTGGGTCACTGTATTAGACTCAACCACCTTCCCTAAATTGAATACTATGTCATCCATCATTGTATATTCTAAATGCTCTTGCCAACAGCTTTTAGCTGTAAGGAGCTGCTTTCAGTATCTACCATCTGCTACCAACCCTCATCTAACAATGTAACAAGTTTAATGAAGACTCTTTTTCCACTAATAAGATTATTAGGCATGATTCTGTTGACAGTGCATGCATTGGCAGCTTTTCTTGGGAGCTTTTTAAAAAATTGCTTGGCTGAATATAGTTTGTATAAAATAGCCCTTTCTTCCAAAGTGCTTCGAGGGAACAAAGTGAATAGAACTGAGTTCTAATCTTGATTTGATTGATGTACGACCTTGGTAGGCATTTAACTACTGAGCCTTGATTTCCTTGTTGATAAAACAGGGTTAATAATATCCATTCCAGTTATGTCATAGGATTATTGGAATAAAATTACAAAACAAATGCAAAAGCAGCCTTATTAAATGCTGTATGCATTGATACTTTTCCACTCCAGGGCTGCTCCACAGTCAGTTGAGAAAATAATAGCAGTGGATTTACACTTAATGCTATTTTAAAATTGTAATTTCCCCCGAACCTCCTTACTTTCCTTCAGTCTCTCCCCTAATACTCCTCATACAACAGGTGAATTTGACCTGAGGCTCTAGGCAGAGGCTTCCTCAGTGTCTCTCTTCTCTGACTCCGAAATCCTCACTTTCAGTGTTTCTTTCATGACTGCACTGAAGATGGTAGGCTCAGCCCTTGATGCTGGTGCACCCCTCAGCCTGTGACCTGCGTTCTCTCCCCTCCCTGACTTTGCTCTACCCTTCTAACGCATAATTTTTCTCCTTCTCTATTGGCCCCTTCTCCTTTCCCTCAGTGAGCTTGCACTTTGTTTTCTAAAATCCTTCCCTTGGTGCAGCTATTCCCTCAAGGCTAACACTCATTCTCTCTTCCTCCTCATCTCACCACCACATGTCTGTGCCTCCCCATTCCCTTCCCGCTCCTTTTGGCCTTAGCTTCTTGCAGTCCACCCCTCCTCCATACAATCCTGAAGCATCTGATGCCTTGAAGACCACATTCTAATAACCAAACTCACTAGTTTTAACTCAGTTCTCACCTTTCTTGAATTTATTACATCATTTAACACTACTGGTAATATTGTTTATTACATTCCCGATAAAGGCTGGTTTCTCTTCTTTGTGCTCCTTACATTTAATTGTTCTTCAAGGTTCTGTTCCCAAACCTTGGTGGTTTTATCAAGTCACACATCTTCTGTCCCCCAAAACTAGGTCATATCCTCATTGTAGTCCCAAATTCCAGACTCGCATTTCCAACAATCGGCAAGGCATCTCCACGTGGAGGTCGTGATGAAGCCAATCAAACTCTACATTTCAAAGTCAAACTCATCATCTCCTCAAAGCTAGTTTGTACACTTGATTTCCCTATTTCCATTCAGATAGCTTTTCCTATAAATTGACAATTACTTCTAAAGCTGCAAAATGAACTGGACCTAGACTGCTAGGCTAGTGAGGAATTACGTGGAAAGCAAATCAGGAAGAATATTAGAGTAGTAGTAGGCCAAGGGAAATCAGCATGAACCTCAAGAGAAAACCAGGCAGGGGGACAGGAAATTAACATCATGTATTTTGCTTAGAATAGAGTCAGAAGATCAGGACTTCTCAATATGCCAGTGTTTGTTTTTCTAGTTTTCAATCAAGGCTCCTGACTGGCAGATACAAAGCCTGGGCCCACACCACAGTAACTCACTGTTTTAAAACTGCTATGTGATAAAAATATCTCTTTAGACTAACTCCTTATACTCACATTTTAAGTTTACACATCCTTCATTTTTTTCTTTCCTCTTACTATGAAATATTTTAAACATACAGAGAAGTATAGATAACAGATCCTTCACTACCATTAATCACTTTGCAATTTTGTCATATTTGCTGCAGCTATTTGTAAAACATTTTATCTTGAAATAATTTTAGACTTAAAAAATTGCAAAAATAATAGTCTGCATATACCCTTCATCTAGCGTCCTCAAATGTTAACCCTTTACAAAACCATAGCACAATGATTGAAACTGGGAAAATAACATTGATACAGTACTATTAACTAACCTACCGACCTTATTCAGATGTCACCAACATTCCCCACTAACGTCCTGTGTTGCCACTAGGATAGTTCCTTGTATTCTTTTGTCTTTTATGATTGGACATGTGAAAAATACTGGCCAGTTGTTTGGTGGAATGTGTCTCAATTTAGATTTGTCTGGTGTTTTCTAATGTTTGAATTCATGTTATGCATTTTTAGCAAGAACACCACAGAAGTGACTTTGTGCCCTTTTCAGTGCATCACATCAGGGTGTTCTCAATGTGGATATGTTCCATTACTGGTGATGTTCACTTTGATCATTTGGCTGAAGAGAATTTACTCTTTTCCCCTTTGCAATTAGTAAGTATTAATGAGTATCTTATGCAGAAATACACGGAGACTATGCAAATATCCTGTTTTTCATCATATCTTTAGCATCCATTGGGGGCTCTTGTCTGCCACAATGATTACTTTGGTGGTTGCCAAATGGTGATTTTTTTTCTATTTCCATCATGACTTCTCTCATTTATTTATTTAGTTAGTATTTTATTATATCAAAGTGGACTCATGGAGTTTGCTTTGTTTTATAAGCTATAATTCATTGCTATCATTATTTTGTCATTCAAAATATCCTAGATTTAGCCACTGATAGCTCTTTCAAGATGACTCCTACATACTTTCTACACGCTCCATCCTTTTTGAGTTCCTCCTTCCTTCCTGGTACCACAAGGTGTTCCAGACTCATCTTGTCGTTTCCCTACTCCATCCCTAGATCTTTCTTTTTTCTTCTTCTAAATAAGCAAAACATCATGGAAATCCCCTGTGCCCTGTGAACACTTTCTCAATCACATTTCCTTGTTTCCCTCATCAGATGTTTTTACTCTCCTGATGCCAGACATATCAACCCTGTATATGTTCCCGTTCATGACTTTATATTTTGACTACATGTATGTGTATCCATAAATAATGTAGTTTGGGGCATATTTTATAATACTAGATGAATGAAATAATGTTGCGACTATATATAACTAGACATTTACAAGTTCCTATTGGTGCATTTGGCTTGACACCTCATTCATTTTAACTGCTGTATAATATCCTGTTGTAGGATTGCACCAAATTTATTTATTTTTTTATTGCTTGATAGACATTTGACTGTACCCAATTTTTGCTGTTATAAACATGTTCTTTTAAGCTATCTGCTTGAACTATTATGTTAGAGTTTCACTGGATTATATACTTGGAAGAATACTAGGCCTCAGTGTATTCATGTCTTCAACTTCATTAGTTCTTTTCTCTAAAATGTTTATTTTTATTTATACTACTACCAGCCTTGTGTGTCCCTATGTCTACACATCTTCACCAAACCTTGGTAATATCAGTCATTTAAATTTTTGCCTAAGTGATAGGAGCGAAATGGTCTTTGTTGTTTTTATCTGCATTTCCCTGATTATTAGTGAGGCTGAGCGGCTTTTCATGTTTATTGGCCATTTCTCTCCTGTTTGTAATCTTTTGCCCATTATTCTGTTGGATTGTTGTTCTCTTATTAATTTGCAGGTTTTTACAAGTTTCACCTACTGGCACTTTGCTGGTTATCTGTGATGCAAGTATCTTCTCTCAGTTGATGGCTTGTTTTCTAACCTTGCTCAAAGTATCTTTTCATCCTTCTCATTTCAATTCACTCTTCCAAGTGGGTTTCCTGATTGGACATATTAATGAAGTGGCTTTTGGCATGCTACTTGTAAATCCATTTCTTTTAACTAAATTTTTGTCACCAGGAGTTTGAAACAACTAGATGAGTTTAAAATGAATTTTTGGACTCAAGGATCAGAAATCCACTCAGAGATGTCAAAAAAAAGAAAGAAAGAAAGAAAGGAAGGAAGGAAAGAAGGAAGAAAAAGAAAGAAAGAAAGAAAAAAGCAACTTTGATCCTTTCACAAGTGAGGTGTAGCCTTCATCTGTTTCTTTGTAATAGAATCTGAGGCTGGGAAGGGGGTTCTTTGATATCTGTAATATCCAATTTAAAATTCACTGAATTTTAGATATAAAGGACTAGAAGGAATCACAGGGACCATCTGGTTCAGCCGTCTCATTTTACAGGAAATAGAGGCTCAGAGAGATGAAATGAAATATTTAGGGTTGGGATCTAGTTTCTTTTCCCACAAAGATTCTGATTTTTGAAACGATGGGTCTAGCCCTACATTATCTCAAGGGAATGAGACCCTCACAACCTGACTTGACACACATAATATCCTGTAAATTTCACTCTTCTTTTGAGGAATAACCATCTCCTACCCCCTGCCATTTACTATCACTCTTGGAATTGAATATAAGTCCTGGTGAAATGCTTTGGACACAAAGCAATTCATATTCTGCTGAACCTAATGGGTATTATAAATCAGTCTGCAGAATGGATGGGGGACTTCCGTTTTCTCTTTGTTTTCTTTCTTCTTTCTCCTCTCCCCCTCCTCCCCCTTCTCCTCCTCCTCCTCCTTCTTCTTCTTCTTTTTCCTTTATTAAGATCCATTTCCCTTCTCTAGGGAGAGAATACAATAATATTCTTTCTTGGATTTAGGAAACTTTGGTTAGAAATAAATCTCTCCAAATGGTTAGCAGAGAGTCCCTTGAGCAAGACTAAAAGGCCCCAATATTTTTTTCCCACTTATTTTTCTTATGTAGGGTCTGCATCTAAATGGCCCACAGTTTATTTTGGTTAAATCAGTTTTCTTTTCTAAATAAAGTGCTAAATGAGGGGTTATGTTTCTAGTTAGAGTCCTTTATGGCGCTAAACATCTATGAATCTAGGATAAGATACATCAAAAGGGCTTTGAGAAAAAGCAGAGCAAGCAACTGAATGTAGAAATCCTTTGGGATCACTAGTAATTACTATCGATCTTAACTGCCCAGTGTTGTTAAATCACCACTGGCTTTCCCTTAAGCTACTTTCTGTAGTAATTGTCAGACTTCTCTGGGTCCTTTCTTTAAATTATAGCTCTCCACAAACAACTTAGCATGCTAGAAACCAGATGGTTAGCTCCTCGAGGACATGTCACCTTTGTTTATTAGTGTTGCCTAATGATAACAATGATGAAAATGGTGGTCCAAGAAAAATAAACTAGTTATGCTTACTATATGCCAGACAATGCTCCAAGTATTTCGTATGTATTAATAACTCATTTAATCCTCACAAGCCTAGGAAGTAAGTTATTGCTATTTTCTACATTTTATAGATGGAGGCATGGAGAGGTTATGTAATTTATCCAGAATCACAATGTTTATCAGTCAGCATCCAAACAGAGCATAGATGATACATAAAAATAGTCAACTTGGGAGGGTTTATTTACAAAATGGGCTAATTATAAATGTGGGGGCTTCCCTGGTGGCGCAGTGGTTGAGAGTCCGCCTGCCGATGCAGGGCACACGGGTTCGTGCCCCGGTCCGGGAAGATCCCACATGCCGCGGAGCAGCTGGACCCGTGAGCCATGGCCGCTGAGCCTGCACGTCCGGAGCCTGTGCTCCGCAATGGGAGAGGCCACAACAGTGAGAGGCCCGCGTACCGCAAAAAAAAAAAAAATAAAATAAAATAAATGTGGGTTTTGGGGAGGAATTGATCGAACTAGGAGCAAGCAGGCTGTTGCTACCCCAGGTCTGAATGGATGAGGGTAGTGAACAGTCAGTAAAACTCTGGAGGAGAGAGGTACATGAAGCCAACAGCACCTTGCAGGGAGCAGTGATCTCTGGGGTAGGGGCAATGTTAGCCCATGGCAGCCTTGCAGAGAAGGAGCCATGGGAAGAAACACCCTAACCCCTTTTCCATCCCTCTGGGCTCCTGCCAGGAGTCTTTAGTGGTAGACTTAGGCAGACTTCATCAGAAGTTCAAGTTTACTGAAGCCTGTTGATGTCATCCATACAGCCCAGCAACACAGCAGAGATGCAGGGTCCATCTGGCACAAACCACACAGTAAGTAGCAGAGCTAGGACTTGAACCCAGGTAGTCTAACTCCAAAGTCCATATTCCTAACCACTGTGTCGTATAGTGCCTTGTAGATTGAGGAGGCACTACAGCACACAGTGGCTAGCATATAACTGGAATGTATAAGATAATGCATCTAAGAGGCAGTGATTGGTTCAGTAAATCACTGAACAGGTTCACATACCACTAATGTTTGTTAATGTTTGTCCTGATGGCAAAAGAACCAACAGTACCATGTTGATTTCATTATTTATTTATTTATAAGTGCCTAACAATTCAGAAAGGATTCCAAGCTGTTGGACTCATCTTCCCCTCCATTATTAATCATATATCGATCTTCACTTTTTAGTTTGAGCAAAAATCTACTGATTTCCTTCCGATTGTATAGGCTTTCTTGCAGTTGTATTCTCTTGTTGAATTATTCTACAATAATTGGATTACAATTGATCTGTAAGTTGAAAGTTGTTACAGGTTAAACTGCTCCCTTTTAATTTTCAATTTCAGGGGAGATCACATAAATTGAGCTGAATACAGAATCAAATTTTATAAGCAATTACCAATTACTTCAAGAATCACTCATCACCAGGATAAAATATTTTGCTATTATTGTTTTCAACTTAGTTTCTATTTTACATAGTAGAAAAATCCTGGGGCACCGTGTGATAGTTCTGGAGTAGAAAAACTGGCATAAGGAATCTTTGGTTCTTTATGAAAATAATTGAGGCCAGGGATGGTGGGTGAGTTCCATCCTGATAAAGTGGCCTAAGGGCAGATTTCATATCAGAGGCTTCATTAACGAGGTCGCCCAAAGGGAATGCACAGTCTTAAGGCCAGAGGGAAAAAAATAGAGTTAGGAGGAGAACACAGAGTGATGTTTTAAAAAGATATGTATGTCTTTGATTTTCTCTTTTAAACTTTGGGGGTGGAAAAATTGCCAACGGGAATAAGAATTCTGATTCAAATACGACTGTACAAGTTGCAATTGATTCTGAAGTTTCAGTAGCAAAGGGTAACGTAAGAGAGGCAGTTACAATGCTCTCCATCTTCTTTAAGTTGTGCGTACTCTCAGCACTTGTCCAGCTGCTCTGGAGGGAAAAAGCCCTGGGACTCAGAGGACAGATATCTCTCTTTAAATAAAGGAACTCACTCTGCAAGAGAAGAACAGCTAAGGTCCTGTAGTTGAAGATCTTTCCTCTCAATTACAGAAAAAATACAAAGCATAGAATGGAAGTGTGCTTCACTCTCCTTTTGTGAGACGTGAGCTGTGTTAAATTGCCAAAAAACGTGGAGAACAGTTTTAGTGTTATGGACCACAACGCCACTGTGAAGATTGTTCAGGACTCAGTGAACTGTCACCAACAACGATGGCACTTTCAAGAAATGGTATGTTCAATGCATGGCGTCCTGTCAACAAGGTCTGGGAGGGGAGAGCTGCTCTGCTGAGTGTGGTGGGCTTGCTCTTCCAGAGGAGCTTGCAGCCAGAGATTACAGTTCTGTGTTCCCGCCCCTCCTCTTCCTTCAGGAAGAGGAAGTTGCCAGCTGCTTCATATGCAGGCAAGGACAGAAACTAATTCTGAAACACGGTTTCCTTATACTTTAACAGAATCGCTTGTGTGGCCCCCCTGAGTCGCATGCATGAATGATTAGGTGATATGGAGAGAGATGCTGCAGCCCCTATTCACTCAGCCTTCCTGGGGTCGGCTGGCTCACTTGGAAGTGGCTATTTATGTGAACTAAAAGAACTGATCATTAAGAGGGTAACACCCAGGGCTCAGGTCTTTGAGGAGGGGGTCTGATGAGGAGGAAGAAATCACCATGTCTTGAAGACTGGCTCAGTAGCTGTGGCTCACAGGCTCGAACCTCTGTCCCCTGCATTGGCGGGCAGATTCTTAACCACTGCATCACCAGGGAAGTCCAAGTTTCTCCAGTTTTAAAGTTGTTTATAAAATAATATAAAGTATGGTTAGACATTTTATCCTGTGCCAAGTGATTTGAATACCTGGGTGCAAAGGATTGGATGAGTAAATTTTTAATATATTTTTTAAAACCAAAAGACCATAAGATAGAGGTCAAGGAATAAAAATCCTTTATAAGATTGCTGTCTGTGCAGACGTTTATTTGAAATTTGATTCAAAGGCTGCCAGGTTTCTCTTGGAAAGGTTTCTGCTGGCCTTGAAATTCTTCAGCGAGCATTTGTGGGGAGTTGGTTGGCGTCGCCTGGCGCCGATTCCTGACACAGCACAATGAGCATATTCCTACTTGGCAGGGTGATTTAAGTGCTCAGTGTTAAGTAGGTGTGATGGGGATACCCAGAAGGAAATGGTGCCCTGCTTTATGATTTGGTGCTGAGCAGCAGAGCAGAATAAGAATAGGACTCAAGGAGAGGCTTGTACATTTTCAGCACTAATGCTCTTTTCCCTGAGATCATTAGCTCTAAGAGAAAGCCAAAGTATTAGGGCTTAGGGACAATGAAACTGGGCTGAATTATGCAATTGCGTACTGTGCCGGCGAAAAGGAAATCACCAGGTAAGCTCTGAACAACTGAGGGGAAAATCGCTTTTTTGTCACTTCGAAGAGAGTAGGCTTGAGCCCCAAAGCTCCTTCTTTTGTTTCCTTAAATTGAGAAGGAAAGTTGTGATCTCTTTTGAGGTGGCCTAGAGGCACTGTATCTGACTTTTTGTTTTTTAATTTAATTTAATTTTATTTTTTTTTACATCTTTATTGGAGTATAATTGCTTTACAATGGTGTGTTAGTTTCTGCTTTATAACAAAGTGAATCAGTTATACATATACATATGTTCCCATATCTCTTCCCTCTTGCGTCTCCCTCCCTCCCACCCTCTCTATCCCACCCCTCTAGGTGGTCACAAAGCACTGAGCTGATCTCCCTGATTTTTTTTTTTTTTAAAGAGAGTTTATTAATTAATAATTTATTTTTGCTGTGTTGGATCTTCGTTTCTGTGCGAGGGCTTTCTCTAGTTGTGGCAAGTGGGGGCCACTCTTCATAGCGGTGCGCGGGCCTCTCACTATCGCGGCCTCTCTTGTTGCGGAGCACAGGCTCCAGACGCGCAGGCTCAGTAGTTGTGGCTCACGGGCCTAGTTGCTCCACGTCATGTGGGATCTTCCCAGACCGGGGCATGAACCTGTGTCACCTGCATCGGCAGGCGGACTCTCAACCACTGCGCCACCAGGGAAACCCCTGATTTTTTTTTTTAACATCTTTATTGGAGTATAATTGCTTTACAATGCTGTGTTTGTTTCTGCTTTATAACAAAGTGAATCAGCTATACATATACATATATCCCCATATCCCCTCCCTCTTGCATCTCACTCCCACCCTCCCTATCCCACCCCTCTAGGTGGTCACAAAGCACCGAGCTGATCTCCCTGTGCTATGCGGCTGCTTCCCACTAGCTGTCTATTTTACGTTTGGTAGTGTACATATGTCCATGCCACCCTCTCACTTCGTCCCAGCTTACCCTTCCCCCTCCCCATGTCCTCTATTCCATTCTCTTTGTCTGCGTCTTTATTCCTGTCCTGCCTCTAGGTTGTATCTGACTTTTAAGCAAGAGTTCTTCTAAAGCAGATCACTCCCTCAGACAAGTGTATGGGGCACTTTCTCTCCTGTAAAGTGGAGATTTCATGAGAGTTTTAAGAGGTAAAATGAGAGTGGGGCTGGTGAGACAGGCTGTTCATTGCCAGCACCTATGGAGGGGTCCATATGTGGTACAAAAGCAGTGGGCATTTCTAGGTCCTCTATGTGTCAGGCAAGGGGATGATTATATAATAATATACTGTCCTTGCCCTCAAGGCACTTAGAACTTTTGTCTCTCCCCTTACAACGTTTCTGGAGACCAGAAGCCACTGACACTAAAATTCAGTGATATCAGGATTCAATTAAACTCAAAGTATTTATTGGATATCTCTGTCTTGTACCAAATGTCATGCTAGTACTCTTCAGGTACTTTATCAGAAACTATCCTAGCTTTCAACAGACTTGAACTTGAGACAAGAAAGGATCAGAAAATAATATCTGGGCAAATACCATTGAAAGCTTTGGTAATCAGGCGCCCAAAGGCTGCTACTACCTGAAGATTTTGTCTGCAAAGAAAGCAATATTGTACTTCATGGAGGAAATCAAGTCTCTTCAAACTTCCCTTCCTCCCTTTGGTCCCCAGCTACAGAGTTGCTTCAGTGGCTTTCTTTGTGGTAGTAATTGGCTCTGAATACTTTCCATCTATTTCTTTTTTTTTTTTGCGGTACGCGGGCCTCTCACTGTTGTGGCCTCTACCGTTGCGGAGCACAGGCTCCGGACGCACAGGCTCAGCGGCCATGGCTCACGGGCCTAGCTGCTCCGCGGCATGTGGGATCTTCCCGGACCGGGGCACGAACCCGTGTCCCCTGCATTGGCAGGTGGACTCTCAACCACTGCGCCACCAGGGAAGCCCCTTTCCATCTATTTCTAATTCATTTATTCTTGTTTATGTTCTACAACTATCCGAGCGCCTCCCATGTGTGACGTACTGTGCTAGGCACGGGAGAAGCAGCAGAGAGCAAGGCTGCGCTTCCTGACCCATGGAGCTTACTTTCATGCTGGAGAGACAGATGTTAAGCACGTAATCACATATTGAGTTAATTGGATGTGTTACATGCGTAAAAGCAAAATGCATGTTACAAGAGCAGAGGACTTGCCCTGGTTTGAAGAATCACGGAAGATTTTTAGAGTGAAGGATGTTTGAGCTGAACTTTGAAAGATGAGTAGGAAATGAAATTAGACAAAGGAATAGGGGGAAACATTTAAGCCAGAAAGAGCAGCCTGTGGAAAGGCCTGCAGCAGGAGAGGTCATGAAGGGGCTTGATGGATGTTAGTCTTTACCATCGCTCTTACGATGAGGAGCCTTCGAAAGATTTTAAGTTTCACAGGAACATGAACTAATTTGCATTTGGAAGCTGTGGTTCTGGGCAGGGTGTAGAGAATGGGTTGGAGGGAGGAGAGAGTGGAGGCGATTGTGTCAGTGCAGGGAGGAGATGAAGGTTCCTGAAATAGTGTGGAGGAGATGGAAGGAAATGAACAGATTTGAGACGTGCTTAGGAGGTAAAATAGGACTTGGGGATTGATTAGCTCCAGGGATGAGGGAAAGAAAGGAGACCAGGAAGCCAGGCTGTGGTGGAGAAGGACCAGGTTTGGTGGCAAGAAGGAGATGCGGGGTTGAGAGCTGGACGTGATGATTTTGAGGTGCCTTTGACACAAGTGGAGATATTCAGCAGGCACAGGTCCGTTGGAAGAACAGTTAGTTGGATAACCCAATAGTCATTCCCAACTCCCTCTTCCCTTTCTCAACTCCCATGATAGAATAAACCAGAAACATTCTTTTTTTTTTTTTTAAGAAGATGTTGGGGGCAGGAGTTTATTAATTTATTTTTGCTGTGTTGGGTCTTCATTTCTGTGCGAGGACTTTCTCTAGTTGCGGCAAGCGGGGGCCACTCTTCATCGCGGTGCGCGGGCCTCTCACTATCACAGCCTCTCTTGTTGCAGAGCACAAGCTCCAGACGCGCAGCCTCAGTAGTTGTGGCTCACGGGCCCAGTTGCTCCGCGGCATGTGGGATCCTCCCAGACCAGGGCTCGAACCAGTGTCCCCTGCATCGGCAGGTGGACTCTCGACCACTGCGCCACCAGGGAAGCCCCCAGAAACATTCTTTTTTCCAGTCTCACAGACAGAGGTGACCATGTTACTAAACTCTGACCAATGAAACGAAGGGGAAGCATATTGGTGAATCTTTGGATTCCCTGATCAAAGGAACAGAAGCAAGAGAGGAGTTGCTTCATTAAGAGAAATGAAAACATATATTTACACAAAAATTTGTACATAAGTGTTCATAGTGACATTATTCATAATAGAAATAAAATAAATATTCAACAAAATGGATAAACAAATTATGTCCAAGTGTGTGACAGGGGATTTAAGTTTTATTGTCTTGTCAAATCCCTCCACTGAAAATAGATTCTCAGTTTGAAGTGGGAGTCGGGGAGAGAGGTAGAAAAAGGAAAAGGGGGAATTCCCTGGTGGTCCAGTGGTTAGGACTTGGTGATTTCACTGCCGAGGGTACGCATTACATTCCTGGTCAGGGAACTAAGATCCCACAAGCTGCATAGTGTGGCCAAACATGCCCTCCCCCCAAAAAAACCCAAAAAACCCCACAACCCCTCCAAAAAAAAAAAAAAAAAGGAAAAGGAAAAGGGATAAATAATGGGAGAAAAAAAATCAGTTAATATTTTAAAATATATTATCCCATATATGGCAATTTATAAAGCGTATGCTCAGTCTTTTCACTGTAAGTTGCCAGTCACCAACAAGATGAACAATGTGCTTTTCTTCAAGGGAGAATGGAATCTTCATATTCTGTGCATTTTCTCTGAGATATATTTGCTATAAATCAAATAATTCAGACACACTGATTCAGCTTTCTGATGGGATGGTTCTACCTGAAGCAAGGTGTTCACAGCTCCCCTATCAGTCCTCTCTGAGGTGGCTGACCTGCCCAAGCAATTATTTTTGCATTGGGAGGACTGAATCCAAGTACCAGTCAGAGCCAGGGAAAATCCACAGTAAGTTCAACATCTAAGTGTCTAAGTCAGGAATGGTAAATATGTGACATGCATGCTACTAGCACACACCTTTCCTTGCCATGGCAGACATCACTAATCTACTGCATTGCTTTTTTCCTACCAAACCCAGAGGTAGCCTTGGAACATTTGTCCAAAAGGGGCTCAAGATAATTGATCAGTTTAGCTCATGAGGAAAATCCAATGTGCCATCCTTGGTCCAGGAGGTCAACTTAAGAAGTCCAATTTTTCATAACCATAAATGTAAAATGCTTTTAATGTTGTCTATTTAAGAGTCACTTAATGCAGACACTTTATCTTTGGACCCTACCTCCTCAGAGGTTTTATCCATTGTGAATAAGGGGTAGTGCGTGCAATGGAAAGCTGTTGTCCTCTAGGTTAGAACGGCTGCATGACTGTGAGTCAGTCCCTTAATGCTTCCTGACCTCACTCTTAATCATCTGTAAGATGGGGAGTTTTCATTGGAAACAATTAAATGTGTCTGAACAGTGACATTTATGTAAAAGTCATAATGTGTTGTCTGTATTTTTTGTGTCACAAACAACTATAAAACACTATATTTAGCTTTTTAAAAATGATTTGGAAAGCTTTGCCCCAACTTGCCTATTCTTGGTCAGGTTTTTCTGTCTTAATAGTCTTGTTAAGCACCACCTAGGATCTAACCAGAATCCAGGGCTCTTATTATCTCTTAATCCTTACATTAATTGCATATAGATTTGACAACCTGGCTCTATTTGCTTAAAGTTTACACCCCTTTTTCCTTCACTGGCATTCAGCCAAGTGTCTTTAGAATCCAGTCATTCTACACTCAAGAAGGGAGATGTGAGCTCAGCTCCCCCAAGATGAATGCTTTCTCAGTTATACCCATTGACTTGTTTTTTAATTTTGCTTTGGAATATTTAAAGCCCGACACTTGCTGATCTGCTACTTTCACATGGTTTCAGTGTGGATGCTCATTCCAGGGTCCTGTGGGATAAAGGAAACAAAATAATTTTGATTTCCTTTTTGGTGCCTTTAGTCCATTCCTCAGATACTGTTTTGGTAACTTCCCAGGGATATCAAGTGTCATGCTTTAAAGGTAAGCATGGTTTGTCTTAGAAACAGAATTTCACATCTCTTTAGGTGGTGTTTACTGTGTATAACTTCTGGTCAATTGTTTAATTAGTGAGTGGCCAGTAAATCCTGCTAAGTTTTACACATTATCACAGGGTCAGAAGGAAGGTCAAGGTCAGTAACCAAAGTGAGATGTTTAACTGTCACTTGGGTTGTGTCTAATCAATAACCAAAGCAAACAACTGATACACATACAATCGAGTGTGATTGTCAGACGTTTGCTGAGCATCATGCTGGGTCCTGGGGATATAAAGTTGTGCAAAGCCTTTGTGACTTCTGCCTTTGAAAGGCTCACTGTCTCTCTGGAGAAGAGGAACCTGCTTGCAGAGGGATAACAACCTGGGGGAGTGTATCTGAGTCTGTAGAAGGCTGTGTCACCTGGATTCAGAGAAGGGTCTGCTTCTGAGACCCTGGGCCTTAAGAGAAGGCATCATGAAAGGGAGAGATTGAGGGGCTTCTCAAGCAAGGGAGGGACCTAGGAGGGGTAAGTTGTGAGGTGGCACTAGGAGAGTGGGAGAAAGCCAGAGCTGGGGGAGGCGTTCCAGCATTCTGAAGGACAACATAAGGAGGCAGTGGGTTTGCCTGGAGCCAGGGTTCACATAGCGTGTTACAGGAGAGGACTTGGGACATCAGGCTGGGGCCAGGCCTCAGATGCATTTGAGTTCTAGGCTGTGGCATTTGGAGCTTTTTCTGGTGCGTGGACAGCATCTGCCGATTGCGTTTAGATGGCATTTTAAAAAGATTAATCTCTCACTGTTGTGTGGGAGGAACCACAGTGGTGGAGAGACCAGAGCCAGGGAAAATATTTAGGACACATTTAGTTACAGTTTTAGTTACAATATTACATTTTTTTTTCTTTTTTAAATCTAAGGACAAAGAAACAAGTTAAATGTCACTGAGCAGTTGGGATGAAGGAAAAGTCAGGTAGCCAAGAATTTACCAGTATGAAGTTTTCGTTTTGATTGACTACTTGTGAAAAATAAAGGATTAGATCTGGACCATGATAGACCCGCATATCCACAGATCATCTTGGATTGCAAGTGGGTTTTAGTATGAAATGCGAGAGGTTCCCATGCACTGGAAGGTGCTGGGAGGCCATGGCAAGTTGTTCAGGGGCAGTGTATACTTGTCCATCTCTGCACCCTCTGTAATGCAGAGTGCAGTGCCGGGTGGACTCTGGTACTTGACACGCTTCCTTGAATAATTGAAAGCCGTTAAAGATAAGAATGGAAAAAAAAAAAGAAAAAAAAAGATAAGAGTGGATAAACAACAGAATTGCCAGAGGAAAGATAAAAGAAGAGAATAAGAAGGCAATCTAGAGAAACAGGAAAGAGGTCACTACGAATCCCCCAAATGGGAGAAGCTGGAGAATACAATGTATGTAAGTTGTCAACACCCACTGTGTTGCAAGTGGTGAGGTCAGAGCCAGATCTGCCTACAAGTGAAAGCAGGGTTATGATTAGGATTCCAAGGAGAATCAAGGAAGACAGGTGGTGACTTCAGTATAGTTAGTCCTCAATTTTCTGATCACCTGGCAATTTATTCAGCAAAAGTTAACCAGCTCTTACTCTGAGGAAAACTAAGCAGTTGGGATGTTTGGATTGAGGCAGCATTTGCAAAGCCATGAAGATATGAAAAAGCAGGGTGTTAGTAGATATTCAAAGTATTAGGGAATTGCTAGAGCAAACAGATGTTACAAACCAGCAGCCTACAGAAGTGTAGTATTTGGCTGAAACAGTATTTTGTTTTGTGGTTTAAACTTATATTAATTTTCAGTACTATAGTTGGTGGATTTCACACAGAAATACCTGTTCTGTTTGTCTATTACTGTGTAAGAAATCGTCCCCAAACTTAGTGTTTATTTTATTTATTTATTTATTTATTTACTTTAAAAAAGATTTATTTATTTTTATAAATAAATAAATTTATTTATTTATTTATTTTTGGCTGCGTTGGGTCTTCGTTGCTGCACATGGGCTTTCTCTAGTTGCGGCTAGCGGGGGCTACTCTTTGTTGCTGTGTGTGGGCTTCTCATTGTGGTCGCTTCTCTTGTTGTGGAGCATGGGCTCTAGGCGTGTGGGCTTCAGTAGTTGTGGCTCACGGGCTCTAGAGCACAGGCTCAGTCAGTAGTTGTGGTGCACGGGCTTAACTGCTTCATGGCATGTGGGATCTTCCCGGACCAGGGCTCGAACCCGTGTCCCTTGCATTGGCAGGTGGATTCCTGACCACTGAGCCACCAGGGGAGCTTAGTGTTTTAAAATTTAACTATAATTTTAGTAATTTGCATTCTTCTGGGAATTGACTGTGCTCAGTGAGAGGTTCTCCAGGCAGGTCTTTCGTGCACTTGTAGCCTGAGGGTGGCTGGGATTATAGTCATCTTGAAAGCTTCTCACCCATGTACGTGGTGTGTTGAGGGGACTTTAGCAGGGTGGTCAGCCAAACATCTACACATGGCCTCTCCACGTGGTCTGGGCTTCTTCCCAGCATGACTGTTGGGTTCCAAGGGCAAGTGTCACAGAGACAGGAAGTGGAGGCTCCCAGTTTCTTAAAGCTTGGGCCTAGAAATGGACACAGCATCACTTCCACCATATTCTAATGGTCAAGCAGTGTTATGGACCAAATTGCTTACCCCCCAAATTCATATGTTGAAGCCCTAATCCCTAGTACCTCAGAATAAGTGTATTTGGAGACAGAGTCTTTAAAGAGGTAATTAAGTGAAAACTGTCATTTTGGTGGGTCTTATTCCAATATGACTAGTGTCCTTATAAGAAGAAGAGGTTAGAGCACAGAGAGGGACATCAAACATGTGCACACATAGACAGGGGCAACCATGAGAGGACACAAGAAGGTGGCCGTCTGCAAGCCAAGGAGAGAGGCCTCAGAAGAAACCAAACCTGCCCACACCTTGATCTTGGGCTTCCAGCCTCCAGAACTATGAGAAAATAAGTTTCTGTTGTTTAAGCCACCCAGTCTTTGGTGCTTCGTTATAGATGCCCAAGTGGACTAACACACCACTGAAGGGTTTTGGGTCACAGGGTAGTGTGACTCCATCTCTCCCTCTCTCTCTCTGGACAGCGTGACTGTTGTGCTGAAGGTTAGTGGTCAGAGGCCAGAAGTCCAGATAAGCAGTTCTTTCAGTAGTCAGATGACTGGGCAGGTAATTAACAAGTATATTGGGAATGTGAGGACCAGACAAAGCAGATGTACAACTTTAAGATGTAAAATTGGCAGTATTTGGTGATTGGATATTTGAGGTAGTGGTGGAGGCTTCCCTAGAGGGAAAGGCCAATGAATGCCAGATGGATTATAATTGTCCTATGGAGGGGGAGTTTGGTTGCCAACATTCCAATAGCATCTTTCACTGACAGAAATTGATAATGACACAAATAATACAAAATGCATATGGGTGTGCCTCAGAAATCAGAGCCCCTTATTTCACCTTCCTCTTTCTAGGCTAGGTGGGCTAAGGCTCTATTTCGTGGGGTGGAGGGTGATTGGCAGAGGGCATTCTCTCCTTTTCCAGATAACCCTCTGTCAAGGGGACCCTGAGCACACCTTCACCATGCCCAGGATGCACCAACCATCCTGAGGGTGGCTCTGTGACCATCTGGGCTGGGCTCTGTCCCCACAGACATGTCCAGGACCAGGGACAGAGATGGAATCTCCTCTGCCTCGCTGCTGCTGCCAGCCAAGCCAGCTCTGAGGATCGCAGCATTGCCATCCTGTCAATACCCTGGCTGAGTTCGTTAATAAGACACCACCGCAAAATTGTTATGATGGTAAAACCATAGGTGTGGGGCAATATTTGACCAGGGAAAATAGATTAATTTGGAATCTGTGATTATTCCTAGTAGGAGCTAAAGTTGACGTTTTCTTTAGAAATATTAGGGAAAAAAAGAGGAAAACAACAAGCCAGTGAATAGAACAGACAAAAATATCAAGAAGATGTTTACTTCTTCCAGGAAAGGAAGTGTTTTCTAGTGCTTTAGAAAAAATCATTTGCACATAAACAAAGCCCCTTCTGGCTGAGGCCAGCATGGCTCAAGCTGCTGTCTCAGAGTTAATCATAAGTCATTTTTCTTCTTTAACTAAAGCCATGTCTCTTCCACTATACCTTTCTTGCTTGGATGCTGCCTGCACTTGAAATTAAGAAAATCACTTTTCCTCATTCATGAACACCATTTCATACTTTCTCAATTTAAGCAGATTCTCTTTCTCAAATACTGGAATACAAATTAGGAAGCAGGAGAAAAAAAAAAAGGATGAAAAGAATTTACAAAATTTAAGTACAAATGAATATCATTTGATGTGTTCTCCCTCGGTCCCCACTTCCCTTAATTTCTGTTTGCTGCTGGAAGGCCTGAGCTGGGCGCAGTGCCCTGGGCTTCCTCGACCCCGTTTACAGCCAGCCCAAGCACTCCTCTTCCCAAACTGTATCTCTGGCAAGCTGCAGACCCACTATGTCTCACGTGGCAACTGCACGGGGAATTTTCCCCTAAAAGATGCAAGAGGTGGTGAAAATTTGATTAACAGAAAAAGGAGAACCTGGATAGATTAAAAACCCCTCCACTCATGGTGTGCACATCCACAACGCCACCGGTGTTTTCTTTCCATGACCCTTAGGTTCCTGGCCGGCACTGCTATTCTAAGGTTTGGACGTGAACACAGTGACGCCACTCTGGGCACAAACAGTGCTCAGCTCTCTCATTTTTTTCTTCTTTTTCTTCCCATCTCTGTTTAAACCTTTGAGCTCAGCGTGCAATGTGTCTGAAAATGGCTGGGATGTAATTACTAACAATGTTACCTCTCTGCTGAAGCCTGTAATTCCCTCTTGATTAAGATGGCGATATTGATTTGGCGGGGAGTGCATGCAAATAAACTGTGACATCGGGAGAGGTGTAGCTTTTCAGTTTGCAGTGTGTCTGTGATTTCAGTCTAATAGTCAAGTTTCCCCCACCCATATGGTTTGACTACAGCATTTATATGGATTAATACCTGTCTACTAGGCTCAGATGGAAAGTATAGCCATCAGAAGTTCTCATCTGGAGCCTTTGTTTAGCTTGTGCCTATCAACCACAGGCATCTCTGCTCTTACATTTATCAGAGAAATTGAAGAGGAATGGGGTCTCTCAGTCAGGCTGGCTGTCAAAAGGTCATGGTACTTCAGAAGGAGACAGGTGGAGGAGGGGATTGAGAAAATATTTAAGACAATGGAGTGATTTGGTAATTGACCACCACAAAAGAGTCTATTCTACATTCGCCAGTCAGGCATTGAAGCATATGATCTCTTAAAAGAAATGATCACCAGTTCATATTTGTTTAGAATGAAATTTACAGCCATGAGTCCTTTTAGGGCTAAGAAAAAGAAATGCCTTGCGAGGACATAACTATACCTACCATTCAAACAGACATCGTGTTGCCTGGAAAAATGGATCAGACAGGATGAGTGCCATTGAGGGCAAATCTGGGGACTATGGGTTGTCAGGGATTCCTTGGCAAAATTAATTTGGAAAATGTGTAATTTAAATGAAACTGCTGTCTGAATTAAAATAGGTGCCCTTTTTTGCTTTTTTTTTTCTGTGTTCCAAATAAAAGGAGACCAAAGAGACATGACAATTAAATGTAATACCTGATCCTAGGCTGATCCTTTATTAGAGGAGAAAAATGCTACAAAGGACGTTATTAGGTCAACTGACAAAATTGGAATATGAACAATAGATTAGACACAATTATTGCATCAAAATTAAAATTACTGAAGTTGACAACAGTGGTGTGATTACATAGAGAATATCACAGTTTTAGGAAATATACATGATGCACACAATTTACTCTTAAGTGATTAAAAGTTATATGTATATATTGTATAGATGATGTATATATATGAAAGAGAGAGGGAGTAAGGGAAAGAGAGAGAAAGAGAACAAATGATAAAAAAGTAAATGGAAAAAAAAGTCAGTGGGTGAAATGTTAATAGTAGGTGGATCTCGGTAAAGGGTATAGGAGTGTTCTTTTTTCTATTCTTATTCTTGCAATTTTTCTGTAAGTTTGAAATTATTTCCAAATAAAAAGTCAAAAAAGTGGAAGGGATGCCTTTAAATGTCTGATCCAAAAATTTTTCTAATCCAAAGCTCTTTTGCCATGGGGTAAGTAAAAATTCTGACCTTGCTTTTTTGGTGTCTTTGAACAAATATTAGTGTGCTACTTCTTTCCTGTTTTCCTCTTTCTTCCCAGACACTTAACTGGGAGAAGATGCCAAAGCCTCATTTGTGATGACATAGATGTTGAATTACTCAGGATGCATGACAAGAGCAGATGTACTTTGCTAAAGTCAAAACGCTAACAGGGTGAAAGAAACGTAAATCATGGATGTGCATGCTTGTGCATGTTGTTTTAGCTGCCAGGAATACTGTAGAAGGCCTTTCTCTATTCACCCCTTCTCTCGTCTCTCCACCAGTTTCCTCCTAGCAGTTAGAATTACCTTCAACCAGCATTGTTTTCCTCTCGTACTGTCCTTATTCAAGCACTTAGAATTCCTCCTGTTCATCTTTCATCCTTTCTCATCTTCATGTTCCTATAGTTTCCTAACTCCATCCCCAAACAGAACTTCCCTTCATCTCTGCTATCACTCCAACTCTAACTTCATACACTTCAACCGACCCTAGCTCTCTGATTACTTATATTTTCTTCCTTATATATAATCTGACTTTTTCTGATAACTTATGAAAATAATGCATATTTATCATAGAAGATTTGGAAAACACAGAAAAGTACAAAGAAAGAAAATGAATGTCACTGATAATTCCACCAGTCCAGACAACCACTGTTTTTTGATATATTTCCTTCCCTTTTTTCCATGCATATGTTTGTAAATGTGTAGAGATTATAAATTATATAAGGTCTTTTCCCTTTTTTTCCCACCTAACTTTCCACTGTGATATCATTAAACATCACTTACAAACATGACTTTTAACAATTGTATGGCTTTCAGTTACATGGAGGGACCCTAGGCTGATATCCAGCTGTTCTGTAACATGGTGGCTAGAGGTAGGGTTATTTACAACTTCAGTCTAAGTGGCTGGTGAATCTGTTATGATTGGTTGGTCTATTGGTTTTGATTGGTTGGTGTGTTGGTTATAATTATAATTGATTGGTGCCTGTGCCATAACAGTTATTAGATATTATGAATACCACCTATAGTTATACCATCACAGAATTAACTTTCCCTATCATTGGACATTTAGGTTGCATTTAACTCATGCTATTATAAGTAACTCTATTTTTAAAAACCTTACACAATATATATTTTTTGAATAAATGGCTGATAATTTCCTCTGGTTAAATTTCTAGAAATTCAATAACAGTGCAAAGACATGATTATTTTAAAGAACTCTCTACCTATTGCCCTGCAGAAAGATTAGATTCATTTATGGTATACTCCTGCCAGAAGGGCACATAGGCTTCACTGAACTCTGAAAGCCTGAATATTATCATTTTAAAAAGATCTTTGTCAATCTGATAGTTGAAACACTGTGTCTTGCTTTAATTTGTATTTCTTTTGGTTATATTTTTAATGTGAACATTTGAACATTTTTTTTACAATGTGTTTTGCCATTTTTCTCTGCTCACTTTTCTGCCCTACATTTCCTCAGTGCTTCTAGGCTCTGTCTTGACTCTTTTTGTAGATATAACAGCTGTCCCTTCACTGATTGCCAGGGTTAGTTTGGCTACTCTCCTTTGCAAGGCTGGTGCCACTTTCTTCCTTTGCAAACCCACTTCCAGGCCTCCTAAAGCTGTTCCCTAGTTGGAGGAGATTGGTTTTATATTTGTGGATGAGTTATGTTGTAGGGTATATATGTTGCTTTCTGTGGGTGTGTTGCTGCTTCATCTATAATCTAAGTTCTCCAAAGGCAAGACCTTTGCTTTTTAATAAATACAAAACATTTCTTTGGAACTGGTTTGATTATCTATTGCTATATAACAAACCACCCCAAAACTCTGAGGTTTACAACATCAATTTATTACTGTCACTCATGTATTGTATTTTTGGTGTGTTGTGTTAGCTGGGCTGTTCTTGGTTGAGGTCTCTTGCACTTGTAGTCAGAAGATGGAAGAAACTAGACTCATCTGAAGGCTTGACTGAAGGATGGGCTGGATGTCTGGCTAGCTTCTCCCAGAGCAAATACTGCAAAGAGATCAAGGTGGAAGCTGCGAGGCTTCTTATTATGTAGACTTAGAAATCATGCAGCATCGCTTCAACCACATTCTGCTGATCAAAAGGAGTCATAGAGTCTCAAAAGTGAGAGCCCTGCTTAAAGGGGAGGAGCTACATAGGGGAGTAAACACCAGGAGGCATGGTTGGAGGGACGTCTTTGGAGACAAGCTACCCTAGGTGCCTAGTGTTGATTGTGTTACATCCATAGTTAGCATTCAATGAACTCTTATTAAATGAACAACCTAGAAACGGGAGATAAATTGTTCAGTGAAAAAGCCATTTGACTTTAATTTTCTTTCTGATGGGTTGGGCCCAGGGAGTGAGCCATGAAAAATGAGACTTTGACATAGCTGCAGTCTAATCTCGGAAGACCAAGTAACCTCAAAGAAATTCACTTATGGGTGTAATCATATCCTACTGACAACTGGATATTTTATTCCAAGCTTCTATTATCCTTAGTTATTTAACCAATATTTTCCTATTATTCCTCATTTTCTACCTCTGAATAAGGAGGCAATTGCATGGATGCCAGATCTCCCATCACGTATGCTGTTGCTAAACATTGTAAAGTTACTTCAGTGCTGTTGAATATTCTTTCCTAATATTAGAAGTTTGGTGTTGGTTACAGTGACAGTCCATGTTCTCATGAGACCTAGATACCAAGGTTTGTTTCTGAATATGGGTAGCAGACAGGGGCAGCCATTGTGTCTCTGACTGACTCAGGAATATTTTTGGTCGTCTTCTTTGGCCTAAAGTATAATATAAAATTGATCCGCTCATCTCTTAGACAATAACAACTCCTTCTTCTGGTCTCCAAATAGAAAACACGTGTTGCTTTAAGATTTCATTAATTATTCAAAGATGATTTATTAACTATGTTATTTATTTACTTATTTATTTCTACTGAAGTATAGTTGATTTACAATGTGTGTGAGCTTCTGGTGTACAGCAAAGTGATTCAGTTATACATACACACATATATATGTATTATACTACATATATGTATTTCATATTCTTTTCCATTATGGTTTATTACAGGATATTGAATATAGTTCTCTGTGCTATACAGGAAGACCTTGTTGTTTATCTATTTTATATATAGTAGCTTGTATCTGCTAATCCCAAACTCCTAATTTACCCCTCCCCCACCCTTTTCCCTTTTGGTAACTATAAGTTTGTTTTCTGTATCTGTGAGTCTGTTTTGTGAATAAGTTCATTTGTATCATATTTTAGATTCCACATATGAGTGATATCACATCCTGTATTTGTCTTTCTCTTTCTGACTTACTTCACTTAGTATGATGATCTCTAGGTCCATTCATGTTGCTGCACATGGCATTCTTTCTTTCTTTTTTAGGGCTGAGTAGTAGTCCGTTGTATATTTTATATATATATATATATATATATATATATATATATATATATATATGTACACTCACATCTTCCTCTGTCAATGAACATTTAGCTTGCTTCCATGTCTTAGCCATTGTAAATAGTGCTGCTATGAATATTGGGGTACATGTATCTTTTTGAATTAGAGTTTTCCCCAGAAATATGCCCAGGAGTGGGATTGCTAGATCATATGGCAACTCTATTTATAGTTTTTAAAGGAACCTCTGTACTGTGTTCCATAGTGGCTGAACCAATTTACATTTCCACCAACAGTGTAGGAGGGTTCCCTTTTCTCCACACCCTCTCCTGCATTTATTATTTGTAGAGTTTTTGATGATGGCCATTCCTGTATGAGTTGGTATCTCATTGTAGTCTTGATATGCATTTCTCTAATAATTAGTGATGTTGAGCATCTTTTCACGTGCCTCTTGGCCGTCTGTATATCTTGTTTGGAGAAATGTCTGTTTAGGTTTTCTGCCCATCTTTTGATCGGGTTGTTTATTCTTTTGTTACTGAGTTGTATGAGTCATTAACTGTGTTTAAGATCATACCACGTGCCTTCTAGGAACTTAGAACAGAGAGGGAGATAAGACATATAAGCCTAGAGACCAAGCCAGGAAGCCTCCACAAAAGACCATATAGATGATATAGGTGTGAGATGCTACGGGGATTCAGAGTAGGAAGAAATTACTGACCAAGATGGCATTTGTTGGCTTCTGAAAAGGGTTTTCATAGATAAATTTGTCCAATTTTAGAGCTGAAAGAGCCTCAACGCAGAGCCCAACATAACTAGGAAAGGAATGGAGCTTTGTTTCTCTGGCAGCATTTTCTAAGCGTGCTTAGGCGGCCTGGGGGAGACCAAAGCCAGTTAAGCCCCTCCACGCCCTCTAAAAAGAAACCAGACACCCGGAGGAGGAGCCTTCGTGTAGCCCCATGGAAGGCGGCCTCCAGTTCTCTCAACGTGTGCCAATGCTGGAAACGTCAGTGGGTGTGGTGGTTTCTCTGCTGTAGGTTTGCGGGTCCCTGATGGGCGGGGAGGCCTGGCAGAGGAACAATCCCAGCACACATCGGGAAACAAACGTTCGGATGTTCATTTGGGGGCCTTGAGCAGCACACACTGGTTGGGCTCTGGAGACTGCAAAGGTTCTCAGCAGGGAAGCGGTTAAGTGTCACAGCACACTTCTAAAGCCAGAGGAATCTCACCGTCCCCTCCCCCCATCAGGGGCTGGATTCTAGCTGAGTTTAGGGGATTTGGAAGGGATTTGAGGTGGGTGTGGTTCTGGTGATTCGGTTTCTAGGAAATAAAACAATCCTTTTCTTTGACCTTTAATGTGATTCAGATCAGCGTCTCCTTGGCACTAGGCCTTTTCTGTGCAGACGGTTTGCAGTGCGTGTAGCCCCTTGACTTCAGTTTCATGCTTCTTCTCTCCATCACTGGCAGTCTGAATTCTGAGTGGGAAGCCCAGGGATTCAGAGCTCAACCTCTGACTCCTGTATTGGCTGAGGCTTGAGAAGTTCAAAACCCAGCTCAGAGCCTGACTCCTCCGATAATTGCTTTCCCCCCCCCTTATCTGTACATGCTGAAGCGGACGAGGCCTCCTTTCACACTTGGTAAATGGCAAAATTGCAGGGGCTTAAGGAAGGACTTATAACGAGTGATTGGATGGTCTGGAGCCACACTTTGGAATTGTCACCTGATCCCAAATGGCACGCATCATGCTCTCCGGGGGGAAGCTGAAAAGCAAAAATCAAAGAAGCTAGGAACAAAGGAATGTACAATAAACTCCTTCACAAACCAGGGATTTGATTAATCCCAATGGAGTCATGAATCTGACTGAAGGAAGTTCTGTTTTTCAAGTACTCCACGATGCATGGTGCCCCTCTGTAGAAACAGAAATCCTATCATGTATTGCATGCTGCATTTCCCCCTCTGCTCTGATGTTATAACATGGTTGGGCTGTGCACTTTGTAGCTAAAAAAAAAAACCCCACATTTTTACAAAGCGTCCACATTAACAGTGTAGACGAGGTTATCAGGTAGCTTTTGAAATCTGGAAAGACTCAATATAAGAGAGATAATTTTTTTTATTGCTAAGGAAACACAGATTTTGTTTAATCAATGGAGCATAAACAGGTTTAACTACAAAATCAACAAAATTTGAGGCAGACAACCACCCTAAGTGATAAAGACTAATCGTTCAATCTGGAGTCAGTATGCAGAGAAGCATTGTAAAAAACAGGAAGGACAGCGGTGTTCTCAAAATGTAGGGGACATAAAAACCTTCAAGGGGACATGTTAAAGATGTAAATTCCCAGAGATTTTGAGACAGCAAACCCATCTTGAGGGCAAAAACCCAGAGTTTTAAATAAATACCCCAGGTAATACTGATACTCTGGGTCCACAGGTTGAGATGTGAGCTAGGGTTCTAAAGTGGATCTTGATCTTCTGTGCAAAAGTGCCGACACAGAGATTCAGAACCCAGCGGGAGGTGGTGCTACCGATATCTAGAAGGTGAGGCCAGGGATGCTGCTAAACATACTACAATGTACAGAACAGCCTCCACTACAAAGAATTATCCAACCCTAGATGTCAGTAGGGCTGAGGTTGAGAAACCTGGGATAAATAAACAATAACTTTTAAAATAAAATAAATAACTTTAAAAATAAATATTAAAGACCTTAAGTTAAACAAACAAACAAAAACCCCAAACAACCAAAAACCTTTTCTTAATGTCCTTCCAAATCTTCCATGAAAGCCAAGGAGGCAAATGAGACCCGAGTTGGCTGCTTGCTATGGATGGAATTATTCTTGTTATTATTTTTGTCTGAATGAGGAAGATTCTATTTCTAGGTAAGACAACAGCAAGTAAGGTTTTTCAAAAATAAATAGTTAATGTTTTCACAGTGTTATCTTGCTTGAGCTTTGTGCAACTTTTTAAATGGAGAGCATTTGACGTTCCCACCACTTTCTTCATTAGTCATCCTAATAGCACTTCCTGGGAGGGGAATGGCTGAGACCAGCCTGTCTGGATCTTCTGACAAGTCCCAAATGATCCCCTGACCATCAAGAGGGGGTGATTTGCCTCCTATTCAGTGCAAATGGAATCAAGGCTTTTGAGGTGGTCAGTTACTAATCACTAGGAATGCATCAGCACATATTGGTCAAAGGGGTGAAGCCTGTTGCACAATGTAACCAGACATTTTTGAGAAAACTTGTGTAACGCCACGGACTAACGGTGTTAGTCTATCTTGTGTGATGTTTCCTTTCCATTTGCTGGTCTCTTCAGTTCCCATCCAAGTGAGGAACTGTTAAGTAGATTAACTTAAACCCGAGAGAGATAACATTAGTGTTTGAAGCATTACAAACAAGCATGGGATGGCTTATCTTTTAGGCTTCAGTTAGTTTACAATAAAAGTTGTACTCCAATCAGTTGATTGCATACAAATCAAGTGCATCAAACACTGTTCCTTGACAGTTTTCAAGTTGCTTCATCATCTTTCAACTGCAGCTTTTGCCCTTAGTCCTCCAGGGTTAGTAGACAGACAGCTCAATCAGATGCTTAATAATAGTTACACTTCCTTGGATTCTCCAAGAGAAAAAGTTTGTAAAAACATCTGTAGAGAATCCAGTCCTTCACTGCCTGGAAGGATTAACCACATGAGACAACCCTTATGAATCATGTTTATTCCTCTTTCAGGCACTATTTGTATCCAAGCTTTGCAAAAGCCCAAATTCAAAAGATACGTTTCCTTTCCTGAGTATTGTTATTTACATAACTGTGGACCTTGGAGTTTAAGCTCATAAAAGCCAGTACATAAATGTTCTTCTTAAGCTTTTTAAAATTGTAGATGATCTTTAGCTACATTAGAGCATTTGCATTTTGGGAAGAGAAGTCTATTAAATGTCTGCTTTTAACTGTGATATATAACTGAGATTGGCTAGCTGCTTGATGATTAAGACTGAACTCTCTCTGGGCAGAGAGAATTTCTGTTTGAGTCTCTGACCCATGGTTAAGAAACGTGAATATATGTGAGCTTGTATGGCAAATCATTCCTGTACTGATGGAGAAATGTGTGGAATTGATTTTGTTTGTTTCTTAGTTTCTACGTGGATGCATCTTTTCTATTTCTCCTCCCCTTTTTCTCCTTCCTGTCTTGTTTCCCACCATTTCTGCTAACCCATGACCCACTGTTGAGTGATTTCCTAGTTTTGAAAAAACAGACTACAATGCTACTTCTAGTTGCAGATGGACTTGCTCTGTCACATTTTGACTCTGAGTTAAAAAAACAGTTATGCTTTGGAGGCCTTTGATTTGATAGGAAAGCTTTCTCAAAGTCCATACCACTTTGCATCCTTGGATTATCTTAGAAATTCCCACTTGGAACTTTTACAGTCTTGGTTTTTTGAAAGCAAATAGAACAGTTTGTGCTGATTTAGGACATCTCTTACCCAGTTAACTACAAAAGACATGCATCTTGATCCCTAGTACTTCAATCAAGAAAGATTTTCACAATTTGCACAACTAGAACCATGTTATTTGGGCAAGTCATTTAATCTCTATGGTTCTGTTTCCTCATCTATAACATGTTTCTTCAAGGTGTAAAATTATATGATTCTATGATGTATTTTTCCATGTGCACATTATCCTTCATTGAATTGGAGTTGAAGGTCTGCAGCAAACACCAGAGCTACATAAAATCCAGTTTATAGACTTGGGATAATATCCTAGCTCCCCACCATTTTTGAATTTGAACTACTTATGTAGCTTTCTGGGGTAGGTTCTTTCTTTTTGTTAAAGTTATTTTATATTTATATATATATATATTTTTTAATTATTTTATATTTTTAAAATTAATTTTTTTGAAGTATAGTTTACACTATTGTGTTAATTTCTGCTGTACAGCAAAGTGACTCAGTTATACATATATATATACATTCTTTTTTATATTCTTTTCCATTATGGTTTATCCCAGGAGATTGGATATAGTTCCCTGTGCTATACAGTAGGACCTTGTTGTTTATCTATTCTATATGTAATAGTTTGTATGTACTAACCCCAAACTCCCAGTCCATCTCCCAATCCTTCCCTCCCCCACGTCCCCTCCCCCTTGGCAACTACAAGTCTGTTCTCTATGTCTGTGAGTCTGTTTCTATTTCGTAGATAGGTTCGTTTGTGTCATATTTTAGATTCCACATATCAGTGATATCATATAGTATTTGTCTTTCTCTTTCTGACCTCATTTAGTATGATAACCTCTAGCTGTGTCCATGTTGCTGCAAATGGCATTATTTCATTTTTTATGGCTGAGTAGTATCCCATTGTATAAATGTACCACATCTTCTTTATCCATTCACCTTTCAGTGGACATTTAGGTTGTTTCTATGTCTTGGCTGTTGTGAATAGTGCTGCTGTGAACATAGGGATGCATGTATCTTTTTGAATTATAGTTTTGTCTGAATATATGCCCAGGGTGGGATTGCTGGATCATATGGTAATTGCATTTTTAATTTTTTGAGGAAACTCCATACTGTTTTCCATAGTGGCTGCACCAACTTATACTCCTGAGGTAGGGTCTTTCATCCATGAAGTAGGGATAGTATTACCTGTCTCATAAGATTCTCATGAGAATCAGAAATAATTTTAATTAAAGAGATAAATTTCAAGTCCTTGAAATAGTGCCTGGCCCTTAGTAGATGCTCAATAAATGTTAGTTCCTCTCTCTTAGAACCTAATAATAAAACTCTTAAATGCCCTAATTTCCTCTGAGTTTGTGAATCATTTCTCATCAGATAGATATTGGCATGATTGCCCCTCTTTATTGAGGGGAGGCCAAGTGGGACAAGGTGAAACCAAGCCCACGTTATCCGTCTCTTGCTGCAGACACAACTTCCTCATTTTTGTCATTAAGGGCTCTCAGCAGTGAAAACAACTTGGGATTTAACAGGAAAAAGCTATCAGCCAGGTTGACTCCTGTCAAAGGCTCCATGTCAATAAAGATTTACAAGAAATGAAGCTTGATAAATGTGGCTTCATTCCAAGAAATGTGTGGCAAGGGCAGCTTTGTGCCTGATGCTAAGATCTTTCAAGATTATTTTTCCATTTGGCATCAGCTTCCCTCCAGTACAGAAGTAATTGAAACCCGAGTGCCTATGAAGAATTTCCTAGACAGCGACACTGACTTGTTTTAACCAGGAAAACAGTAACAGAGGAGGAGATTTCCTTCTAAAATAAGACTTCCTTCTGCATGTAAGACCTAAGAATCCTCATCTTCTTACTGAAGATGAACCTTCCATTCTTCATGCTGGTCAAACATAGCTGAGATTTATTTTGGCCAAAGAAACTTTATTTGTTCAGGCTTTGTTATGCTGATGAATTGTAGGATTCTGGAACTGAAAGAGGGCTCAAAAATGACTGAATCCTCCTCCTTGCCCCCTTGCAAGTGAATGAGATGAGCAAAACCGGGAAGTCAGTGGAGCAATCAGGGCTCAGAGTAGAGAGTGAGCCAAACTCCTCATCCTTTTAGGAGAGTCAAGAGTCAGGACAGCAAAGTGAACCACCTAACCAATGTGGGCAAGAGGGAGGCTGCAGAAGGAGCCAAGAGAGGGGGACCAAGAAGGAGCTGGAAGAAAGTAAGTAGGGTCCTGGACCATTGCTCCAAAGAGTGGGCGTATATGTGCCTTACAGTTTGCAGGTGCCTGGGGCATAGGAGGGTCAGGCTGGCTTGAAAGTTCAGGCAGATGATAAAGTCAGACCTCATCATTTTTCACAAGAGAAAAGTGCTGCACGGAGAAGCTAAGAGATAATGCTAACATTGCCATAGCTGGTTGGTGGCAGAAAGGACTAGCTCTGCGGTCTCCAGATTTCGTGTTTATCTCTCTTCCCAGGACTCATTTTTCCTTTATTTAGTTCAAGGGCCCCTATTTACACTTGAGCCATTCTGCTTATTACAGTGCTTCTCTGTTTCATTTACATTTCTTGTTTAAGGTGAGTAGAGGATGATATTCTGTTCAGGGTGGCCTATTTCTTATTATAAGACAAAGTTATAGTTGAAATGTGTCTGTTCAGGAAACTTCCGATTCAGAAATGGATTCTTCACACAGAACAGCATTCATAAACATGGAGCGAGAGTGAATTTAGAAGTTGCAGAATAAGATTATCTTTTTCTTATAGTTTTTCACTATTCTTTTTCTATGAGTTTAAAGAGGGTTTTATTTTCTTCTCAGCTTGTACTTTTCTGGTATCAAGGGGAAGTTACACAAAATTATTTTTAAAAATCTTATTAGACTATTTTCCTTAAAATATTTGTATTAATGGTATTTGTTTTATTAATACCAACTTATAAATTTACATTTCAAAATAATTAGTTCAGGGAAGTCTGGTTAAATACAGCAGAATGTATACTTGTGTTTATAGCCACTTCTTCATTAAATGAAACTTCATTAAAAGGAGAAGTTTATTAGGAATTAAAAAAGAGATAAACCCAGAGAGCAAAGATTACCAGTGAAAGCAACATCACCAGATGAGAGAGGTCCATAAACTCTGGAAGACAGAAGCAGTTGGATGCGCAGGAACTAACCTAGCAGAGTATAGAACACTGAAATCCTACACGAGCAGAGGGAAAACCAACAAGAAGCACCCTAACTTGTGCTGTGGCACCCTAGAAAGGCTAAAGAACTGGAAGCACCAGTTATCTCTGACGGCAAAGGTGAGGTGTGGAGCAGAAAACAGATTGGTCGAATAGCCACCAGCAGATTGGTTGACAACAGACTGGTTGAATCTTTACCAGCTCTACCCCTCTACCTCTTGTTCAATAAGAGCTGCTCGTGCTTCCCTGGTGGCGCAGTGGTTGAGAGTCCGCCTGCTGATGCAGGGGACACGGGTTTGTGCCCCGGTCCGGGAAGATCCCCTATGCCACGGAGTGGCTGGGCATGTGAGCCATGGCCACTGAGCCTGCATGTCCGGAGCCTGTACTCCGCAGTGGGAGAAACCACAACGGTGAGAGGCCTGCGTACTGCAAAAAAGGAAAGAAAAAAATAATAAGAGCTGCTCAATTTCCTTTTTGTTTTTTAATGTTTACAGTGATTCACTTTACATTTTATATAGAAATGTGTCTCCACACACACATGAAATTGGGGAAAAGTTGGATTTAAAAATGCTCATTTTGGAATTAGTTTAATCCGGTGAACATCCGAGTATTTACTATGCTGAGATGATACAAAATGACTAAGGCAAAAACTCCTTCCCTCTGAGTCTCAGAACTAACTGGGGAGACAGACAGCCCAGCTAATTATAAACATGGCAGAATGTGCTTGAGGGCTGTGAGAGAGGCGCGAACTACGACAGGATCACAGAGGGAAGAGCCGACAGTCGAGCCTGGGGGAGACACGGAAGGCCGCAGAGTGGGGTGGGCGTTGAGCTAGATCAGGAGCTGTGCGTCTGGGGAGGGGCCCAGAGCAGCGTGAGGCACACTTAGGGAAAAAGTTTCTAGCTTCTGTCTCAGCCCATCACTCTAATAGTACCACACTGTCCAACTGTGAAGCTCCAGAGAAATGTAAGGAACTAGTTTTGTCGTGAGTGCGTTGTTGCTGTTATCATTTAATCAGAGCGCTTCAAGGGGTCTTCTAGGATAAGCAGGCTGGCACAGATAACCTTCTCCAGGGGTGTCTTTCCCTGAATATCCAGGAACTCATTTGAGGGTGACTCCACTGATGGAAATATCAGACATCATGAAAGCCCTCAAGGAGATATCTTGGGGGCACGTGGGGCTTAGTGAGAAGAGCCCCAGTCGCATTGGTCATAATCTCCAAGGCTGCTTCACCTGGTGTAGAGAGAATAGCAGTAAGAAGACAGTGAACTGACAGAGCCCCATGATCTATTGTGGGGCTGGAAAGCAAGGACCATGGTGTACGTAGCTTGGCATCCCCAGAGCCCACGTTGGTAACTTGCCAACGAGGAATGAATGGTACTGAATTTCCCCTTCTTACCAGTAGAAGTTAGTAATGATCTTACCTGTTCTACCAACTTAACCACTCCATAGCAATTAGTTAATTCAATAAGTAATTACTGAATAGCTTGCATGTGCCAGGCACAGTCATGACTCATTCTTACCTCCTAAAAAGCACACCTGCCTCCTTGGGTTCCCTGGGTTTTGCCAGGATGAGCCTATTCCTAGATTTTCTTGCTAAGACTTCCCTGAGTCCTGGATAACATCGACTCAAGTCACCATATTGTATTTGTCAGATTTTATGATTTAAAAATTTATTATTTGACCCTTCAGTTCTCAATTTTATTGGCTATTTATAATGATTTATGTTCTACTTATTTACCTAACCATTTGGAGTTCTAAGAGTTGTTTCATAAGCATCAAAACTGACTGGACTGGATTAAGTATCCGTTTTAAAAGTTCCTAGTATTTGCTACAAATCCCAAACTTAACAAGTGCAAGGTTTATTTTGAAATCACAGGGGTGAAATTGTATGGTCTTCAATGTCCATGAGGGAACAGATTTTCCCCTGCATTCTGGACCACAATTTATTATTGTTTAAATCAATGCATGACTCTTTGCATACCAGCCTGTACTTTGGGTCATACGGACTTAACCTCAGAACAAAATCACTTTGTTCAATGAAAAACAGGGCCCCTCCAGTCCTCTGGACCCCTTTCCATGTGTTCCATAAGAAAAAAAGTTTATTTGACTGCATGATAACCTCAAGCATAATTCCTCATAGAAATAACCTGACAAACGTCTTCCCCACCCTGCCACAGAGGGGAACTTAATACCGGCTATGGCTTAACTCCTGCAAGGCAGGTAGACAGTAGTCCAGAAAAATGATAGCTTAGGAGAGCAGGCACTTCTTAACAAAATAGTAATAATGAAACATTCTCATATGTATTCAAAGTTCTTTTACATGCATTCTCAATTTTATCCTTTCAGTAGTTCCAAGTCTTTCACGGTATTATGCTACTAAAACAATTTTCTAGAATCATGGAAACTACTTCAGCTTTAATTCCCCTAAAAGCAAGATGGTTAGTAGGTGAGCAGGGTTTTGAAAGTTTCTGAAATGTCTGTGGTGTATCCCCACTTTTTTTTTTCTTCCACTTTTAAGAAGGCATTTGTCCAATAGCCCCCATATTTTGGTGCCATCTTAGAGATGGAGGTGCTGCTCCTTAAGGGACTGCTACATGAATTTGGGTCTCCTGGTATAATATTTTGTGATCTTGCTTGACTAAGGGTATCTAAGATTCTTACGTGTGATAGAAAAACACTTCTGTGTGTTTCTCCTTTGTTCTCATACTAGTAGCACGCTCACTACACTTCTGACACCAGATGTGTATTTTTTCCCCCCAAGCAATTCTCTGTGACACCAGCTGGGTGTCCTACAATTCAGTTCAGTTCTGACACTAACTGGAGTTAGCTCAGATCCCACAGGTTAAGGGCTCAGTCACAAGAGACTGTCCCCCTACTTCAGACACCAATCGCAAGTAGTAGTAGGCTCCTGGGTTACCTGCAATTTCTATGTGACTTGGCCATAAACGGGACTATGACTTCCTATGACTTCCTATGACTTCCTTCTTGGAGTCAGTCATTTACTAGAAAATCTCACAGAACTCAGGGAAGCACTTACTGATGTTTATCAGTTTATTATATAATAAAGGATATCATAAAGGATATAGATAAAGAGGTACATAGTGTGAGATCTGGAAGGGTCCCTAGTGCAGGAGCTTCTGTCCCCGTGGAGTTGGATTGTGCCACCCTCCCTATACCTGGATGTGTTCATCAACCCAGAAGCTCTCTGAACACTGTACTTTTGGGATTTTTATGGAAGCTTCATCACATAGGCTTAATTAATGGATCATTAGCTCAAGTTCCAGCCCTCTCCCCTCTCTGGAAAATGGAGGTGGGGTGTGGTGAGGCTGAAAGTTCCAAGCTTCTAATCATATTTGGTCTCTCTGGCAACTAGCTTCCATTCAGGAGCCCACTGAGTGTCACCTTGTTGGAACAAAAGACATTCCTATTACCCAGGAAATTCCAAGGGCTTTAAGAGCTCTGTGTAAGGCACCAGGGTCAAAACCAAATATTAGAACAAAAGATGCTCCTAGGGCTCTTATCATGTAGGACATTTCAAGGGATTCAGGAGCTCTGTTCCAAGAACTGGGGTCAGAGACCAATATATATGTATTTTCTATTATTTCACATAGAAGAGAAGATTTTATTTAAACTATTTAAACTTTGTAATGTGGAAGCTCCAGGGCTGTCTATGTCTACTGTTTTGGATCCAGTGGCCTTTGGGGATAGGACTAGTGCTTTATAAAATTGCAACAAAGACACATCTTGCTCCTTGCCTTTCCACCTCTGATATGCATTGTCAGTCTCCCAAGGCCCTCCTGGTCTGGTCTCTCTGATCACTGTTTATTGCTCTCCCTGTCACTTGGGGTGTGTGCGTAGTGGGCAGTCATTTTTCTGTTTGTCTAACACATTTTTTTTTGTCTGAGAATTACCCTCCTCCCTTACTGAATTTTTTGAGAACTTCTCCTCCCCTTACTCACCATGGGGTTCCAGTGAAAGCTGTCATCTTTTATGAATGTGTACTATGGCCCTCATGGCCATAGCTGATTAGCCCAGAGTTGGCATTGACTGAGTCTGGGCCAATCAGAATCCTTCCCTGGGATTTTAAAAAATTGGAATGAAGAAGAAAGTCAGTCCCTCTCTGGAGGTTCCAGTGGTGGGTGGTAAAGCTCAAGAGAGCTCTTGATGTCTTATTTCTTGCCATGCAGAGGAGACCAATGTGCAGTGAGAAATGGTGCTGCTATGTAAAGAGAAGCAGAAATGAGAGATGGAACCAGGATGTAAGTGCTTTCTGGTTGCAAGTGCTCCTAAGCAAAGCTGGATCCTAGCCTTTCTCTCAGTTTGGTCCTTCAACTTTTCCTTGGATTTCGTGGTCTAATGAATCCCCCTTTCAATTCTGCTAGTTCAAATTGGATTTCTGTCACCTGCAACCAGAAGAGTCCTGTCTGGTACCCCACCTCCCCCTCCCCCAAACCCCTTCCTCCAGCATTTGAAAGATACCTATCTTGTAACTCATCTTTTCTGGGCCCCAAACATCAACTATCTAATTTGGTTAGATAATAGTTACACACAGTTTTGAGGAAACAGTGTTCCCACTAAACTCTGGAGACACTTCCCTACTTTGTTATCTTATCAATTATTGATACTAAGGTGGGATTTTTGGGCTTGGCAGAAGGTTGTTAAGAGGCTTGGTGATATGCTTCAAATAACAGAGGGATAGATTAATGGGGCCCTGCCACTGCATGAACACCTTCTGCTTTTGGAATATAGAGCTGTTGACTTGGCATACTTTGCTGACGAAAGTGTTGAAGAAATATGAAAATGAAAGAGAAAATCTGGTTGTAGTTTTGTGAAATTGTAACTTATGCCAATACAATTTCTTGATCTGAATTAGATTTTAAGGAGTTCTGTCTGTTCTATCTGATGGATTTCTCAATTTTGCTTACCAATTCTCTGTCTGAATGTTATAACTTTTCAGGTTGACTTAACTTTCTAGGAGTAAAAACATTAATACCTCAAATGAAAGAAAGTCCTGAAAGGAGTGAATTGGATAGAGAAGGGAGAAAATGTAGAACTTGAAAAAGACAAACAGAACAGAAAAGGAACACAACAAAGGAGATGGGAAAATGAGTGAAGGAGTGATAGGCAAGTATCATGAAACAGGAGAAAGAAGAGGTCAGTGAAACCAAGAAGAAATTAAGTAGGGAGCATGAATCTTCTTCTATTTTGGAAGAAATGGAGAGCGTCTCATGCTTCCAGAAGGGAAAAAAGTCAAAAGTAACAGCAAAGTTCCAACCCACGGTTTCCTGTCCAGCTGGAGTGAGTGGTTAGCTAAGGAATGAATACCAGCAGTATGAGCCTAGTAGCCTTTCCTACGCACTTACAGTTCAGGTTGGTTCTGATCTAGCTCAGGCCATGATATTCTGAGCCAGAGTAAGTCTGTCCAATTTGGGACTGGATCCAGTTTCAGCCCGGCTTTTGGTCCAGAAAGATGCTGCCGGGAACATTCTGACATCCCGAGTCCCGTTCCCTGGCCTCTCCTTATGGGAAGACTTAAAGACAGGGACTCTTGTAATGCGCTGGCTAGCTTCCTCCTTGACTTAGAACTCTAGCATGAGTCTGCCCATCTCCTTGGAAACACAGCTCCTAGTTTAGGTTCTGGAGTGAGTGAGCTAATTTCTTGCCCCAGAAGATGATATGTCTGTCATGTAGTCTCATTTTTCTCCTTTGTTTTCCTTTCTTTTGTGTTGGTTAGATGAGCTATTTTCTTACATTTTCATTAACTCATGCCTCCACTGGCTTGTAAAGCTCAAAGAATCAGCTGATTCATCTAGAAAACAGCTTCATGCTCCCTACACACTGTGGATTCAGCATAAATGCAGTTTAATCCTATCACCTCCCAGACAAAGTCAGCCTTTTAGTTCCTTCTTGAAGGGTGAGCAAGGACAATAGGAGAGTGTTTCAGCGGTTTCAGAATAGTTAGGAGCAAGAATGTCACAAGCCATGGAATATACAAAACCTTTGCCAGCCAATATGTTTGATAGATGATAAATGTGTTTGTAAAATAAATCCACACTTGGGCAGGGACCCATTATCAACAGCTGCGAAGCTTAAAGAGGATATCCTGCAGGGATACTTTCACAAACATAAAAACACATAAATAGATATCAGGGTTGTTTCAGATGGACTCTGTCACCACTAAAAAGTCACTTTTCAGAGATAAAATGTCACCATGAGAATTTCATTACATCAAGAATGACCTTAGCTATGTTATTTATGGACTAGAATTCAAGACTTTTCCTCAGTGTGCCACCTTACTGAGCTGGAAATCAAACGGAGCAGAGATGGTGGAGAGCAGTTGTTTTGTGTTGTGATAGAGCAGCATGCTGATCCCAACTGCTAAACCAGCTGCATTGTAAATAACCCACGTAGAACAGGTGCGATGTGGGTTGGGGAGAGCTGCGGGACATATTTGTGAATGAAATGGTTAGTCACGTAAAACTCTATAAATATTGAAAGGCAACTATAATCACTGATATGTATTTTTATGAAAAAGCTGAATTGAAAAGTTAGATCGAAGTTACTTAGTGGTAACGTAATGGCCGGTCTTCATGAATTCAGTGTCTTAGTGAATCTGTATTCCATTTTATGCGGTCCTCCAAACCAGAAAACTGAGCAGGAACTCTCTTTCTCCTGCATGCCCCACGTCCAGCCGGCCATCAGGCCCTTCATGTCCACCACTTAGATATTTATTGAGTCTAGTCTCACCTTTTTTTTCCCCCAAGTTTTATGGAGATATAATTGCCATGTAATACTGTATTAGTTTCATGTGTACAGCACAGTGATTTGATACATGCATCTATTGTGAAATGATCACCACAATAAGTTCAGTTAACATCCATCACCACACGTAGTTGCACTTTTTTTTTTCTTGTGAGGAGCTTTGAAAATCTACTCTCTCAGCAACTTTTGAATATCCAGTATAGTATTGTCAACTATAGTCACCATGCTGCACATTACATCCCTAGGACTTGTTTATCTTATACCTGGAAGTTGGTACCTTTTGACCACCTTCACCATTTCACCCACCCCCCACTCCCCACCTCTGGCAATGACCAATCGGTTCTGTTTCTATGAGCTTGGTTTTTTAGATTCCACACATAAGTGAAATCATACAATATTTGTCTTTCTCTGTCTGACTTATCTCAGCATAATACCGTCAAGGTCCATCCATGTTGTTGCAAACGGCAGGATTTCCTTCTTTTTTTTTATTAGCCCCCCCGCTTAAACTCCATAACCAATAACCTTGGTTCAGTTTACAGTGAGTCCCCAACATACAAACGAGTTTGTAAGTCCAATTTGTTCGTAAGTCCAACAAAGTTAGCCTGGGTACCCAACTAACATAATCAGCTATATAGTACTGTACTGTAATATGTTTATAATACTTTTCACACAAATAATGCATTGAAAACAAACACGAAAAATAAAGAAAACATTTTTAGTCTTACAGTACAGTACCTTGAAAAGTACAGTAGTACAGTACAACAGCTGGCATCCAGGGGCTGGCATCGAGTGAACAGGCAAGAAGAGTTACAGACTGGAGGAGGGAGAGGAGGTGGGAGATGGTAGAGCTGAAGGATCGTCAGCAATAGGAGATGGAGGGCAAGCTGCAATTTCACTCGCGCCTGATGTTATGGCACAGGTTCTTGTTCCTGGCTGGATTCAATTCTATCTGCCCTCTTGAAAAAACGATCCAGTGATGTCTGGGTAGTAGCTCCTTTTTTCTCATCATAGATGACATGGTAGCACTGGATTGCATTCTGAATGGCTGCTGCAACCTTCGTGTACCGTTCTATGTTTAGGTCCTTTGCCTCAAAAACTAACAGTGCCTCCTCAGATAAAGAAAATCCCCTTGCCATTTCCTGTGTCGTGAATCTCTTCAGTTCTTCAGTTACTTTTTCTTCCTCTTGTCCCTTTTCGTTCTTTCTTTGGGCCTCCAATTCCATCAGGTCTTCATTAGTAAGGTCCTCGTGTTGCACAGCAAGGAGTCCAGTGAAGTTGTCCTCTTGCAGATCTAGCTCCAGCTTCTCGCTGAGTGTCACTAAGTTGCTAAAGACCTCTTTGGACTCCTCATCCACCTTTTCAGATCCACAAAAATTGTGAACAAACTGCGGGCAAAGTTTCCTCCAAATCTTAGTACTGGTAATGGCCTTGCTCCACTCTCTCAATTATTTTCACTTTTATTTCCATCGTTATCACTTGGCATTTCTTAGCAGTACCAGCCACATCACCACTGCTTTTATGCTTGCTTTCGGACATCCTGGGCTTGAAATAAAGATTCTGTACTATTGTACTCTATACAGTACTGTATAGTAAAATACACAAAAGCACAACCACTTGTAGAGGATGCACGCATGTGACAGTGTACGCCAGACATGTGAACTAACTTACATGATTGGACATGCGAATGCACGTTCGCATCTTTGAAAGTTTGCAACTTGAAGGTTCGTATGGAGGGGACTTACTGTATATGAGATGTTTCTGACTGAGATTCCACCCCATTTTCACAGCCCTTGTCTCACGCATCCAACACACCTTCCATCCAGCTCAAGAAAGCAAATGCTTGCTTAAGGTATCTGTCTCAATGCTCCCCATCTCTTTGTAAAGGATAAAAAAAATGTAAATTCCTGTGCATGGTATATAAAGCCCAATGTGATTAGCCTGCTTAATTGCTTCAGTTATCCCCCTGCCGCCACAGGCACATTTGTATGAAGCTAACTAGAATTCCCTGGAAAAAAATCATGACATTTTTCTCTGTCCACTGCATTAGTGCATGGTGTTCTCCTAGCTTTGGATGGCCTGTCCACACTCATCCCAGACTTCTCTGGCCTACCAAACTCCTACTTATCCTTCATAATTTTGTTCCAAAGTCTCTTCCAGTCTCCTCTGTGAGGCATTTCTTGAGCATCCCTGCAGAGTTAGAGAAGCATAATGAATGCTTATTTACTTTGCTGTTCAGCACCTGCACACCCTTTTGGGGGGCAGAGTTTTACTTTGATGGCACCCCTTTTCCCATTTCAGTCCATGTGCTTCAAGTGAGACTGATGTCATCCCTGGGCCTCAGGGAGTGGAGCATGGGACTGAGGCTGAATCAATCTGAGTAGTCCATCCCCTTGGCCACAGCCATTTTCAGCCATGATCATGTGATCAAAAGTGGGCAATCAAAGTCAAATGAAATTCAATTCTGGTCCTGCTGTTTGAGCTATTGGGGAAGCAGAGTTTCTTGTTATTGAACTAGAGGTTGTAAAGCTATGAACCTGCAGTGGCTAGAAAGCATCCCATGGAGTCAAAATTGGAGCTTATCTAGAGGAAGAAAAGCTGGAAGGAAGAGCCCAGAGAGACATTGTTTGTGACTGAACTAAGCTCCTCAACAGGCAAGATCCAATATTAACCCCTCAGTTCTGTGACCCCATAAAATACCCCTTTTTTCTCTTTTGCTTAAGCCAGTTGTTTTTGGGTTTTCTGTCAACTGTAACACAAATAATCCCAACTGATACCTCAATTATTTATCTCTGTTTCATAGCACCTTATATATCCTCATATTTTGCCCTTGTCCTACTGTGGAGATTTGACTAAAACCTACTGTCTGGGTGAAGGTGGAGAATCTAGGGCTTTCCTGTCTAAGGGAGGCATGGAAATCAACTACCAAGGTCTTCCTTCAATGTTATTGACTGAGCATATTACATATCTGGCATAGCATTGTATGCCTGGAGGAAGAATGGATAAAAACTGGAGAAGGCAAAAGTAGAAGGACATAGGGCAAGGATAGAGGTGGTTTCTATACTAAATGCAGGAAGATGGAATTACCTCTGGGTCTTTGCCTCTATTTAGATACAAAGAAAAGGAAGGATTGAGTTGAGAAAGGAAGAAGAACGGAAGTTTCTACCCCAGCCACTCACAGTAGTGAGGACCAGGGAAGATATTGCCCTCCTGTTTATATTTTCAAAGAATATGGAGTCAGGAGCCAGATGAACCTAGACTTGACCTGCCTTAATCATGGTTCCCATGGAAATTGATCATGAGCATAGGCATTTTCACAACTTTCACAAGGGGAGTCCTTGACTATTTAGAATTTAGGTGGAACCAAAACAATATAATTTCCTAAGGTGGCAACCTAGAGACCAAGGGCTAACTTAATAGGTCAGTTTAAGAATGACAGCCTAGTGATCCATGGTGATGCTCAACAGGGCCCTGACCCTTGTCCAACACTGGATTTGCTCCAGATGTCCCCAGAAGCTCTGTTTGATAGTTTGATAATATGTTATTTCAAAATTCCCTTTGATTAAGGAACAGGCCAAAGACTATTAGATATCACTGGAGTTGATGTTCCTTATTCTGGAAGAAAGAGGTACTGTAGTTAATAACAAAGAGCCCACCATTAGTCAAACACACACATGGAATCTAGAAACATTTCAAATGGACTATTTCAGATCCAAGTGATATATTCTACTTACTTCCAAATTTTCAGGGTGGTGGGAATTAGAAAATTTAACTTATCCTTAGTCTTAAGTGCTTGGGACATGTCATGTGGCCAACCATATGGGTAACTAAGACTCTCTTTTGTCCCCTCTCCCTGATAGTCTCTCTGCCTCTTTCCTTGCCTTACAGCTCCTTAGTGTTCTGCTTCTTTATTCTTCCTTTCCTCCCACCTTTTCTGTCTAATTTCGTGTCTAGCTTCAGGGGAGTGTTGTCTGACATTCTTTGCTTTCCTGGGGGTGGGAGCAGGAATGAGGTGGGGGCTTCGGGTCCTAAATGAAGAGTAGGGATGGGAAACATTCTCTCTGAAGATAATCTTAGGATAGAAATTTTAAGTAATTGGATTGCTAACGTTAGTTTTCTGCTAACAATTCCCCTTGTTATTCCATTAAAAGGGTTTATTCTTCTACTTATCCTTGGGTTACCTTACAGAACCCAGGTATCTTGGTAGGTACCAGGATCCAAGAGCAGGTATGGTAAAGGCCTGTTACATGAGAAAAGTTAACCGCACAAAGGATCACCATGCTTCTGAGATCTAGGGCAGAAGACACTCAGATATTCTTTTAGGCTTTTACTTGGCCACATAGCAATTGCCTCATTTTATGGCTTTTGGATTAAAATTCCTGAACTGAGAAATCAGGGTGTGAGTGGCTTATATTTTCATGGTTTCCACTAGAAAAGGGAATTATGGTCTCGGAAAGGACAGCAATATCTTCTTGATTTTCTACCATCTCAAAACAGATGGAGCCCTGGCTCAACTTTGTCTTTGGCTCTGCTAAGCAGTTACTATATGGAAGTTGAATGTGACTCCAATTACGTGAATTATATTTATCCTATTGTGTTTTAACTACTTTTTTACTTATTTATGACTTCCCATTAGACCATAGGGCCCTGGAAGTCTGCCTTTTCACCTCTAAGACCCCATTGCCCAGCAAATGCTTGAAGCATTATTGATGCTTTTCTCTGTTGAATGCAGGGGTGAAGTAACAACATAGAGAACATTAGGAATGTTTATTTAAAGTTTTCAGAAGGGATTTGGGAACATTTTCTTGATTTTCTCACGTGTGGAGCACCTTTATTGACAAAACTTTGTTTTTAAAGAAGCAATGATAAAAATAAGTATAAAGAGGTTGAATAAACTGAAAAAAAGTCACTGTTGACAATGTTTCTCAAAATGTGGCTAGTAGACCACCAGCTTCCTCCTGAAAGCATGTTTGTGGTATACATTGCTGTTTTCTCTCTCTTATTCTGTGTCCCCCACCCCCCAAATATTCTCCCACAATCTATTAAGTTTAATTTATTCTTGCTCCAAATGAAATAAATCATATATGGTTTTTAGTTATCATTTTGAGAGGAAGAAATTGAGGCCATTGGAAATACAATGCTTTGTCCTAATGCCCAGTGAATCCCTGGCCTCAGACCTCCAGATCCTACACTGTTTTTCACCCTGCCCCCCCCTCATTTTTAACATCCTTCTTGAGATTGGGCTGGGTGCCCTTTCCTGACCATTTTGTAGCAGGTAGAAGAAAGGGCAGTAAGAATGATGTAGAGATATATGGGTTTGTTTTGTGAAAAAAAAATGTAACTCAAGGGTTTAAAAATTTTGTATTTTATTAATATGGTCACCAAAAATACCCATCCAGATCAATGAATATTTATATTACAAACACAGAATGGTTTATCCTCAGAGATACCAGCTGTTCATTAATTTTACCCAGAAAATTTAAAAAAGGATAGGATGTATATTTTACATGTAGTTTCCTTTTTTTTTTTTTTTTTTTGCAGTACGCGGGCCTATCACTGTTGTGGCCTCTCCCGTTGTGGAGCACAGGCTCCGGACACACAGGCTCAGTGGCCATGGCTCACGGGCCCAGCCGCTCCGCGGCATGTGGGATCTTCCCGGACCGGGGCACGAACCCATGTCCCCTGCATCAGCAGGCGGACTCTCAACCACTGCGCCACCAGGGAAGCCCTACATGTAGTTTCTTTACACACACATTATTTATTTCCTTCTTAGTCTCTTCTTGGTGGGCTGTAGAATTATTTTGCTGGGTAAATTATGGAATAATTGCTTGGTAAGCTCACAAAAGAAGTTAAAGTGGAAAAGGATTCGTTTCTAGGCATACAAGCTTTGCTCTAAGTCACAGAGGAGCTGAGCCTGATATTTTTAAGGATTAGCAATGACCAAAATATGTCCTTTCTGCTGGATGGCTGCTAAAAATGTGTCCATATCGGGACAGGGGTTCCCTTTATAACTTTATCTCTCCTATTCTCTCCTCTCCTCTCTTCCCTTCTTTTCTCTTGGCTCCCCTCCACTTCCCTCTCCTCTTTTTTTTTTCCTCTTTAATTTAGTTTTATTTATTTTTTTATACAGCAGGTTCTTATTAGTCATCCATTTTATCCACAGCAGTGTATACACATCAATCCCAATTGCCCAATTCATCACACACCCCCCTTGGTGTCCATACATTTGTTCTCTACATCTGTGTCTCACTTTCTGCCCTGCAAACTGGTTCATCTGTACCATTTTTCTAGGTTCCACATATATGCGTTAATATACGATATTTGTTTTTCTCTTTCTGACTTACTTCACTCTGTATGACAGTCTCTAGATCCATCCACGTCTCTACAAATGACCCATTTTCTTTCCTTTTTATGGCCGAGTAATATTCCATTGTATACATGTACCACATCTTCTTTATCCATTCGTCTGTCGATGGGCATTTAGGTTGCTTCCATGACCTGGCTATTGTAAATAGCGCTGCAATGAACATTGGGGTGCATGTGTCTTTTTGAATTGTGGTTTTCTCTGGGTATATGTCCAGTAGTGGGATTGCTGGATCATATGGTAATTTTTAGTTTTTTAAGGAACCTCCATACTGTTCTCCATAGTGGCTGTATCAATTTACATTCCCACCAACAGTGCAAGAGGGTTCCCTTTTCTCCACACATTCTCCAGCATTTGTTGTTTGTAGATTTTCTGATGATGCCCATTCTAACTGGTGTGTGGTGATACCTCAAAAGTATGGAACACTTCATGAATTTGCGTGTCATCCTTGCACAGGGGCCATGCTAATCTTTTCTGTATCGTTCCAATTTTAGTATATGTGCTGCCGAAGAGAGCACTCCCTCTCCTCTTCTCTTCTCTCCTCTTGTTTTCTTTTCAAAAATGCTCCATATGTTAAGGACAAACACTTACCAGGGTATTTGGTTGGAGTAACATCTTGTCCTTACTCTCATTTGGGGACCCATTTGTGGCCCAGGCATTTAGGCTGTCTGATGCCTTTCAAGTTGCCCCAAGACCCTCAAGCTTTGGGTAAGCTGAGGATACTCCCAGTCCTACAAGAGAAGCATCCAGGTTTCTATATTTTATATCTTCAATGACTATGTAGGGTCAAGTAGAATAGTTGGGGTGAGGAGTGTCTTTTGGCTGAAGATAGAATGGTGGGGATAAGAAATAATTCACTGATAATAATGTTAAGATAGAATTAGAACTTTCATTTTCAATCAATCAAAATTTTTGGAAAAGTTTGAATAACTTGAGAAAATAGTGCCTCACCTCAATTTGCTCACTGTAGCACTCTTTTCTGTTGGTTGGTTTTATGTTTTCCTGGACAAGAGTTTCAATAAGATGAATATATCATTGACCTTCCTCTATGGGTATCTGGAAGAAAACAAAGGAATCATAAAAGAGTATTTCTATTCTTGCATGAAAACTGCTATAATACTACAAAGTGCTGTTCTGTTTTATAGTGGGAACCATGCAGTAATAGAGTCTTTATGATGAGGTTTCTTGGAATTTTTGTAATGCATGTGGATTTGAAGATGCAGATGGGATGTAAGTCATTAAACATTAGACCATGGCAATAAGTATGCCACTGTTCTTTTGATAATGTACAGAACTGTGTATTTTTGTGTGTGCATGCCTGTGTGGGCTTTCATTTCAAAAGATAAATATATTTTTAAAACTTCGACAAATAAAGTGCTTTTTGACTGTTTTTTAGTTAAGGCAAAAAAAAATGATGGCATGAATCATGTATGCAGTGATTTAGTGGACTCCACACTCATATTGAGAGTAAATCCTCTTAAGATGCCCCTATGAAAAAAAGTTTTTATATGATATAGAGTTTATATGTCTATATTTAAAATTTTATTCCTAACAAATTTTCTCTTGTGAGATTTTTAAAAAAATTAGCTTCTGTTTCTTGGAATAATGTTTAAGAAGGAATTTACTATATATATATATAGGATTTACTATTTTGAAATTTTCTTGTCTTTTTTTTCTTAAAAGTGAAAACAACTCTGAAGATCAAAGGAATCTCTTTTTCAGATTATCCAGGAGTAGAATTTGGGATTTTATTTTAGGAGAAGTATTGAGTACATTCAGAAAATATAAAAAGAAAAAACAACAAAACTCCCAGCTGGAGTGAGAAAAATTAAACCCTTACAGACATTTTTATCTCTGGCCAATTGGTGATTTTCCAACAGGGTCTGTCTTTTGAAATCTGTTTTTTTCTCTTCAAAATTATACCCCAGTTGTGTCTTAAAAAGGAAACACTCCACCATTCTGTCTATCATGACTCTATAAATTTTCTTTCATAAAGGAAAAAAAGAGTGTTTCTGAGAGTCTTGGAGTAGTCAACCAGGTGATTTCACAGTTGAATTCACATTGTCTGCATTCTCCCCTGTAATATTTCCTTAGCCTATAGAATATAGAATAAATTCTATAGTGAAACCTCAATAGCATCAGAAGTCTTTCCTGAGAACAAGAAGTCTCACTGTTTATTGTAGCACATATAATATTCATGAAGTGTTTACAGGTGGCCTTTAAATTTCATTATATTAACCATACCTGATGATCTGTTTGGCTCAAGAAACTTTGGCTAGTGAAATATTGAAGATATTCAGCTATGAAGAGAAGGTCACCAGTATAGCAGAAGACAAAAGTAACCAAGCTATCTGTATGTATCATGTACATTCCCTGTACCTGCCAATGTGCAAGGAGCTATAGGGAATATAGCAGATGACACAACCCTCGTCTATAAGAAACTGATGCCTGGAAGGAGATTCAGAGGCAGAAAAGGTATTAGCACATTCTTGGAGACAGAGGTCTCAGTTGTAGTCATAATAACTAATGGGAGAGAAAAAAGGCCAGAAACAATCTTAGACTTCAGAATACATGTAACTGTAAAGTATGAGTCTTACTTTTAACACAACACTCTTTGACTTTACTTTTATAAATTAACAGTCACCATATTTTGCTTTTCAAATGTCTATAGCTTCCTTTTGGCATTGTTGTGTGTTGATCCCCTTGTATCTCATATCTGTCTCCTAAGGACCCAGGAGCTTAATTAATGAGTGTTTGCAAGTATCACCAGTAATTACTACCCTCCTCACTTGATAGATCTGCTCTGCTGTAGGGCAGGTGAGGGGTTAGTAGAGACCACTATTATCAGAAATAATTAGCTATTTAGCCCGAGGGGAAGGCTTAGTGGCCTAACCATGGGCTTTACCCATCCAGGTGGGATCAGGGGCTCTATTCTCTAGGGGGTCTATGCAGCCTCTTTGTCTCAGAACCAGCAAGTTTGCTCTTTGTGTGTTCTGGCTAACAATTTTCCTTCCCTCAAAAATCTTTGAAAAGTCACCAGGGTACCAGCTGGGAGAAGCATACTGGACTTTGGAGGACCAAGAGCATTTGCCCCCTTCACTAGAGTACTCAGAAATGTTTTCCTACAGTCCCTCTTGTGGCACTTTGTTTCCTGGATTGACTGCTCCAACAGACATGCTCAGGGAGCCTGCAAGAGCAGCAGAACAGGGATAACAATGGGCAGCCCTGGGGACAGCTGGAGGGGGAGACATGCTGTATGTATTAAATTTTCATGGACAGAGAAGATGAAAAGTGGGGTCACATAGGAACCCCAGACTGAAAAACATAAGGGCAGACGTGCTGAGATACAGCACTCCATTTAGGATAAACCTCTTTCTCACATGGACATTTCTATGTAAGATGCTCCAGAGTGGGTATTCACAGGTACTTATTTAATGAACACTAATCATTTTTTAAAAATTTATTCTTTTTAAACTTTTTATTTTATATTGGAGTATAGTTGATGAACAATGTTGTGAAACTTTCAGGTGTACAGCAAAGTAATTCAGTTATACATATACATATATTCTTTTGCAAATTCTTTTCCCATTTAGGTTGTTACATAATATTGAGCAGAGTTCCCTGTGCTATACAGTAGGTCCTTATTGGTTATCCATTTTAAATATAGCAGTGTGCGTATGTCAATCCCAAATCCCCTCACTATTCCTTCCCCCCACCCTCCCCCCTGGTAACCATAAGTTCCTTCTCTATGTCTGTATGTTTCTGTTTTGTAAGTAAGTTCATTTGTATCATTTCTTTTTAGATTCCACTTATAAGGGATATCATATGATATTTCTCTTTCTGTCTGAGTTACTTCATTCAGTATGACAATCTCTAGGTCCGTTGCTGCAAATGGCATTATTTCATTCTTTTTAATGGCTGAGTAATTTTCCATTGTATATATGTGCCACATCTTCGTTTTTTAAGCCAGCACTCTCCAACAGAAATAAAATGTTCATGGCATATGTAATTTAAAATTTTCTAGCAGCCACACTAAAAAAGTAAAAAGAAACAGGTAAAATTAATTTTAGTAATGCATTTTATTTAACCCAATATATCCAAAATATTATCATTTCAGCATGCAATCACTATTAAAATGATTAACGAGCTATTTTACATTATTTTTTCTTTTGTACTAGGTCTTCAAAATTCGATGTGAATTTTACACTTACAGCACATCTCAGTTTGGTCTAGCTACATTTCAAATGCTCCATAGTGCCATGTGGGTAGTGGCTTGCATATTGGACAGCACCACTCTAGGGCATGGCCTTGTAGGCCAACTGGTCTTCTGTATGGATAAAGAAAGTACTTTATGTTTTAAAACTGAACAGCGATAGCCACAAAGTGACAGCATGACCCCCCACTGAATAAAACCAACCAACCAACCAACCAACCAACCAAAAACCTATTAAGAATAGCCTGCTAGATTCTCAACAAATTTGAATTCATCATAATGGGGTCCAGAGGTAGGCCTTGGTGACATAGCCAATTCTTCTCCACAGAAATTTTAGTACAGGTTTTGTAACTAAGTTGTTCCCACTAGCTGAACTCTACATGGCATTCTCCAGGATGACAATGTCAGTATATTAATTTATCTCTGGTTGGAGGTTCTGGGAAGTTAGGTAGAGAAGGCCAGCTAGTGTTTTCTATACTCAGGCAGCCATATAGGTCCCTTGCATTCAGTGGCAGAAAACTAAGTCTAGTTTATTTTCTTGTCTGCCCCGCACTGAGACTCAACGCAGATGGCTTGGTCTGTCGTCCAGGGTCTGTATGCCTCAGTGCCTTGACTGAGGGATGGCGCATTGCTGGAATCACTGGAGGAATGGAAATGGTGAGGGGATTTGGAATGAAAGACGTTTGCAGTAGCATGAAAAATGATTGTTGCCTTGCCATCCTTATTCTTCCCCATACCCAAATAAGCAAAGTGCGTATTTTGAACAAATTTTAAAAGCACTTGGGGAAAGAGGAGCATTACTAAGCAAGCTGTTACAGCACTAGTTCACCAGGCACCATTGTTCTTCCTCAGAAATCCTAGATAATACAAAATGATCAATTTGGTTTTTCATACTGTTGCTGAGTAAGAATTTGATTTATAACAAGAAGTATACCACTCTTAAAGGTGACTTTTTGGTTTTGCTTTTCTGTCATAAAAGGAATTTTATAGAAAACTGGAAAATATAGAAAAACACAAGAAAAAGAATTTAAAACTCATTATATCACCATCCAGTAATATACCAATATGAGGTTAACAGTCATTATTTTCTTGAGTATTTTTTTCCTCTGCAAATGTGCATATATATAAGAATTGGTATTATAAGTAAATGTGTACTCTTTTTCACTTGATATAGCATAAACATTTTACCACGTGTTGTCATTCTTTATAAACTATACATTTGCAGAATATGCTATATGACAATGTATTCATTCTTTCCTTTGTTGTTAGACTTCGAAGTATTTTCTAGTACTACCTAAGTGACATGCATAAAAATTTTAATTTACCCAATTTAAATCTTAAATAGCTTGGTATAAAGTCACTCTTTGGCATTTATAGTAAAATAGTAAGCTGTAAGGAGAAGCTGAAATTTAAAAAGGCTTTTATTTCATAACCCCTTGCCTTGTACCCAGGAACTTTTCTCTGAAGTTGAGTTGTGCTCTGTCTTGCATAAAGCAACTACCAATTGTGTGCAAATCAATGAGAACTACTTTTTTCTGGTCACAAACTTTTTTAGTTATTAGACACAACAATGGTGGACAGTGTATGTCCAGAGAAAACGCACCCTCTGTATTCTCAGTTGTGACACTTCTGCCTTAGACTCAGGAGGCATATAGTTGGTGGTACTTGTTCTTACAATGGCAATTGGTTCCTAAGTGCAGTTTTTCTGGAGAAATTTTTTATGAAACTCCTGATAACATTGACTAAATGTCAAGAGACTTTTATTTATTGATTTTCCAGCTTTTTATTATAAAAAAAATTTTTTTAAAGGGAGAATTCCAGAGACCTTCAAGATGGCGGAGGAGTGAGGCATGGAGATAGCCTTCCTCCCCACAAATACATCAGAAGTACATCTACATGTGGAACAACTCCTACAGAACACCGACTGAACACTGGCAGAAGACCTCAGACCTCCCAAAAGGCAAGAAACTCCCCACGTATCTGGGTAGGGCAAAAGAAACAAGAATAAACAGAGACAAAAGAATAGGGACGGGACCTGCACCAGTGGGAGGGAGCTGTGAAGGAGGAAAGGTTTCCACACACTAAGAAGCCCCTTCGCGGGGGGAGACTGCGGGTGGCGGAGGGCGGAAGCTTCGGGGTCACGGAGGAGAGCACAGCAACAGGGGTGCGTGCGGAGGGCAAAGCGGAGAGATTCTCGCACAGAGGATCGGTGCCGACGGGCACTTACCAGCCCGAGAGGCTTGTCTGCTCACCCGCCGGGGCGGGCGGGGGCTGGGAGCTGAGGCTCTGGCTTCGGTCGGATCCCAGGGACAGGACTGGGGTTGGCGGTGTGAACACAGCCTGAAGGGGGCTAGTGCGCCACGGCTAGCGGGGAGGGAGTCCGGGAAAATGTCTGGAGCTGCCGAAGAGGCAAGATATCATTGTTTCCGGTATCTTGCACGAGGACAGGGGATTCAGAGCACCGCCTAAACAAGCTCCAGAGATGGGCGCGAGCCGCGGCTATCAGCGCGGACCCCAGAGATGGGCATAAGACGCTAAGGCTCTGCTGCAGCCACCAAGAAGCCTGTGTGCGAGCACAGGTCACTCTCCACACCTCCCCTCCCGGGAGCCTGTGCAGCCCGCCACTGCCAGGGTCCCGGGATCCAGGGACAACTTCCCCGGGAGAACGCACGGCGCGCCTCTGTCTGGTGCAACGTCACGCTGGCCTCTGTGGCCTGCAGGCTCGCCCCGCATCTGTACCCCTCCCTCCCCCCGGCCTGAGTGAGCCAGAGCCCCCGAATCAGCGGCTCCTTTAACCCCGTCCTGTTGGGGCGGGGAATAGATGCCCTCAGGCGACCTACACGCAGAGGTGGGTCCAAATCCAAAGCTGAACCCCAGGAGCTGTGCAAACAAAGAAGAGAAAGGGAAATCTCTTCCAGCAGCCTCAGGAGCAGCAGATTAAATCTCCACAATAAACTTGATGTACCCTGCATCTGTGGAATACCTGGATAGCCAACGAATCATCCCAAACTGAGTCAGTGGACTTTGGGAGCAACAATATATACATTTTTTTCCTTTTTCTCTTTTTCTGAGTGTGTATGTGCATGCTTCTTTGTGTGATTTTGTCTGTATAGCTTTGCTTTTACCATTTGTCATAGGGTTCTGTCTCTCCATTTTTGTTTCTTTTATTAGTATAGTTTTTAGCACTTGTTATCATTGGTGGATTTGTTTTTTGGTTTGGTTGCTCTCTTCTTTCTTTTGTTTTCTTTTTTTATTACATAAAGTTTTTTAAATTTTTAATAATTATTTTTTATTTTAATACCTTTCTATTCTTTTCTTTTTTCCTTTCTTTCTTTCTTTTTTCTCCCCTTTCTTCTGAGCCATGTGGCTGACAGGGTCTTGGCACTCTGGCCGGGTGTCAGGCCTGTGCCTCTGAGGTGTGAGAGCCGGGTTCAAGACCTTGGTCCACCACAGACCTCCCGGCTCCACATATTATTAACAGCGAAAGCTCTCCCAGAGATCTCCGTGTCAACGCCAAGACCCAGCTCCACTCAACGACCAGCAAGCTACAGTGCAGGACACCCTATGCCAAACAACTAGCAAGATAGGAACACAACCCCACCCATTAGCAGAGAGGCTGCCAAAAATCATAATAAGGTCACAGACACCCCAAAACACACCACCGGACACAGTCCTGCCCACCAGAAAAACAAGATCCAGCCTCATCCTCCAGAACACAGGTACCAGTCCCCTCCACAAGGAAGCCTACACAACCCACTGAACCAACCTTAGCCACTGGAGGCAGACACCAAAAACAATGGGAACTATGAACCTGCAGCTTGGAAAAAGGAGACCCTACATGTTTCTCATGTAGAAGACAGAGAAACACACAGAAGATGAAGGAGTAAGGTAAAAACCCACCAAACCAAACAGATGAACAGGAAATGGGCAGTCTACCTGAAAAAGAATTCAGAGTAATGATAGTAAACATGATCCAAAATCTTGGAAATAGAATGGAGAAAATACAAGAAACGTTTAACAAGGACCTAGAAGAACTAAAGAGGAATCAAACAATGATGAACAACACAATAAATGAAATTAAAAATTCTGTAGGGCTTCCCTGGTGGCGCAGTGGTTGAGAGTCCACCTGCCGATGCAGGGGACACGGGTTTGTGTCCCGGTCCAGGAAGATCCCACATGCCACGGAGCGGCTGGGCCCGTGAGCCATGGCCGCTGAGCCTGCGCGTCCGGAGCCTGTGCTCCTCAATGGGAGAGGCCACAACAGTGAGAGGCCCGCATACCACAAAAAAAAAAAAAAAAAAAAAAAAAAAATTCTGTAGAAGAGAAATCTAGAAACAATAAATGCTGCAGAGGGTGTGGAGAAAAGGGAACACTCTTGCACTGCTGGTGGGAATGTGAATTGGTACAGCCACTATGGAGAACAGTATGGAGGTTCCTTAAAAAACTAAAAATAGAACTACCATATGACCCAGCAATCCCACTACTAGGCATATACCCTGAGAAAACCATAATTCAAAAAGAGACATGTACCAAAATGTTCATTGCAGCTCTATTCACAATAGCCCGGAGCGGGAAACAACCTAAGTGTCCATCATCAGATGAATGGATAAAGAAGATGTGGCACATATATACAATGGAATATTACTCAGCCATAAAAAGAAATGAAACTGAGCTATTTGTAATGAGGTGGATAGACCTAGAGTCTGTCATACAGAGTGAAGTAAGTCAGAAAGAGAAAGACAAATACTGTATGCTAACACATATATATGGAATTAAAAAAAAAATGTCATGAAGAACCTAGGGGTAAAACGGGAATAAAGACACAGACCTACTTGAGAATGGACTTGAGGATATGGGGAGGGGGAAGGGTAAACTGTGACAAAGTGAAAGAGAGGCATGGACATATATACACTACCAAACGTAAGGTAGATAGATAGTGGGAAGCAGCCGCAGAGCACAGGGAGATCAGCTCGGTGCTTTGTGACCGCCTGGAGGGGTGGGATGGGGAGGGTGGGAGGGAGGGAGATGCATGAGGGAAGGGATGTGGGAACAGATGTATATGTGTGACTGATTCGCTTTGTTATAAAGCAGAAACTAATTAAAAAAAATTCTGTAGAAGGAATCAATATCAGAATAACTGAGGCAGAAGAACAGGTAAGTTACCTGGAAGATAAAATAGTGGAAATAACTACTGCAGAGCAGAATAAAGAAAAAAGACTGAAAATAATTGAGGACAGTCTTAGAGACCTCTGGGACAACATTTAATGCACCAACATTCAAATTATAGGGGTCCCAGAAGAAGAAGAGAAAAAGAAAGGGACTGAAAAAATATTTGAAGAGATTATAGTTGAAAACTTCCCTAATATGGGAAAGGAAACAGTTAATCAAGCCCAGGAAGCACAGAGAGTCCCATATAGGATAAATCCAAGGAGAAACATGCCAAGACACATATTAATCAAACTATCAAAAATTAACTACAATGAAAAACTGTTAGAAGCAGCAAGGGAAAAGCAACAAATAACCTACAAGGGAATCCCTATAAGGTTAATAGCTGATATTTCAGCAGAAACTCTGCAAGCCAGAAGGGAGTGGCAGGACATATTTAAAGTGATGAAAGGGAAGAACCTACAACCAAGATAACTCTACCCAGCAAGGATATCATTCAGATTTGACAGAGAAATTAAAACCTTTACAGACGAGCAAAAGCTAAGAGAATTCAGCACCAGCTTTAGAACAAACACTAAAGGAACTTCTCTAGGCAAGAAACACAAGAGAAGGAAAAGACCTACAATAACAAACCCTAAACAATTAAGAAAATGGTAATAGGAATGTACATATTGATAATTACCTTAAATGTAAATGGATTAAATGCTCCCACCAAAAGACACAGACTGGCTGAATGGATACAAAAACAAGACCCGTATATATGTTACCTACAAGAGACCCACTTCAGACCTGGGGACACATACAGACTGAAAGTGAGAGGATGGAAAAATATATTCCATGCAAATGGAAATCAAAAGAAAGCTGGAGTAGCAAAAGAAAGCTGGAGTAGCAATTCTCATATCAGAGAAAATAGACTTTAAAATAAAGACTATTACAAGAGACAAAGAAGGACACTGCATAATGATCAACGGGTCAATCTAAGAAGATATAACAATTGTAAATATTTATGCACCCAACATAGGAGCACCTCAATACATAAGGCAAATGCTAACAGCCATAAAAGGGGAAATCAACAGTAACACAATCATAGTAGGGGACTTTAAACACCCCACTTTTACCAATGGACAGATCATCCAAAATGAAAATAAATAAGGAAACACAAGCTTTAAATGACACATTAAACAAGATGGACTTGATATTTATAGGACAGTCCATCCAAAAACAACAGAATACACATTTTTCTCAAGTGCTCATGGAACATTCTCCAGGATAGATCATGTCTTGGGTCACAAATCAAGCCTTGGTAAATTTAAGAAAATTGAAATCATATCAAGTGTATTTTGTGACCACAACGCTATGAGACTATATATCAATTACAGGAAAAAATCTGTAAAAAATATAAATACATGGAGGCTAAACAATACACAATACTTAATAACCAAGCAATCACTGAAGAAATCAAAGAGGAAATTAAAAAACTACCTAGAAACAAATGACAATGGAGACATGACGACGCGAAACCTATGGGATGAAGCAAAAACAGTACTAAGAGGGAAGTTTATAGCAATACAGTCCTACCTTAAGAAACAGGAAACATCTCAAATAAACAACCTAATCTTGCACCTAAAGCAATTACAGAAAGAACAAAAAAACCCCAAAGTTAGCAGAAATCATAAAGATCAGAGCAGAAATAAATGAAATAGAAACAAAGAAAATGATAGCAAAGATCAATAAAACTAAAAGCTGGTTCTTTGAGAAGATAAACAAAATTGATAAACCATTAGCCAGACTCACCAAGAAAAAAAGGGAGAAGACTCAAGTCAATAAAATTAGAAATGAAAAAGGAGAAGTAACAACTGACACTGCAGAAATACAAAGGATCATGAGAGATTACTACAAGCAACTCTATGCCAATAAAATGGACAACCTGGAAGAAATGATCAATTCTTAAAAATGCACAACCTTCTGAGACTGAATCAGGAAGAAATAGAAAATATGAACAGACCAATCATAAGCACTGAAATTGAAACTGTGATTAAAAATCTTCCAACAGCCAAAAGCCCAGGACCAGATGGCTTCACAGGCAAATTCTATCAAACATTTAAAGAAGAGCTAACACCTATCCTTCTCAAACTCTTCCAAAATTTAGCAGATGGAGGAACACTCCGAAACTCATTCTATGAGGCCACCATCACCCTGATATCAAAACCAGACAAAGATGTCACAAAGAAAGAAAACTACAGGCCAATATCACTGATGAACATAGATGCAAAAATCCTCAACAAAATACTAGCAAACAGAATCCAACAGCACTTTAAAAGGATCATACACCATGATCAAGTGGGGTTTATCCCAGGAATGGAAGGATTTTTCAATATAAGGACATCAATCAATGTGATACACCATATTAACAAATTGAAGGAGAAAAACCATATGATCATCTCAATAGATGCAGAAAAAGCTTTAGACAAAATTCAACCCCAATTATGACAAAAACCCTCCATAAAGTAGACATAGAAGGAACTTACCTCAACATAATAAAGGCCATATATGACAAACCCACAGCCAACATCATTTTCAAAGGTGAAAAACTGAAACCATTTCCACTAAGATCAGCAACAAGACAATGTTGTCCACTCTCACTACTATTATTCAACATAGTTTTGGAAGTTTTAGCCACAGCAATCAGAGAAGAAAAAGAAATAAAAAGAACCCAAATTGGAAAAGAAGAACTAAAGCTGTCACTGTTTGCAGATGACATGATACTATATGTAGAGACTCCTTAAGATGCTACCAGAAAACCAGTAGAGCTAATCAATGAATTTGGTAAAGTAGCAGGATACAAAATTAATGCATAGAAATGTCTTGCATTCCTATACACTAATGATGAAAAATCTGAAAGAGAAATGAAAGAAACACTCCCATTTACCATTGCAACATAAAGAATAAAATACCTAGGAATAAACCTACCTAGGGAGACCAAAGACCTGTATGCAGAAAACTATAAGACACTGATGAAAGAAATTAAAGATGATACCAACAGATGGAGAGATATACCATGTTCTTGGATTGGAAGAATCAATATTGTGAAAATGACTCTACTACCCAAAGCAATTTACAGATTCAATGGAATCCCTATCAAACTACCAATGGCATTTTTGACAGAACTAGAACAAAAACTTTCACAATTTGCATGGAAACACAGAAGACCCCGAATAGCCAGAGCAATCTTTAGAAAGAAAAATGGAGCTGGAGGAATCAGGCTCCCAGACTTCACACTATACTACGAAGGTACAGTAATCAAGACAGTATGGTACTGGCACAAAAACAGAAATATAGATCAGTGGAACAGGACAGAAAGCCCAGAGATAAACCCACGCACATATGGTCACCTTATCTTTGATAAAGGAGGCAAGAATATACAGTGGAGAAAAGACAGCCTCTTCAATAAGTGGTGCTGGGAAAACTGGACAGCTACATGTAAAAGAATGAAATTAGAACACTCCCTAACACCATACACAAAAATAAACTCAAAATGGATTAAAGACCTAAATGTAAGGGCAGGCACTGTAAAACTCTTAGAGGAAAACATAGAACACTCTATGACATAAATCATAGCAAGATCCTTTTTGACCCACCTCCTAGAGAAATGGAAATAAAAACAAAAATAAACAAACGGGACCTAATGAAACTTCAAAGCTTTTGCACAGCAAAGGAAACCATAAACAAGACGAAAAGACAGCCCTCAGAATGGGAGAAAATATGTGCAAATGAAGCAACTGATAAAGGATTAATCTCCAAAATTTACAAGCAGCTCATGCAGCTCAATATCAAAAAACAAACAACCCGGGCTTCCCTGGTGGCACAGTGGTTGAGAGTCCCCCTGCTGATGCAGGGGACACGGGTTCGTGCCCCAGTCCAGGAAGATCCCACATGCCTCAGAGCGGCTGGGCCCGTGAGCCATGGCCCCTGGGCCTCTGTGTCCGGAGTCTGTGCTCTGCAACGGGAGAGGCCACAACAGTGAGAGGCCCGCATACCGCAAAAAAAGAAAAACAAAAACATCCCAATACATAAATGGGCAGAAAACCTAAATAGAAATTTCTCCAAAGAAGATATACAGATAGCCAACAAACACATGAAAGAATGCTCAACATCACTAATCATTAGAGATATGCAAATCAAAACTACAGTGAGGTATCACCTCACACCAGTCAATGGCCATCATTAAAAAATCTGCAACAATAAATGCTGGAGAGGGTGTGGAGAAAAGGAAACCCTCTTGCACTGTTGGTGGGAATGTAAATTGTTACAGCCACTATGGAGAACAGTATGGAGGTTCCTTAAAAAACTAAAAATAGAACTACCATATGACCCAGCAATCCCACTACTGGGCATATACCCTGAGAAAAACATAATTCAAAAAAGTCATGTACCACAATGTTCATTGCAGCTCTGTTTACAATAGCCAGGACATGGAAGCAACCTCAGTGTCCATCAACAGATGAATGGATAAAGAAGATGTGGCACATATATACAATGGAATATTACTCAGCCATAACAAGAAGTGAAATTGAGTTATTTGTAGTGAGGTGGATGGGCCTAGAGTCTGTGATACAGAGTGAAGGAAGTCAAAAAGAGAAAAACAAATACCGTATGCTAACACATATATATGGAATGGAAAAAAAAAAAAAAAGGTCATGAAGAACCTAAGGGCAGGACAAGAATAAAGCCGCAGAGGTAGAGAATGGACTTGAGGACACGGGGTCAGGGGAAGGGTAAGCTGGGATGCAGTGAGAGAGTGGCATGGACATATATACACTACCAAATGTAAAATAGATAGCTAGTGGGAAGCAGCCGCATAGCACAGGGAGATCAGCTCGGTCCTTTGTGACCACCTAGCAGGGTAGGATAGGGAGTGGGTGAGGGAGACACAAGAGGGAGGAGATATGGGGATATATGTATTTGTATAGCTGATTCACTTTGTTATAAAGGAGAAACTAACACACCATTGTGAAGCAATTATACTCCAATAAAGACCTTTTTTTAAAAAAAGTAAAAATAAAAAGGGAAAATTCCAAATAGATACAAAGTAACCATTAATATAATGATACGTACCCATTATCCAGCTTCAACAATGATCAATATTCTGCCATTCTTGTTTCATCTATACTTTTATCCACTCCCCATACCTTCCACTTGATACCTTCATGTAACTCACATCTCTATCATGGTAGGACATTTCCATCTCCCAATAAATTTTCTTTATGTCTCTTTCCATGCAACCGTCCTGCCCATACCCCTCTTCCAAGATGCAACCACTGTTCTAATACTTTTCACCTTAGATGTCTTTTGCCTATTTTAGAATTTCATGTAAATAAAATCATGCAGTATGTAACCTTTGTGACCAGTTTCATTCACTTAGTATTATGTCTGTGAGGTTCATCCCTATTGTTGCAAGTATAGTAGTCTGTTCATTTTTATTGCCAAATAGTATTTTTTGGTGGAAATATATCACAATTTGTTGATTCATTCTCCTGCTAACTGTTATTTGGTTCATTCCCATTTCAGGGATATGAGCATTTGTGTATAAGTCCTAGTGTGAACATATGTCTTCAGTTCTCTTGGGTTACTAAGTAGGAGTGGAATTCCTGGGTAAGAAGGTAGGCACATTTTAACTCTATAGGAAACTGACATCTCCTTTCCCATTCCTGCCAGCCATGTATGACAGTTCCAGTTGTTCAATATCCTTACCAACATTTGCTGCTTTTCTTCTTAATTTTAGCCATTCTTGTGGTGTGTAGTGGTATCTCGTTGTGGACTTTTTTTGCATTTCCCTGATGACTAACAATGTCATTTTTTCCCATGGGCTTATTGTCCATTTGAGAAGTGTCTGTTCAAGAAAGACTTATTTTTTTCAGACTAAGCTTATGTCCTAGGCACTGTTTCTTTGTGCCAGGGCACAGGAGGGGAGTATATTTCTCAAGGTAGGATGCATAGGAAAGCTCTGCAGGGTCACAGCTTACTTCTGTGCTTTGTTCTAGATTTCTCCTCCACTTGTAGCCTGTCTTCCAACTTTCTGGTATCACTCATTTCCTAGTACTGACATTCTGACTTCTTCCTTGGCTGGGATTGCAATTCCCTTTTTCTTTACTCTCTGTTTAGGGCAAGTTTCATTGTTAAGCTCCTTAGTGCTCTGTAGCTTTAACTCAATACATTAGCATTTCAAAAGGTCCACTGAGAACTCAGGAACACGTTCTAATCCAGAGCCATGAGAATTAAAAATACCTCAAATAACTCTATTTTGAAACATTGGAATTGAGTTAAGAAGTAATATATTTCAGGATTGCCAAATGACACCAACATTATTTATAGAAACTTAAGAGCATTTGAAGAAAGGTTGTGATTTATATCTAAATCACAGTGCTTACCCTGCAAGCTAAATGATGCTCCTCAAACTCTGTGGTGAAGCATACATTTAAAAAACTTCCCAATCCATCATGGACAAATACTCTTATAAATACAGAATGTTACAGCAATGCGAACTTACTATAAAGGTTTCTATATGCGTACGTACTTTCAATTTCTGCTCGCAGACAGTTAATAGTTTATGGACTGGAACTAGTCTTTGGGCCACTCTTTGAGCAGCCCTCATTCATAGCACAGACTCTGGAGTTAGGATGCTTATGTTTCAATCCTGACTTCATCACTTGTTAGCTGGGTGGCCTTGAGGAAGCTTTTTATCTCAGTTTCCTCATTTGTAAAATGGAGATGATGATAGTAACAGCACCTACTGTATAAGTTTGTGAAGATTATATGAGTTAATATACAGAAAGCACCTACAACAGGGCCTGGCATATGGTAAGTGTTGGGTAAGGGTTAGCTATTATTATCACTGTCATTTCTGAAGTCCTGTATCAGCCAGGACATTTTCAGTTATGACTGACAGAAACCCAGTTCAAGTTAACTTAAATGAAAAAGGCATATGTTGGTATTTGTAACCGGGTGCTCATATGGTATTATCTAAATCTGATACTACGCTTCTTTCTTCTGTGTTAGTTCTGCTCTCAGATGGGCTATTCCTGTGGGTGCCAAGATGGCCACCAGCTAGCTGCTCCTGGCTTACATCTTACTCTTAGCAACCCAATGGAAAAAGAGTCCCACCTTCCTACTTTCCCCGAGTTAAATTATTACTTCCATTGAGCTGGCTTGGTTCATGTCAAGAGACTTTCAGCACAACAACAACTAAGAATTCAGGACAAGTAATCCTCTGAAAAAAAAATGCAGTACTGGGCCTCCCTGGTGGCGCAGTGGTTGAGAGTCCGCCTGCCGATGCAGGGGATACGGGTTCGTGCCCCGGTCTGGGAGGATCCCATATGCCGCGGAGCGGCTGGGCCCGTGGGCCATGGCTGCTGGGCCTGCGTGTCCGGAGCCTGTGCTCCGCAACGGGAGAGGCCACGACAGTGAGAGGCCCGCGTACCACAAAAAAAAAAAAAAAAAAAAATGCAGTACTGTTACCAGAATAAGAAAGAATGGATGTTTTTGTCAAATAATTGAGGAAATGAATTAGAATCTACTATACCTTTGGGATGGATAATGGTTTTATCCATGGTGGAACTTTTAGAGAGATATACCCCATAAGAGGAAAATGCCATTTATTCTCTGGGAGACGCTTACAGTATATGAGATAGAAGGTGTTAGACAGTGACCTAATAAAAACCATGATTTGGGTCTTCTAAAATATGGTCTTCTGAACAACAGGATGTAGTGTGTTGGAAATATTTAGTAAAAATACTTTTATAAAATTAGCCAACATGAATCAGAAGAGCCTAAGCAGTCACCAGTAAGAAATGTAATTAGTCTTGTAGATAAGCTGAGTCCAGTGGTCACATATGGGGCACCTGCAATGTGAGGGGTAAGAAGACGTCAGTGTTTTGCTCAAATCATATGAGAAGGTGAGTGGGTGCTCATTGCATTGCATCATTTGTTGGTAAAGTCTGTGCTGAGAACTCTATAGTTTTTTTGTATGATGTGATGGAGGAAATGATGAATTGTGAATGTTCTTCTCATTTGTGCTTTTAATGCTTGCCAGGTTATGAGAGGTTGGGAAGAAATTTGTTGGTTCAGGGTATAGAAACTTAGTTTATTTCTCTGAAGGCAGATAACTAGGTCATGGAAACTTGTTGGAAAGATGGGCTTTATTGAGTTGCTTTCTTAGATCAAGGGCTTTTGGGGATTAAGGGGCTCTGAGAGACCCACTTTACTGGATCCCAGAAACTCACAAGGTTGTACTTCCTTACTGATGAGAGAAGACATCTGAACATATTCTACTTGAAACTGCAGAGGAAAAAACCCCCAAGACTTTCTGATATGGTTAAGAAAGTGTAGGTATTCACACTCAAACACCACAGGTAACTGGTTACAACACTCATTTTCCAATGCTGAACTGCTCTGAACTCCCCAGAATCACAAAGTTTGAAGAACTACATGGCTATTTAATAGAGATAAAGCCCCATTTTCAGACCAGTGTCATAAATTTTGACCCATGTGAATTCTACTTTAAATTTCTGCAGGTGTTTATTGGAGTATAAAGCTCAGGGTATATCTGAATAATCAAGCATCCCTTTAGGATATCTTAATTAAAAGAGGAAATGCTTGAGTTGAATTCCAATTCTGTCCACCATAAGAAAAATATCTCTGGAATTTTGGAAATGAGTATGTGAATTTTAAATGATCTGGAAATGTAACCGAACTTTAGGAAATGCTTCCATCAGCCTGGTTTCATGATGCAAACTGGAAGTAATGACATTGAACCAGCACCACACAAGTAGCATCGGAAACATGATATAGGAATTGAGTTGGTCCCACACTGAAAATACTGAGTGATTTTCCAGATTGTTTAAGACCCCTTGCTATTCAAAATGTGGTCCACGGACTAGCATTATAGACATAATCTAGGAACTCGTTAGCAATGTGGACTGTCAGCCTGCCCTCCTTTCCTCTAGACCTACTGATTTAGAATCTGCACTTTAACAAGATTCCCAAATAATTCCAATGCACATTAAAGTTTGAGAAGCACTGGCATATCTTTTTCCCTCCATCAGACGCCTGGGATGATGATTAAAACTAGATTTTTGTGTCCTACCCTGGGCTTTCTGAATTAGAGTCTCTAATTCAGAGGACTGGGATTCTGAGTTCTTCATAAATCCCCTGGGGATTCTGCTGAATGGTCTGATTTGAGAATTTCTAGTTAGTCTCTTAAATGCAGATTTGATTGAAATTCATTAATATTAGCAGAAGACCCCTATGTGCTTCTATTTAGGCAAAGTTGATGGAACTGCTTTAGGAGCTGCTTTCAGAGTATTGATATTGCCAAGGTTAATTTTTTTTTTTTTTTTTTTTTTTTTGCGGTACGCGGGCCTCTCACTGCTGTGGCCTCTCCCGTTGCGGAGCACAGGCTCTGGACGTGCGGGCCCAGTGGCCATGGCTCACAGGCCCCGCCGCTCCGCGGCATGTGGGATCTTCCCAGACCGGGGCACAAACCCGTGTCCCCTGCATCGGCAGGCGGACTCTCAACCACTGCGCCACCAGGGAAGCCCTAAATATTTTTTATAGTTAACAAGTAATATTTTACTATTGTTATCAATAAAAGCTCATGTGATTCCCTTCTGTCCCTCTACAGACACATTCATGGACTTCTGACTCTGTGGTCACTAATGAAGAAAAAATTGAGATGTTTTGGTCATCATGGGACTTCTTTGATCATAGCTATTTGGATTCATACTTATCTTTGTTTCCATATTCTAAGGTAGGTACACACAGTTTATTACAAGTTATTATACAAATTATTATAAGTAACTTGAGGAACAAACTATTAAAGATGCTTAAGTACTGGTTCTGTAGGCTCAAAGCATGGAGAAAACAGATTGCTCCTGATTAGTGTGGAAAACAAGGAACTGAGTTTGATGTTGGGGAGGACATTTCAGACAGAGAAACCCTGAGTAGAGACTCAGAAGAAGATAAGCATGTTGGATAGTTGTGGAATAGGGAGCAGTCTAGTGTGGTGGTTATATAAATAATGAATGGACTTCATTATTTGGGCAGTTAGGAACTGGAGGGTTTAGGGAGTGACATGACCAGACCTCTGTCTTTAGAAGATTTATCTGGCAAAAAAGACTTTGGAAAGATGGGAGCTGGGAGGAAATGGAGGAAAGAAGACACTGGGAGATTATTGAAGCATGGCAGAGAGAATGGTAAAGAGGGAGCAGATTAAATGTCCACCAAGGATTTGAACTATGATGGTAGTAGTAGGAATAAAAAGAAGGGACAAGAATGTGAGAAATCTTGCAGATAATCTATAGTATTTAGTAATCTCTTAGATCTTAAGGCATAAGGATTGTGAGATGACACAAATAAACTCTAGATGAATGGGAAAATAGTGATACCCTTAATAGAAATTGAAAAATCAGGGGAAAGACTGTATTAGTTTGAGGTAGTATTGCTACTTAGAAAATGGTAGGTGGAAATGTTCAGTTTCGAGATGGAAATGTGAGTCTAGAGACAAGAAGTTATCTACCCAAAATATGATAACTGAAGCAACAGCAGGGGAGGAAATCATCAAAGGAGGGTGTGTCAGGGGAAATAGAATTGGATCAATGATAAGAGTCAGAGGCCATCCACATTTAGGGGTGAGAGGAGGAGGAAGAATCTTCAAGAAAGTTAGAGAAAAACCAGAAAGGTTGGAACAGAATGAGGCACTGCTGCATTTTGAAAGTCAGAGGGAGCTTTTCCACATGAAGCAGGTGGGCAACAGTATTAAATAGTACCACAGAATTGAGAAGGATCAGGCATGAGATAAAGCAGTCAGAGAGAAAAGACAATTATGTGGCTCCAGGTGACCATGGAGGGAAATAGTTTTAGGAGAACTGTGATGACTGAAGTCAGGTCACAGGGACTTAAAACAATGAGTACTTCAGTTGGAAAGGCAGGGAGTGAAGACACTTCTCTCAGGGAACTGGTGATGAAGGAAATGGGACATGGAGGAAAGGAAAAGGAGATAGGACTACAAAATTGCTACATTCAAAAAATTGAATAACTAGAGTTTATTAGAAGACAGAGAAGATGGACCCAACAGTGGGGGAGAAGCTGATATAATCATACTTAGGGTAATTTTTGGTACCCAGGGTTCAGGAGGCTAGGACGAGGTGGGAAAGGATGAAATCAACCACGGGGACTGAACACTGTTCCCCCTTCAGAGACAGGCTAGTCTCAGAGAAAGTCTCTCTGCTCTCAAGGATTCCAACCTAGTAAACAAAAAGATCAAAGGTGCACCAAATAACAATGCCGCAGAAAGGTTTTACTACACACCACACAGACACTCCTCTAACCTGTGTTCCTGGAGATTCTTTTTCTCCCTTTGCATCCAAAGCCATGAGTAACATAAACAGATTCATTCTCTTCTGAGTCACACATGCTTCTTTTTTCTTCAAGTTTCACCAAAGTCAGAAGCTCATCTCTATCTCTGGACCTCTAGTGGGCTCCTATATTTTTTTCCCAGTGTTTTGGTAGCTTGTATGATAATAGATACCTAAGCTTGTAGTGGGAAGTGGTGGATTGAATCCTATTTATGAAAACTGGTACTTGTCTTGGGAAAAGTTAACCAATTTCCTTGAGCCCCAGTTCTGTTCATCTGTAAAACTGAGTGATAACTACTTCAAAAGGTGGTCGTGAGCATTTAATGAAAAGGTGTATATATATATAGAGAGAGAGAGTACCTGACAATGCACTCATGCCAGTAGGCACTCTATAAATGCTCTTTGAGTTCCAAGAAATTCAGTGAGTTCCAAGATGGCAGAGTCTGTGTCTCACCCCTGTGCTTGTGGTAAGGGGGGCAGACATCTTCCTTGAAGGCATCTTCTTTGAAGATACGTTTCTTGAAGACACCCTATCATGTTAGTCTCTTGCTGGATCACTTTCATCTTCAACAACTGTTGCCTCTCCTGTGTCCCTTCCCGTTTTGGTTTCATTCTCTCTCTGTGTTTCATTGTTCTCAGGATGCACATTTTGAAATTGTCACTAACTCTCTGTTCATGATGAATTTGTTGACCTTTCAAGGACTGTTTTAATTTTAGGAGAGGATGGTGGGAAGAGGGTAGTGCTTAACACTAGGGACCAAAATGCTCATGGTAGGCAGAATTTTCACATCAGTCTCTCACATAAAAGTTCTGCCAAACCTGCAATGTGGTCCACAGACATGCATCTTCAGTGTCACCCAGGAGCTTGCAAGAAATGCAGATTCTCAGGTCTCGTCCAAAACCTTCAAATCAGAATCCAAGATAATTGGGTGATTTACATGCACATTAAAGTCTGAGAGGCACTGTTTTAGGGAAAGAGCTATTTCATAAGGTGTTTGTGAGGATTTAATGAGAAAGCATGCACAGAGCACCTAATATAGGCAGGTGTGTTAGTGAGTGCTTAATAAATATTCTTGCTAAATCCCAAGATGGCAGAAGGAGTCCTCTGTCTTCAGGACCAATGATGTAAAATGCAGATAAAGGACAAACAGTGTAGCACTCTTTAGAGTACTAAAATAGGAAGTTTTTTTTTTTCCTCTGTTTTTTTGCCAGAGGAAAGGAAAATAATAAAGGCAGAGGAAGGAATGAACATAACTAGAAAATAAGAGTGAGAAAATATGGAGTGGAAAAACAAGGTACTTAGGAATGAAGTACCTTGAGGTGATGAAAGAAGAAATAAACAAGGGTAAAAGAGCTCTTAAAATGCACACTGCCAGGGACTTCCCTGGTGGAGCAGTGGTTAAGAATCTTCCTGACAATGCAGGGGACATGGGTTCGAGCTCTGGTTGGGGAAGATCCCACATGCCGTGGAGCAACTAAGCCTGTGTGCCACAACTACTGAGCCTGCACTGTAGAACCCGCGAACCACAACTACTGAGCCTGTGTGCCACAACTACTGAAGCCCATGCGCCTAGAGCCCGTGCTCTGCAGCAAAGGGAAGGCAATGCAATGAGAAGCCCATGCACCGCAACAAAGAGTAGCCCCTGCTCACTGCAACTAGAGAAAGCCCAAGTGCAGCAATGAAGACTCAACGCAGCTAAAAATAAATAAATAAATAAATATATTAAAAAAGAAAAATGCACACTGCTGAAAAGTTGGATGAAGAGAAAACTAGATTTCTCTGGAGGTGGCAGGGAGGTACGAGTGTGTGATGTGTAGAGAGAGATAGCCAAACCCAAGTGATTTAGCATAAGGCTGGCTTAAAAAGCCTTTATGTAACACGGTAAGCTTGCATTTTGAATTTTCACTGAACAACATCTTTGTACAGAAGAACAGCATGGTTTGGTTTTGTGCCCAGGTGACTGGAAAGAGTGGGAGGCAAGTGGCCAAAGGGGAGACTGTGAGGTTGTGTTGAGGTGTCAGTAAACAGGTAGGGGAAGCACTGACTAAACAACAGACCCTTTTTGGGGTCCAGATGACTGGGTGAGTCTACTGTTAATTACATCCACACAAATAGATGGGAACTAAATCACAACCCCTCTGCCTCCAACATGAAGGGATGATTGCCAGCATGGGGTGAGTTAGGGACATGGTGGCTTCTCCAGCCTCATGACAGTAGATAGTGAGGGATCGTGGTCAGCCTTAGGAAGGGCGGAGAGGAGCATTCTGGTTCCCTTTGGTTCCACCTCAGCCAATGTCAATGAAGTATCCCAAGGCAGGATGGGGAAGAAGGGGGGTCTGGCAATGCAGGAGAAAGAGACATCAGTCCTCAGCTCTGTGATCAAGTGCTGAGTAAGGCACCTAACTTTTCTGAATCTCTACTTCTGAATCTCTGCAAAATGGATCATGCCTCTCGAGATCGTCATGAGGTGAATTAGTATCAGTTCTGAAAAATGTTAGCCTTGGATCAGGATGGGAACTTAGCCATCTCGTAGAATCAAATCCCCTCCTTTTGCAGGCAAGAACTGAGACCAGGGCAGAAAAGCAACTTGCTTAGGGACATACACAATTACTTAACAACTGATCTAGGACTAGAACCCAGGTCTCCCTAGTCCCAACCTAGGGCTTAAAACATTTAGAAGCTTATTCTACTGTCTTCTATGTTAAATTCTGGAGATAAATGTACTTGCACTTTAATCTCTAGATTGTTGACTTTTGTGAGCTAAGGCAGGGATACTTCATAAGTGCTTTAACAGCTGCTAATTCTGAGTCTGACTTTCCATTTTACTGAAAGGAGTAAACTTTACGTTTTATCCAGATTTTAACTTGTAGTTTGCCTCATTTCTTATTAGCCTGGAAATTCCAGTGAACTCAGCGTACTTTACTGTTGTGGATATTTGTTGGTGCCTTGGAAAGAGCATGGATGGGCTTTGGAGTCACACAGCCTGGCTCAAATCCTGCCTCTGCCACCTACTCGCTGTAAGTCTGGGCAAGTTCATTGTGCACTTGAGCCACAGTGTTCTTTATCATAGTGTATTCCTCGGAGTTCTCCAGAGAAACAGAACCTGCAGGATATACATATATATGGAGATTTATTCTGAGGGTTTGGCTCACATGATCATGGAGGCTGAGAAGCCCTGCGACCTGCTGTCGGCAAACTGGAGATCTAAGAAAGCCAGTGGTGTAATTCAGTCCAAGTTTGAAAGCCTGAGAACCAGTGGAGCTGATGGTGTAAATCCCAGTCCAAGGGCTGGATAAGATATGTTTTAGTTTAACCAGTGAGACAGGAAAAAAGGGGCAAATTCCTCCTTCCCCACTTTTTGTTTTGTTTAGTCCCTCAGGGGATTGGATGACGCCCACCCACATTGCGGAGGGCAGTCTACTGAGTCCACCAATTCAAATGTGAGTCTCATCCAGAAACACTCTCACAGACACACCCAGAAATAACGAATCTGAGCTCCGTATGGGTCATCAAGCTAACACATAAAACTGTTACCGACCCTTTCAAGTCAGGCCCCAACAAGTGTCCTTATGCCGGTGTGGTTCGTGCCAATAGAATGATGCTGAGTTCGGTTCGGAAGCAACGGAAAGCTTTATTTTTTGATCAAAGAATGAAGAGGTCTGAGCTACACTCTAGAGCACAGAAAGAAAGGCCATGACCAGGGTTGCTTTATAGGGGGAGGGGTCTTACAGTGAGGTGGGGGGCGGGAGGGGGCGGAGTTCTCACTGGGCAGGCACATGCGTGATGCTCAGGCTCCAGATGGCAGTGCCGGCACAGCATCTCTGCACCCGGCCTGCTGCGGTCATCTTGAATTGAGTGTCCTGCACAGCTTCTGCACACGGCCCCCAGAGCTGAGATGTCCCTACAGTCGTTTCGCAACAGGAACTCTGGTCTGAAGTGCTGGGGGCAAGGCCTCTGCATGCAGCACCCTATCAGCAAATGAAACTAGAGGAAACACAAAGGAAAAGAAAAAAAAAGAAGGTTCAACTTTATTTTATTACCCAGCTTCTATTTTTATTTCCCGGGACTTGTTAATGGGCTTTGCCAGTGACAAAATTAGCCATCACAAATAGGTGCTAACTACCTTAGGGGGTTGTTTGATAATTATTAGAAATAATGTTGTAAAGTGTTTGGAAGAGGATCTGGAATACTATAGGGGTTCAATAAATGTTAGCTGTCGCTACCAGTAAATTCTCACGGAGTGCTTAACTGAATGAAGTGTGGTGGTTAATTGGGGGCTCAAGCTCACAGTTAGATATGAACTATTTGCCAGATGTCTTCACTGTTCTGCCAGAGTGTTTACCTTACAGGTAGCAAAACCAGTACTTTAATAGCCCCAACCAAAATCTGAGCATGAGCCTCTGATTGCAGGTAATTTTTAAAAAAAACTCAAATAACCATATCCTATGGCGCCTTAGCCACCCTTCTTTCCCATAGTTCATCTAGGTTGTCCTGCTCGCTGAGCTCCCACACTAGCTTGGGCGGCTGCTCTGCCATCAGAAAATTCCGTGTAACACTTTTCTAGGGAGAAGATAGGTAGGCGGTTGCTCTTTTCCTGGGTCATTTGTTGTTTCGTTGCCTTCCTGAGAGGCATTTCCCTTGCATCTTAAACTTCAGTTTCTTGTTTCCATGGGAAGTTTTCTGTTTGGTCCTGATGTGGGTAGGCTGGCAGTAAATTCTAGAAGATAGGGTAAAGCTACAGAAGCAGCTGATTTTACAAAGAAAAAGGGCAGAGGTGGTTGGTTTGCCTACTTTTATTTATTTATTTATTTATTTTTATACTGTTTTGCATAAAGTAGGTAGTTTGGGCTTCATCCATATTGATAAGTGGTAAAAGGGCTATTCATGTGGGACAAGTGGGAAATGACTTTGTGACCGAAATAGGAAAAGACATGCTAATGTGATATGGAGCAAAGTGTGGTTTTCCATTTGGTCCTGTGATTGATCTCTCTGTCCAGGGAGATGCCAAATGCAGCTCTAGAATACTGAGGAACGGGGCATTAGTATTCAGTGAAAACTCTGATCTGTTGGTCTTGGAATAATGGTGTGAAGAGGGATGTAGAATAAATAATTAGAATGTAATCTAATATTAGCAGCTATGGACTGGTTTCCTGTGAGGTGGATTTAGGGGTGCTTCGATTCTTAATACCACCAACATGCAATTGAAATATACACACACATCTGAGGAGGGGTCACAGCTGGTATGCCATTGGGTATTTTCAGGAAAGGAAATAAGGGATTTACAGGGGGCAGAAATATTTCCACTTGTCTGTGTCATGCCAGACAGGAAGACTGTATATTTGTAAAATAATCCATTTCACTGTATATTTATTAATGGCTTAATGTGCACAGAGGAAATGCTGTCCATTCCCTTTCAAATTTTTCCCATTGCCTTCAAACCTCAGGGTAAAATGCCCTTCAACCCTCTAAGGCTGGGTAAACGCCCCACTAACTCCGGGGCGTTAATATATCAAAGTAGAGTCTCATCTACTGATCTGAAGGCCAACAGAGTCAGCCTGGTGTTATCTTGCCCATCATCAAAAGCTTGATTTGAACAGAGAATTGAGAAATAGATATTTACATTTCAGAAACAATTGCATTTAATATCCTACATGACATTTAGGGCTTAAGGGAATATATGGAATTGCTTATGGGAGGTATCAAGAAAAAAAAAAAAGAGATTTGATTTTCTCCACACTCCAAGTAGGGCCAAGGGAGTAGATCTCAGGGTTTAGTTTTATCTGCACAGTGGTGTCAGGCACTCAGCATGCTTGGGAACATAGGCTGAGTTGTGACTAGCATCCAGTGTGACTGATTTATGTTTAAATGGAGCCATAAAAACTGTGGTAACGGGCTTCCCTGGTGGCGCAGTGGTTGAGAGTCCGCCTGCCGATGCAGGGGACACGGGTTTGTGCCCCGGTCCGGGAGGATCCCGCATGCCACGGAGCGGCTGGGCCCGTGAGCCATGGCCGCTGAGCCTGCGCGTCCGGAGCCTGTGCTCCGCAACGGGAGAGGCCACAACAGTGAGAGGCCCGCGTACTGCTAAAAAAAAAAAAAAAAAGAAAAGAAAACTGTGGTAACCATGAGGCAATTCAGTAAGGGTCAAAAACAAAATTAGCTCTCAGACGTCTCGTCTCAGAAAATATTATCAGTACTGCAATGGCTTTCTGTTTGGGCTGTTGTATTGATTGTACCAGTCTGATGAACTCCTGGAAAACTTGTTGATCCATTACTCAAGCAGGTTCCTGCTAGACTTGATTAATTTGTTCTCTTTCAGCTACATTCCACTCTTGCTTGCTTATGGAGCTTTTGGAAAGCCTGCTTGGTGGGTGGTGAATGAGCCAAACTCCAACCCATCAATCCATTACGTTTAGAAGGCAGAAGATATCTTCAGATTATCTTCTCTTCAACCTCCAGATTTTAGGGAGATAAGCCTGAGGACAGCTCTTGCTTGTGTCACCTGGAGCTGATTTTGGCACCCTCGAGGTATGGAGGGTCAGGTGGGAGGTACACTGCATCTCTGAGTCGAGCTTGTTTCTTGGGCACTGCTTTGGAAGAGAAACAGAGAACTCTATTTATGGGTCTGTAGCTTAGCGATCCCTCATGTCCAAAAGACACGAGAGTGTTTCTTTTCCTGGTAAGAAATAGTGGTTTATGTAGTGGCAGAACAGATAAAAATGGCCCCCAGTGAAAACTCATGTCCCCTTGACCTCTTCTCCTTTGAGCAGGGGTAGCGGTTTTGGCGAAGCCAAGAGGAGGTTCTTGTATAGTGGGTGAGCCGAATGTCCTTTGGGGTAGAAGAGGGTCTTGTTGGATAAGGAGAGACTATGGGGAACCCTGGATGGGAAGAAGGATGCTACGATGGAGAAGACAGAGCTGAAGGGCAGGCTTGCCCTTCTCACCCCATCCCCAGAGACAGTAAAGAGGCCCCAGGATGATCACACACCCGCCTTGTCCTAAGGCACCCAAGCCTGTGTCAAGACCTCTCCCCCTGGCATAATTGTGCCATTGTCTCACCCTTTGTGCCCAGGGCACTGCTGCCTTAGCGTGGCCTCACCACTGGTTTTATGCGTGGCCCGGGCAAAGTTAAGGCAGCTCAGCTGAAATTTTGAATCTAGCCAGTTTCTGAGGCTGTTCTGGTGAAGTCCCTTGTTTGGGATTTGTCATTAGGGATCTTGTTGGAAATCTCTCTCTGTGTCTGTCTCTACTTCTCTCTGAAGTTATGTCATACAATCCAGATGATTCATTTGTACAGTTATTCACCTCCTCTCCTGGAATAGGGATAGTGAGAACTACTCAGAAGTGTCTCAGACTTATCTGGGTATTTATAACAAGATATCAATCCAAAATAGAGGGCCACTGTGCCTCTGAATGGATCCCTTAGAAGGAGAGATCTCAGAAAGATTGGTAAGAACTTTTCATGTCTCAGAGCCAAGAATATACAGGCATACCTCAGAGATGTTGTGGGTTTGGTTCCAGACCACTGCAATAAAGCAAACATTGCAATAAAGCAAGTCACACATTTTTTTGGTTTCCCAGTACATATAAAAGTTATGTTTATACTATACTGTAGTCTATTAAGTGTTTAATAAGCATATGTCTAAAAAACACAATATACATACCTTAATTAAAAAATGCTTTATTGCTAAAAACTGCTAACCATCATCTGAGCCTTCAGCGAGTCCTAATCTTTCTGTGGGTGGAGGGTCTTGTCTCAATACTGACGGCTGCTGATTGATCAGGGGGTTGGCTGCTGAAGACTGGAGAGGCTGTGACAACTTCTTAAAATAAGACAGCAATGAAGTTTGCCACATTGATTGACTCTTCCTTTCACAAATGATTTTTCTGTAGTTTGCAATACTGTTTGATAGCATTTTACCCACAGTAGAACTTTCAAACTGAGTCAGTCCTCTCAAACCTTGCTGCTTCTTTCTCATCAGCTAAGTTTTTGTAATATTCTAAACCCTTTGTTGTCATTTCAACAATTTTCACAGCATCTTCACCCGGAGTAGATTCCACCTCAAGAAACCACTTTCTTTGCTCATCTATAAGGAGCAACTCCTCATTGTTCAAGTTTTATCATGAGATTGCAGCAATTCAGTCCCACCTTCAGGCTCTATTTCTAATTCTAGTTCTCTCACTATTTCCAGCACGCCTGTAGTGACTTCCTCTACTGAAGTCTTGAACCCCTCAAAGTCATCCATGAAGCTTGGAATCAACTTCTTCCAAACTCCTGTTAATGTTGGTATTTTGACCTCTTCCATAAATCATAAATGTTCTTAATGATGTCTAGAATGGTGTATCCTTTCCAGAAGGCTTTCAATTTACTTTGCTCAGATCCATCAGAGGAATCACTATCTATGGCACCTACACCCTTACAAAATATGTTTCTTAAATAATAAGACTTGAAAGGCAGAATTACTCCTTGATTCATGGGTTGCAGAATGGATGCTGTGTTATCAGGGATGAAAATATTAATCTTGTTTTTCATCTCCACCAGAGCTCTTGGGTGACCACTGTCAATGAGGAGTAGTGTTTTATTTCTTCCTTTTTTTTTGTTTAACATCTTTATTGTAGTATAATTGCTTTACAATGGTGTGTTAGTTTCTGCTGTACAACAAAGTGAATCAGCTATACATATACATATGTCCCCATATCTCCTCCCTCTTGTGTCTCCCTCCCTCCCACCCTCCCTACCCCACCCCTCTAGGTGGTCACAAAGCACCGAGCTGATCTCCCTGTGCTATGCGGCTGCTTCCCACTGTCTATCTATTTTACGTTTGGTAGTGTATATATGTCCATGCCTCTCTCTCACTTTGTTCCAGCTTACCCTTCCCCTCACCCTGTGTCCTCAAGTCCATTCTCTACATCTGCGTCTTTATTCTTGTCCTGTCCCTAGGTTCTTCATAGCCATTTTTTTAAGATTCCATATTTATGTGTTAGCATACAGTATTTGTTTTTCTCTTTCTGACTTCCTTCACTCTGTATGACAGACTTTAGTTCCATCTACATCACTACAAATAACTCAATTTTGTTTCTTTTTATGGCTGAGTAATATTCCATTGTATATATGTGCCATATCTTCTTTATCCATTCATCTGTTGATGGACACTTAGGTTGCTTCCATGACCTGGCTATTGTAAATAGAGCTGCAATGAACATTGTGGTACATGACTCTTTTTGAATTATGTTTTTCTTAGGGTATATGCCCAGTAGTGGGATGAACAGTAGTATTTTAAAAGGAATCTTTTTTTCTGAGCAGTAGGTCTAAACATAGGGCTTAAATTAGTCAGTAAACCATGTTGTAAACAGATATGCTGTCATTCAGGCTTTGCTCTTTCCTTTATAAAGCACAGGTAGAGGAGACTTGGCGTAATTCTTAAGGACCTTAAGATTTTCACATTGGTAAATGAGCATTGTATTCAGCTTCAAGTCACCAGCTGCATTAGCCCCTAGCAAGAGTCAGCCTGTCCTTCAAAACTTTGAAGCCAGGCATTGGCTTCTCCTCTCCAGCTATGAAGGTTCTGAATGACATCTTCTTCCAATAGAAGGCTGTTTTGTCTACATTGAAAATCTGTTATTTAGTGTAGTCACCTTCATTAATGATCTTAGCTAGAGCCCCTGGATAACTTGCTGCAGCTTCTACAGGAGCGCTTGCTGCTTCACCTTGCACTTCTATGTTATGGAGATGGCTTCTTCTCTTAAACCTCATGAACCAAGCTCTGCTAGCTTCAGACTTTTCTTCTGCAGCTTCTTCACCTCTCTCACTCTTCATAGAACTGAAGAGAGTTAGAATTGAAGCTGGATTCTGCTTTGGCTTAAGGGAATATTTTGGCTGGTTTGATCTTTTATCCAGACCACTAAAACTTTCTTCATATCAGCAGTGAGGCTGTTTCACTTTCTTATTATTTGTGTGTTCACTGGAGTAGCACTTTTAATTTCCTTCAAGAACTTTTCTTTTGCATCCACAACTTAGCTACTGTTTGGAGCAAAGGGCCTAGATTTCAGCCTATCGCAGCATTATACCACGTTAATGGGTTAAGTTTGCTGTCTTATATGGGTCAGTTTGTGGCACCCCAAAACAATGACTGTAGTAACATCAAAGATGGCTGATCAAGATCACCATAACAAATATAAAAATAATTACAAAGTTTGAAATATTATGAGAATTACCAAAATGAGACATAGAGACATGAAGTGAGCAAATGGTGTTGGAAAAATGGCACCAATAGACTTGCTTGATGCAAGATTGCCACAAACCTTCAACTTGTAAAAAATGTAGTATCTGCTAAGCACAATATAACAAAGCACAATAAAATGAGGTGTGCCTATAGTCTGACTGGCTGCATTTGGCTTCTGCAGAGAAGTGGCTTGAAATGTGTTCTATGCATAATAAATGACAAGGACTTATGTAGTTCACACTGAGGTTACAAATGTGTCATCTGACTTTGCAAATGGAATTCAAGGAGTCAGTTGTCATTGCATTATAGTGGCTTTCGTCCAAGAAACTGATAGCCCCAGCAGCTCATTATGCTCATAGCATCTTGATGAGTAGGTAGCACATAGGAATGTCCTTGTTTTGCAAATGAAATGAAGGCAGAGAAGGGAGTTCTTAGGTCTAGGCAACCTGGATCTGTGCCCATTTCTTATGAATCACAGACTTCCGGAAACTCACTTTCCCAGCAGGGCTTCTTTGCTCCAAAATAGCAAGCATTGCCACTGGTTGGATAACTAATGGTGCTCATGTTATTCACATGGGGGTTAACTGAGAGAAGATCTCAGGTTTCTGAACAAAAAGTTGGCTACTATATGGCATAGACTAATCATATTCAACATAGAGGGGGAAGGAATGCAAGAATTTCTACTTTGGCACTGAAATAGTATAAGAAATACAGTCAGTTCAGTTGGTCATTTTTCACACAGCAGACAGCAGACTAAACAGTACTAAATCAGGCAATTATTTTAGTAATGATAACTTTAGTTTTCCTAGAGTGATTTGAAAATGCTCAATGAAACAGAACTATTTCTTCCTAACCGATTCTCTCCATTCAACTATAAGGGCAATCATGACTTTGCTAACTAACCTCTGAGATAAGAGTGAGCAGAAGGGAGACTCTGGATGACTTGGGGCCAGGCAAGCCTTCTTCAGAGAAGGAACTTCACAGCCACCACCTGGCTCCCTTTTGGGTTAGCTCACCTTGCTCTTACTCTGCTAGGTTTTGCAAAGCAGGCCAACCACGAGCAGACCTCCTTGGATCTTGGGTAGCCACAATGGCTCAGAAGGCAGATAACAGAAACTTATTTTATTTGCTGCAACAAGCAAGGAGTCTGGGGTTTATGGAATCATAATCAGGTCCTGTTAAATTTGCTTCAGCATTGCCCAAGACCAGCAAAATTAACATCATAATGATAGAGACCAGTCTTCCGCTTTGCTGTGTTGGAGGCTGACAAGATTGTCATTGACAATATTGCAGCTGAATAAGAGATCATGAACTATTGGGACTTTTTTTCTCTGTATGAAATATTATCCTGAACAGTAGTGTGATTTTATTGTGAAGAATAAATTCTGCACATGCCAGGGAGAGAAACAGTGAGGAAGCAACCTTCAGGGGTTTTTAATCTCTCCTACTGCTCCAAAATGTTATTGTTAGATTTATATTCAATGCAAAGCCTCAATGAATACTTGTGGAGTAACTACTTGCTTATTTTTTTAAACTAATGAATGAATGAATGAATTTTTGGCTACATTGGGTCTTTGTTGTTGCGTGTGGGCTTCCTCTAGTTGCGGCGAGCTGGGGCTACTCTTCGTTGTGGTGCTCAGGCTTCTCATTGTGGTAGCTTCTGTTGTGGCAGAGCATGGGCTCTAGGCTTGCAGGCTTCAGTAGTTGTGGCACATGGGCTCAGTAGTTGTGGCTCACAGGCTCTAGAGCACAGGCTCAGTAGTTGTGGCAGAGGGGTTAGTTGCTCCGTGGCATGTGGGATCTTCCCGGACCAGGGCTCGAACCCATGTCCCCTGCACTGGCAGGCAGATTCTTGACCACTGCACCACCAGGGAAGTCCTGATTATTTTTTATTTTATGTATTATGAACATTTGTGTATGCATGACCCTTTATAAAAAATCAATTATGTGATAACATGAACTCCTATTAAAACCCTCACCCATGCCAAAACAAGAACATAATCAACAACCTACATTAACTACTCTTCCTTATTCAATCTTTTGCCCCTGTTCCTGAAGGCATTTCTTACTCATTTGATTTTTTGTTTTTTGGTTTATGAAAAATTTTTATTTAGTTTTATTAATTAATTTTTAAACTTCATATGAAGGGCATCATACTACAGGAAGTCTCCTGGAATTTACCATCTTCATTCAACATAATGATGCTAAAATTTTTCTGTGTTTTTTTTTGAATTTTTGAATTTTATTTTATTTATTTTTTTATACAGCAGCTTCTTATTAGTCATCAATTTTATACACATCAGTGTATACATGTCAATCCCAATCGCCCAATTCATCACACCACCATCCCCACCTCCCCACGGCTTTACCCCCTTGGCGTCCATACGTTTGTTCTCTACATCTGTATCTCAACTTCTGCCCTGCAAACTGGTTCATCTGTACCATTTTTCTACGTTCCACATACATGCATTAATATACGATATTTGTTTTTCTCTTTCTGACTCACTTCACTCTGTACGACAGTCTCTAGATCCATCCACATCTCAACAAAGACCCAATTTCTTTCCTTTTTATGGCTGAGTAATATTCCATTGTATGTATGTACCACATCTTCTTTATCCGTTCATCTGTCGATGGGCATTTAGGTTCCTTCCATGACCTGGCTACTGTAAATAGTGCTGCAATGAACATTGGGGTGCGTGTGTCTTTTTGAATTATGGTTTTCTCTGGGTATATGCCCAGTAGTGGGATTGCTGGATCATGTGGTAATTCTATTTTTAGTTTTTTAGGGAACCTCCATACTCTGCTCCATAGTGGCTGTATCAATTTACATTCCCACCAACAGTGCAAGAGGGTTCCCTTTTCTCCGCACCCTCTCCAGCATTTGTTTTTTGTAGATTTTCTGATGATGTCCATTCTAACTGGTGTGAGGTGATACCTCATTGTGGTTTTGATTTGCATTTCTCTAATAATTAGTGATGTTGAGCAGCTTTTCATGTGCTTCTTGGCCATCTGTATGTCTTCTTTGGAGAAATGTCTATTTAGGGCTTCTTCCCATTTTTGGATTGGGTTGTTTGTTTCTTTAATATTGAGCTGTAGAGCTGTTTATATATTTTGGACATGAATCCTTTGTCCGTTGATTCATTTGCAAATATTTTCTCCCATCCTGAGGGTTGTCTTTTCGTGTTGTTTATGGTTTCCATTGCTGTGCAAAAGCTTTTAAGTTTCATTAGGTCCCATTTGTTTATTTTTGTTAATAATTCCATTACTCTAGGAGGTGGATCAAAAAAGATCTTGCTGTGATTTATGTCAAAGAGTGTTCTTCCTATGTTTTCCTCTAAGAGTTTTATAGTGTCCGGTCTTACATTTAGGTCTCAAATCCATTTTGAGTTTATTTTTTTGTATGGTGTTAGGGAGTTTTCTAATTTCATTCTTTTACATGTAGCTGTCCAGTTTTCCCAGCACCACTTATTGAAGAGGCTGTCTTTTCTCCATTGTATATCCTTGCCTCCTTTGTCATAGATTAGTTGACCATAGGTGCATGGGTTTATCTCTGGGCTTTCTATCTTGTTCCATTGATCGATGTTTCTGTTTTTGTGCCAGTACCATATTGTCTTGATTACTGTAGCTTTGTAGTATAGTCTGAAGTCAGGGAGTCTGATTCCTCCAGCTCCGTTTTTTTCCCTCAAGACTGCTTTGGCTATTCGGGGTCTTTTGTGTCTCCATACAAATTTTAAGATTTTTTGTTCTAGTTCTGTAAAAAATGCCGTTGGTAATTTGATAGGGATTGCATTGAATCTGTAGATTGCTTTGGGTAGTATAGTCATTTTCACAATATTGATTCTTCCAATCCAAGAACATGGTATATCTCTCCATCTGTTGGTATCATCTTTAATTTCTTTCATCAGTGTCTTATAGTTTTCTGCATACAAGTCTTTGGTCTCCCTAGGTAGGTTTATTCCTAGGTATTTTATTCTTTCTGTTGCAGTGGTAAATGGGAGTGTTTCCTTAATTTCTCTTTCAGATTTTTCATCTTTAGTGTATAAGAATGCAAGAGATTTCTGTGCATTAATTTTGTATCCTGCAACTTTACCAAATTCATTGATTAGCTCTAGAAGTTTTCTGGTGGCATTTTTAGGATTCTCTATGTACAGTATCATGTCGTCTGCAAACAGTGACAGTTTTACTTCTTCTTTTCCAATTTGTATTCCTTTTATTTCTTTTTCTTCTCTGATTGCTGTGGCTAGGACTTCCAAAACTATGTTAAATAATAATGGTGAGAGTGGACATCCTTGTCTTGCTCCTGATCTTAGAGGAAATGCTTTCAGCTTTTCACCATTGAGAATGATGTTTGCTGTGGGTTTGTCGTATGTGGCCTTTATTATGTTGAGGTAGGTTCCCTCTATGCCCACTTTCTGGAGAGTTTTTATCATAAATGGGTGTTGAATTTTGTCAGAAGCTTTTTCTGCATCTATTGAGATGATCATATGGTTTTTATCCTTCAACTTGTTAATAGGGTGTATCACATTGATTGATTTGTGTATATTGAAGAATCCTTGCATCCCTGAGATAAATCCCACTTGACCATGGTGTATGATCCTTTTAATATGTTGTTGGATTCTGTTTGCTAGTATTTTGTTGAGGATTTTTGCATCTATATTCATCAGTGATATTGGTGTGTAATTTTCTTTTTTTGTAGTATCTTTGTCTGGTTTTGGTATCAGGGTGATGGTGGCCTCATAGAATGAGTTTGGGAGTGTACCTTCCTCTGCAATTTTTTGGAAGAGTTTGAGAAGGAATGGTGTTAGCTCTTCTCTAAATGTTTGATAGAATTCACCTGTGAAGCCATCTGGTCCTCAACTTTTCTTTCTTGGAAGATTTTTAATCACAGTTTCAATTTCATTACTTGTGATTGGTCTGTTCATATTTTCTATTTCTTCCACGTTCAGTCTTGGAAGGCTATACCTTTCTAAGAATTTGTCCATTTCTTCCAGGTTGTCCATTTTATTGGCATAGAGTTGCTTGTAGTAGTCTCTTAGGATGCTTTGTATTTCTGCAGTGTCTGTTGTAACTTCTCCTTTTTCATTTCTAATTTTATTGATTTGAGTCCTCTCCCTCTTTTTTTTGATGAGTCTGGCTAATGATTTATCAATTTTGTTTATCTTCTCAAAGATCCAGCTTTTAGTTTTATTGATCTTTGCTATTGTTTTCTTTGTTTCTATTTCATTTATTTCTGCTCTGATCTTTATGATTTCTTTCCTTCTGCTAAGTTTGGGTTTTGTTTGTTCTTCTTTCTCTAGTTCCTTTAGGTGTAAGGTTAGATTGTTTATTTGAGATTTTTCTTGTTTCTTGATGTAGGCTTGTATAGCTATAAACTTCCCTCTTAGAACTGCTTTTGCTGCATCCCATAGGTTTTGGATTGTCATGTTTTCATTGTCATTTGTCTCTAGGTATTTTTTTATTTCTTCTTTGATTTCTGCAGTGATCTCCTGATTATTTAGTAACATATTGTTTAGTCTCCATGTGTTTGTGTTTTTTACGTTTTTTCCCCTGTAATTCATTTCTAATCTCATAATGTTGTGGTCAGAAAAGATGCTTGATATGATTTGAATTTTCTTAAATTTACTGAGGCTTGATTTGTGACCCAAGATGTCATCTGTCCTGGAGAATGTTCCGTGCGCACTTGAGAAGAAAGTGTAATCTGCTGTTTTTGGATGGAATGTCCTATAAATATCAATTAAATCTATCTGGTCTATTGTGTCATTTAAAGCTTCTGTTTCCTTATTTATTTTCATTTTGGGTGATCTGTCCATTGGTGTAAGTGAGGTGTTAAAGTCCCCCACTATTACTGTGTTACTGTCGATTTCCTCTTTTATAACTGTTATCAGTTGCCTTATGTATTGAGGTGCTCCTATGTTGGGTGCATATGTATTTATCATTGTTATATCTTCTTCTTAGATTGATCCCTTGGTCATTATGTAGTGTCCTTCCTTGTCTCTTGTAATATTCTTTATTTTAAAGTCTATTTTATCTGATATGAGTATTGCTGCTCCAGCTTTCTTTTGATTTCCATTTGCATGGAATATCTTTTTCCATCCCCTCACTTTCAGTCTATATGTGTTCCTAGGTCTGAAGTGGGTCTCTTGTAGACAGCATATATATGGGTCCTGTTTTTTTATCCATTCAGCAAACCTGTGTCTTTTGGTTGGAGCACTTAATTCATTCACGTTTAAGGTAATTATCAATATGTATGTTCCTATGACCATTTTCTTAATTGTTTTGGGTTTGTTTTTGTAGGTCCTTTTCTTCTCTTGTGTTTCCCACTTAGAGAAATTCCTTTAGCATTTGTTGTAGAGCTGGTTTGGTGGTGCTGAATTCTCTTAGCTTTTGCTTGTCTGTAAAGCTTTTGATTTCTCCATCAAATCTGAGTGAGATCCTTGCCAGGTAGAGTAATCTTGGTTGTAGGTTCTTCCCTTTCATCACTTTAAGTATATCATGCCACTCTCTTATGGCTTGTAGATTTTTCTGCTGAGAAATCAGCTGTTAACCTTATGGGAGTTCCCTTGTGTGTTATTTGTCATTTTTCCCTTGCTGCTTTCAATAATTTTTCTTTGTCTTTAATTTTTTCCAATTTGATTACTGTGTGTCTTGATGTATTTCTCCTTGGGTTTATCCTGTGTGGGACTTGCTGCGCTTCCTGTACTTGGGTGGCAATTTCCTTTCCCATGTTAGGGAAGTTTTCGACTATAATCTCTTCAAATATTTTCTCAGGTCCTTTCCCTCTCTCTTCTCCTTCTGGGACCCCTATAATGTGAATGTTGTTGTGTTTAATGTTGTCTCAGAGGTCTCTTAGGCTGTCTTCATTTCTTTTCATTCTTTTCTCTTTATTCTGTTCCACAGCAGTGAATTCCACCATTCTGTCTTCCAGGTCACTTATCTGTTCTTATCTGTTCTTCTTATCTGTTCTTCTGCCTCAGTTATTCTGCTATTGATTACTTCTAGTGTAGTTTAGTGTAGTTTTCATTTCAGTTACTGTAATTTCAGTTACTGTATTTTTCATCGCTGTTTGTTTGTTTTTTAATTTTTCTAGGTCTTTGTTAAACATTTCTTGCATCTTCTCGATCTTTGCCTCCATTCTTTTTCTGAGGCCCTGGATCATCATTATTATTCTGTGATATCATTATTCTGAATTATTTTTCTGGAAGGTTGCCCATCTCCACTTCATTTAGTTGTTTTTCTGGGGTTTTATCTTGTTCCTTCATCTGGTACATAGCCCTCTGCCTTTTCATCTTGTCTGTCTTTCTGTGAATGTGGTTTTTGTTCCACAGGCTGCAGGATTGTAGTTCTTCTTGCTTCTGCTGTCTGTGGTGCCAAGCTGCAGAGAAGATGCAAAGACTACGACCACAGCCCCTAGGTTCAAGATAAAGAGTTCTGACAGTGGTGTGGGTGTGGCCCCAGTGAAAATGTCGGAACGTTATTGTAGCCCAGCCTGATCAACAAGAACAATGCCAAGTGCACTCATGCATCAGTCTGTGAGAAGTTCAGAAAAGGGAGCCAGAGCCCAAGGTGCATCCATTTCTACTGTGGAAGTCTTCTCAGAGCACGGCTTCTCTTCTGCTAGTGTTGGGGGGTCTCCTGCAGAGGCGGGGAGTGGCTGTGGCTCACCGTGGGGACAAAGACACTGGCCTTCTGTGTTGTTGAATGTAGCTGTAGTTTATTTTCTCTGCTGTATAACATTTCATTATGTTGATATATTGCCATTTATTTGGTTATTTCCAGTTTTGTAGTATTACACTGTTCAACACTATGAATGTTCTCTCCTGATATATATGTGTGTTTCTCTTGGGTACATATATAGGAATGGAATGCTGCTGCAGGGTATAAAAATGTTCACCTTTAAAAAAATAATGCCAGTTGGTCTTCAGGAGTTTTTATTTCTTACTTAGGAACAAGTATAGTTTCTTCTTCACATAGCATTCAACAGATTTGTTCTTTCCGAGATCTCATGAGCATTGTGAATAATCTTGAGGGTGAGTGCTCAGTGGTATATGGTGGTGGGCATGTAAGGCAATGTGGAAAATTTGGCAACATTTTCAAAGAGGCCTTGTCAGACAGATGTTTTCAGCATTTGAGTCAGAGAGTTGTTTACCTTTGGACCAAAGCCAGTGTCTTCTGGAGTTGGTGAGGACTGATTTGGGTGGAGAGGGATCAGTAAAGCATCTATCACTGAAGTTCTGACAAAATGAGTGTTAGAATTGTGAAATGGGTGGAGTTAGAAGCAAGGGGTTCTGCAAATGCCATTACCACAGTTGACTGCTCTTACCATGTAATGAAGCTTCCTACTTTCAACTCACAGGGCCACTCACAGATTTATCAACTGCTCTCACCAAGACTTCAGAGATTCTCACTGCTGCTGTTTCAGAGTCTTCCAGGGACAAAATAACATGGGGGAAATGGCAGATTTGTCTTCCTTTTTGCTTGTGGAATTGTTAGAAAATGTTTGTAAGGGGAATATCAGGGCCTCCCTTATCCTAGGTGAGGCTACTTTTCTCTTCTTGATAGTTATCTTCCATCTCCTGGGGCCCCCATGGGAAACACCAATGTTTTAGCACTTCCTTCCTCTCTCTCTCTCTCTTTTTTCTTTCAAATTTCTAAGGGCCCATGGCCAATGATCTGTATATTTTATGTCAAATCAAAGGAACAAACTTTCTTACTTTTCTTTGTGTTTTCTTCCCATACAGTAGACATCTTTCAGTGGCCCATGGAAATTTGAAATAAAGGTATGCTATTGCATAAATAAGTTGAGACTTGGAGCTGCTGGGTTGGAATGGAGTTTGATTTAGTAGGGGAAATGCGGTTGCTGGCTTTGACTCTTTCCAGGGATCCTTAAGGTCTGAGACAGACCACCCATTGGTTTTGAAGTGTTAGGGTCAGACATAGTTCTGCTTGGAGACAAAGGAACTAAAATGAGACTACTGATTTTTCCAGCTGTAAGATTTAAGAGTTTCTGCATGGTCTGTTCTGAGAACATCCTAGAGCCAGGTCAGGGAACTGCCTTAAGGTTTCCTCCTCCGTCTTCCATGCCTTCTTCCTCCTCCCATGCCTTCCCCCCTTCCCTGTCTCTTCTTCCCACCCTCCCTCCTTGCTTTCATTTCTTCTGGCAGCTAATAGAGAATCCAGAAGAAAACAATGAGCTAAGACAGTTATCAATTTGGACAGTATTCCGTTCACACTTATTTGGGACTTGTTTTGCAGTATATGTGAGCCTACTCAGAGCATAGAGGACGTAGAATAATCAGCCTGAAAACTGTAATAAATGATGGAGCTTCTACCAATATTTTGTTAGCATTTTGGGTGTGGGGGGGCTGAAATTACAAACTGTGTGACTTGCAAATGGAATAATGTAGATGACTAATTTTCTCTGTGCTTAATGCCAATCGTATCACCCAAGAAAGAGCCAGCACCACGCCAGGCTCCCCTTCTTCATTCTAGTCACTCCATCTTCCAGGCACAACCTAATTAAACTCTCATAAAACTCTTATAAGGAAAATATTATTATTGTGGCCAGTTTACAGATGAGGAAACCAAGGCTTAGAAAAGTGAAGTACCTTGAAGTACCTTAGAAAAGTGATACATCTGTGTAGGGGATAAGCTAGTATTTTAACCTTAACTGCAAGCCTGGCTTGCAAAGGTCCCTCTGAGTGGTTTGCTGTTGTTAGAAGGAACAGGGTCCCGGTACTAACTGATGGAGTAGGATCCTTCATGTTTACCTTTGCGCTACCAAAGGCTAGGCCCAAGAGCTACAGTCTTTGCAGCTGACAGCTGTGCCCCACCCTGCTCATCACCAAGCTGTTACTCAAACCACAAAAGACCTACTTCATTATGTTTTTTAATTCAAGTCAGGAATACTTATCTCCTTCCATAAAACAAGTCCATTAAATTATGAGCACAGTTGTTCCTTCTAAACAATAGGAAGTAACGCCTCTCATGTTAAAGCACGTGCTGTGTCTTGAGGAAAAATACTGGCTTCGTATAAGCTGAATATATGAAGGGATGTGGTATTTTAATAAAAACCTTGGTAAACACGTAACTATTCTGAATAGTTTATTTCAAGCTCAGAGTATGGCCCACACTCATTTGGGTTTTATTCATACTTCTAGCCAAATGCCATGAATCAAGGAGTGTTCCTGGCAAGGTCTAGGCTCAGTTACAGGCAACCCTAGAAAACATGGTTCCAAGCAAAAGGCAGGAGTGAAAGTGTTGCTGATAGAGAGCAGATTTGGCCAGCAGTGGCCGGGTACTTTCAGAATCTTTGCTGAACACGTTCCACAAACCCCAATTGTCCCAAGGGGAGCTAGGAAAACGGAAAGAAGGGGCCCTACTCTGTGTCTTCTGAGGAAAGGTCATCACACGTTTTACAAGGAGGTTCTTACCTATGTTACTAGTTACTGTTTTTCTATTAAATGTTGCTGTTTAACAGAATACCCTCCTGGAGCTGACATAATCAACAAAAATAGATTTAATGAGAGATCTTAAACTGTTAAAGGGTCAAGTGTAGAAGAGGAGGTAGAAATTCTTACAACCAACTGTGACTGCCTATCTGTAGGAGCCAGGAGGCCAGGAAGCTTTGTATTTTCATTGCAAATTTTAAAAAAATCCCTGTCTTGCAATTTCCTTCCAAAGCAGTTGTTCCTCTGCTCCTTACATGTTTCGTATTCTACACTTCTTTAATCATTCTTTACACTTTTGCCTCACAGAAGCAATATCCAATTTACAAACATGTTTTGTTCTCAAAGGTTATTTGTAAACTGGTCGTTGGGAACTAAAAATACGTTTCCCATAAAATGTTATAATAGCAATTAGAATCTCAGTTGACTATTAATATAGTAAAATGTATCCAAGTAAATGATATATAATTATTTTCATAGGAAAATGAGTTCCTCATTCTAATTCTAATTCAAATCTCCACCTAATTAATCAGCTTCTCTGGGCTCTTTGTCATTCCAATCAGAAACAGGAGAACAATTCAAGACAAAAAATAACAAGTGTTTGTGTGGGATGTAATATACACTCAATGAGATATCACAAAGAGTGGCATGAAGGCATGAGGCCAGTGTTCATGGGGGAGGTGTAGCTTCAGCTGGATTTTGGAGAATGGTTAGGATTTGAACTGGTGAAAGGAAAAGCGGAGAGCATTTCAGGCACAATGAGCAAAACCATGGAAATGGGAATAATCATGGATAGGAAATGGGGTATGTTAATGGGGAAGCTCTAGCGAAATTAACAGTAATACTGGAGAGTATATTGAAGACCATGCTTGGGATGGCTCAGCATTTGGACTGCTTCAAATGAGGAATTTGGAATTTAAGAATGAAAGAAGGTGTTCAATAAATATTTGTTAAACTAATGTCTTATATTAAACGTTGGTCTCTACCTTTCTTTCCCTCTGGTTTGTTTTATCTCATCTTCTCCTGTTTCTTTCTTTCCAGGCCTCCCAAGCCTTCTAGTCACTTTGGCCTCTTCCCAGTTTACACAGGACTTTCCCTATCTTCCTACACAAGGGAATGGGAGAATTTTAATTATTCCTAATCAGATCTAGTTGTTTTGTGGAAATCTTGATAATGATGCTGTAATGCATCACATCTCCATTTTCTGGCCCTTCATTTCTGTTACGAGCCTCCTACTCTCCCCACCGTGAACCCGGGCACTGGAAGAGAACACACGACATCTTTGTGGTTTCTGAGCGAACTGCTAATCAATGGGCCCCTCGCGCAAGTCCCCAGTTGTCCACAGCTCTGTAGCTTTGCCCACATGGCAGGTTTTAGCAAAGCTCAAACTAGATATTGGAGGGATGAGTATCCATATCTTGTGATTCTGTCCATGACATTGGCAGTGGAGAATGTGTAGGAACTCTAGGAAGATCTTCTGCAGGCATCACCATTCCCATCAATCCTCCTATCCGCCTGCACCTTCAGTTTTTCTGGCTCAGATTTGCTTTTATTAATGCCCCCAAATATTTCCTACTCCTCCTAGTTTCCCCCAGCCATGGTCTCTATTAATCTGAAGTTTTTAACCCATTTCATAGGGTCATCTGGAAGAATTAATCTGTATTAGTTTCCACATTTCAGTACCCGGTTCATGATTGATTCCTCATTTGAAAAAAAAAAGTCAGTCATTTCTAAATTCCACTGTTTTTGGTTTTGTTTTGTTGTTTTGCTGTGGTCTTGATCATAGTAAAAAGTACTGATGGGACTTTAGTAAATAGAGGGCACTTTATGGGCATGGTAAACATACTTTCCATATCTAGCGTTGGGGCCTATGGCTTTTAATATGTGAATGCTTTTGGGCTCTATGGAATAAGATATTTGAAATTGGGAGGATTGAGCTATATCTTGGATGTTATGTGCTACATCTATGTTCTTATCAGAAGCCTGTAACTGGACCTGAGTTGCCCCCCTTAGAAAGTTATATATTTAGGGCAGAGTCCACTTAAAATGCAGGAACCTGTATGTTTTAGCCTTATTGCTCATTCACCCATGAATGTGAGTTAATTTCAGATCCTTTGAGCTATTAAACCCTTGAGAAACAGGCTCCAAGGAGTATGAGAAGGTACCACAAATGTTCTTGAATAGGTCCTCAGCTGTTGCTCTCAACCTGGGGGGCTTTGATGCATACACATTCTTGGTCCTCACTCTTGGAAATTCTGGTTTGATAGGTCTGGGGTCTGGCCTAGCATCTGCATTATAAACTCCCCAAATGAATCTGACACCTGGTTGAAGTGTCATAGCCACGGATACCATAATGTCTTTCCCTGAACAGACAATCATTGTACTGACTGCTTGAAAGGGGGTTCTAAGCCCGAATGGGTGGACAGACCTGGGTGGGATTCTGCATCAGGGGCCTTGTTTTGAAACGGGGCTCTGTGTTAAAATGGGAGCAGTCTTTATAGAGGGTTTCTGGCCAGTTTGGGCTACTCACTTGAGGGATAATTTCTGCTACCACTAGGAAAAGGGAGAGATTTCTTACCACTGCATGTGCCTCCTCTGGATGGTGCCAAATTGAGTGATATTTAGGCTTTTCACTGTGCAGAGCAGCTGGGGAGAGGAGGGGCTAGCGGCTGGCAGCTGGCGCCCAAATTAGCATGCTAGTGTAAATAACATCAGTACCTACAAGCCAGCAGCTTCAGTGCCTTCTGTGACATCTCCTCCCTGGGACATTTCTACCCAGTGACTGCTGTGCCTGCTGTTTATACAGAGGTCCTTTCATCAGGGCCTTCTTTGAGGCTCATGGTACCCAGATTTCTCCAGTACAGAAATAAGTTTCCCCAGCACAGAAAAACTTGGTGGGGGAAGGGAGTCTTGAATAAAATTTTTTGGTACTCTCTCTGGGGATGGCCTTTTGCATGACTTTCTTTTCTCACTTTCTCCACAAAATCCATACAGCAAAAATAAAAACAAACTCAGCCCTCTTTCTGGATCATTATAATTTGAAGGGTTTGCCCAGCTGGGTGTAGACGGAGGAAAGGAATCATGATTTAGAGCAGATGTGCTATTCTTATGTAACCTGAGCTTGAAGTACCAAAGGAAAACTTCTGAATCTCTCAGGCCATAAAACTGCACCTCTGGGTCTGTTTTTTGACAACTACCTTCCTTCCTCGGACCGACCTCATCCCTACCCCAGGCCTCAGGAGAAAAGGCAATTGTTGTAAACTCTTGCCAAAAGAGAAATCCCACAGGGAAAGTTCATCAGAGCCGGGTGTGGTTCTGCCTTCTGCCCTAGCTGCAAGGGTGAGGGGTGTTAGTATGGCCAGCACAGTGGCTCCCAGAGATGTCATACCTCCGCCATTCTCCTGCCTCTGTCCATTTGTGCTCTTTAAAAACCACATTCCACTGAGGACCCAGGGGGAGATATTCCAAACCCTGGGTGGGGGTGGGGGGACTGTGGCATGTTTGTCATCGTATCCCAGCATCTGCCTGGGTCTTGGCACATAGTTTGTGTGCTTAAAAACGTTTGTTGAATAAATGGTAATGACCATTCCACATTTTGGTTCTGGTCGAATTAAGACTGGTTATTTTTCCATTCATAGCTCCTAAGCTTTCCTCTTTATCTCAGCAATAACCTCCATGCCCTGTTCACTCCCCTCAAGCACCAACTTTGGGCCCAAGATGGAGCATAATTATTTTTAATATGGCCTTGATGAAGAATTGAAGCCTGTCACTGTGGAGACATGTGGTTACAAGTCTGACCTCTCATTTTACCTGTTTTTTCTTAGCAGCTCTTTGCCCATTACTGACAAGCTGAGACTTGTAAAATGCTCCTTAAATAAGCCAAAACAAGTCTCACCAAACAAGTAGCATTAGCTTCAGCCCCAGCCTCCAGCCAAGCTTCTTGGATCAAGGCCAGGTGCAAGCACACATTCTTTATCTGTAGAATGGGGATAAAAATACAACTTCATTTATGGTGAGGAGACAAATGTATTTAACAATTATAGTAGTGTTGTGGCTGAGCGTGGGATCAGGATCCAACCTCCTGGATATGGATACGAGCTCCATTACTTTATAGCTATGTGACCTTGAGCAAGTGACTTAATCTCTCAGTGCCTCAGTTTCCACTATGGTAAAATGAGGTTCATAATAGTATCTACCACAAAGGATTATTGTGAGAAACAAAACGAAATTACACATACAGTGTGAGATCAGTGCCTGGCACATGGTGAGGCCCAGGAAATGTTAGCTTTGAATTAAGAGCAGACACTTCTTGGATGATGGTATTAAGTGATCGTAATTCGACCAAATTGGAATTTTATCTATGATTTCCCTATCTTCCTGCTCAAGCAACAGTCTGAACTACTACTACTGTTTTGACTTTGTTGTCTAGAATCTGCTCAAAATCTACTGTAGGCAAGATTAATGGTGCATTTCATTACCTTTTCCCCTTTAGAAAAGAAGAAGTGGAGTTTCTTTTTTTAATCTGCAATGGTACAGAGGAACTGTCAAGAGACTGGAGGCTTAATGGATGGGGTTTTGATCTGGGTTAGGAAGAACATGTATATTTTCTCTGTAAAGAGATAGCAGATAATAAATAATAATAATTTGTGGCCACCACACAACCCTCCTGTTTCATTCTTTTCTTTTTTGGGGGGGTGTGTGGGAGAGAAATATATCTGTACACAAAAGACAGTATAACACAAACAGTTTAAAGCAGCGGTTGGCAAACTACAGTTTGTGGACCGAATTTTTCCCATGGCCTCTTATGGTAGGTCCCATGAGCTAAGAGTGGTTTTTACATTTTTAAAGTGTTGTGAAAAAAACAAAAGAAGAAGATACAAGAAAGATTGTATGTGGCCCTAAAATATTTACTATCTTGCCCTTTACAGAAAAAGTTTTCCAACCTCTGGTTTAAAGAATGATAATAAATCACCCCTCCTCCCACCTCCACTTAACTTATGAAATAAAACATCACTAATATCTTTGAAACTTGTGGGCACTGCTCCTGACCACATCCAAAGCCCTCCCCCAGAGTTAACCACTATTCTGAATTTTATGTTATTCATTCCTTTGCTTAAATTTTTTAAATCATACATATGTATATATATATATATATACAGCATTGTTGTTTATTTCATTTTCTTCTTGAACTCTGTATAAATGGAATTATACTTTATATTTTCTTCCATTACATGGCGTATTCTCTCAATATTATCTTTAAAAAAAATATCTTTATTGGAGTATAATTGCTTTACAATGGTGTGTTAGTTTCTGCTTTATAACAAAGTGAATCAGTTATACATATGTTCCCATATCTCTTCCCTCTTGTTCTCCCTCCCTCCCACCCTCCATATCCCAACCCTCTAGGTGGTCACAAACCACCGAGCTGATCTCCCTGTGCTATGTGGCTACTTCCCACTAGCTATCTATTTTACATTTGGTAGTGTATATATGTCCATGCCACTCTCTCACTTTGTCACAGCTTACCCTTCCTCCTCCCCATATCCTCAAGTCCATGCTCTAGTAGGTCTGTGTCTTTATTCCCGTCTTACCCCTAGCTTCTTCATGACCTTTTTTTTTTTTCTTCTTGGATTCCATATATATGTGTTAGCATACGGTTTTTGTTTTTCTCTTTTTGACTTACTTCACTCTGTATGACAGACTCCAGGTCCATCCACCTCACTACAAATAACTCAATTTCGTTTCTTTTTATGTCTGAGTACTGTTCCATTGTATATATGTGCCACATCTTCTTTATCCATTCATCTGTTGATGGACACTTAGGTTGCTTCCATGTCCTGGCTATTGTAAATAGAGCTGCTATGAACATTTTGGTGCATGACTCTTTTTGAATTATGGTTTTCTCAGGGTATATGCCTAGTAGTGGGATTGCTGGGTCGTATGGTAGTTCTATTTGTAGTTTTTTAAGGAACCTCCATACTGTTCTCCATAGTGGCTGTACCAATTTACATTCCCACCAACAGTGCAAGAGTGTTCCCTTTTCTCCACACCCTCTCCAGCATTTATTGTTTGTAGATTTTTTGATGATGGCCATTCTGACCGGTGTAAGATGATATCTCATTGTAGTTTTGACTTGCATTTCCCTAATGATTAATGATGTTGAGCATTCTTTCATGTGTTTCTTGGCAATCTGTATATCTTCTTTGGAGAAATGTCTATTTAGGTCTTCTGCCCATTTTTGGATTGGGTTGTTTTTTTGTTATTGAGCTGCATGTAAATCTTGGAGATTAATCCTTTATCAGTTGCTTCATTTGCAAATATTTTCTCCCATTCTGAGGGTTGTCTTTTGGTCTTGTTTATGGTTTCCTTTGCTGTGCAAAAGCTTTGAAGTTTCATTAGGTCCCATTTGTTTATTTTTGTTTTTATTTCCATTTCTCTAGGAGGTGGGTCAGAAAGCATCTTGCTGTGATTTATGTCATAGAGTGTTCTGCCTATATTTTCCTCTAAGAGTTTGATAGTGTCTGGCCTTACATTTAGGTCTTTAATCCATTTTGAGTTTATTTTAGTGTATGGTGTTAGGGAGTGTTCTAATTTCATACTTTTACATGTAGCTGTCCAGTTTTCCCAGCACCACTTATTGAAAAGGCTGTCTTTTCTCCACTGTATATCCTTGCCTCCTTTATCAAAGATAAGGTGACCATATGTGCGTGGGTTTATCTCTGGGCTTTCTATCCTGTTCCACTGATCTATATTTCTGTTTTTGTGCCAGTACCATATGGTCTTGATTACTGTAGCTTTGTAGTATAGTCTGGAGTCAGGGAGCCTGATTCCTCCAGCTCGATTTTTTGTTCTCAAGATTGCTTTGGCTATTCGGGATCTTTTGTGTTTCCATACAAATTGTGAAACTTTTTATTCTAGTTCTGTGAAAAATGCCAGTGGTAGTTTGATAGGGATTGCATTAAATCTGTAGATTGCTTTGGGTAGTAGAGTCATTTTCACAATGTTGATTCTTCCAATCCAAGAACATGGTATATCTCTCCATCTATTTGTATCACCTTTAATTTCTTTCATCAGTGTCTTATAATTTTCTGCATACAGGTCTTTTGTCTCCTTAGGTAGGTTTCTTCCTAGATATTTTATTCTTTTTGTTTCAATGGTAAATGGGAGTGTTTTCTTAATTTTACTTTCAGATTTTTTATCACTAGTGTATAAGAATGTCAGAGATTTCTGTGCATTAATTTTGTATCCTGCTACTTTACCAAATTCATTGATTAGCTCTACTGGTTTTCTGGTAGCATCTTTAGGATTCTCTATGTATAGTATCATGTCATCTGCAAACAGTGACAGCTTTACTTCTTCTTTTCCGATATGGATTCCTTTTATTTCTTTTTCTTCTCTGATTGCTGTGGCTAAAACTTCCAAAACTATGTTGAATATGGGTGGTGAGAGTGGGCAACCTTGTCTTGTTCCTGATCTTACTGGGAATGGTTTCAGTTTTTCACCATTGAGGACGATGTTGGCTGTGGGTTTGTCATAAATGGCTTTTATTATGTTGAGGAAAGTCCCCTCTATGCCTACGTTCTGCAGGGTTTTTATCATAAATGAGTGTTGAATTTTGTCGAAAGCTTTCTCTGCAATTACTGAGATGATCATATGGTTTTTCTCCTTCAATTTGTTAATATGGTGTATCACGTTGATTGATTTGCATATATTGAAGAATCCTTACATTCCTGGAATAAACCCCACTTGATCATGGTGTATGATCCTTTTAAAGTGCTGTTGGATTCTGTTTGCTATTATTTTATTGAGGATTTTTGCATGTATGTTCATCAGTGATATTGGCCTGTAGTTTTCTTTCTTTGTGACATGTTTGTCTGGTTTTGGTATCAGGGTGATGGTGGCCTCGTAGAATGAGTTTGGGAGTGTTCCTCCCTCTGCTATATTTTGGAAGAGTTTGAGAAGGATAGGTGTTAGCTCTTCTCTAAGTGTTTGATAGAATTCACCTTTGAAGCCATCTGGTCCTGGGCTTTTGTTTCTTGGAAGATTTTTAATCACAGTTTCAATTTCAGTGTTGTGATTGGTCTGTTCATATTTTCTATTTCTTTCTGGTTCAGTCTCAACAGGTTGTGCATTTGTAAGAATTTGTCCATTTCTTCCAGGTTGTCCATTTTATTGGCATAGAGTTGCTTGTAGTAATCTCTCATGATCCTTTGTCTTTCTGCAGTGTCAGTTGTTACTTCTCCTTTTTCATTTCTAATTCTATGGATTTGAGTCTTCTCCCTTTTTTTCTTGATGAGTCTGGCTAATGGTTTATCAATTTGGTTTATCTTCTCAAAGAAACTGCTTTTAGTTTTATTGGGCTTTGCTATCATTTTCTTTGTTTCTATTTCATTTATTTGTGCTCTGATCTTTATGATTTCTTTCCTTCTGCTAACTTTGGGTTTTTTTTGTTCTTCTTTCTCTAATTGCTTTAGGTGCAAGGTTAGGTTGTTTATTTGAGATGTTTCCTGTTTCTTAAGGTAGGATTGTATTGCTATAATCTTCCCTCTTAGAACTGCTTTTGCTGCATCCCATAGGTTTTGGGTCGTTGTGTCTCCATTGTCATTTGTTTCTAGGTATTTTTTGATATCCTGTTTGATTTCTTCAGTGATCACTTCGTTATTAAGTAGTGTATTGTTTAGCTTCCATGTGTTTGTATTTTTTACGGATGTTTCCTGTAATTGATATCTAGTCTCATAGTGTTGTTACTTGATACGATTTCAATTTTCTTAAATTTACCAAGGCTTGATTTGTGACCCAAGATATGATGTATCCTGGAGAATGTTCCATGAGCACTTGAGGAGAAAGTGTAATCTGCTGTTTTTGGGTGGAATGTCCTATAAATATCAAGTCCTTCTTGTTTAATGTGTCATTTAAATCTTGTGTTTCCTTATTTATTTTCATTTTGGATGATCTGTCCATTGGTGAAAGTGGGGTGTTAAAGTTCCCTACTATGATTGTGTTACTGTCCATTTCCCCTTTTATGGCTGTTAGTATTTGCCTTATGTATTGAGGTGCTCCTATGTTGGGTGCATAAATATTTACAATTGTTATATCTTCTTCTTGGATTGATCCCTTGATCATTATGTAGTGTCCTTCTTTGTCTCTTGTAATAGTCTTTATTTTAAAGTCTATTTTGTCTGATATGAGAATTACTACTCCAGCTTTCTTTTGATTTCCATTTGCATGGAATATCTTTTTCCATCCCCTCATTTTCAGTCTGTATGTGTCCCTGGGTCTGAAGTGGGTCTCTTGTAGACAGCATATATACGGGTATTGTTTTTGTATCCATTCAGCCAGTCTATGTCTTTTGGTGGGAGCATTTAATCCATTTATATTTAAGGTAATTATTGATATGTATGTTCCTTTTCCCATTTTCTTAATTATTTTGGGTTTGTTATTGTAGGTTTTTTCCTTCTCTTGTGTTTCTTTCCTAGAGAAGTTCCTTTAGCATTTGTTGTAAAGCTGGTTTGGTGGTGCTGAACTCTCTCAGCTTTTGCTTGTCTGTAAAGGTTTTAATTTCTCCATCAAATCTGAATGAGATCCTTGCTGGGTAGAGTTATGTTGGTTGTAGGTTTTTCTCCTTCATCACTTTAAATATGTCCTGCCACTCCCTTGTGGCTTGCAGAGTTTCTGCTGAAAGATCAGCTGTTAACCTTATGGGGATTCCCTTGTGTGTTATTGGTTGTTTTTCCCTTGCTGATTTTAATATGTTTTCTTTATATTTAATTTTTGATAGCTTGATTAATATGTGTCTTCGCGTATTTCTCCTTGGATTTATCCTGTATGGGGCTGTCTGTGCTTCCTGGACTTGATTAACTATTTCCTTTCCCGTATTAGGGAAGTTTTCAACTATAATCTCTTCAAATATTTTCTCAGTCCCTTTCTTTTTCTCTTCTTCTTCTGGGACCCCTATAATTCGAATGTTGGTGCGTTTAATGTTGTCCCAGAGGTCTCTGAGACTGTCCTCAGTTCTTTCCATTCTTTTTTCTTTCTTCTGCTCTGCAGTAGTTATTTCCACTATTTTATCTTCCACCTCACTTATCCGTTCTTCTGCCTCAGTTATTCTGCTATTGATCCCTTCTAGAGTATTTTAAATTTTATTTATTGTGTTGTTCATCATTGCCTGTTTCCTCTTTAGTTCTTCTAGGTCCTTGTTAAATGTTTCTTGCATTTTTTCTATTCTATTTCCAAGATTTTGGATCATCTTTACTATCATTATTCTGAATTCTTTTTCAGGTAGACTACCTATTTCCTCTTTATTTGTTAGGTCTGTTGGGTTTTTACCTTGCTCCTTCATCTGCTGTGTGTTTTTCTGTCTTTTCATTTTGCTTATCTTACTGTGTTTGGGGTCTTGTTTTTGCAGGCTGCAGGTTCATAGTTGCCATTGTTTTTGGTGTCTGTCCCCAGTGGCTAAGTTTGGTTCAGTGGGTTGTATATGTTTCCTGGTGGAGGGGACTAGTGCCTGTGTTCTGGTGGATGAGGCTGGATCTTGTGTTTCTGGTGGGCAGGTCCACATCTGGTGGTATGTTTTGGGGTGTCTGTGGCCTTATTATGATTTTAGGCAGCCTCTCTGCTAATGGATGGGTCTGTGTTCCTGTCTTGCTAGTTGTTTGGCCTAGGGTGTCCAGCACTGTAGCCTGCTGGTCGTTGAGTGAAGCTGGGTGTTGGTGTTGAGATGGAGATCTCTGGGAGATTTTCACCGTTTGATAGTACATGGAGCTGGGAGGTCTCTTGTGGACCAGTGTCCTGAAGTTGGCTCTCCCACCTCATTGGCACAGCCCTGATGCCTGACTGGAGCACCAAGAGACTGTCCTCCACACAGCTGAGAATAAAAGGGAGAAAGAATAGAAAGAAAGACAGAAAGAAAGAAAAAAGAAAGAGGATAAAATAAAATAAAGTAAGATAAAGTAAAATAAAATTATTAAAATAAAAACTAGAACATAACTGTTAAGAAAAGAATTTTAAAAAGTAAAAAACAAACAACAACAACAACAAAAAACGGACGTACAGAACACTAGGACAAATGGTGAAAGCAAAGCTATATAGGCAAAATCTCACACAGAAGTATACACATAAACACTCACAAAAAGAGGAAAAGGGGAAAAAATAACCTATCTTGTTCCCAAAGTTCACCTCCTCAATTTGGGATGATTCGTTGTCTATTCAGGTATTCCACAGATGCAGGGTACATGAAGTTGATTGTGGAGATTTAATCTGCTGCTCCTGAGGCTGCTGGGAGAAATTTCCCTTTCTCTTCTTTGTTCGCACAGCTCCCGGGGTTCAGCTTTGGATTTGGCCCCGTCTCTGCGTGTAGGTCGCCTTAGGGCGTCTGTTCTTTGCTCAGACAGGACGGGGTTAAAGGAGCCGCTAATTCGGCTCTGGCTCGCTCAGGCCGTCGGGCAGGGAGGGGTACGGAGGCGGGGCGAGCCTGCGGCGGCAGAGGCCGGCGTGACGTTGCACCAGCCTGAGGCGAGCAGTGTGTTCTCCCGGGTAAGTTGTCCCTGGATCACGGGACCCAGGCAGTGGTGGGCTGCACAGGCTCCCGGGAGGGGAAGTGTGGAGAGTGACCTGTGCTCGCACACAGGCTTCTTGGTGGCGGCAGCAGCAGCCTTAGCGTCTCATGCCCGCCTCTGGGGTCCGCGCTGATAGCCGCGGCTCGCACCTGTCTCTGGAGCTCCTTTAAGCGGCGCTCTTAATCCCCTCTCCTCCTGTACCAGGAAACAAAGAGGGAAGAAAAAGTCTCTTGTCTCTTCGGCAGCTCCAGACTTTTTCCCGGACTCCCTCCCGGCTAGCTGTGGCGCACTAACCCCTTCAGGCTGTGTTTACGCTGCCAGCCCCAGTCCTTTCCCTGGGACCGAAGCCCGAGCCTCAGCTCCCAGCCCCCGCCCGCCCTGGCGGGTGAGCAGACAAGCCTCTCAGGCTGGTGAGTGCAGGTCGGCACCAGTCTTCTGTGCGGGAATCTCTCTGCTTTGCCCTCTGCACCCCTGTTGCTGCGCTCTCCTCCGTGGCTCTGAAGCTTCCCCCCACCCCGCTCTCCGCAGTCTCTGCTCGCGAAGGGGCTTCTACTGTGTGGGAACCTTTCCTCCTTCACAGCTCCCTCTCACTGGTGCAGGTCCCGTCCCTATTCTTTTGTCTCTGTTTTTTCTTTTTTCTTTTGCCCTACCCAGGTACGTGGGGAGTTTCTTGCCTTTTGGGAGGTTTGAGGTCTTCTGTCAGCGTTCAGTAGGTGTTCTATAGGAGCTGTTCCACGTGTAGATGTATTTCTGAGGTATCTGTGGGGAGGAAGGTGATCTCCCTTTCCAACGCTTCCACCATCTTCTCCTGTCTCTTATCTGTTTTTTGATATTAAGTTTTTGAGAGTCATCTAGGTGGCTGTATGAAGATATAGTTCCTTAATTTTCACTGCTGTAGCAACTTTGTGTGTGCATATCCCTAGCATATTTATCTGTTCTACTCTTGATGGACATTTCAGTTTCCATTTTTTTTCCTATCATGAACATTTGCTATCAGCATTCTTATTCCTATTTCATGGTGCATATGTGGAAGAGATTCTGTAGAAGTGGAATCGTTGGGTCATCGGTGTGTGTTTCTTTCCCTGTACAAAGTGATGCCAAGTGGTTTTCCAAAGTGATTGTATAAATTTAATTCTGTTGCAATTACGAATGTTGCATAACAAACTACTCCAGGGTGAGTGCTTAAAACAACGATATTATTTTGCTTATGATTTTGTGGGTCAAGACTTTGGGAAGAACTTGGCTGAGTAATTTGTGTCTAATCCGCATGGTATAAACGGAGGCTGCTGGAGCTGGAGGATCCTCTCCTAGGGTGGCTGCTTTCATATATCTATATGTAGATATCCATATATCTACATTGTGGTGTTCTTTGGTCTCTTCCTTCACATGATATCTCATCCTCCAGGGCCTTTCCACATGGGTTGGGTTCTTACAGAATAGTGGCCTCAGAACAGTCTGGCTTCTTAAATGGTAGATCAGGGTTCCAGGAACAAATGTTCCAGGAATCTGGAAGTGGCAACTGCCAGTCTCTGAAAGCCTAGACCTAGAAGCTTGTATAATATAATTTCTGCCACATGCCTTTGTCAGAAGAGTCACAGAGCCTGCCCAGAAGCAAAGGGAGAGAACACAGATCCTCCGTACCTTTGGGGACAAGTATATTAAATAGCAATAATCTGTGGCCCCCAACTTTAATCTGCCACACATTCCCTGCAGTCAGGTATGAGAGGTCCTGTTGCTATACAGCCTTCTTAACATTTGGTATTGTCAAACTTTAAAATTGTTGCCAATATGGTGACTATGAAAAGATAGGAAGAATGTTTTTAAATACCATTTATTGAATATTTCCTGTGTGCTAGGCATTGTGCTAAATGCTTTGTATTTTCCTCCTCATTTTAATCATAACCACCATGTGAAGTAGATACTATTACTTTCAGAAAGGTTATTTAACCTGCCATAGGTTGCATAGCTAGTAAGTTGCAGAATGTAGATTTGAACAGAGATTTACCTGACTTCCAAGCCCATGCATTTAATTTTTCCTTACTATCCCTAGATGTGAGCTGAGATGATGATTTGAGGCAGAGGTTAAACTATGAAGAAAATGTAAAACATTAAGGAATGATGATTCAATAACACATGAAGTAATTAGAAAAAAATGACAGATTTAAAATTTTATTTTATTTTATTTATTTATTTTTGGCTTCATTGGGTCTTTGTTGCTGTGCGTGGGCTTTCTCTGGTTGCAATGAGAGGGCCCTCTCTTGTTGCGGAGCACAGGCTCTAGGTGTGTAGGCTTCAGTAGTTGCAGTTCGCAGGCTCAGTATTTGCCGCACGCGGGCCTTAGAGTGTGTGGGCTTCAGTAGTTGTGGTGCGTGAGCTCTAGGGTGCATGGGCTTCAGTACTTGTGGCGTGTGGGCTCAGTAGTTGTGGCTCGTGGGCTCTAGATCACAGGCTCAGTAGTTGTGGCACACAGGCTTAGTTGCTCCGCAGCATATGGGATCTTCCTGGACCAGGGATCGAACCTGGTCAAACTGATCAGTCAAAACTGATTTCCACTTGAAAATTAATTGCTTAGTGCCTGGGGTTCTGGAATTCCAAACCATTTGGAATCACTCTTTAGGTACACCATTCTTTCCCCAAGCTTCAGTCTCTTTCACTGACTAAATTAATTTCCCCCATCCTTCTCTCCTCAACCTGTTCTTTTCTAGGCACCCCTCTTGATTCACTTTCCCTGCTCTCAGCACCCTTTGAGAAGTCTCAGTATGTTTTCTCCACCTTTATGGCATCTCATCTTAACCAGATTCTGTTTCATTAAAAATCAGTACTTCAGGTTTCCATATGCATCTATTGCTCTGAATATTGCCCAGAGTACTTTGAGTTTTATCTACAATGTTTACCGAAGTTTAAATATCACCCCAAAGGGATGGAATGTGGGTTATGTGTGGAGTCATTCATCCTTTGTTTCCTTGCCTTCTCTGTCTTCAGGAATTTTGGATTAGTGTTTCCCTAGTCTGGCTTTACCTTCTGCTGCCCTGTTATATGTTGAAAGGACTGAAAAAGTTCTGATCACATGGAAAATCTCCAGCTGCTAGTATCATACACACACACACACACACACACATATACACAAATTATTCACTTAAAATAGCAAAATTAGAAATTCTTTAAGTTTTAGAATCTCATGCAGAATGTTATTTAGGATCTATTAATATATTTGTGGTTTAAAAAAAAAACAGAACTAAAAGGAAAAAAAATTGAGCTTGAGGATAGCACACTACCCACTTGATTATAGGGGATCCAATTCTTTCATGGTGATGTTCTCAGCCTCGATAGCTCTCCTCTCCTACATGATTTAGTAGCCTCCTTATTTCCTAGAAATGGATTTTCAATTGTGTGACCTCTAATGGTGACCATATGACATGGAGTCAAGGGGGAGCTGCAGATGTCTCTCATGGAGGTGGTGATGCCAGCAAAGTGTGAAAATGTGTCTACCTTTTCCGTAAATCAAAGCTAACGGTTCGCTTGAAAAGATCTATCAAGTATTAAGAGCTTTAAACTTAGTTTTATTTTAACATGAATAGGAATAGGAGTTTTGGTTCCACTTAGCCTGGGGAAAAATGTCTGATAAGCTTTTCTGGGGACCTAAAAGTAGTATCTCTTATTGCAAACACAAGCAAAATGTGTAAAGGGATATTTTTCTACTTTGAGGAAGAAGTGTTTCCTAGACAGTTTCTAGGATTTCTTCTTGCTCCAATTCTATGATTTTGTGTAGAATGGAGTCTTTAGTGTGACATATAGAGTCAGATTTTTTGGAGACTATTTTTTCCTCCTTCTGGCTTCTCCAGCTTATGATGGTTATTAGATACCCCCTCTTTAGACTTTCAGTGATGTTAGAAACAAAACAAAACACAACAGAATGTTCTCTACAGGCCTCATTGGTCTCTACAGTTTGTCACTTGCCTGATTTGGGAGAAAGGTGATTTAATTCAGAGCCAGCCACGTTCAAGATTGGTGGGACTAGATCTTATTGTATAACGTGTTCCAAAGGGGAGTCCCTAAGGGGGGGATGCTGGAACCAGGATGCCTTGAGAGCCCGGACACAGTGCTGAACTCACATGTATGCTCCAGCAGATGGGCTGTTGCTTTTAAGTTTCCTCCTCCAGGCTACTCAGTCTGCCTCTGTCTTCCCCCTGTCCCCCAAAGACTATGAATGATTTATTTGTCTTTGCTTTTTAAGAGAAGCCCCATTGTATTTAACTACTACATACCATATATTCCTGAATAAAAGACAATATAAAATTCTTTATATACCTTTTGTGAATATAGATGAGCTAGTCAAATTAAATAATATTTAATTTATTAACACTGGCACTCATCTCTATTTAAAATAACATATCTAAAATAATAATACAGAAATAGTACTTTTTCCACTCCCAGTGTCCCAAAACAATTTTGTTCAAACTCTTTATATGTATTTTTTTCATGACTTATATTTGAGTGACTTACAGCTTTCTAGAGCTCATCATTCTCACTTCTCAGTTGTTTGAAAAAGAGCACATTTGAATCCCTGTTTAATGTGATCTTAAGAACCATTGTGCCAAGCCACAAGTACTTCTGTATTTGGTTCATATTAGGTAGTTGGTTTTTCATTGTCATGTAGATTATGTATTTGTGATTTCCAGAATGTAACCACTTACTATACAGATTTTAAAAGTTATTTTTAAAGGCTTGCTGGTTTATTTTTAACTACATTCAGTAGTTACAAATATAAATCTTGACCTATGGGAATAAATGACTAAATTTAGGTTAAATTTCTTTCCTTTTCTTTTTTACTTATTGCACACCAACATCTGTAAGTTCCCAAACAAGCATGGATTGAGGTTGTTTTAAGGCTTTGGTGCCTTTCCCACCCTGTCCCCAGCACTTTGTAGTTCAAAATAAAATAATGGAGAAAATACTTTGTTATTTGCAAGATTTTTGTAAGGAATCTAAGGTAAGACAACTCCATTTGTGAGGGACAGTCCTGGTGGGAGAAAAGAAAATGTTTGCCTTATAATAGGGCATTTGTAACACGACAAATTTCTATCCCTAACAAGAGACAGAAGGGCTACAATAATTCTGTTTTCCTGTTTAAAGTGTCCATTTAATTTGCATATTATGTAGAAGTACCTGTTAATACAGTTCCTTCTCTTACTTTCTAAGGTAAAGTTGATAAACTAGTGGGATGAAACTTGGAGAAGGTCCCTCTGCTTACTTCCTGTTGTTTCTCTCACAGATCATTCAGAAATCCCTTTAGAAAAAGAGACAGGGAAGATTATGTTTGCTGAGCAAACTCTTTTGAACCTAGCACTTTGGACAGAGAAACTGGATCATGTTAAAGCAGTTTTAATTGTTGAAAATATCATGAATAATGAAAGCCCAGTGGTGCACCTGTCAGGTTGCACGAGCCAGTTTTCTATGTGATGTTTTGGAATGACCTTAGGTCATTTCTTGATTCAGTGCTCACCATCATTGTCATCATCATTTCCATCATTACTATCATTCACTGATCACTTATGGTGCCAAGGACTGCACATGTCAATTGACACAATCCTCTCTCCCAGGTTGAACAGCTACATTCCAGCTTCCCACGGTAGGAAGATTTGGAGAGGAAAACTGTATGTAATAACAGTCTTGCACACCTCGGTAGCTTGTTTTCAGCCTCTTGTCAATCTTTGCAATATTACAGCCCACAACACTTAAGGTTGTGAAGACACCTGACCTTGTACAAAATGACAAAGTAAGACAGGATTTTCCTGTCCCTTTCACTCTCCTTTCATCTTCCCCTGGGCTGCAGACCTAGCTCTAAGACCTCTCCTCTCTTAACTTTCCTCTCTGCCCTCTTACTCTTGTTTTATTTTAGGATTCTTCTTCTTCTGTTAAGGCTAATCTCAGTCAATTGCTTTGTCATGGAAAGGATTTAAACTTGCAATTTTAAAGATTTAACTCTGAAGCTTGAGTTTCCCCCTTAAGAATTGTGTTATCTTGAGTAAATTGCTTAAATGTTCTCAGCCCCAGTTTTCTTATCTATGTTAAAAGCGGTTTCATGTGAATTAAGAGGTAATGTATATTGCTGAGGCTAAGGTGTGATTATGGTTCCAGGTATCATTTTCATTATAATGTGGCATTTAATCCTAAGGAGTGTCCAACGATGGGAGTTTGAGCTACAGAAACCTTATGAGGGGGACAGAGTGTGTGTTCAGGGATGGGGCTGGGTACAGGACCACCAGCACCCCTAGAATGAATTATGGCTGGGAGGTGTTTGTGGCCTATCTAGACCTGCCCTGTCTTCTTAATTCTCAGATTAGAACCATAGGCCCTTAAAGCTTAGACTTTAGAGATCTTCTAGGTGCAGATGAAGTAAATGAGGCTTGGAGAAGTGAATGGTCTTGCCCAAGATGACATAGTTCACTAGCATCAGAGCTGGGGTGAGAACCAGGTGGAACTGACAATTAAAGACCAGGCTTGCAAATATCCATGTTGAGTTTGAAGGAGGCTTGTTAAGTTCCATTTCCTCCTAACAGTTCCTGATGGAAGCTTTTAGATACCCAATGCTTGCTTTTTTTGTGAATCCTCTGGGTGAAATGATTTCACAAGAGCTTTGAATAGGGAGTCCGCTGACCCCTACACTCCTCACCAAAGGCTGGTTAGGACTGCACTAGGATGGAGATGTATCTCTTGGACCCCAGGGGCCCTGCCTGAGGTCCTTCCAGATATTCAAGGAAGTGTGATTGAATTCAGTGGGTATATGAAGTTGTATACTGACTTTCATATGAAGACTCCTGTATGAAATTCTTAACATTTTTAGATGGAATGTTTTAAGCATGCAGTAAAGCATTAAAAAGTAGAATGAATAAACACTGTTAACTCATTACAGCTTCTCAAATCTTTATTGTTTTGCCATATCTGTTTCACATCACTTTTGAAAGAAAAACAAAAGTAGTAGAAGCACCCTGAGTATTCCTTACCTTTCCTTCTTCCCTTGAGGAAACCACTACTCTGAATTTGGCATTCATCATTTCTTTTTTGCGTATTTTATACTTCACAAATGTGTCCATAAACATATGTATTTATCCATAAACAGTATACAGTTGTCCCTCGGTATCCACGAGGGATTGGCTCTAGGACCGCACCCCCTGCCCCGCCCAGATACCAAAATCCAAGGATACTCAAGTCATATAAAATGGTGTAGTATTTGCATATAGCCTATGGCATATCCTCCTATGTACTTTAAATCATCTCTAGATTACTTATAATACCTAATACAATGTAAATGCTATGTAAATAGTTGCCAGGTTAAAGCAAATTCAAGTTTTGTTTTGGAACTTTCTGGAATTTTTTTTTGAATACTTTTGATCTGTGGTGGGTTGAATCCATGGATGCAGAACCCCAGGATACAGAGGGACGACTGTATAGCTAAATTTTGCATGTTTTTAAGCTTTCTATAAATAACATTAGACTGTATGATTCCCATACTCTGCTTATTTTGTTCAACATTATGTTTTGGGGATCTATCCATGTTGAAACATGTAGTCCGTAATATTTTAACTGCTATAATTTACATTGTATGGATTTGCCACCACTCCTTTATCCATCTTTTTGTTGCTTCCCTGTCTCACTATCTTCACACTGTACTTCCCTAAATCATTGTTTCATTTTGTGACTCCTGAAGAGTTATGCAGTAAACCACACCTCACTATTTTAACAGGAGAATGTAGGTCACAACACAGAATCTAAAGGTGAGCATGTAGGGCTTTGAATGGTTATAATGTGGGATTCTATTCTGGATCCAAGCTTTGTGAAAGATACTTTGTTTTTGTAATGCTAGGTTTCCTTTTTTCCTAAAGCATATTTAGAGTAGACCTCTCGGTGACTTTAAGGTTGTATTTTTAATGAACTTTTTTTTTTTTCTTAAACAAACTGTTTCTTCCCCTTGTTCTTGTTTTCTTCTTTCCTCTTGTGAAGGGGGCCCAGTTGGACCTGAATTGTTGCCCAGGAACTTTGGGCTGATTCATCCTCTATTTACCACATATTCAGGAAAAATCAGTTAAAAGGAGGAGGGGGGAGCGCTGTAGGAGTTTAGTTTGCTTGTTTCAGGGAGGAATGTCAGGAAAGACTATTTCCTCTCCCCAGGACCCGCAGCAAAGGACCTTCCAACTTCTCCTTCACCCGGGTGCCTCGCTCTGTGTGCCCTCCCTGGGCACAGGCTCATGCAGAATGGCTTTATCTCCATGAGATCTCCTTCGGTCCCTCCTTTCTCTCTTTTCCTGGATCCATAAACCCATCTGGTTACAGCACGTCTGAGATTTCCGTTTAACTCTATTTAGTGAGGCTGGGATTGTGTGTCCCAGTGCTCTTTGGGGAAAGCTATTTCCAGGAAGGCAGAGGGCCAATGTTGGGGGGTGGGGGTGCGTGTAAAGCAGACAGCACAGCTGCAGGGGACGGTTGTAAAAAGATTAAACCCGCCTCACAGCTGAGTGTATTTTACCAATGTAAATGTTGATCTCCTTTTTTTAAACCCTCAAGGGACCCCAAGAGAGGAGGAGAGGGATGTGTCTCTGGAAACTTTACTAGGCAAAAAATGGTATTACAGTTGGAAATGCAGCTGACCCAAAGCAAGAAACTTCAAGAGCTGGGAGAAGGTCACAGAAAGGTCAAGAGGAAGGAAGGTGGGGGATGAAGGGGCTCAGATGGAATATTTCAGGCACTGTAAGCTTTTAAATAAATATTCCCAACCCTGCCCTTGGCTTATCAAGTCCTCCTAACCTTTTGAAGTTTACTAATCTTGCCACCCTCAAACTTGCTGTGTTCCAGTTGATAGTGACCGACTCTGGTTTGAACTGTCATGTTGTCCCAGAAAGGAAGGCAAATCAATGCTGGGAGGCTCCTTATCAGGAGAGCAGTATCCATCTGTGAGGGCCCGGGGGCCTGCTGAGAAAGTCCAAGTACAGGTAAGTGCACTCCTGACCTCCTGATCAGATCACCGCCCTCTGTTCTTCCAGCGTGGTACTTACGGACTGGGACGTACAGGTGGCCCCTGGCTGGGGTCTTATGCCTTCTCCTATAATTTCTCAGTTTCTCTTTCTGGTGTAAGATGATGACTTAATTTACGATGTTTTATCCAAGATGCTCCTCACTTAATTGCCGAATTGTCAAAACCGAAACAACAGGATCCAGGTGTGATGAGCTGGTGGTGTAGAAACGGTCAGAGGATTGAAAATATTTGAGAATCATTTTCAAGTATTTCCTGCTGCCATAGTCTATTTCAGGACACAATGAAGGATATTTACGAAGGGTTCACATTTTCTGACCACTTACCATGTGACCCACACTTTGTTAAGCCCTCTATATGTATTCTCATTTTATCTTTCCAACAACCTTATGAATAAGTCCTGTTTTACAGTTGAGAAGAGTGAGGCTTAGAGCAGTTCAGTACTTTCTCCAAGGTCACAGAATTGGTATGTGGAAAACCCAATTTTTTTTTTTTTTTTTTTTTTTTGCGGTACGCGGGCCTCTCACTGTTGCAGCCTCTCCCGTTGCGGAGCACAGGCTCCGGACGCGCAGGCTCAGCGGCCATGACTCGCGGGCCCAGCCGCTCCGCGGCATGTGGGATCTTCCCGGACTGGGGCACGAACCCGTGTCCCCTGCATCGGCAGGCGGACTCTCAACCACTGCGCCACCAGGGAAGCCCCCAAGTTTTTTAAAACCATATCTGAAAGGACCTGGAGCACATGTTTTTACCATTACACTGCTGTGGTGTGGACCACCCATCTGTATGTGGTACATAGCATATGGGATTATATTTCAGTTTGGTGGCATGAGGATGCCCAGCTGATTTTGAAATAGCCTTTCTTGTATTAGTGTTCTATATAAAGTCCACAGGGCTTTGTTCCTGGTATTAAAATTAAGAGAAATCTTTAGACGTTCTAGAAATTTCCCAATATTTTCATTGTTAAGCCAACCACTTAAATCATTCATCCATTCATTCAATATTTATTAGGTATCTAGTATGTGCCAAACCCTGTGCTAAATTCTGGGGAGACAATGGTAAGCAATAGCAGACATGTGTGCATGGGCCCATGGAGCTGAGGTCTAGTGTAATCAAATAGTTACAAAATTGTGAAATTTCCCTTCAGATAAATGCAGGGCAGGAGAGGGGTACTGGGTATGAGTGTTTACGATATGAGGTTGTGACTTGTCAGAGAGGTCGGGGAAGGCTTCCTAGGACCTGATGCAGGAGATATGTATGCATGAGGAGGTCCCATGACTATTTGGGGATGCTGTCTTCCACTGCTCAGCAGAGGAGTGCTCTTTGGGAAATTCCTTGGATTATGCCTTTTACTTGGGATCAGTCTCTTTGATCTAGAGAAAAAGATGCTCAAGGTTTTGAGAACTCCAGCCCCATTCAGAAAGTAAGCCAAACATTTCATACACTCAAGCACACCTTAACACAGAATGTGCAGGAAACAGGAGGCTCTTACATGTCCAGCCTAAAAATGGACCTGAATCTCTCTTGTCTGTGGAGGGTGGTTCTAATAGGGACTCATACAGTTTATCTTGTGTATATCCTGAACAGGAAGCCAATCTCTAGAGTTATCTAATATTTATTTATTTAGACTTTGTGAAGATCTATCCAGTGAAGTTGCTTCCACAAAGAACAGCAATCATAAAATCCTGGAATGTTAACAGTGGAAGGACGTTAATGAATTTTACTGGAGGAGGTTTGTGTTTGGTTCTAGCTCCCTGTTTAGCCAGTGGGAGAAGTGAAGTCCAGTGGACAGATTTTCACAGCCATGCTCACTCCTTCACTCATTATCCTGGTGTGGTGGATGCCGTGGTGACCTAACCAGACAAAACTCCTATCCTCATTGAGGTACATTTTAGTGGGTCTCCCAAATTTCCCTGTCCCTGCTTAGTTCTTTTTCATGACATATTCACTTTCCAGACCCCAGTCCTCACTGGAAATGAATTCTCCTTGAGGCAAGAAGTAATTCTTTTGACCAGTGATGCTCCTGAAATTTGGAGCTCAGATTTATAATGATCTTCTCACACCGACAGTGTGAGAACCTTCTCTATAGTAAAATGAGGAAGACATTTTTCCTAATTAAGATACAGTTGTTCTCTTGAGAAATCAAACATAACCATCCCATGGCAAAGCCATATTCTTTTTTTGACTCCTGGCATTGGCTAGTGTGGGCTTTAGCTGCAGATTGTTGGGAAAATACAGATTTTTAAATTGCTGTTGTTTATTGTTCTTAGAGTAATAGTAATAGACTCCATAAGAGGTTGAAAAAAAATCATCTATTTTTCATTAAAGTCATCTAGGCCTAATATCTTCCTTTCATATAGAAATTTCATTTTAAAATTTCTGTAGTAAGTGAACAGTTAGGTACTAAGAGTTTTTTTTCTGTCATCAATGTCTGTTCCTGCAAAGTAGTATCTACTTCCTGAGTGATTGTCCCCAGTTTTAAATTAACTGACTTTTTTCAATGGATGACTTTCCTAGTAGGGCCACATACATTTTTATAGCTGATGAGCCTTTATTGTTGGAACTAGATTTCTGGATATCCCAAACCAATGTAATGTAAGCCTAATAATAATAATAATAACGTATACATATGTAGTGCTTGCTATGGGTTAGGAACTGTTCCAACTGCTTTCATAGAACTCATTTTAATTTTCACAGTAATCCTTGGAAAAGTATGCTATTACTTTTTCCATTATACAGATGAGGAGACTGATAGAAGGTTAAGTACCAGGATGTCAACACATCACCTTTAGTTCTACAATAACTCTATACTTCCTCATTTCATTCCCACATCTTCACTAAACAGGGTGAACCCCTCTCCAAGTCAGTTGTTTGTGATGCAACGCACATTGATTTTTTTCAGTCTCTCAAAGTCAGAGCTGGTAATGACTTTGGCCACCAACTGCTTTGAGTGCCTTCCCCATGTGACTCTTCACCAGACTTTCTGGGGAAGTCAAACGCTTCAGGTGAAAGCCCCAGAAGACTTTTGACCCAGCTTCAGTTGCCTTTTATCTAAATCTCTCTAATGGTATGCTCCTAATGAACTGAATTTTGCCATTGAGAGGCTGGTTTTGTTTTGCTTTGTATTGTGTGTTGACCCTCAGGGAGGTAACACATGACAATACCCCTCGCCCCCTTCAAGGCTGCAGACTGTGCCACATTTTATCTGGCTAGGCTGCTGGCTTTGGGCAAGGATTGATGGATGTATGGCATTCAGAGGTCAAAAGTTCTACATCCTGGCTGCTCAAAGTATGGCCCACAGGCCAGCAGCATCAGTATCAGCATCATCTGGAAGCTTGTTAGGCCCTGCCCCAGACCTACTGAACTAGAATCTGCATATAACAGGTTTCCCATTAAAGTCTGAGAAGTACACTGGTCTATTCTGAATCCAGAGAATTGGATTGGTTGGGTTAATTTTAGGGTCTTACCCTTTTTCACTTCTGTTTCTCTCCTGTATCCCCATCCCCGTGTCCAGGACAGATCCTCCCTTTGGTAATTTCTCTCATTAATATGCTTGTCTCTGAGTCTTAAAAGTGAAAATGAATGTTTCCCTTCGGATTTTACACCTGTTCTTATTTCATGAAGTGTAATGTCTCCAGACAGCTTATATTAAAAAAAAAATCTGAAATGCTATGTCTGTTTCACAGTGTGACATTATTTCTCTGAAGTTTTCAAGAAATGTTATCCTTGTTTTCCCATGCTTCATATTGGTTGAAAAGAATTGTTTTCTTTTCATAAGCCAACTAGATACATCTGCTTTTGATGTGAGATTAGAACCAATATTGCTGAGCCAAATTATTTTGCTTTGAAGTCCTGTAATTGCAGTTTGATTTTGACTAGATGTATTTCTTATCTAAACAAACCAACAGTTAATACTTCACTGGGAATGTTCTACTGTTGTGATATGTTTGGAGTAGCACTTTATTTATCACACTCCTTATTTATTTTTCAAATAGAAAAAATGGATTACATCTTTAGCCATATTTTAAAGTTCCCAGCGTTTAAGTGAGAGCTCTCAGGTTTTGGTTTTAAATTTAGTGTTAATCTTAAAAAGAAAATTGTAGTACTTAAGTGAAATGGACCAGGCAAAGGCACATAGCAAATTGGCATAATCTGGGTGGTGGGCTGAAAGATTTTAGGATTTAGAAAAAACGTAGCTGCAGATAAGACTTTTGAAGAAAAGAAAAAAATTCAAAATGCCTTTTGGAATGCTGCTATGATCCTCAATGCAGGCATTTATTAGGCACCTACAGAGTATACAGTCCCGGGTTGCTACAGCTCTGGAGAACATATGTCCTAGATTTTCTGGAGCAGTCTTAATTTCATTTTTTTCATGACTAGACCATGTGTCTCAAGTTTTTTTTTTTTTTTTTGCGGTACGCAGGCCTCTCATTGTTGTGGCCTCTTCCGTTGCGGAGCACAGGCTCCAGACGCGCAGGCTCAGCGGCCATGGCTCACGGGCCCAGCCGCTCCACGGAATGCGGGATCTTCCCAAACCGGGACACGAACCCGTGTCCCCTGCATCGGCAGGTGGACTCTCAACCACTGCGCCACCAGGGAAGCCCTGTCTCAAGTTTTGATCCAGCAAATATGTTCACAGCAGGAGAAGCAGAGAGCAGAAGGTGAAAGAGTTGACTTTCAGTGAGGAGTCATGACGTCTGTGTTTCCTTCTCAGATGAGCCCTTATTCCACCTGGGAAGTATAGGAAATGGTTCAGAAAGCACACCAGGCTCAGAAAAATTTATGCACATGGACAGATTTTTTGGTACTCTGTGCCCCCCGCCGGCCTTTATCCCACCCCACTTCAGGAGAATTTAGTTATCTGCAAAGCTCAATTATAGGCCAAATTAAACCTCCACTTGCATTGGACCTTAGAGATTTTTGCAAACAAATTGTGCGGTCAGTGAATCAGGCATCAGGCAATAAAGTACACACAATACAATATTTGGTACTTTATGTACAAGATTAACAGTTCAAATTTGCCTGATTTTATAGCCAATTTAGATTAGCTAGAACAAGGAATCTAAAGATAGTGTAGTTAATCAAAATTTTAAGAAAATTTCAAACATCTTTTTAAGCAAAGTCCTTTCAACTTTCTTCCACATCAGTACCCCCCAATACTCCTCACTTCTTTAAAAACAAAAACAAACCTATAATTGGTTACAAACAGCAGTAATGCCCACTTTGAATTTATTTTTACATTTATTTCTCCTCTGTAGTCTTTGGTGGAGATGCTGGTGTGTGGAATGATAGAGGGATTTACTCGCTGGTTTTATTTATTTAAAATTTTTTTCTTTTTAAAAGAATTTTATTGGAGTACAGTTGATTTACAATGTTGTGTTAGTTTCAGGTGTACAGCAAAGTGTACTCACTGGTTTTAGAGGCAAGAATCTGAGAGTGTGGAGGTTAACTGGGTCTTTTCTCCCCTTTTCCAGACGTTTTGCATTTAAAGGGAATACTGCAGAACAGGGATGTGCCCAGCCCAATCTCTGCTGCCTTGATATGTTGAAAACAGAGGCTAGGAACGTCCAGTGTAGATACCATGTCCTCACTTTCATTTGAAGTGGTTATAGTTCTCTCCTTTGTAAAGTTATTTGCCTTGTATCTTTCTTCCACAGACTTGGAGGTACGCTGCCCACTCCATCTCAGAAGGAAACGTGGACTCCCTCAGAGTGTGGTGGAGCAAAGGAAGTGCACTAAGGATCCAGACATCTGGTTCTGGATGGGGGCTTCACCGCTTTCTAGCTCCGTGCGTTTTGGTAGGTCACTTACTCTCTGAACTCCAGTTTCCTCATTGTAAAATGTGCACAACAATATAGATTCCACAGGCTTATTGTATTAAATGAGAGAACACATACCAATGTACTTAGGCAGCTACAAAGAAAGTCCTCAAAGGTTATCTTTTCCCTGCTGAATGCATCTAAGATTGCTAGATGCGATGCTGTGGCAACCTCAACTGTGGCATATCCCATGAGATGCCTCTGCATGGAAAAGCCTGAAAATCAATCATTCATTCCTTGGCTCATTCATTCAGCATGCATTATGTATCAGGCATTCGGAATATAAAAACAAATCAGACACAGTCTACTCCTGAGGGACTCTTCATGGGCTGCTCACAGCGTTAAACCAAATAACCCTCTTTTACAAAGATTTCTTATATGGTCTCAAATTTCTGCCTTGCCACCTGAATCAGCTGCTTGTTTTCATTTCAAGTTGATTGATTGGCATACTGAACTGACCAGCAGACCATTAAAAAAACCTGTTGATTTCTCTTTATCTAAATTAAACTTGTATCATTTATCACTGCTTATCATCTTCAAAGAGAATTATTGCTTTTGGGAATTTAAATCCGTGCATTCCAGGGAAAGATACAAACATACTCTCCTCTGTCTAACACTTACTGATGCCTCCTGTAGTATTTAGAGTTGGTATTGCAGTGATTAATACGGCCTGGCACATAGTAGGACCCAATATTAACTTGAGTGAAGCATGGTTCTCAGAGGATAGGTAATACAGCATTTACTATTCTGCTGCCCTGTAAGTTAAGATTTGAATTAAAAAACGCAAGAGCAGTATCATTTGTAGCCTCTGGGTGAACCGAATTGTTTTTCTAAATAGACACCTCCCAGAGTGAGTTGTTGGGGGCGTATGGAACAGGGCTGAAAAGCATAGGCTTTGGAGTCAGACACACAAGGTAAACACTCTCAGCTGGGCCACTCTTGCTAGTGAACAACTCATCAACTACTGATGACTTTGGGCAGGTCTCTTGATCTCTCTGAGCTTCTGTTTCCTCCTTTGTAAACTGAGCATCCCAACAGTACATAGCTCTCTGACTTGCGGTGAGGATTAAGTGGGATATTGCGTGTAAAAGGCCTGGCCCATGGGAGCAGCCACTGAGGGGTGGCTGTTCTCATCAAGTCAGGTGTGGGGACCCAGGAGGTTGGAATCTTGGATGAATGGCTTTGCCTTTGGAGATTAACATTCCCATTACCATCACATAAATCAGATGGACAGTCTTTGAGGGTTTACAGCCTTTCCGTCTTCCTAGGAGGCACTGCTTCCTCCAGATGTAATTCTTAACCCAAAGGCCACCTGGAGGGGTTCCCAAGGCGTCATCTATTAACAGGCTTCAGGCTGTATATACCCAGGAGCGAGGATGCAGCCATTCCTTGATGATGGGGGCCACAGGTCTGGGGCTGCTGCAGGTCCCTGCCTCCGCTCCACAATTTATTTAGCTTTAGTTCAGGGACGAGGGCACTCAGGCCTGCAGATGGGAGCTGTTTCATCTTAGCTGGGTCAGAGGTTAATGGAGATAAGTAGTGTCTTCTTACCAGGAGGCCTCAGGAAAGCCCAGTGTGTTGTTGGAGTTGAATCAGGATCTCAGAGATTGAACAGACTGATATTCTCCTACCTTGTGGAGAGGGAGTGAGGCCCTGTGAGAGAAAGCTGCAGCGGGCCAGGCAGGAGGGCAGGGTGGCTAGAGGTCCATATCAGTCATCAAATGATTCAGGGAGAAAGAGGATAATTACCCACCGATCAATCCAAAGTCTGGGATCAGTGCACTTCAATGTCCTATTGGGAGCTCCTGCATAACCCCACCTTGACATAAGGGCAGGCCCTGCTGCTGCCTCCCGAGCCCTGGGGCCAGAGCAGGGCTCTTGGCACAGACTGCGGTAGTTCGGGGCCTGGCTGCCCCTGTGACCCACGGGAATGGCAGCCTGGGGTCTGATCCAGTCCTTCCGGTCGGGGTCTGTCTGGACAAGGGCAGCGTGTCTGGGAAGTGGATGGGGTTTAGACCTGGGACTTCTTTCCTGAGATGAAGCCATCTTAATAAGTCAATCCAGATTACTAAAGAGGGGGAAAGTGTTTATATAATTAGGAATGTTTCTAAACACCCAGAAGCCATTTCTCTTCTGAAAGGCCTTCCCTGGTCACCCACATAAAAATATTCTTCCTCTGTATTTCTAAAGCACTTGGTGTAATTTCCTCTCTGTGCATTGATCATTGGCTACCCTGTATGCAAACATGCTCTCTTCTTTTGCTTAACGTCCTAAAAGGGACTGAAGCAGCATTCCTCCCTCCCTTTCTCTTTCCTTCCTTCCTTCCATTACAGTACGTATTGGGCATCTGTGTGCCAGGTACTTCTTAGGTGCTGGGGACAACTGTGAACAAAACAGGCATAGCCCCTGCCGTGTGGAGCTGATGTTCTAGAGGTCATGCTCACTCACCTCTCCCCTGGGCTATATACTCTGGGAAGCAGAGCCACATCCTACTTCCTGTATCCCTTATAGCAGCTTATGCCTTGTTAGCAAAGGGGGCTCAAATGCTTGTTGAATGAATATATGCCTCTGAGCATATATGCAGAGGTTGCGGATTCAAAAGCTCCTGGGACCAGTAAACGAGTGAACTGGGCTGAGTGTCTGGGAAACACTAGAGAGTGGTGGTGACTTTGACAAACTGGAGACTGTGGGCAGTGGTCAGCAGCCGTTACTGTCACTTTAGCTGCATGTGGCCACCTGAGTCCTGTCTTGCCGAATCTTCTATTTTCTTAAGAGAAGCCAGAAATTGGAATTTTAATGTGAAATCTCATTTTTAAATGTTGAAATTTAATTCACTTAAAAGACCCAGGGAAGTACATCTGTGGGCCAGATGAAGGGCACAGCTGTCATTTAGAGTGTTCTTATTTGTCGGATTTACTGCTCTGTGGTGTTCGTGAAGAGATGGGATACCGTCTCTCAGCCCAGCACACTAGAAATCTGTGCTGACTCACAGATTCCCCCTTCTGTCCATCCCCTGGAGTCCAGCAGTCACCTCTTGGCCCCTGTCTGTTGCAGAGACATGCTTATCACCTGCCCGTCCTTTCAGCTCCTCCCACACTCTCCAGCAAACACTCAAATACAGCAGTGGGGCAAAGGAAATCTTTAGGAGGAAGTAAAGCATGACACTGACAAGCCTCAGGGATGGCAGCATCGCACTGGGGTTACTGCCTCTGTTTAGAAGAGAGCCAGACCTGGGTGTGAATCTCGGCGCCACCAGCTACTGGATGTATTACTTCACATCTCTGGGCCTCAGGTTCTTGATCTGTAAAATGATCATAACATCTGCCTTGCAGGATGGTGATAAGAATTAAATTATACATTAAGACTATAAATTATATATATAAAGATTAAAACATAAAATTTCCTTATTTGGTGTTCAAGGAAGGGCTGGAGGACTACTTAGCCCCTCAAGGGTCATGACCTAGACAGGGCCGGTCTGGATTTGTCTTGGGGTTTGAGAGAAAGTAGTGGGGTGGTGGTGTTTAAGGACATTGTGAGGGGATTTGTGGGGAGCAAAACTTGGAGATAAATTGCAGCTCACTCACCATTTGGGCTATGTTCATGCCTATGGTGGCCTCGAGTGTTATCAGTATTTTTATTTTTAATCTGTGATCAGAACACTGCTGAAACCATGGAGGTAAAACAGTGATGTTCTTTCCATCTCTTTCATTGGTCGTTGCTGGCTTTCTCTGTGTTTCAGATAAGGTGCATAGTTCATGCAGGCTGACAAAGAGGTTGCTGGCGTTTGAGAGTGGCGTCTGGTGGGAACGTCGGAGAGGTCTCTTTCATGTATTCCTTGAGGGCACATTGGAAAGCAAGGAGAATGTTAAAAACTTTGTCTAGGTTGTGGAGCTAGAATTCAGTATATGGGAGACCCCCCCAGGTGGATAATATTTCACTACGTTAGAGTTGTCCTGGTGTGTGTGTGTGTGTGTGTGTGTGTGTGTGTGTGTGTGTGTGTGTGTGTGTGTGTGTGTGTGTGTGTGTGTGTGTGTGTGTGTGTGTGTGTGCGCGTGTACCCACATTCTGCTTTTCTGGGGATGCTGACGGACCAAGATACATCTGAGAAAATAGTATGCCAGGATGAGTAAGGGAATAGGCCCTTGGTTTCATAGGTATTTCTCTAAAGCCTGCTGCATCATCGCTACTGGCCCTTTAATTTCAGCCTGAGAGGGAAACCTCCGAGAGAGTTTATGATAATGAGGATTTACTCTGCTGGCTTTTTTTTTTTTTTTAAAGCCTCACATTCCTCATCTTTATTTTATTTATTTATTTAATCTTTATTGGAGTATAATTGCTTTACAATGGTGTGTTAGTTTCTGCTTTATAACAAAGTGAATCAGTCTGCTGGCTTTTAACATGGATACCAAATAAACAGCGTAGGTGAAAAATGGTGTCTCCCAGACCAATGGTGGGTAATCCCTCTGTCAGCATTGGGATTTACAGTCAGACAGAAAGCTCTACTGCTTTCTGTGATTCTCCATGAAGACCACTCAACCTATCTGGGTGTCAGTTTCCCAGTCAGTTACCTGGAGCTGATACTACCTACAGGCTATGACAAGCATTGCATAGAACTGGATGGAAAGTACTTTCTATGTGATCACCCTTCTTGGGAAGACATGGATACTTTGTATACGTGTGTCTTTAAAGTCAGGGCTGATCTCAGGAAGGCACAGAAAAGTATAAGAGTGCTACTTTGATAAACTGAAGAAAAGAATTCCATTTTCATCCCAAGCCCCGCCCCTGTACACTCCCTCAAAAAAGCCTAGAAATAACATTTCTGGAGCTAGGGACTGAGAGGGATGGAAAGTGTGCATGGCGAATGGGATCTAAATCCAGTCAGCTGCAGAGAAAATGACCAGTTGGGGAGCCTTCTGGGGCTTCTATGGGGGGCATTTCCACCCGGTTTACTGATCCCTGCCCCCCGAGAGTCCCCATGGCTGCTGTGAACTGGGGGTGGGGCAGGTGAGGGGGTGGAGATGAAGACATTGGGCTGTGAGCCTCCGGGCACTCCTGGTGACTTCCTCCTATAAATCAGCCACAGACAGCTGCGTCCACTTGCTCCACCCTAGGAGAGACTGATAGACCCTGTTGCTAGGCAGCAACACGGGGCTCCACAAACATCGTGGGATCAGAGGGCAGGGGGCTCAGCCCAGGCACTAGCCAAACAGGACCGCACCACCACCATCCGTTTGTTTATTTTCGCAGTGGCATTGCCTGTCTGTACCACAGGAAGGAGGAAGACCCCCCCCAGCCACCTCTGCTCTGCATATGTAGACCACTTACTGCTTATCCCCGCAAAGGCCACAACCGCAGTGAGGCTCGCTGACCTGCTGGCTAATTTATTTATTTTAGTTGCACATAGCCCGCTTGCTAGGTCTAAGTTTGAAGCTGGAGGGGAAGCCCATGCAGTCTCATACAGAATATTCAGCTCTTGGATTCTATTTGGTCTGCCTAATATCTGATTAAACAAGAAAGGGGAACCTTGTGCTGATGTATTCATACCCCCTCACTCCCCATGCACCTTGCTGTCCCCCAGCTCTCATACTTCCATCCAGGGTCTTCACTTTGCAATCAGCATCGATCCACCCAACATGATAAACAGGCCATGGCAGCTGTGAGGCTGAGCTCTCCTTGCTTTGATTTGCATTGATCTCTCCTAAAATAAAAGCACTTTTCCAACATTTTATTATTAAGATTTCAAAACGTATATTAAAATAGAAAGATTTTCACAGTGAACGTTGGTAAACCACACCCATGTTCTATCATTAACATATTTCTATACTATACATCTATCAGTCCATCAATCCATCTTATTTTTGACACATTTCAAAATAAATTGCAGACATCTGTATACTTCCTCCTAATTCATTATGTATATCAGTAACTAGAGTTCAATGTTCATTTGCAGTTTTTTCTCTTGATATAAACCTTACAATGAAATGCACGTGTTTTTAGTTTGTTTGTTGAATTGACAAATACATACATTTGTGTAACCCAAACCCCTATCAAAATATAAAACATTGTTGTCACCCAGAAAGTTCCTTCATGTCCCTGTCTAGTCAATACCTCTACTCCCTCAGAAGCAACTACTGTTCTGATTATTTCTCACCTTATGTTAGGTTTGCCTGTTCTAGAACTTTGTATAAATATACAAACACTATGTTCTCTTGGTGTAAGTTCTCTTTCATCATCATAATGTTTTTGAAGTTCTTCCATGTTGTCATCTGTATCAGTAGTTTGTTCTTTCTTATTGCTGAGTAGGTTTACATTGTATGGATGTCCCAGTGTGTTCATTCCTTCTCCAATTTTGGGGCCTGGGCTGTTTCCAGTTGTTGGCTGGTATTTTTAAAAGTTGCTATGAATATTCAAGTCATGTTGTGGACATATGTCTCATTTCCATTGTATAAATATCTAGAATTGTGTAGATTTGATTTTATAAGAAACTGCCAGGCTTTTTTCCAAAGAGATTTTAACATTTTATGTTCCACCAACAACGTATGAGAGTTCTGGTTGCTCCACATACTTGCCAACATTTGGTGTTGTCAGTCTTAATTTTAGCCATTCTGGTGGATGTATAGTAGTGTCTCATTATGAGACTTGATTGATCAGTATCGCTGATCAATCAAGGGATCAGCCTGGTTTTCAACTTTAATTTTCATTTTCTAGAAGTAGGTTTTCTAGAAGTAGGTTGGAGAATGTAGGTACTTGCCTTAAGTGATCCTGAGTTAAATATATAGTTTTTCAAACTGTTATTATCACTGTGCATTAATACTCATTTGGTGTGAGAATTTCCATTATAACACTTTTTTTTTTTTTTTTTTTGGAAGGAGGTGTATCTTAGGAAGAGGGTAAGGGATCCATTTTTAGGAATAGGGTTTGGTATAGAATCTTGGGGATGTGGGCTTTGAGTGAATGAAGTCAGCAACCATAGAAGTTTTTAGGAATGTTTGTGCCACATGTTTTGTGGCATCACTTGGAGTGTCATTTACTTAGCTTTTGTAGCTCTTCCTTCTTTCTTGGTCCGACTTATTCAGAATGGTACTCTAACTCTCCTTGCAGACTTCTTTGGCTTTTCTAGCAACCTGCCCTGGTTTCTGCCCTGTTTTTCTTGATGCTGCTGCTCAGCTACCCTTTAGATAGGCCCTTTCCTTACTGTCTGTAGTCTCTATGCTTCAGATCCCAGGCTCTTGGCTTCAACTCTCACATGCAGGAATTCCTTGTTTTATTGTGCTTCACAGATACCATTTTGTGGTTGTTGTTGTTTTACAAATTGAAGGTTTGTAAGAAAAAAAAAAAGTTTTACAAATTGAAGGCATTGGGCAAGTCTATTGCCATCATTTTTTCCAACAGCATTTGCTTACTTTGTGTCACATTTTGGTAATTCTTGCAATATTTCAAAATATTTTTCATTATTATATTTGTTATGGTGATCTGTGATCAGTGATCTTTGATGTTACTACTCTGACTCGCTGAAGGCTCAGATGATGGTTAGCATATATCAGCAATGAAAATGAGGAAAATGAGAGTTAAGCAATTCATGTATGGTCACATAGATGGTACGTTGTGGAATTGATATTCAACCCAGGCAGTCTGACACCAGAATCCAAGCTTTTCATTTCTATATTGTTCCTTAGTAATATGATGACTTCTACCTGTTTTCTGAGCATCAGATCTGATACTTCCTACCTCCCCTATTGCCTCACTCTGTGCTTCAGCCACACTGACAGACTTCCTGTAACTTGAAGCAAGCCAAATTCTTTCATTCCTTTTTGACTTGGCAAATGCTACTACATCTGCCTACGATAGTTGCTCTGCTCACCACATTTTCCATCAGTTGGAGTCATTTATCCATAATGGGTCCAAACATCACTGCCCCTGTGGAGCCAGCAAACAAGTGCTGTCACTCACTCCAACTTCCATTTTTCTGTAGCACTTGTGTTTTAGGGTTGTTTTGGTGTTTTAGCCAATGAGTTACTTGATACAGGCCACGACCTTGCTTTACTAATCTTGTTCTGCAAAAGTTAGCCTGGGATCTCTTAGGTGAGGTTCCCTGGGAAACAGACACTGAGAGCAGCACCTGGGAGGGAGGGAGGAAGGGAAGCAGATTGAACAGAGGAGAAGTGAGCTTAGTATAGTTACTTCAGGAGCCTTAGCTTGTCCGTGAGGAGCTCTGGACATGGGCTTGTCCTGTGGATTTGTTTCTCACTGACACGGAGTCAGGCCTTCTTCCCCTGTGTCTACCAGTCATTAGACGTGGGCTGCCCTGGGAAGGGGTAGGACCTTAGGTGGTGCCTAGAGCAATTTTGGGAGAGGAATTTCCCTATGAGCGTGCAGCACCCAAAATACTTTGGGCAGCTCAGGGAATGAGCCCCTTGGTTCTGAAGGGGAACTGGCTAGCACACCACCACATACACTACACTTAGTGAATGTGTGGAAAGAATGAACATGTGAAGGGAGTCTGTTTAAGCAACTAGATTAAATATATTGTGCAGCCTCTGATGCATACGACAGTCTTTAAAAAACAGGAAAATTTTTAGAAAAGTTAGATTAGTAGAGCATTAATTGATTAAATCTGTATTAAGAAAATAGGTATTTGATTTTACCAGGATAGAAGAGTTCCTTATAGGCTGAACATTGCTTAGCCAATACATTTGACATTCCTGGAGGGGGCAAGGTGTGTGTCTCTAAAATAAAAAAAGCTTTTATTTTGCTTTGTAATCTCCTAAACATGCTAAGTGATATGAAATGTATGTGAGGCATACTTGTTAATCATTACAGATTCTGAGACCATGAATGTGACTTTGGTATATCCTTAACCTTTTCTGACTATAGTCACTTAGGATTAAATGGGCCCGTTCTAGCTCTTTCTGGTGACTTCCTTTCTCAACTAGAACCAGTGCCTTGAGGTCCCAGCGTGCTTTGAGTGTTAGGTGTATCTTTATTCCACAGAGCTTATGAGTCAGTATTTCCCCTTGTCCCATTCCTGTAGTTTTGTTGATTTAATCCTAGGATACAGTTTGTTTGGTTTATAGCCCCTTTAAGATATTATCATCGACCAGAATTATTATCGTGGTTCCTCTCTCCCAGAAGGAGGCAGAAGTAGCCCTTTGGGTTAAGACTCTGGCCCCGGAAGCCACAGAACCTTTGACCTCAAGCTGCCCTGTGGAATCTGAGTCACCTCTGGAGAGACTCAGAATGACTGAGCCTGTTAATGGACTGCATCCTTTTGTTGAGTATCCCAAATTGTGGTCATTTAGAGCATTATTATGGAATTGTTTATTGACCTGTGTAAACACATACACTATTTATCACTATAAATGTAAGAGGTGCTTCCCAGGCTTCCAGCTGGAGGTACTTCAGGGTCTCCAAAGTAGTAGCAGAGCAGTGTTTTTCAGCCTCAGCTTTCCTCACAGAGAACTGCAGAAACCTCAGTCTCCTTTAAATGCTTCCTTTGGGTTCAAGGCAGGGGAGGATGGGGAGAGGGACTGGCGTCTTGAAAATTGCTGTCTTTTTCTACATTCTACATAGTCACCTGACTTTTCATGGAAAATGCCAACAGTGGAGCATCCACTCATAACAGCATAATGCTCTTGTCTTTTTCATCTCAGTGGTGGGGAGGTCTCGATATTTCATTCATTCATTCGACAAACACTTAAATTGAATGTCTGGGGCTTCCCTGGTGGCGCGGTGGTTGAGAGTCCGCCTGCCGATGCAGGGGACATGGGTTCGTGCCCCGGTCCGGGAGGATCCCACATGCTGCGGAGCGGCTGGGCCCGTGAGCCATGGCCGCTGGGCCTGCGCGTCCGGAGCCTGTGCTCCGCAATGGGAGAGGCCACAACAGTGAGAGGCCCGCGTACCACAAAAAAAAAAATTGAATGTCTGTTAGGTACTAAGCATTGCACTAGGTGGTGAGATATACCTATAAACAAAACAGATCCAGTCCCTCCTCTCATAGTGCTTGTAATCTGGTGAGGGTAAAGAGATGCTCCAGGAACAAATCAGTACAAGTCAGGTCGTGATATGTGCTGCAAAGGAGAGCAAAGCAAGAAAAGGGAATGTAGAGCAATGGTGGAGGTGAGTGCTATTTAATATAGATAAGGTGATATTGGAGCAGAGATTTGGAGGAAGTGAGGGGGTGAACCATGTGGATATCTGAAGGAAGGGCATTCCAGGCAAAGAGAGCAAGTTTAAAGGAGTACAGTCAAGCTTGATATATTTTAAGGAACCGCAAGAAGACCAATAGAGGTGGAATAGAATGACTGAGGGAGAGGAGCGTAGGAGGTAGTGGGGGCAGGTCACAAGGCACCTTATAGGCCATGGAACAACCTTGAGTCTTACTCTGCTTGAGACAGGAAGCACTGAAGGGTTCCAGCAGGTGAGTGAGAGGGTCAGACTTCTAGTTCAACAAAACTGCTTTGATTGCTATGTGGAGAATAGACCACAAGGGGTGAGGAGCAAGGGTAGAAGAAGAGAGACCAGTTAGGAGGCCACTGCAGGTGTCAAGGGGAAGGATGATGGTGGCTTGTGATAGGATGGTAATGGTGGATGTGCTGAGAAGTGGTCAAATTCTGAATATTAGGAGGAAGGGTTAACAGAATTTGGTGATGGACTGAATGTGACTGTGAGAGGAAGAGTGGATGACTCCAGGGATTTTGGCCTTAGCAGTTGGTTAAAATGGAAAAGTCATGTACTGAGATGGGAGCAACTGAAAGAGAGTTAGCTTTGAGTGGAAAAACACCTTGTATTTATTTTGACATATAAAGTGTTGGGTACGTGGTTGTACGTATGAACTTGGTGTTAAGGTAAGATATTGGGGTTGGAGATATAAATTTGGGAGCTACAGCATATAGAGAATCTTTCAAGCCAGGGTGTCAAATGAAATCATCCAGAGAGTGAGTGTAGATAGAGAAGATATGAGACCTAATGATGAGGTCTGAAGCCCTCCAGTGTTCAGAGATCAGAAGAGACTAAGAGTGACTACTGAAGCCTTCCTAGAAATAGAGTTGAGGATAGTATTTTGAGAAGAAAAGATCAATTAAGTCAAATACTCCTGATGCATTAGGTTAGATGAAGACTTAACAATGAGTGTTATTTTTGGCATTAAAAGGTCATTGGAGACCTTGTCATAAGCAATCTTGGTGGATTGGGGTGAATTTATGACATATTGGTGTGAATTCAAGAAGGAATTGCAGGAGAAGTGGAAATAACTAGTACGTACAAGTCTTTGTTGTAGTTTTGCTATAAAAAAGGGACAGAGAGATATAGCTAGAGCAGGGATGTGGGGTCTATGGAACATTTTTTTAAAAAGTGTGGATACAAAAGAGTGTTAGTATGATAGTGGGGTGACCCAGTCGAGCAGAAAAAAATTGATGCAGTAGGAGGGAGTTGGTATAACCGTAGGAGCCATGTCCTTGAGTGGGTGAGAGGGGGTGGGATTCTGTGCGTAAGTGGAGTGCTTGGCCATTGCTAGGGCATGGATGACTTATTCATTACAACAAGAAAGAAGACAGTATATGGCCCAGATTCAAGTAGGATGGTTGACGAAATGGTGGGAGCATGTATGTGCAAGTCCTCTTTTGATTGCTTGTATTTTCTTGGTGAACTGAGAAGCAAGGTCAGGGGCTAAGAATGAGGATGAGGAGTGCTGGAGATTTGAAGAGAGGTGAGAAGGAATGAAATAGCTGTCTAAAAGAGTTGCAGAATAAATCGACAAAAAAAAAAAAAAAAAAGGTAAATTTGCTTCTGAGCCAAGGTCTCCCTTGAGAATTTGAAGAAAGATGGTGTATGTCTTTCAATGTCAATGTGGCTATGCACTTTTCCCAACCATGTTAAGTTACTTATCTGGAATGGGAAAAAACATTGGGAGATTTGTCAGATGATGGCAAAGGGAGAGTGACTGATCATTCGTGGACTCTAAGTGGAAAATGAATGGGAAAGATACATCTCACTACTAGTAGTGGTCACATGAAGCCACAGTGCACACCCCTTGAAGTTTCTGAAATTTGTCCAAAGTGAAATATGAGTACAGAAATATGAGTGTCATTTCACGCAAAGGCCCTCCTCTGTGACAGTGGGTGTCATACCACTTCTGCTACAGTCCTGTGTCATAACCTTCTCTCCCATCCGGGCACAGGTGATATAAGCCCAAAGACAGTATGATTATAGTAATCCTTATTCCCCAGTGGTTGAAGATGCTTAGTCTATCTTACCACCATCCCCACCCTCCCCACAGCATCCAGTCATTTTCTTTTTCCAGCCCAGCCAAGACTTTGGTTCCTTAAGTAGCAGTTGTATCTAGAACATTCCTCAGCTCCGTATACACAGGAGTCTGAATACTAAGACCTCTGCCATCAAATTAACAACATTAGTTTTCCTAGTGTGTGGATCCTATAGTTCCCAGGAAACTTCAAGAATAAAGCGGATATTTATTTATATTGTAAGACATCCACTTGCATTTATTTAGGGATAGACTTAGAAACGACAAGAAAGTCTTCCTTTCTTTTGAAAGCCTTTTAAAAATGTTTGTCCCAAATAAGATTTTGTGTTTAAAGCAGCAATGGTATCCCTGTTCTATGAACTGAGACACAGTAGTACGTCACTTGAAAATAACCCTTCTGTCATTCTGAAGCTTAATACATATTTTCAACCAAATTAATTGGGATTTTCCATTAAATAATGTGACATTGCAAAAATTTTCTTTCTCACTTACAATGTCTTGAACACAGTGCCCAAGGAAGTAATGCAAAATTGGAATCACAGAAAAACAGCCTTCTATTATTGTCCTGGGGTTAAAAATCCAGAATCATAAAAGTATGGCTCTGATTTTTCCAATTGTTCTTAATTTTTTTTTCTTACTATGTGTGCATGTTTTCTTGTATGGCTTGGAAGCATAAATTTTTTTTTAACCATATCCGATGTTTCTTGTGTTTGTGCTGTTCAAGCTTTCATTCCCCAAACCCAGCCCTCTTCCAAATGGTGCGCTTTCCAAGTGGTAGACATAGTATTGAGGCATACATATATAAAGGAAGAACAGAAAGAGTCGAACTCATAGAAGGTAGTGCCTGGGGCTGAGGGGTAAGGGGAATAAGGAGAAGTTGGTAAAAGTACAAACTCTCAGTTATAAAACGCATAAGGTCTGAGGATCTACTGTATAGCATGGTAGTCACCATGATAGTTGCTAACACTGTACTGTGTAATTGAAATGTGCTAAGAAAGTGGAATTTAATGGTCTCATACACATAAAAAGGGTAAATATGTGAGGTGATGAATGTGTTAATTAATGGTGGAAATCCTTTCTCAATGTTTATGTATATCAAATCAAATCATTATGTTGTACACTTTGAATCCCTTACAATTTTATTTGTCAATTATGTCTCAAGAAAACCAGGGGAAAATAAGAAAAGGACATGGGCCTAATCTGGGAGCACTGCTCTGTGGATCACTGTAACTTGATTCACTTAAGTCAGACCTGGGTCTTCCATCTCCCACTGCTAATCCTCCACAGTGAGCCCTCTTGGGATGACCTTAACTTCTGACTTGATTTTGTTGAGGGCTTGAGAGAGAGACTGCCTGTCTGAGCCACTGCTGGAGAATTCAGAGGAGCAGAAGGGAAGGGAGGAGAGGGGTTGATGGATGATCCTGTAGCACTGAGTCTTGGAGGCAGTGATGAAAGAGATTCCCCAGAGGTGTTGGCTTAGTGTCAAGAGCCTGGGCCTCTCTGCTGTTGTATTGTGGGCAGTTCTGCTCCCCTTTCAAGCTATAGAACTAGGAAAACAATGTCTATGGAGTCATAGAAAAAGGCCTCTCCAGAGCAAAGGATGCTCTTGAATTCTCTGAGCCACGCTTACACTGGCATCATTATTAAATCTGCCTCCTGAACAGTCAGTGTTGAGAGGGGGAATGGGGAAAAGACAGTAGTCCATTTAACGAAGCGAATGCTTTCAGCTCCTGTTTTAACCTCTTTCACATTTGTCGTCGCTCCTTCAAGTGCAGCGTTTTCACAGATTGGAAAGGAATTGTCTGAAAGAAAGGACATGGGAGGGGTAGACTGAGCATGTCAGTACAGGTGCAGATGAGGTACGGGCCAGGAAGGGCACACGAGGGACAGCCCCAGCTCCTGCACAGATCTGCTCAGAGGCTTTCTGTTGTGCTTAGTGTACCTTCTAGCCTTCCTGCCCTGGCTCATTCCTAGACCTGCTCTGCTCTTTCCTGGTCAGGCCCTTCTGAACGTTCTTTCTAGAAACAGAACCTTCCCATGATTGCCATAGTTGGTTCCAACTAGCGGAGGCTGGAGAAAGTCATAGGCAGGACTTGGTGATTGGAGTGGCAGCCAAGCCCTGGCATGCCCTGGGTGCCCCTTCCCACCATCTCTGTGCCTCCCCTTTCAGCGGGAGTCTCTTCAGAGACCCTGAGGTCCTGATGCTAACAGCATTGTCTTTCCTACCTCCTTCCCCTCTTTCTTCCTGTCTTTAGCTCAGCCCACTTGAATCTTCACTGAGGCACATATATAGAAAAAAACAGGACTCCATGTCTCAAGAAGAGCTCTTAAGAGAGTTATGAGGCACCTAGGAATCCCCTCATTAACTTTTCTCCCATACCCAGATATTTTGAAGCCAGATCCATAGTGAGAAAATCTCCTCAGAGCACCTTGGGAACTCAGAGGCTTGGGAGAGCTATGTGGATTGGTCGAGGACTCTGAACGGACCTGTTTATTCTCCTTATTTCTTGGCATGTCTCAAACCTGAGACTGAAGATAGCTCTGGCCTCAGGGAGAGTGAAGCACTTTCTGGAAAAGAGCTCAATGATATACCCATCCTTCAACAAACAGTCCATTCTCCACATAGGCAAACACTCCATCCCCACCACCCCCCGCCCCGCCCAGTAACACCCTGGAACCAGACACTTTTAGAACCTTGGTAAAGCCTGAACAATACAGGAATAAGAATCAGTGTCTTCCATACAGGGTACAGAGTACAAAGACCAAAGCCAAAAGATGGTGGCCAAAGGAAAAAGAGTTCATAAGCCGATAAGAGAATAAGATTCAGAGATGCTTTCAGGAGAATAAGCATGAAGCAAACCTTGTATGTTTAGCATTTTGTTTAAATGGTTGTGTAGGAAGAGAGGATTATTTCTTTCGTATTAGAGTACAAGTTTCTTGAAGACAAGGGTCATTTTATATCCTCATCACCCCCGTGCTTTTTGTAAGCTTATCAAATAGTTGTTGCATTTATCCAGAGCCTCAAAATAATTGACACAAATTCCATGTGAAACATTCTAGGCACATTTCCATGCTAGCCCACCATCTGAGCTTATGGGTGGAAGGAAAATAATTTCTATGTCAGAGTGTCTCCAAAATTATGCAGAACTGGCATGGAGAGGATTATCAGAGTGAGAAATTTTGCAGTCAGGCTCTCTGGGGCCTTTTTGAAGAAGGTGTTTATAACACATTTTGCTGACTGCTTCCATAAATTCCAAGAGTGCTGGCAATTTTACATAAAAAAAGAAGAAGTGAAAATGAAGCAGTTTGTCTGTGAGAACATCCTTGAATTTCTACTGGTTGCTTCTGATTGTAATTTGGCTGTGAATAAATTTTTACATTTGCACTGTGGTATGAAGAAACACACACCCTGATACTTTAGAATACAACAATGTCTAAAAACATCCCCAAGTTCAAAGGGCAAGGAGAATTCTCTGAAACAAGTTTGGCCAGCACTCTTGAGAACACAAGGAGGAAACTTTTCATTCCCTAAGAACCGTTGACCTCAGCCCTCTTTTTTTTTTTTTTTTTTAACATCTTTATTGGAGTATAATTGCTTTAAAATGGTGTGTTAGTTTCTGCTGTATAACGAAGTGAATCAGCTATACATATACATATATACACTCAGCCCTCTTTTGGTCTTTGTAGTGCAAATACTGGATTTGTGGAGGCATTTGGAGGGTCATTAATTAGAAGCTGGGGCTACTTATGTGTGGGGAGACCATGTTCAGATGAAAGGTCCTGAAGTTTTGGATGAGGCCAGCTCTCAAACATTGTAGTTTTTCTATTGTTCTTTATTAATTAAAAACAAAACAAAACAAAACTTTGAAATAATAAGATCAGTAAGAGCAGAGAATTGGAATAATAATAATAGTTAACATTTATTGAGTGCTTACTAGGTGCCAAGAACTATTTTATGTGTATTAAGTCATTTAATCCTCACAACATCACTGTGTTTAGAGATGAGGAAGCCTAGAAACAGAAAAGTGAAATAAGCTGACCAATGCTAAGGCCACATGACACAGCCAGGATTAAATCCCACATTTAGCCTGATGCAAAAGCTGAGCTCCCACCTGAGCAATGCCACTTTTCATTAGTGCCAATCTAACTGGACAGGTGGGGGAACTAGGACCACAGGCCTGATATTTTGTGCTGAGCTCTAGTACCTAGACCCCTGAACAATTAACCCAGTTAGAAAAATTAAAAATAAAAAAAGGCTGAAACTGAAGAGCGCACCCTCCGTCCGCTTATCCAAGGCCAGGCTGACAAAGCCAGTTTAGGGTAGTTTAAGATTTTCCCTTTCCATGGCCAGATCTGTTTTAGATCGAACCTTCCAGCTGGTTCTGATTTGCAGGATGGTGCTCAGTTTTCCAAACAAGCCGTGCACTGGCATCTCAGAATTCCTTTCCAGCTAATGCTAGTTCAGTTGTGCTGCAATTCCCGTGGTTGGGGTATGTATTTATTCCCTCTCCCCCGCTTTTTTTTGGAAAAGTGGAGCATAACATTTCATTCTTAATGTTGCATGTTGTAATATTTTTACATGCAATTTTCTCCTTCAGTTTATTGCTCCCTACAAAGGAGTTTGTGGGTATGATTATTGTATTATGTTTTTAATTGAAAACAGCTGACTTCATGGATTTTTACATTTTACCTAGTTTTCCAGCTGGGTCTGACTTTGGCTTCTCATATGAAGCATAAGGGGAGGTGGTTTCAGGGAGAGAGTGGGGGAGGGCATCAAATCATTGCTTTTGTAGCCAACAATGGTAAACTAGCCCCAGAGAGGAGAGGAGAGGATTCTCCCGGCGTGACTCTTTCAGAGCCTAAGAAAAGTTCTGGTGAGCAACTTTCAAATACAAAAAAGGAGAGAGAAAATTTTAAGTGAATATGTAAGTTATGATGCTAGAGCTACCATTCTACTGAGTGCTTATTACAGGCACTGTGCTGAGTGCTTTATACGTTTTTTTCATTTAATCCTCACAACTCCATTTTGTGGATGAGACTCTACTGCAGTAGGGAGGGTCAGGATGAAATGTAATTGAGGGAGCTGGGATTCAAACCTAGGATTTTCTGAGGCAGAGACCAAGCTTTTAAGCACTCATCCTACTCTTCCTCCCACTGGGCTTTCATGCATATGTAAGGTTCTAGCTGGAAAGTCATTCAAAGGTCCATTAAGAAGGACATTTCAGTCCTGCTCCATCTCCATGGGAAGGTGAGTGCCACCTGTGATGGCGACCCCTCCTTTAGTCTGATAAGATCTCTTATTGTCAACCCATATTTTCCCCTACCCCATCACTGTTTTTTTTTTTTATAAATGTATTTATTTTTGGCTGCATTGGGTCTTCGTTGCTGCGCGTGGGCTTTCTCTAGTTGCGGTGAGTGGGGGCTACTCTTTGTTGCAGTGCACGGGCTTCTCATTGTCATCGTGGCTTCTCTTGTTGCAGAGCACGGGCTCTAGGCACACGGACTTCAGTAGTTGTGGTTGGCGGGCTCTAGAGCACAGGCTTAGTAGTTGTGGCGCACGGGCTTCGTTGTTCCACGGCATGTGGGATCTTCCTGGACCAGGGCTTGAACCCATGTACCCTGCATTGGCAGGCGGATTCTTAACCACTGCACCACGAGGGAAGCCTCCCCATCACTTTTAATAGTCCCCTTTTCCTGTATGCCTCCCTCAAAGCCTTGGGGAATTGAAAAGGGCAAGGTGTTCCCATTTATAGGTTTTTTATAGAGAAGTATTTACAGATGCTGAAGATGTTGGACATAGATGGTCTCCTCTGTGCACTGTTCTTTTTGCTGGAGATTCTTAGCACAGTGAGTCATCGTGGGTAATCTCTTGGTGTAGCTGCTTATTTATAAAGTGAATTCTCTGTGAATTATTCAGGATTACAGTAGTTGCTATGGTCTGAATGTTTGTGTCCCACCCAAATGCACATGTTGGAATCCTAATGCCCAATGTGATGGTGTTAGAAGGCAGGACCTTTGGGAGGTGATTAGGTCATGAGGGTGGAGCCCTCATAAATAGGATTAGTGGCCTTATAAAAGAGATCCCACAGAGGGTAGGGATCTCTAGCCCTTTTTGCCATGTGAGGATACCATAAGAGGTCTGCGACCTGGAAGAAGGTCTTTACCTGACCATGCTGGCATCCTGATCTTGGACTTCCAGTCCCCAGAAATGTGAGCAATAAATTTTTGCTGTTTATAAGCTGCTCAGTGTGTGGTATTTTGTTATAGTAGCCCAGATGGACTAAGACAGTAGTAGAGATCTCCAACTTGATGGTCCATCTTTTCTCAGACACATTCTCTTGCTGCCATTGAGTAGACAAAGGAAGATGTGCCAGAATTTTATGTTGACTCAGCCTTAAAAAGGAGCCATTTTTCCTTATCAGGTGGCCCTGTGTGAGTGATTCCGGAGGAGGCTGGCTTACTAAGTGCTTGGCACCTGTAGCTTGCTGTTCTAATCTGTGTCTCCACTCTCTTGGTTGTTGAGCTCACACTTGGCAAGCAGTGTTAGGGTATCTTAGAAGAGGGTCTGAAAACTTGAGAAAAAGTATGTACAATTCACAGGTTTTGCTTTAGTTTTTCTTTGTTTTTGCTTTGTGCTCTGGCAGTGATATTGAAAATTGATGAGATTATTCTTGGCTAGAGTCTATCCTATAATTTCATGTAATTATTCCATATTCTGTGCAACAGAACTGAATTTTTGAGGTAAGTGTATAGGATTTAATAACTTGCAGTCTGGATTTCTTGCAGAAAGAGACCTGAATGATTTTGATATCCTTTTTTGGCTCTTTCGTCATAGATTTGGCCACAGGCTTCCCATATTTTCTTGATTTAGTGAGATACTTTCTGTGCCTTCAGAAAATGTTTATGTCTGCTTCTTTCTTTCTAGAAAGGAAAAGAAAACATCTTGAGTTTTTCCTTAGCAGACAAACTGTTCTTTAAAATATAAATAAACATTGAGTATGATGCCATCCATCAACGTGTTTTTCCCACATTGGTGAGAAGTGCACTCTGTCTTTAGTGTTCATGTTCTCTCTAAGGGAGGTAATTCATTTCCTCCTGGGTGTAGTACGTTTGTATTCAGGTGGCTTCGTGTGGTTTAGGCTACAGAATCAAGATCCAAAGGGCAAGCCTTTCCCCTAAGGCAAGGGTACCTTAGTTTATAACATGTTTCTCACCAAAGTGAAAGGAAGAATTTTATTCATCAGAAATTGTCCATGAAATTTATTAATTAAAAAACCCAGAAGAATTCCCAGAAGGCTGCATGCTTCCTTCTCAGGGGATTGAGGAAGGATCAGGTGATGCGTGGTTCTTCAGCCAGGTGGCCAGGAACGGGTCAGTCCTGGTGGTCACACCTAGCCAGGAAGCCAAGGAAAGTGTTCACAGGCAAGTGGAGGAAGCTAACAGAGAGAGCAGAACTGTGAGGCAGTCTCAAAAATGAGAGAAAACAGGAAAAAGTTTAGTAGCTGTACTGGGCTTGGAATTTGGGGGATATGGACAAAGGTCTAAATATAACTTTGGAAAACTTTCTGGTTGGTACCCTATATAAAACTCCTGGATAACACATTAAAAAAAACCCTACAGCCAATATCTACAATATTGTCCAAAGGTTAGGAAGTCTGATTTGTGTCCTTTGAATGTAACTCCCAGCTGAGACTGAGCCACATGGGACCTTGGGGATCATTTAGGTTAAATTACATATTACAAAATATAAACATATTCTTTAGTAAAATATCAATACATTAATGTCAACTAATCACAGTAGCATAGCATTTAAAGATAGTTTTGAGCAAGGTTAAAAGAAATACGCATAACTAGGCATAACCAGGAACTTTTACATCAATCTCTGCCTATATCTCTGCCTTTGGCATACTCAGTTGAAATTTTGATGAAAGTTTAGTAAGTGGACAATTTACAGAGCTCTGGGCAGGATTAAGGAGACCAAGAAGGAATGCTGAAGCAACCAGGGACAAGCAACAATGAGAAACTGTTTCCAGGGACTGAAGAGCGGAGGGAAGCAACAGTATTTCTGGGATCCATTGAGAGCTCAGGCTGTGGAAGAGGAGCTGCCTGACAAGAGCCATAGTCAGGGAGGGACTGAGCCACTGCCAGAACGGGGGCGGGGAGGGGGGGGCGCTGAGCAGGAAGGAAAAAGCATCTCTCTCCTTTCCCACCCTCCTTCCTTTAGCCTTTGCCTTCCATTAGCTAAATGCTGTAGAGCACCAGAGTCCAAGGAATCTAGATAATACTGTGTCAGTTCTCTGGGGATCTACATTTCCAGAGAACAGAGAATGGGCCTGGGGTGGTACACGAATGGAGAAGAACCAGTCCCCTGTATATCCCTCTAGTGAATTTTGACTCTTCTTTAAGAAAAGCCACCAATTTTTGAACCTTTCTTAGCATGTCCGGGCTCTATGGCTCTAAGACCTTTATAACTCTCGCCCACACTAAACTTTACATTCCCTAGAGTTTTTTTCTGCAAAAACAGTAGTTTTCATTTCTTCCTGTCTCAACACACATGAAAGACAGAACACAGTGCCAGGACACATCAGCACACATCACTTATGCTGGTGTGCAAGGAAGGGGTGATTCTCACTGCGAGAAGGGAGCATGATGCCCCGAGGAAAGGTATAAGAGAAATCTGGGGTGTTGGCGTACCATTTGAAACAGCCCCTCCAAATGATTCTAATAAGCCTCTATACTCCTCTGAAGATCACTGTGCTTTAACCAGGAGTCTCTTGATGACATAAGCTTTTTCATTCTGATAGGCAGGGTGGGTTTTTTCCCCAAAACATTTGGTTTTCTACCAGTGGCAGTAGTAGAGATGCTTGAGAATTTGAATTCCAGGGACTTGGATTTGAATCTGATTCTAACTATGTGATCTTGGGCTAGTCAGTTAATAACTCTGAGACTCAGTATCTGAATCTGTAAAGTGGGCATAACCATACCTACCTCCCAGGGTTGTTGAGAACAATAAGCTAAAATCAGCTGAAGTGCTTTGTGAATGGGAAAAATGTTAGGTAATTGTTATTTATATTATCATTATTATCATGATGTCTTTTTACACACAGGAAAAGCTGGCTTTTTGTTCCATGTAGCTGCCCTAAAACTGAAAAAAAAAAAAAAAGATATTTTAACCATTTATGGAATTACCCCACTGTGAACCTTTCCAGTCAGAAGGGGGCATAGTCTTCTGGCCATTATTATAGTCCTTGCTCTATTTTTCGAAGTCCTAAACTTAAATGAATGAGTTTTGAATTAACATAACTCTTTTCTTAATTACAATCACTTCTAGCTTCCTTTGAGATTTACAGTCTAACACTTCAAGCACAGACATTTTTCCCCTTAGAAGGTGTAATTTTTAAAATTTCAAACTTCAAAATATATTTATGATACTACACTAAAAGTAAAATGGACATGTCTCCAAGTGATGACATTATAGGTGAATATATGCTTATTGTTCAGTTAGCCTTAATATTGTTGCATTGCTTCTATAATTAACAAGGCAAACATTCCTTTAAATCAAACATAGTAAGTTTTTTGTAAATAATTTATTGGCTTTTGTAAAAACCATAATGATTCACACTTATTGTAGCAAACTTGAAAAATTAAGAAACATTGTGTGGGTAGATTTAGTCTTCAAAAATAACAACTGGGGCTTCCCTGGTGGCGCAGTGGTTGAGAGTCCGCCTGCCGATGCAGGGGACACGGGTTCGTGCCCCGATCTGGGAAGATCCCACATGCTGTGGAGCGGCTGGGCCCGTGAGCCATGGCCGCTGAGTCTGCGCATCCGGAGCCTGTGCTCCACAATGGGAGGGGCCACAACAGTGAGAGGCCCGCGTACCACAAAAAAAAAAAAAACAACAACAACTGATCTTTTAAGGCTGTTTGCATTCCATTTTTCCCCCTCCCCGTGTATATATTTTAACAGTTGTGAACATTTTCATCTCATTTTCTCCCACCTTAGAATAAGAGTATTCCACATTGTTACTACAGATTTTTCATAAACAGTTTTAATGGCTGGATAACATCCCATCAAATGGATATGACATTAACATAAGACATTTGTGATTTGTTTTTACTGGATCTTAATATATATTAAATTGAGTTGAATAAGGACAAGAAGAATTTAAGAAGGAAAGAGGAACTTCTCTCCAACTTTTCACAACTTCCTCTGTTTTACCTGGATCTTCTCCATGTCTCATTAAAATTTAACTAATTTGTTTTATAGCAGCTCTTGGAAACTCTGGCAGTGTGATAGACACATCCCTTTCACTCCTGATCACACAGACAAAGCTGTAGTACCACTCTGGCAGAGGCAGCGAGCCAGAGGCATGTGTTATTTTTGGAGTTTCCCTAGAGAAAATCTGAACTTTCAAAAGTCTGGGCTTAACAGCTGTTTCTGCTACACACATATACAAACACACTCACAAATGTTGAATATTGGGATTCTAGATGGCTTGTTTTCATTATTCAAAGAAAATTTTCTCTTTCCCAAGATATCTAAAATACTGCTATGAAGTCCAAGAATCATGGGAAGTTAGGAAGTTCAAAGATTATCTATATAGCATTTTTAACATGACATGTCTACCATGTTTTTTCCATCCTAAACACATAGCAGACATAACTAATCAATCACTCTTTCCTGAGACAGCTTCAGACTCCTTCCCAGGATAATACTACCACAGCAATCCCTCATAAATGGTTCAAGAGAACAAAACTACCTACCATCAAGAGCTCATTGAACCCCCTTATTTCACAGGTAGGGAAACTGAAACATTTTAGATTCTCTGCAGCAAAAAATAGTGTATCCGTTTGGCTTGTTAAGCATCCATTGAAGTTTACATTTTAAAAGCATTCTCAGATCATTTGAAGGCACATTAAAGTTTGAGAAGCACTGATCTAGAGCACTGGATCTAAGATGTCACAGGTAAGAACAGATCCTGAGAGAAGCTGTCTGGCAGCCATAGGCAGGATCCCATGGGAATCAGTACCTTGGAGAGGGCATCATGTATGATGCACTGGTCCTCAACTTCACAGGTCCAGACACTTGTCGGTGACACAGAGATGACCAGCACACAGGAGACAAGGTCTTGTTAATGAAACTCACAAGGCATTGGCATGTAAACCAGAATCTCTGTGTATTAAATAGTGGTATGAACAACATCTGTCAGAATAATTCTTTGTAGTTATGCATAGTTTTAGAGGTCTTTGCCTGGTAAGTACCTTCATGCAAAAGGCCTAAATGTCACAGATAATAGAAGTAAGAGTGGGCATTTCTAAGGCATGGTTTCCTCGAACTGGGGGTGTTTCTCTTTCAAGAGAGCTTGATAAATATGAAGATATTCGCACCATTACATCACCTTGAAAAACTTTCACCAAAGCCATCCTTGCTTCATGCTAGATGAGTTATAGTGAGTTTTCTTTTCTATCAGCAACATTTCAGCTATCTTTCTGAGGGTATTTGCTGATTTCCCCAGTTTTAGGAACAATATACTTATAAGCTATTTCATAGGGGTGTCTGCTTCTACAGCTGTCTAAACTCCATGTACTTCTTACTGGCTTCATTCTCTAAGGAGGACTTTTCCTAACTTTATAAATTCCAGGAGCTCCTTATTATGGCTACCATGACTATTTTAGTCAAATTTTGGATCCCCAGCTGATTTGGGGCAAACTGCTTAGGCTATAAGTATTTAAGTTACCTTTTTGAAAATCAGTGATGAGATAGTTAGAAGGATTTACAAAAAGGGTCAAAGCCTTAACTGTAAATGTACTTGGAGAGTACAGAGTCAAGATGTTCTTTAAATCCAAGGCATTATTCTCTGCCAGATTGGAAAATGCACAGTATTATGGTCATGAAGGGCTCCGTTGGGTCTACATGGTTCTGTTAAATTCATTTAAAGCCAGACTTCTTGGTTTGCCAGAAGTAGCTCTATAGACCAAAATGCTAAAGAGCGGTTGGGGATACTATAAATTTGCTTAACATGCATCATTTCCAAACATTTCCTAGACCTTGTAGAGGGGGAACATTCTACTTCTCCAACAAGTGGGAATGGGAGGACATATTCATGTAGAGCTACATCCATTACGGTACTCCTATTTCCATAATCAAAAGACAGCCTTTACTATTTTATATTATTGGACAATAAATAGCCCTTAATGCTTTGCAGTTCTTTTCCTCTGGATACTTCTGGAACACAGTTACATGCCTACTACTCATGACATGAGGGGATTCATGACGGGAGGCCTCTTATTTAGCTTTCAAATCATCTCAAATCAGATCCGAAACTTAAGAAGGAAACCAATCAATTAATCAGTGATTATATAACATTAGTCAAATGTCTTTGCTAAATCGAGGCAGAGCTTACATTTCATAGGAGCCCATTAGCAGTGCTTTCTTATTCAACAAGGTAGGGATGTGGATTACTTAGCCAGCGTTTTAGGACTGTGAACACTGAATTGCAGACACAACCCAGGGCCAGAAGGGAAGCTTGCTTTACACCCAGTCACGAGCTGTAGTCACATGTGAGACTCAAGTGAGACCATACAGTAAGGGCTTCGCAAAGGTAGAAATACTAAATAAATGCAAGGGGGTTTGCAGCTAAATAAAATGTTTTTATACCTTCAGTTTCCACTTAGCTGTCCAGGAACCAGTGAATTCCTTTGCTCAGGCTCTTTTAGGAAATAAATATATTGTCTGAAGACATTGCTCCTGATCACTGTATCCACAGCAGAGGTGTTTCCCCCGCTGTACTCCATGCATTTGCTTTTTCATCTTTGAGGGAACAATTTTAGAATCTGAAGTTGGACCTATACCTGTACTGTCTTCTTCAGTGTAATGATGGTCAGCCTCTTCCCTGTAACATTGTCCCTTTGTATGAACTCAAACTCAAGTTTCTCCATTAAAGTCCAATTTCTCCTTAAAGTTCTTCTCAATCCTTGTACTCCTTCCAGCACTTATTGTCTGGTTTAAGAAGTTGAGCCTAGTTACATGCTGTTTGATCTTGCTTTTTAATTGTTTCATGTGCATAAGGCTCTTCCACAAAACTAGACATTAGGGGGCTTCCCTGGTGGCGCAGTGGTTGAGAGTCCGCCTGCCGATGCAGGGGACATGGGTTCGTGCCCCCGTCCGGGAGGATCCCACATGCCGCGGAGCGGCTGGGCCTGTGAGCCATGGCCACTGAGCCTGTGCGTCCGGAGCCTGTGCTCCGCAATGGGAGAGGCCACAACAGTGAGAGGCCCGCGTACTGCAAAAAAAAACAACAACAACAACAAAAAAAAACTAGACATTAGTTAAAAGCAAGAATTTCTGATCCCTCTTCAATATTCTCTTGTTTCAACTGTGTTATTATAGTTATAAAAACCATATTTCATGAATAAGATAATGAGACATGTATGGAACCCAAGGTCTGTCAACAGGGCAAAATATTCAAAATTTGGGTTATTCTGGAAAGTTCAGGATATATCATTTCTGTATTTATGGTGCCACTTGTACTCCTGTTATAGCCATGCATCTGTCTGCCCTGCTAGACTTTGAGCAATTGGTGTTAATAAAATAATATTAATCTTTGTATTGCCATTGCCCACCATTGTTGCCAACATTGTTATCTATTGTTAGCTCTTATTTGGTGCTTCCGTGCCAGACCCAGCACATTCCTCACAAACCTAATTTTTGAAAGATAATGATGTTCACTTATCATCTCCATTTTGAGAATGAAGTCTCACAAGGGCATAAAGAGTAGGCACACGAATAATTCTGGAATAATGAATAAATAGATGCTGAAATGATTGATGACCAAGACATCCGCGTGGAATGCAATGGAATGTCTGTTTGCACAATTAGAAAGATAATCTTAGAGACTCAGATCATTTGCTTTTTTGAGGTAGATTAGGGAATGTGAGGATGTGAATGTTCATTGTCATTCTTCAGTTACTTACACAGTGTGCTTCTTTCTTTGTGGGGTTTTCTTTTGAAATAGCATTTGGTTTGTTCATGTTCAGGGATACTTAAGTGTTAGAAATTATCAACTTTCCAGTATTAAATTGAGATTTGTGAAGGAATTGTGTGGGAATATATGGGAGAGAAGAGAAGGGACTAAGAAAAATCAAGTGGTTGTGGAAATACTTATGTTGTTATATATATTTAAACATACCTTTTATCTATGGGGTTCTGGATTCATTTAGTGAAATACAAATACCACAACTAAGTGAAATTAAATCTTGGGATTAAAAATTGAAATTCATTTTAAAAGGAAGGAATAAAAACGTTTAGAAGAAGTTGATTATTTCATATCTCTTGTGAGTAGAAATTATTTGATAGACAAGTATTTCAGGGATATAGAATTTGCAAAAAGTTTAGTTTTACGGATATGATTGCCAATTGGTAATTTATTTTGCTGGGAAAAAGTAGATGACGTATTCCAAAATTATAGAAGACTCAGGCTGTATAATTCTTGTTAAAATAGCCCCTGAAATTACTAAATAGGGGGAAAAAAGCAAATTTTGCAATAGTGTGAAACTCTACTTCATGTAGTGTGTCCTAAGGCTACACAAGCAAAAATTTGAAAATTCTTATGACCCTGTGACAGCTGATCAGATTGAAATCTCCCATATATCATGGTAAAACCTGACATATCACAATACTTTGCTGACTGTGCTTAAATCTCCACTGGAGAAAAGTAATATAACAAAGCCTAAGATATTATTCCTGCTTAATGGGAAGGGACTAGTCCTGGGAATTGGAACACTTAATAACTATTGCAAAAAACTGAGGATAAAGAATTCATTGGTTTTCTTGAGATGCACGCTGTCCAAGATCAACTCAGTTTTGCCTGATTACTTTTAGTTTGGGGGTGTGGATTAATCATCTCAGTCTGGGCTCTATGAAGAGAACCCAGGTTCATGCTTGTTCATCTTCCTCCAGGGTTCAAATTCCTTGCTAGGTTTGGGCTCATCCAGGCCTTCCTTCAGAGTCCTGGTGATTGAGCTATGGAACCTAGTCTTTGGCTTGGGTTGTAGATGGTGAGAGCAGACATTCCCAGGATACAGCCAGCACTGGCTCTGGACACATTGTGAGCTCAGCTGCTTGATAGATGTCAAAAAAATTCCAGCCACTTCTGCTTGCCTGGCATTGAAGTTGACTGTGACACGTAAGTCATTCACTGAGTGTTGTCCTTCTGAGGAAGATGCATGATATAAGAAAGTAAAAACTGTTAATACTGATCTGGAGAAGGTATGGAGAATGAAAACGGAGGTGAGTGTGGAGTTTAGCTGCTAAGAGAATAGATGGCTGTTTTAAGAACTCAGTTTAAAAGATCACTTATATTTGGTAGCATAACTGACTGAGATTATAGGATAACTGAAAATAATCCTTTCTTTAGCTAGAAATTTGTAGGATTAAACTCTGGAAAAGGGCAAGAAAGAGTGACAATGTGCCCAACAGGAAAATACTAACTCTACTTTCAGAATATTCTAGGATATTAATATTTCTAGAATTATATAATATCTTGGTTAGGAGTGAGGTCTCTGGAAACAAACTGGCTCTGCCACTTACTAGCCCACTGAACGTGGGTAAGTTATTCTGCCTCTCTGTCCTGAAGTTTTCTCATCTTTGAGATGGGCTGATTGTAGTTATGGAAACTAAATGTGATAGTGGATGCAAACGCTTTTTTAGTACAGTGCCCACCATGCATGAGGGCTCAATAAGTATGTTCTATTCCGTTCATATAACTGGTTCATCGGTAGGTTCTGTCAATTCTGCCTCTAAAATTTTGAATTCAGCCACTTCTCTCCATCTCCATTGCCATCTCCCTATAGCAATCATCCCTAACTAGGCTTCCTCTTCCAGCCTTGCTTCCTGAGGATCCCTTCACTCCGCAGTCAGAACTGCTGCTTAAATCCTTTAAGACTTCTTTCCATGCTATGAAGAAGAAAATTCAAGTTCCTTCCAAGGCCATCAAGACCCTAGGTAATCTGGCTTCTGCCTACATCCCTGACCTCACGTCATGCTGCTGTGCTCCAGCTGCACTGGCCTCTTTGCTGTTCAGGAACAAGCAAAACTTGTTCCTATCTCAGGGCTTCTGGATTTGCTGCTGCCTTTGCCTGAAATGCTTCATGCCTAATTCTTTGCATTGCTGGCTCCAGGTCTCAGGTCAAATGTCACCACCACAGAGAGGCCTTCCCAAACTACCCCAGCTTGGAGGATCTCCCTCCCCTACATGTTGTCATTATCACACCTTTCTCTGTAATTACTTCATAGGATGTATTACAATCTAACCTGCCTTCTTATTTATCTACTCAATTGTTTTATTGTTCCCCCACCTTAGAGTATAAACGCCAGATCTACCTCACTGCTGTTTCTTCATTGTCTAGAATAGAGCCTGGCATGTAGGAGGCATTCCATAAATGTTTGCTGGATGAGTGTTAATTGTTAGTTGCTGCCATTGTTACAATTATCACATCATGCTTTGCATCATATCTCAGTCATTCTACTGTTAGCAATATGATTTAGGAGTGAAACATTTGACAGATTTTAAATGTGCTCATCTAGAACCAATCTTTACTTGGATAGGGAGAAGAAGGAAAGGGAAAACAAGCCTCAAGGCAATATTTAAATGACATGACTGCTTTGGAAACTCTGTGAAGTGCAGGATATAGAATGTAGGTCCATCACATTTCCTGAGGGACCACAGCAAAGCACATCAAGTTAGATTTTAGAATGTCTCGAAAGCAAAAAGCAGGCTTTACGTAGTAGGCTATTGGCCATTGTGTATACTTTTTAGCGACTCTGTTATTATGTAGGTGTATAGTTGGTTTGCCGAACAAATCTTCCCAGCCAGGAAAGTGTCTTCTGATCTTTCTCTAAGGATGCAGTTAGAGTGAGTACTCAGAGTACACATGGTGCGTACCCAGTGGTTTAAGCGAACTGGTGGCTGCTCATGATGACACAGTTTGTGGTTATTCCTTTGATTTCTTTCCCGTAGAGCTGTAATTCCCAAGAGCCTGTGTATTTCAGCAATTTTTCTTCATGCCCCTCTCTGCTATGTCTGTGAAGTACAACAGTCTGTAGCTTTTCAGATTATTTTAATTTTATTTCAAAATGCACTCTATTAAAATCTTGGCGTTGAGTGGCCTTGATGACAGTGACTCTGATTTTCATGTCTGTTAAGAAGCTGTGTCTCTCTGCACAACCACCTCCATGTGTTGGACCGTGGGAGCTCTGCCATCCACATTACTGGAATTTGGATTACTGAGAAGGCTGGCACATCTTGGCTTTCTCCACTTCTTCTTTCTGTAGCCTAAGTTTGAGGGAGAATTTTCAGATTTTCTTTCACATTACTTTTAATTTTTTTCAGACTCAAATTCTTTTTTTTTTTTTTTTTTTTTTTGCGGTATGCGGGCCTCTCACTGTTGTGGCCTCTCCCGTTGCGGAGCACAAGCTCCGGACGCGCAGGCTCAGCGGCCATGGCTCACGGGCCCAGCCGCTCCGCGGCATGTGGGATCTTCCTGGACCGGGGCACGAACCCGTGTCTCCTGCATTGGCAGGCGGACTCTCAGCCACTGCGCCACCAGGGAAGCCCTCAGACTCAGATTCTTACTCTTTCAAGTTTCTCTCTCCTCTCTTTCGCCCATATTCAATATTCCTACCAGAAGTCTTAGAAATTTTGATTGGCAGTTTTTTGAGCTAATGCATCAGTTCAGAGAAGGCTTTGTTCTTATTTAACTATATTCAAAGTACAAGTAGTGCTTTGAGAAAGTAATTGAAATCACAATAGGAACCATGAAAATAAGGACTGGGCCAAAATGACAGCAGGGAAAGAGTCCCTGGTGTTTAGCTAAGTGACAAGAGAAATCAACAACAGATGTTTAGAAGGAGAGTAAATCTATCCTAGGGTGGCCATATCAATTGTTCTCAGTATTCTTCAGGGTCCCACAGTTTTATGGCCATTGCTTCTAAGTACACATGTTCTCAGGGGTGCTGTTCAAATCACTGAACAACTGGTATGTATAGCTCAGGCACAGATGGTCAAGATGGATCAGAGTGGATGCCAGCTTTAATGCTGCGGTGGAGTACTGGACTAGGTTTACTCCTTCAGTTACTGGATTGTGGGAGGATCAAAGATCCAGGGAGAGGCCTCAGGGGAGCTGGGGTGTTGGGGACATGGGAGTACAGTGGGAAGCTTGGGGCAGCACTACTTACCAAGAAATATACAAGTATTTCAATATTTTTTTTTAACTTATATTGTTTTATTCCTTTTTTTAAAAATTTAATCAGTTATACATATACATATGTTCCCATATCCCATCCCTTTTGCGTCTCCCTCCCGCCCTCCCTATCCCACCCCTCCAGGTAGTCACAAAGCACCGAGCTGATCACCCTGTGCTATGCAGCTGCTTCCCACTAGCTATCTACCTTACGTTTGGTAGTGTATATATGTCCATGCCGCTCTTTCACTTTGTCACAGCTCACCCTTCCCCCTCCCCATATCCTCAAGTCCATTCTCTAGTAGGTCTGTGTCTTTATTCCTGTCTTACCCCTATGTTCTTCATGACATTTTTTTTTCTTAAATTCCATATATATGTGTCAGCATACAGTATTTGTCTTTCTCTTTCTGACTTACTTCACTCTGTATGACAGACTCTAGGTCCATCCACCTCATTACAAATAGCTCAATTTCATTTCTTTTTATGGCTGAGTAATATTCCATTGTATATATGTGCCGCATCTTCTTTACCCATTCATCCGATGATGGACACTTAGGTTGTTTCCATCTCCGGGCTATTGTAAATAGGGCTGCTATGAACATTTTGGTACATGACTCTTTTTGAATTATGGTTTTCTCAGGGTATATGCCCAGTAGTGGGATTGCTGGGTCATATGGTAGTTCTATTTGTAGTTTTTTAAGGAACCTCCATACCGTTCTCCATAGTGGCTGTACCAATTCACATTCCCACCAGCAGTGCAAGAGTGTTCCCTTTTTTCCACACCCTCTCCAGCATTTATTGTTTCTAGATTTTTTGATGATGGCCATTCTGACTGGTGTGAGATGATATCTCATTGTAGTTTTGATTTGCATTTCTCTAATGAGTAAAGATGTTGAGCATCCTTTCATGTGTTTGTTGGCAGTCTGTATATCTTCTGTGGAGAAATGTCTATTTAGGTCTTCTGCCCATTTTTGGATTGGGTTGTTTGTTTTTTTGTTATTGAGCTGCATGAGCTGCTTATAAATTTTGGAGATTAATCCTTTGTCAGTTGCTTCATTTGCAAATATTTTCTCCCATTCTGAGGGTTGTCTTTTGGTCTTGTTCATGGTTTCCTTTGCTGTGCAAAAGCTTTTAAGTTGCATTAGGTCCCATGTGTTTATTTTTGTGTTTATTTCCATTTCTCTAGGAGGTGGGTCAAAAAGGATCTTGCTGTGATTTATGTCATAGAGTGTTCTGCCTATGTTTTCCTCTTAGAGTTTGATAGTGTCTGGCCTTACATTTAGGTCTTTAATCCATTTTGAGCTTATTTTTGTGTATGGTGTTAGGGAGTGATCTAATCTCATACTTTTACATGTCCCTATCCAGTTTTCCCAGCACCACTTATTGAAGAGACTGTCTTTTCTCCACTGTACATTCCTGCCTCCTTTATCAAAGATAAGGTGACCATATGTCCGTGGGTTTATCTCTGGGCTTTCTATCCTGGTCCATTGATCTATCTTTCTGTTTTTGTGCCAGTACCATACTGTCTTGATTACTGTAGCTTTGTAGTATAGTCTGAAGTCAGGGAGCCTGATTCCTCCAGCTCCGTTTTTCGTTCTCAAGATTGCTTTGGCTATTCGGGGTCTTTTGTGTTTCCATACAAATTGTGAAATTTTTTGTTCTAGTTCTGTGAAAAATGCCAGTGGTAGTTTGATAGGGATTGCATTGAATCTGTAGATTGCTTTGGGTAGTAGAGTCATTTTCACAATGTTGATTCTTCCAATCCAAGAACATGGTACATCTCTCCATCTATTTGTATCATCTTTAATTTCTTTCATCAGTGTCTTATAATTTTCTGCATACAGGTCTTTTGGCTCCTTAGGTAGGTTTATTCCTAGATATTTTATTCTTTTTGTTGCAATGGTAAATGGGAGTGTTTCCTTGATTTCACTTTCAGATTTTTCATCATTAGTATATAGGAATGCCAGAGATTTTTGTGCATTAATTTTGTATCCTGCAACTTTACCAAATTCATTGATTAGCTCTAGTAGTTTTCTGGTAGCATCTTTAGGATTCTCTATGTATAGTATCATGTCATCTGCAAACAGTGACAGCTTTACTTCTTCTTTTCCGATTTGGATTCCTTTTATTTCCTTTTCTTCTCTGATTGCTGTGGCTAAAACTTCCAAAACTATGTTGAATAAGAGTAGTGAGAGTGGGCAGCCTTGTCTTGTTCCTGATCTTAGTGGAAATGGTTTCAGTTTTTCACCATTGAGGACAATGTTGGCTGTGGGTTTGTCATATATGGCCTTTATTATGTTGAGGAAAGTTCCCTCTATGCCTACTTTCTGCAGGGTTTTTATCATAAATGGGTGTTGAATTTTGTCGAAAGCTTTCTCTGCATCTATTGAGATGATCATATGGTTTTTCTCCTTCAATTTGTTAATATGGTGTATCACGTTGATTGATTTGCGTATATTGAAGAATCCTTGCATTCCTGGAATAAATCCCACTTGATCATGGTGTATGATCCTTTTAATGTGCTGTAGGATTCTGTTTGCTAGTATTTTGTTGAGGATTTTTGCATCTATGTTCATCAGTGATATTGGCCTGTAGTTTTCTTTCTTTGTGACATCCTTGTCTGGTTTTGGTATCAAGGTGATGGTGGCCTCGTAGAATGAGTTTGGGAGTGTTCCTCCCTCTGCTATATTTTGGAAGAGTTTGAGAAGGATAGGTGTTAGCTCTTCTCTAAATGCTTGATAGAATTCGCCTGTGAAGCCATCTGGTCCTGGGCTTTTGTTTCTTGGAAGATTTTTTATCACAGTTTCAATTTCAGTGCTTGTGATTGGTCTATTCATATTTTCTATTTCTTCCTGATTCAGTCTTGGCAGGTTGAGCATTTCTAAGAACTTGTCCATTTCTTCCAGGTTGTCCATTTTATTGGCATAGAGTTGCTTATAGTAATCTCTCATGATCTTTTGTATTTCTGCAGTGTCAGTTGTTACTTCTCCTTTTTCTTTTCTAATTCTATTGATTTGAGTCTTCTCCCTTTTTTTCTTGATGAGTCTGGCTAATGGTTTCTCAATTTTGTTTATCTTCTCAAAGAACCAGCTTTTAGTTTTATTGATCTTTGCTATTGTTTCCTTCATTTCTTTTTCATTTATTTCTGATCTGATTTTTATGATTTCTTTCCTTCTGCTAACTTTGGGATGTTTTTGTTCTTCTTTCTCTAATTGCTTTAGGTGCAAGGTTAGGTTATTTATTCGAGATGTTTCCTGTTTCTTAAGGTGGGATTGTATTGCTATAAACTTCCCTCTTAGAACTGCTTTTGCTGCATCCCATAGGTTTTGGGTCGTCGTGTCTCCATTGTCATTTGTTTCTAGGTATTTTTTAATTTCCTCTTTGATTTCTTCAGTGATCACTTCGTTATTAAGTAGTGTATTGTTTAGCCTCCATGTGTTTGTATTTTTTACAGCTCTTTTCCTGTAATTGATATCTAGTCTCATAGCATTGTGGTCGGAAAAGATACTTGATACAATTTCAATTTTCTTAAATTTACCAAGGCTTGATTTGTGACCCAAGATATGATCTATCCTGGAGAATGTTCCATGAGCACTTGAGAAAAATGTGTATTCTGTTGTTTTTGGATGGAATGTCCTATAAATATCAATTAAGTCCATCTTGTTTAATGTATCATTTAAAGCTTGTGTTTCCTTATTTATTTTCATTTTGGATAATCTGTCCATTGGTGAAAGTGGGGTATTAAAGTCCCCTACTATGATTGTGTTACTGTCGATTTCTCCTTTTATGGCTGTTAGTATTTGCCTTATGTATTGAGGTGCTCCTATGTTTGGTGCATAAATATTTACAATTGTTATATCTTCTTCTTGGATTGATCCCTTGATCATTATGTAGTGTCCTTCTTTGTCTCTTCTAGTAGTCTTTGTTTTAAAGTCTATTTTGTCTGATATGAGAATTGCTACTCCAGCTTTCTTTTGGTTTCCATTTGCATGGAATATCTTTTTCCATCCCCTTACTTTCAATCTGTATGTGTCTCTAGGTCTGAAGTGGGTCTCTTGTAGACAGCATATATATGGGTCTTGTTTTTGTATCCAGTCAGCCAATCTGTGTCTTTTGGTGGAGCATTTAGTCCATTTACACTTAAGGTAATTATCGATATGTATGTTCCTATTCCCATTTTCTTAATTGTTTTGGGTTCGTTATTGTAGGTCTTTTCCTTCTGTTGTGTTTCTTGCCTAGAGAAGTTCCTTTAGCATTTGTTGTAAAGCTGGTTTGGTGGTGCTGAACTCTCTCAGCTTTTGCTTTTCTGTAAACGTTTTAATTTCTCCATCAAATCTGAATGAGATCCTTGCTGGGTAGAGTAATCTTGGTTGCAGGTTTTTCTCCTTCATCACTTTAATTATGTCCTGCCACTCCCTTCTGGCTTGTAGAGTTTCTGCTGAGAGATCAGCTGTTATCCTGATGGGGATTCCCTTGTGTGTTATTTGTTGTTTTTGCCTTGCTGCTTTTTTTTTTTTTTTTTTTTTTTGCGGTACGCGGGCCTCTCACCGCTGTGGCCTCTCCCGTTGCGGAGCACAGGCTCCGGACGCACAGGCCCAGCGGCCATGGCTCACGGGCCCAGCCGCTCCGCGGCATATGGGATCCTCCCGGACCGGGGCACGAACCCGTATCCCCTGCATCGGCAGGCGGACTCTCAACCACTGCGCCACCAGGGAGGCCCTGCCTTGCTGCTTTTAATATGATTTCTTTGTGTTTAATTTTTGACAGTTTGATTAATATGTGTCTTGGCGTATTTCTCCTTGGATTTATTCTGTATGGGACTCTCTGTGCCTCCTGGACTTGATTAACTATTTCCTTTCCCATATTAGGGAAGTTTTCAACTATAATCTCTTCAAATATTTTCTCAGTCCCTTTCTTTTTCTCTTCTTCTTCTGGAACCCCTATAATTCGAATGTTGGTGCGTTTAATGTTGTCCCAGAGGTCTCTGAGACTGTCTTCTGTTCTTTTCATTCTTTTTTCTTTATTTTGCTCTGCAGCAGTTATTTCCACTATTTTATCTTCCACCTCACTTATCCGTTCTTCTGCCTCAGTTATTCTGTTATTGATCCCATCTAGAGTATTTTTTATTCCATTTATTGTGTTTTTAATCGATGCTTGATTCATCTTTAGTTCTTCTAGGTCCTTGTTAACTGTTTCTTGCATTTTGTCTATTCTATTTCCAAGATTTTGGATCTTGGAAATAGAATCTTGGATCATCTTTACCATCATTATTCTGAATTCTTTTTCAGGTAGACTGCCTATTACCTCTTCATTTGTTAGGTCTGGTGGGTTTTTATCTTGCTCCTTCTCCTGCTGTGTGTTTTTCTGTCTTCTCATTTTGCTTATGTTACTGTGTTTGGGGTCTCCTTTTTGCAGGCTGCAGGTTCGTAGTTCCCGTTGTTTTTGGTGTCTGTCCCCAGTGGCTAAGGTTGGTTCAGTGGGTTGTGTAGGCTTCCTGGTGGAGGGGACTAGTGCCTGTGTTCTGGTCGATGAGGCTGGATCTTGTCTTTCTGGTGGGCAGGTCCACGTCTGGTGGTGTGTTTTGGGGTGTCTGCGGACTTTTTATGATTTTAGGCCAGCTCTCTGCTAATGGGTGGCGTTGTGTTCCTGTCTTGCTAGTTGTTTGGCATAGGGTGTCCAGCACTGTAGCTTGCTGGTCGTTGAGTGAAGCTGGGTGCTGGTGTTGAGATGGAGATCTCTGGAAGGTTTTCGCCGTTTGATATTATGTGGAGCTGGGAGGTCTCTTGTGGACCAGTGTCCTGAAGTTGGTTCTCCCACCTCAGAGGCACAGCACTGACTCCTGGCTTCTCAATTTGGGATGATTTGTTGTCTATTCATGTATTCCACAGATGCAGGGTACATCAAGTTGATTGTGGAGCTTTAATCCGCTGCTTCTGAGGCTGCTGGGAGAGGTTTCCCTTTCTCTTCTTTGTTCTCACAGCTCCTGGGTCTCAGCTTTGGATTTGGCCCCGCCTCTGCATGTAGGTCGCCGGAGGGCGTCTGTTCTTCGCTCAGACAGGACAGGGTTAAAGGAGCAGCCTCTTCGGCGACTCTGGCTCACTCAGGCCGGGCGGGAGGGAGGGGCACGGAGTGCGGGGCGAGTCTGCAGCGGCAGAGGTCGGCGTGACGTTGCACCAGCCCGAGGCGCGCCGTGCGTTCTTCCAGGGAAGCCGCCCCTGGATCCCGGGACCCCGGCAGTGGCGGGCTGCACAGGCTCCCGGAAGGGCGGTGTGGGCAGTGACTTGCGCTCGCACACAGGCTTCTTGGCGGCGGCAGCAGCAGCCCCAGCGTCCCACGCCCGTCACTGGGCTCCGCGCTTTCAGCCGCGACTCGCGCCCGTCTGTGGAGCCCCTTTAAGCAGCGCTCTTAATTCACTCTCCTCGCGCACCAGGAAACCAAGAGGGAAGAAAAAGTCTCTTGCCTCTTCGGCAGCTCCAGAATTTTCCCGGACTCCCTCCCGGCTAGCTGTGGCACATTAGCCCCCTTCAGGCTGAGTTCTCGCCGCCAGCCCCAGTCCTCTCCCTGCGCTCTGACCGAAGCCCGAGCCTCAGCTTCCAGCGCCGCCCGCCCCGGCGGGCGAGCAGACAAGCCTCTCGGGCTCGTGAGTGCCGCTCGGCACCGATCCTCTGTGCGGGAATCTCTCCGCTTTGCCCTACCCAGGTATGTGGGGAGTTTCTTGCCTTTTGGGAGGTCTGGGGTCTTCTGCCAGTGTTCAGTAGGTGTTCTGTAGGAGTTGTTCCACGTGTAGCTGTATTTCTGGTGTATCCGTGGGGAGGAAGGTGATCTCCGCGTCTTACTCTTCCGCCATCTTGCGGTGCTAATTCAAGTATTTCAATATTTTGACAACCTGTATGACAGTACTCATTTTTATCAGCTGGACTTCAGTCCTACAAGTTCTACTATAGTCTTTGAAACTGCATCTATCATGTTGTAGTTGACCTTCCAGCTAGGATTGGCACTAAAGGCCATATCTTGCTTATCTCATCATAATACTCTTTGTCCTATTAAGATGGACACAAACTTTTAAGAACAGTTGAGCCAAATAGAAAGACTTACTGTGGTAGAAGGAGAGGCTACTGGGAAAAAAAACGGGTCAAGGGGGGAAGCTTTGGCTATCAATCACTCATCCCAGCAGAGATTCCAGTCGAAATTTAATGTCAGTCTCCATAGTGATTGCAGAGCTCTTAGGCACAGTTCAGACTAAATCAGGGTGTAGATGGAGGCCAGCTGCTTTTGATAAATGACTCGACATTGCTGAGTGTTCTACAAAAAGAAAACTTCAGTACTGTAAACGTAAACAGGTGATGTCATGAGCCCTTCAAATGGTTGAAGGGCTAATGCATCAAAAGTGAGCCTGATATCCAAAAAAAATGGCTTCACTGAGAGAGAACTCAGGGATGGAGTTACTCCTTTACACAAGGGATCCAGCAGACTTTCTCTTCCTCAAGGCCATGGTTCAATGCACTGTTCCAGTTTGTTTAGCTTTAACTAGAAAACACTTAATGTTCTTAGAAGTTTTTAGCCTAATGGATTTGATACACAAGTATTTACTTAATCTAAATTTTCCAAGGTGGGTAATTGCTCTGGGGATTGTTAATATTATAACCAGAGATTAAGGAGACTGGCTGGTAAATCCCAAACACTTGCAACCCTTGGCAAAATTCCATGATCACTACCAATATCTCATCATGTATGATTGGATCTAGGTAGAAGATTTGACTTGGGTGGATTTGACATTTAATCTTTCAAATGAATGGCGGGATTTGCAGGTGCATTTGTTCCACAAGGTAACTAATGAATGATGTACATAATTGCCAAAGTGGACCCAAGCCTAGAAAGATTTGATGAATATAGTTTCTGCTAAAAAAGTGAATGCTCCTAGACATGTGTGCAGGCTCCAGTTCTTAGGTGTTCAATTTTATTGTAAGAGAAAAGATTCTAGGAGATGATTCAATTGAGAGTCGTGGTCATCTACCCATTTTAAGAGATAGATAATACTAACTCTCACCTGGCTTAGTTTATCTGGAGTTAGGGCAAGTTGAAATACTTAATTAACAATAGTAGGTGAGTTAGCCAAGGGACTAAATGTAGGTGAAAGAATGATGACACCAGGTCTTAACACAAATTGCCTGAGTAGTTGTGCAAATTGTAAGCTGGATAAGGTTTATTTAAAACAAACCTAGCTAAACAATTCACTGAAGAGCTCTCCTCAACCTATATCCAGAAACAACAATTTAGCTTTTGGGAGACATGGTAAAATAGTAGCTTGGACTAGTGCCCAGACCTCTCCAAGATAAGGTAAAAGGAGAGTGTGTGTCTTGGACTGGAGCCATTTCCCTAGAAGATGCAAACCCAAGACAGAGTCTTAGAAGAATCTTTCTTATTATAATGGGATCTCCCTTCACACATGCCTTAGCAATCCTTGGTCTCCAGGTAAAGTGGATTCTAAGCTCTTCACCCTGAGTAAAGTTTAATCAGACTGCTCTAGGGCATGAACATTATGTGGCTTCTTAGATTTTCATGACTGCTTTCTTTCTCTCTTGGTTGGTAACCCACCCTCAACTGGTTGCCCCCTCATTTTTAGAGTTGAATGATAACACTGCAGGCATGATATCTGGAGTCTTGAAGAACTCCTGAAAGGCTGGATTATGCAACCAAGAAGTGAGTGGGTGTAAGCTCCCCCTGGGGTGAGCCTTGATCAGTGGGAAATGGGAGTTGAAAGGGGCTGGAAAGATAAATTCTGCCTCCATTCCATCTTCCATGGACTGCTCTGGGGTACAGTTCCTCCCTACAGCCCTTCTAGAGAAGTCCCATGTGCCATGTGAACATGCCTGCCAAGTGACCTGCTGGGTCTCCTCCTGGGTCATGAGTGGGGGGATGGGAGGTAGCAAACTGCATCATAATTGCTCTGCATTGTTCTTTGATTTATTTTCTTCTTTCCCTTCCTGTCCTGGGCTTCTATCTCCCAAACAAAGTATCAGCACCTTAAATGAGTTAGAAGGCTCTGCTTTCTAGGGTATGTGGGCTTTGAATCATTAAACATTTTACCAGCTCATTAACAGATTGGCCTAATCAATATGTGACATTATTCTTCCTAAGGTCAGACTGAAAACTGATTTAAGTCTTTTTAATATTCATAGTTTAAATTTATGCAGTAACAGTCAATACCAGCCCTTCGCAACCATAGTTTGATAGATTGAAGCCCGAATTCCCTAAGGCACCTATAGTATGTAATGAATTAACTTTTCTTCTGTGCACCTAGAATGTGCTATCCTTGGAAGAAAGCAGTTACTCAAATCATTTCCTGTAGGGCTTAATTCTCTTGAGGAATCCTGGTTGTGAAGGGCTGGTCTAGATATTTTCCTGAGATGGTTTTTATTCAGCTTGTTACTAGACAAGAAAAAGTGTATTCAACTCATTTTGTTTTTCAATTTTAGTCCTGTTTGGCAACTAACAAAGGAAGTGAATTACCTGATTCGTATTTATTTAATAAATATTTGAATACCTACTAAGAGCTGGGTCCTAGGAAAACAAAGAAGAGCAAGGCTTGTTCTCTGTTCCTCGAGAGCTGAGTTTAGGGGGACTATAATGTAGATAAATATCATACTATGTGTGCATAACAGAAGTATGTGGAAAGTGACATGAGAACAGAGGATCTGAGATAATATTCTCTTTTCACATTGCATTTTGCTCTACTTTTGTGCCATTCATAGCATTTATAACTTACTGGGCCCTGGAGAACATAACTAAAATAAACCATCTGTAAGAAAACTATGATGAAATTTTCTTTTTTTTTTTTTTTTTTTTTTTTTGCGGTATGTGGGCCTCTCACTGTTGTGGCCTCTCCCGTTGCGGAGCACAGGCTCCGGACACGCAGGCTCAATGGCCATGGCTCATGGGCCAAGCCGCTCCGCGGCATGTGGGATCCTCCCAGACCGGGGCACGAACCCGTGTCCCCTGCATCGGCAGGCGGACTCTCAACCACTGCGCCACCAAGGAAGCCCTGAAATTTTCTTTTTAAAAATATTTATTTATTTATTTGGCTGCATTGGGTCTTAGTTGCGGCACGCAGGATCTTTGTTGCAGTGCGTGGGCTTCTCTCTAGTTGTGGTGTATGAGCTCTAGAGCACGCCTGCTTAGTTGCCCCGCAGCATGTGGGATCTTAGTTCCCTGATCAGGGATCAAACCTGCGTCCCCTGCATTGGAAGGTGGATTCTTAACCACTGGACCATCAGGGAAGCCCTATGATGAAATTTTCTTAACCATTTATATTACAACAATTTTTTCTGGATTCCCTTAAAAAATAGCTGATTTCTACATGGTATCAAAAGGAAAAGAGGTTGAAACTTGCCAAACTATCCAGTCTGGACTCTAATACCTAGGTTACTCGTAACTAGGTTTTTGAGGCAGTGTGTTATTTTCTTCTGATACTTCTCATGAAACAAAGGTAGAATATCACAAGTTCTATGCATTATTTTTCAGAGCCTGACTTTCAACATAATGTGACTGTGACATTCACAAACACTGGGAGACCAGAAGTTTGGTTCCCGAATTGAAAGGGTGTCTGTCATTTGTATCTTTGCTAGTTCTAAGGGAGGAGAAGTTTATCACTGAAATTTGCAATTTCAGAAAATACTCAAAAGCATTTAAAATTATATAAATAGCTCTGGCCAAATATCTTGAGGAGACATGGTCAGGGACCCTGGTCTTGAGCTGTGTTAATTTATATGCCTCTAAGGAAGGGTGGAGTTAATTGCAAAAACTGTGCTGTTTAAGAAAAATAAAGACTCATTTCTGGCATATAATTTTTCAGGTAACAGGATTACAAATTTCTGACATTTATAAATTAAAATTGTACTGCAAAGGTAAGGAGGATGAGTGTTCTTACTTCAAGTATGATGAAAATTAAGAGAAGATAATAGGGACAGGTTTTTTTTTGCATTGAAACACAATTTCATTCTTGGATCTTAAAACAAAAGAATTAAGATTGTCTCATGGGACAATCAAGTGTGGGGAACTGACTGTAGGTAATAAAGCATACCTGTCCCCTGGGGATGGGGGGCAGGGACTGTATCAAAAGTGTTTTTGAAATCTGGCAGAAGCCCTATTTTTTTTTTTTTTTAATGCCCTAGAAGAGAGGATAGAAATTATAACTCATTCGTCATGATGAAATAGACCTTGACATCCTCGGAACTTCTCTGTTTTTCATTGTGCCCATTGTTCATTTTCGTCTCTGTCAATGAATGCAAATGCTCCACATTCTGGACCTAGCTGGAGGCCACCATTGGAAAGAGCACTAATCCTAACCAAATCCTTATTAAACACAAGACTTCTTAATAGTCATTTTTTTCTCTTGGACAAGTATCGGAGAGGATCCATTTTTCATTTCTAGAAACAATTCCATGAGAAATATAAGTAACAGAAAATCATTTCAGTGGTGATACTCTGTGATTTTGGAACTACCTCAAATTTTGCTGATTTAATTAGTTCTGATCTAGTGAGGAAAAGTGAGTCCTGCTTTCTCCTTCCACCAGTGAGGTCTTGTTTATCAATCCCTCATCAAATATTGGACACAGGGACACAAGGAGTACATACAGGCAGTTTTTGTTTGACTATTCTCTTCTTAGTAGCGACTCATTTCATTCTCTAGCCAGCAATCTAGGAGAAAGTCATCTGGAGTTACCCGGGTGAAAAAGTCAGAGCTTTTTCAGTGAGGAGTCAAAGCTTCTGTTCTTTGGGCTGCATGATTAGCCTCTGGAGTCAGCCTCACCCTTAAATCAATGAAAAGAGTTCACAGAATGAAATGTTGAGCGCTCTCTCGGTCCTGAGCCAGGGATGGCTGTGCCTGAAAGCAAAACAAATTCGCAACAAGAATTTGTAAACAAGGGTCAGCTGACTAATGCCTGGTACAAAATGATGTCTGACATCTGTAGTCCTGGTGGAAGTTTGTGCAAAGGGGCAAAATGATTTTGTTCTTGTTAACACTCTCTTCCATTAGATGGCTATTGAGCTCCCTGGAGGGGTATCATTCTTTTGGAATTTAGGTCTGAGATGGTATTAGGCTGCCTTTGCCAAGTAATTTTTTTCCCCTTGTGAGTTTTATCCTCCTCTGTTTGTTTCTGTTTGAGACCATTAAAAAAACTTTTTGTTGTGTTGTTCAGAAAAAAAACATGATACCACCTAGACCTACTAATTGTTTTCTTTAACGTTGGACTTATTATCCCTGTGAAGCTTTGCAACATCTCTAGGTCCCCATGGGAAGTTGAGAACAAATGGCAGGCATAGGAGACACAGGTACTCAGGAAGTACTTTTGGCTAAGAAATATTGACTCCTCAAAGTTTAGTAATACTATCAACTGCCTTCTAATGACCATATACCATGTGACAGGCACTGTCATAATTGCTTTAAAAAACAACTTAGATTGTATCAAGCCCATAGTATGTGCCACGTACTGTTGTAGTATCACAACTGGGTAGCTCAAAACAATAGAAATTCATTTTCTCACGGTTTCAGAGGCCAGTAGTCTGCAAGGAGGTGTCAGCAGGCCCACATTCTTTCTGAAGACTCTAGGGTCGAATCTATTCCGTGCCTTTCTCTTAGCTTCTGATGTTTCCAGCAGTCTGTGGTGTTCCTTGACCTGCAGCTGCATAATTCCAGTCCCTGCTTCCATTGTCACATGACCATCTCCTCTCTGTGGGTCTGTGTCGTCACATGGCATTCTCTCTGCATATGTCTCTGCCCCTCTTCTTGTAAGAACACCAGTCACATAGGATTAAGGGCCCACCCTACTCTAGTATGACTTCATCTTAACTAATTACCTCTGCAACAACCCTATTTCCAAATAAGTTCACGTTCTGAGGCCAGGAGGGATGTGCATCTGGGCCGAGCACTATTAAACTCAGTACGCCAGCCTTACCCTCCTGACAAATCTCTTGTATGTCTAACCCTGTCTTGGAATCTGCTTCGTGGAGAACCTGGACCAACACAAAAATTACAGACCTAAAAACTGGTAGAGTATGGATTTGAGCTCAGGTTGTGTAGTGGATCCTGCATAGTGCGCCTCCGAAATACCCCCTCACATCTGTTGCTGGGAGCGCTGTTGGCACACAGTTAGTTCCCAGCTGTCAACTCTGGAATTGCCTTTGGCTGAAGAAGAGTCACCTCATCCAATGCCACACCTCCTTCCCAGAGCAGCTCCTGTCCCAAAGTGATCTGGGCAAGGATGTAAAGATCTGGCCCCCACCTCAACTTTTGGAGTAACTCTGAATTGTCATCCCAGATTCTGAATTCCCTATCAGGCCATCAAGCACCTCTCCCTCAGTTTACACCTAAGGTATATAGGAGGAATCTCTAATGACAAGATGATAGAGAAGGAACAGTCCTAAGCTTGGTTCACAGATGGGTTGACTCAAAAAGACAGTGCAAGGGAAAAGTGGATCTCATCTGCACTATAGTGCGTACAGGTGTGGCCTTGAAAGGCAGTTGAAGGAATATGCCCCAATGAGAACAGCTTGCCTGTGAATAGAGCAGTCATGGTGGTAGGGTTGGAGGCTATGCATGGGCTCAATAGTAAGGACTCCCGCTCAGCACAATAGATCTAGCTACTGCCTCAGCACATGCCTAACTGCCAGAAGCAGAGACTATCATTTGAGGAGACCAGCAAGCCTCTTGGCGGCAAGTTGACTACACTGGACCCTTTTCACTCTGAAGGGGCAGGATTTATTTTTGACAAATATCCGTATTTATTCCAGGCTTGAGTTTGCCTTATCTGTCTTCAGGGCTTCAGCTAGCACATTTTCTGGAGGTTTTTTTGAGATGTTTGATGTAGCATATGGTCAAGCAGGAGTAGGAACCATGGAAAATGTCTACTTCTTGACTTGCACATATGGCCTTAGGATTTGTTGTTCTCCCAAGGGGACACAATTATCTGTTTGATATTTTTATCATGGGTTGGGACGTTTAGAAAGAAATGTCATGGGCCATAAGTTATGGTTAAATTAGCAACCAAACTCCGGGGTTAGGAAGGATGGTGTGATGTAGGATGCATGCATAGTGTACTGAATGTGGGAATTGCTAATTAATCTACTCGTTACCTTCAGCCTTGATCAACTCTTGATCTTATATCCCTGTATTAAGATTCTTGAGAGCCAGAATAGGACAATGGAAATTATTAAAAATAGAAAAATGAGGTAAAAAAAGAAAGGTTAAAGTTATAGCTGTTTTAGCATGCCCATCTTTACCTGTAGAAGCTAATTGTAGATGGCGTGAAAGAAGAAGGCTTTAAATAATTTAAGAATGATCGCTTAGGCTGTGCTGGATGAGAGCGATCACAGATACTGGTCATCATGGTTGTTACTAACTAAAGTTGAAAATAAAGAAGGAAGGGCAGAAAGAGATCTTTCAGAAGAAAGAGATCTTCCGAAATTTGAACTCTTCTGCATAGCATAGCTGCAGGAGCAAACAAATGTGGGAAAGGCAGACTGTAGTAGGAAATTTAGGACTGGAGAAAAGAGGAAAAAGCAGAGTCTCAGCTGTGAAACCAGTCCTTTGGGACTCTCCAGCTCATATTCAGTTTTCTGAACGGGGATTCTGATCTTTGAATTCAAAGGTTTGGATATGAAATAACAAAGGCATGAGCATGTGGTCAGGGAAGACGTGGTATATGAAATGTGTGTTTTCTAGGGAGAACTTCAATTTATTGAAGCTTTTTGTGACTTAAAAACAGACAAAAAGCTACTAGCCCTTACAAGAATGATCAGGATCATTCATAATTTGTTTTTAATTTGGCTTTCCAGCATTTATCCGCCCCCCCCCATGCCATTGTTTTCTGATGATAATGACCTACGCATCATTTGCCCAGTGTTTTCCCCTCATCATGTACAGCCATTCCCGCTGTCAGGAATGCCTTCCTCTCCCATTCCCTTTGGATACTATCTCCTCGCCTTTCAGAGAACCAGATGAGCTTTTTATTTTTTTATTTTTTCCATAGGGTGCTCCATTTCTTCAGCACCCATACAGAGTTGGCTGGTCCTCCTTTGTACCTACCTCTGTTGTATCCCTGATAATGTGACGTTAACTTGATTTCTTACATGTCTGTTTCCTTCACTAGATTATGAGTTCATGAAGCCAGGGACTGCCTTATTTTCATTCTGGGCCAAGTGCTTGGCATATAGCAAGTGACACAATAAATGCTTCTTGAAAGTGTAAATTTAGAAATGAGTAACTCCGAAGGAGGCTAATCAGGTGTCCTCCAACTTAAGTCACCAAATAAGGGAAACATTTTTAGTAGCATAGTAGAAGCGTGAATTTGCACAGGGAAGATGTTTAGTAAGTATGTGTAAAATAAATGTTATGTAACAGTACAGAAAATATCTTCCAGGGAATCTAAGACCAAGATAGAAACCCATTTGTCTCTGCTGACAGAGGCATGGTCTGGCTCTCATTTTCTTTTTTGTGATTTAAGATCTAAATTCCACAAAGTGAACAGCTGATAAACTAGACAAATATTGGAATATAGTTAATGAGAAAAAACATTTTCTTTATTGTGCCTTCTCGCCATTGTGTTACTCAGTCAACTATTTCCATGATGAAGTGTTGGTCGTATTCCAGGTAAAAGGATAAGAATAAGTGCTATTAAAAGGGTTGTATGTTTTGGTGGGGGAAGCATTTTATTTTTTTTTAAATCCCGTATATTCAGTTAAGCAGTAGTATTTGTGTTCATAAGCTCATTTACCTCAATATTTTCATAGAATAAAATCTCATTAATTTAGACTACTAAGTTAAACTACTATAAAAGTGAAATACTGTAGAATATTAAAACAAATTCAGTTAGCACTTTTTAGTGCATCATTAAAGGAAACAGAATACAACAAAGCATTGATAGAGAAATCTAGTTAGCATGCTTTAATAAATATATGACTTGTTTTTAAAGAGCCTAAATTCTTTTATATGCAAACAACCACTATAAAAATATTTTAAAATTTAGTTCTCACAAGTAGGATTAATGTGGTCTCCTATAATCTTAGTAATATATTTACTTGTATACACTATGTATTCACTTAAACAGCTTCTTTTGTTAAAGATGTTAAAGATATCAACTTCAGCTCAATTCTTGTCTGAACAACAAAAAGAAGGCTATTTGAATGAATTTTTTACAGTGCTTGTGTTTATTCTAACTCAACCATCTGCAGTGCCTCTGCTATTGACTTGCACGAAGAAAATAGCGAGTGTGTGTACAAGTATTTAATGCTCAGAGAAGAATTTGACCAGCAGGGTGTCTGTCATATACTCTAAACAGCATGAGGGTCTATTTGCTTCATGGAGGGGAGGTGGGCGGTATCTGCTTTCTCAACAGGTTCTGGAGGTGGAGAACAGAAGGAACTGAAGGACTCTTGCCCACAGTGCAAACAGATAATGGCACTTCAGCTGCTGCTTTACACAGACAGGAGGTCTGACTTAGCAATTTTGTTAGAGACTTTTCATTTCTTAATATCTATATCATTAGTTGACAGATGGATTTCTGTCTGAAATCTTATTTCAAGAAAGCCTCCTCCTGCTAATAATCTCCTTAAACTGTAATTTACAAGTGGAACCAATTTCAATTCCCTAAGTTCTGGGTGAATATACTAAAAGTTATCCCCTCCTGCAATTTGTGGAGCACATTGGTTTAATAAATATTTATTGAGTATTTACTATGGGCCAAACATTCTGCTAGGAACTTGGATACAGTGGAAAAATAAGAAAGACACTGTGTTTATTTTTCAGTGACAGTCAACAAACCAGGATGTGGGTACAAATACTCTTAAGGTAACAGGATTTTCCAAGAAGTTTTTGCTACAGTTCTGTCCTTGTTGTTCTCCACCTTTTTAGGTGGAAAAAAGAGAGATTTTCCAAGTTGTAAGAACTTTGTTTTTTCTTTATAAAGAGTGTAGTCAACCTCTTCAGTTAGCTTTTTCAGACCACAGCTTCTTAACTTGGGAATAGTCACAAGTGAGGTCAGAGATAAGTTCCCTTGGAGTTTTTTTTTTTTTTTTTTTTTTTTGCGTTACGCGGGCTTCTCACTGCTGTGGCCTCTCCCATTGCGGAGCACAGGCTCCTGGATGCGCAGGCTCAGCGGCCATGGCGCACGGACCCAGCCGCTCCGCGGCATGTGGGATCTTCCCAGACCGGGGCACGAACCCGCATCCCCTGCATCGGCAGGCGGACTCTCAACCACTGCGCCACCAGGGAAGCCCTCCCTTGGAGTTTTGAAGACCAGTTATTACAGATGTATCTAATAAACCACAGCTAGCTTTTCAGCCCAGCCCTTGGGCGTTTATTGCTGATGGTGGAAGAATCTCTTTATGTTGTTCTTTTGCCACTTGCCAACAATATTGGGATAGGAAGTTCTGCCTAAAAATTTGATCTGGCTCAAGGGAGATGAGCACAGTATGGGCAGAGTGTCCCAGCAGGTGTTTGGGGGCCCCTTGGGGTGCTATGTATAGATTAGGTATATACCAAGACCCTGCCTTCTCTCCCCTCCAGAAAGCCATATCTGGGGCCTGGGGCAGCCTCTAAACTGCCCCAGTCCATTTATCCCATGGTACCATATGAGTTTATCATATCATGAGTTTATTGTGTACCATGATCAAAGTTGGGAAGGACTGTCTTAGGGTGTGACTCAGGGGCAAGGAATTCTGCTGTTAGGAAAGCCTTTATGACATGTTCCAATGTTTAGGCCTAGTCGGGTTCCCAGGAATCGTTAGGAATAGGGAGATGATGAAAAGAGGAACTAAATCACTGTGCACAAGAGCATAAAATAATCTTTCTGTTGTGGGCAGGGAAAATCTTGGCAGATTTTTTGTTTGTTTGAAGAAAATATTTTTCTTTGTTCATATAGATTTGGACTGCACTTCTTCATAGAATTATTTTTGTTCTTGGGATGTGTATGTCTGCATCATGCATGCATGTTTTGTCTGGAAGTTATCTATAAATTCTAGAAGACCAAAGGAAGAATCTGGGGGCATATTACCTTCATTGTCACACTGTGGAGAGATCTCCACAGGGAACTGTATTTGAAATACCAAATCCCAACCTGGATTATTGACCAAAGCACATTCTTGATGAATAATCCCAGGATTGGAAAGGTATTGCTGGGGACTGTGGAGGCCCACAAATTTCCTTTGTAGGGTATCAGATTGGTTCTAGAGAGGGAAGATAGATTCACCCTGCGAAGGATTGAAGATGTAGCTCTCCCTCAAGGGGGTAAGGGAAAGATGGTCCTAAATACAGGGGATTGAGACGTGGAATTGGGCTATATCCTAAGGAGAGTCCCTAAGAAGGGTTAACCTTAGTAAATTTCCTTAAACACTGAACAGTGGTGCTTAGTGTACAGTATTACTTTTATTCCTGTGTTGAAGTATCCTCTACCTATCCCCATACTCCCAGCGGTCTGTTGCATCCACACCACCTGGTATGTTAGGTGAGAAACTAAGGAAAGGAGCCCTGAAGGGTTCTTCTCCTGACCCCCTCTGTCCAGGCCAGCATGGTGGAGGCAGCCTCATGTCAAGGAGAGAACCATATTCCTAGCCTTCAGTGGGTTCCCAGGAGCAGCACAAGTGGAGGCCCAAGGTAGCCTGGAAATCAACGAAAGGATCAAGTGATAGGTAGAGAGAGATGTGAGTCAAAGCTCCCTTCTCCCCAGGTGTGCTAGAGGAAGGTCCATCTGGATAGTGGGGATGACGGGAAACAGCAGCCTGATCACTCAAGTTCTATACACACACACCTTTCTAGGGTCTGTTCTGAAGGACACCAGCTGTCTTCATGTCCTGGAGATTGCTGTATGTGAGTGTGAGGCAGTAGGTGTGAGGCTTCCTCAGCCAGATATGTGGAATGCTGAGAACCCTTAAAATATAAATATTCTATCTTCAGCCATTATATTCTGGGAAAAAATAATGTGATAGTTAATTTTATGTGTCAACTTGGCTAGGCTCTGGTGCCCAGTTGTTTGGTCAAACATCACTCTAGATGTTGCTATGAGGGTATTTTTTAGATATGATGAACATTTACAATCAGTTGACTTTGAGTAAAACAGATTACTCTCCATAGTGTGGGTGGGTCTCATCTAATCAGTTGATTTTGCTTTAAGACTGCAATGTAGAAACCCTGCACAAATCTCCTGCCTGCCAGCCTGCCCTGCAGATTACATACTCAAGCCTGAAACATCAACTCTTAGCTGAATTTCCAGCCTGCTGTCCTGTCCTACAGATTTGAGACATTCCAGCCCCCATGATTTCCTGAGCCAATTCTTTAAAATAAATCTCTCTCTCTCTCTCAGTCTCTCTCTGTATATACTCTATCATCTCTCTCTCTCTCTGTGTGTGTGTGTGTATATATATATATATATATATATATATATATATATATATATATATACACACACACACACATATCCATTCCTGTATCTATATCTATATCAGTAGCTGTAACTATAGCTCTATCTAATTGTCTGTCCATCTATCTATCTATTCTATTGATTCTGTTTCTCTGGAGAACCCTAAAACAGGAAATCTGAAAGGGAATGAAATCTTAGTGTGTTGTACTGGAAATACTCAACATCCTAATAGATTCAGCATATTTTGCTGAGTTCCATCTAGAATTCACAAGAACATGCTGTCAAAACCTTTTGTCTGCTTAAGAAAGCATGTAGAACTCTGCCCTTGGTCCAGGGCTTCTGGTTAAATATCTCCTGAAAGCACTGTCTACTTGTCTCCATCTCCTAGATGCCTATCCACAGACTAGAAAAAGGCAATGCTCAGACCCTTATGTCATTCCGTGTTGTCTTTGTCCCATTAGCAGCCGTGTGTGTCTGTCTGTGGTAAGTAATTGGACCATGGCTCAGGGAAGTGCACGCGCTAATGGTGCATGGCAGCTTTACAAACACTGTCTGTTTGAGTTAGACCTGAATTGTCCTCTGATTTAAAGATTCTTCTGTGACAGTCAGAGCCTTGGGGATGATGCTGGCCAGAAAGAATGTGCACGGCCATTATTGAGCCAATTTTATAATTCATCTTTTAATAATCTGTAACTGAAGAGCTGAGTGAAATTCATCAAACCCTGCCTTGTTTCTCACTGGGGAGCTTTCTGAGTTTTGTTACTGAGCCAAAGCTGAATGCAGCTGTTGGAGCTGTCACTGGTATTCTGGTTCACCCAAATATTGATAATAATTACTCTAGCTCCACATGGAAAGCATTTATTCCAATATCTGTAATGGAAAGACTATTATTATTGATATTACAGCTTTATAGTGAGTACATCAGAATGTGGATATGACATTCATAAACTATATTTGGAAAAAGCTGTGTCTTTCTCTTACATAGTACACAGGACCCTGGGCTGTATTGTTGATCATCTGTTCTTCATAGAAATAGGGAGAAGTTATTACCAGAGAATAATTAAACCCGCAGAAACGTCCAAATGCTGGCAGGCTACAGCCATCCTCAATGCCCCACAGCGGCCTGTTAGGATCAGCAAAATCAAACAGCTGGGGCTTTGAGTCTGAAGGGGGTAAGTAGCGTAAGGAATTTTCCTTATCCTGTCATTATTCCTCTCCTGGCTTTCCTGGATTACAGTCACAAGCAGGTCACATCACATTTATGCACCTTCGTGTAAAGTGCTTTGGAGTGGAGCCTGGGGCCCATCCAACTGGGAATGACCATCTTATCATCACAGGAATGAAAAGCTGCTTTGACCCTTGTCAGCCACATCACTGGGAAGCCGTGTGCTAGCACAAACCCACGGCTTTGTTTCCTTCCTACATTTTCCCTTTTCTGTTCTCCTTGCCTTTCCTTATTTGCTTGCCCTGGGTGGCCTTCTGTCTCCTGAATCAAACTCTCTTTGTTCTTTATGATGTGGGACATGTTAGTTGCCCCAATCAAGATGATTTTCTTTTGACAATAGTGTCTGATCACCTCCAAGGGAATGTTCCGAGCCTTGACTAGGTGGGCTTTGAGTAGCAAGAAACTCAGCTTAGCTGCACCCACAGCAGGTGGTGTAACTCAATGACCATCTGTTTGCAGAGGGCTAAGGAGATCTTGTGAGAAACAGCCCTTGGGGTGGGTAGGATTTTATATCAAAGGCTTACTCAGCAGAGAGCAGGAGGAAGACTGAGTCTAGCCCTGGAGCTGGTATGAGTCTCGAATCATAGCCCAGCCCCTGCGGCACTTCTGGGCTCGGAGGAGAGAGACAGCAGTAAGTAAAAACCATGCCATGACAGTCTGTGACACATTGGAGCTCAGTGATCTATGGCTTAGGGACCCATCTAACAAAGTATAACACAAAGGGAGGCGGCCTCTTGTCCTCCACGGGAGGGCTGCAGGGCCTGGGGCAGCGGCGTGCAGCAGCAATCCTTCATCTGCCTGGTCTGCCACGTGGCCACCCGCAGAGGCCTGCTTGGCCTCCTGCAGTAGCAGCACCCAGCCACGCATGTGAGTTACCCTGGGGGGCTCCTGGAAATACACGGATGGGGAGCAGTCCTCAGGCAGCTGGAGGTTTCTTATTAGCACATCGGACTAGAGTCCTCAAAACTGGAAGGTGCATGCTAATGGATTGGACCATATTTGTCCAACAGGATGGTGATCCCTGTGCGGGAGTCTGAGTTCATTAGATTATTCCTGAATGAATGGACAATACACCTTTGCCCTTCTCTTACACTTGTGTTAGGTGGTCCGTCTTGGGTGGTCAGATCCTTACGCCATGTATTCCAAGTCCTTTGCCAGAAAGGCTGAGCTAAATTCCTTAAGAGAGCCTTCTGGATTTCCCAGGTGAACCCTGCATCTTGATCTTAGCTAAAGGCAAGAATAGGAATAATTTCTGTCTTAAAATAGAGCCGAATTCTAAAATGTGACCAGATTTCCAATAGCCTGTTGGCTAATAAAGAAGTTTATTTTCAAGAAGTAGCTTTTTTTTTTTTTTTGTAAAACATTCTTTTATTAAAAGAACAAGTGCTGTTTACGAACTGCCCTTTGTACAGATAACATCTGTGATACAAAGATACAAGGTCCAGGTTATAAGAAAGACTGGAGAAAGTTTAGGAGATGTAATATCTTTAAGACAGAAAAACACTGGGTAGAAAAGAAAGTGATGAAAAGAATGTTGTGCTTGGCTACTCAGCCATTTAATGACAAAACTCCTCTTGTTTAAATTGGGAACTCTATTTTGGCCGATTAAAGTAGTCTTAAAGAATATTCTTAATTTCTGAAGGCTTTGCTATAAGAAAGCCAAAATCGAAGTTTGCTGATACATTTCAGAGCACTTCTGTTTTAGGATGGACTGCTTTGAGGTTCAGAAAGATGCATCGTGTAATTTCATAGGAATCCCTTATAATGCAGTAGGAAATTATGCTCACATGCTCTGAAGTGTTTCTAAACAGCTCTGGCCACATCTTGGATATTCATTGTCTGAGAATGTATAATTTAAGAAATCGTAACGAGACGGTAGAATTTTGTTCTAAAGGATTCTCAGGGAGTTCATCTACACTCACTTGTAGTGTCAGCTCTTTTCTAAGACAACTCCTGCTACCTTCACCCCACAAATCACAATTTTCAGAGCTTTTAGAATGGGAGTTTTTCCAAATTGGGGTGGTGGTCTGTCATACTGTAGAGAAATTGTTGATCCACGGGACCCTTTCCTCTTATCTGACACCATGAGGTTGGGCCTGCCTTCTGTTCTATTTTTGTTCTCAGCTGGCTGTCAGTTCCTTGATAAATTTCTAAGTGATAATTAAGGCCTTAGCTTAAGGCAGGGGGGTACTGACCTACACCTCAAAAAAGTTAGGTGAAATTTGGTGTATCTCTGGTAGGTGAGCATATTCAGAAATTTAAAATCATAATCTTAAAGAGTCTTATAACATGAAAAAGCTTAAAAACCAAGGATTTAAGGAATTGTGTTTACGGACATGTCTTGGAAACTCTAGGCAATGCAATTGATATTTGGGGGCCTGGAAATATTGAACAACACCCCCTTTTTTGAGGTTGGCAGTTCTAAACTGGTAATTCAGGTCCATGATGCCCTCATGGACCCAGATTCCTTCTAGCTTTCTGCTCTTTCATATGTCGTATGTGGCCTTCATCCTTCTGATGTAAATAGTTATGTCACCTCTAGCATCTTGTCCATCTTCTGATGGTGGCTTGATAAAAATCTAACCCTTTAACCAGCATTTTTCATTTTTTCTCAGTCACCCTGTGAGGTTGGGTAAACTGTGGTCTCTTTATCTGCTATTGATCAGCTCTTAAACAACAACCTTTAAATTCCACTGTTCACAAGGCTGGCTTTGCTTGTGTGTTCTTCCAAGAAGCTAACAATTTTCTCTTAGTTTTTCATATGAATCAGTGGTTTGGACTTCTTGACTCATGCTTTGCTTCCAGGTGTACTTGATCTGTTCCAGTCCAGAGAAGTTGCATACAAACAAATACATGATAAATTGAATACAGCTTTAAATTTTTAAGGGTAGCAAACTAGTAAAGAATTTTTTTTTTTTTTGGTGAAACCTTTGTATGGTGAAGAACAACCAAAGAACTTATTTACTTGGGGAACCCAAGTTTTTCATGTATCAGCTCCACTTTATTTTTTTTTTTATTTTTATTTTTTTTGCAGTACGTGGGCCTCTCACTGTTGTGGCCTCTCCCGTTGCAGAGCACAGGCTCTGGACGCGCAGGCTCAGCGGCCATGGCTCACGGGCCCAGCCGCTCCGCGGCATATGGGATCCTCCCAGACCGGGGCACGAACCCGTGTCCCCTGCATTGGCAGGCGGACTCTCAACCACTGCGCCACCAGGGAAGCCCTCAGCTCCACTTTAAAATGGGGAGATATTTTATAGTGTAGTCTTCTCTGAACCAGAACTTTTATCTGGAATGTCATGCAGGGCACCGATTTCCTGCCCTCTGCCACACTGCTGCTTCTTCTGAATACAGTACTTCTCTTCTACTCAGACATTGATTAAAGAAAGTAGAGCAGCATGACTACAGCTTCGACCTATAAGGAATATATAGCCTGTTCAAAAAGGAAACTCTTGGAGAATTAGAATTACTAGTTTTTTTTTTTTGTGGAAAGCATAAAAATGCCCATAATTCTCAAGGAAAAAGGTTCCTAGTGGCAATGTAATTTTAATATTTTGAATATCTTTATGGAAGGTGTGAAAATTTGGAAATAAAAGTATCATAATATTCAGTATTTTCCTCTATTTTAAAAGTTGATTTTTAAAGAATACACATACATTTGCATTTCTGAATTACATTTGTATATATAAATCTTTACATCTTCCTGTTCCATTTTCCTTTTGTTACTATTGTTCATCCCAGAGAGCATTTGAAGGCACCTACTTTCAGACTGGTCTGACTGAGGCAAGGATGGGGTCAGTACAGGGGGGAGAGTGAAGACCTGGGATGCACAGCCCATCCTATGCTGGAGGCCATGGCTTGGAGGTGGGTGGTGGTAGAGGGTGGGAGGAACCCTAAAGTAAGTACAGTGGGGGGAAGGGGTCATTGTGGCAAGAAAATGGAGAAAGGCTGAGAAGAACTCAATTAAAGAAAATAAAAAGGAGCAAAGAGATGAGAGAGGACTGGGAAGCGTAAGGGAGGGAAGGAAGGAGTGGGTGTTGAAGGGGAGGGGATGGCGATGGTGAGTCAGAAAGAGCTCCCACTCACTCTGCCATGGTCACTTCCATTTCATCATCAGAGAAGGTGGGGTGAGATGTGGTGGGGCACAGAAACAGGCTAAGGGTGAGAAAGGGGCAAGGAGAATAAGTGAAGGATGTATAAAGTATATAAGGGCACACTACTGGGCATATACCCTGAGAAAACCATAATTCAAAGAGTCATGTACCACAGTGTTCACTGCAGCTCTATTTACAATAGTCAGGACATGGAAGCAACCTAAATGTCCATCGACAGATGAATGGATAAAGAAGATGTGGCACATGTATACAATGGAATATTACTCAGCCATAAAACGGAATGAAATTGAGTTATGAGTAGTTAGGTGGATGGACCTAGAGTCTGTCATACAGAGTGAAGTAAGTCAGAAAGAGAAAAGCAAATACCATATGCTAACACATATATATGGAATCTAAAAAAAAAAAAAGTTTCTGAAGAACCTAGGGTCAGGACAGGACAAGAATAAAGATTCAGATGTAGAGAATGGACTTGAGGACACAGGGAGGGGGACGGGTAAGATGGGACAAAGTGAGAGAGTGGCATGGACATATATACACTACCAAATGTAAAATAGTTAGCTAGTGGGAAGCAGCTGCCCAGCACAGGGAGATCAACTTGGTACTTTGTGACCACCTAGAGGGGTAGGATAGGGAGGGTGGGAGGGAGACACAACAGGGAGGAGATATAGGGATATACGTATATGTATAGCTGATTTACTTTGTTATACAGCAGGAACTAACACACCATTGTAAAGCAATTATACTCCAATAAAGATGTTAAAAAAAAAAGTATATGAGGGCAAAAGTAGGGTATGAAGGGAGGGGCTGGCTTCTGTTTGTGGCATTAAGAATAGGAGGTGATCAATAGAAAAATGGGAACAGAGGGTTGGCCTCAGAGGGCAAGGAAGTAGTTTTCTAGATCCTGCATATGTTTAAATTATTAATCTACAGGTAATGGGATGAGAGCCGAAGCAGAAAAGACAACTCAACCAAGAGTAAGAAGTTTTAAATTCTAGATTCACCCAGAACACTTTGTCCCATACCCATTTTCTGGGAATTTTCTCCCAACAACATTATTGCAGTGAAAGCAGTCACATTACAATATGACCATGTTCTTGGGCTGTGGGTGACTGGTTGGGGGATGGGCATCTGAACTGGCCTGGATCAGTGAGATTATTCCCTGGAATCTTTGAACTTCATCTGCATAAGTCAAGGAAGCAGGTTGAGAGAGAAAGAGAGAAAAGCACATGGAGTAGCAGGAGTGGAGGAAAGAGAAATTGAGGCTGCAGACAGGGCTTGAATCCCTGGTTCTACCTGGTTCTGTGCTGCCAGTGTTTTTGCCCTTGGGATCCTGGAGGCACTCCCCTCATATCCCTATAGTAATTATTCTTTTTTTTTTTTGTAATTATTCTTTTTGATTAAACTTGTCTGAGATGAAATTCTGTTGCTTGCAGCTAAGGGGACTAATACAATGACTGACTAGACATAATATCTCTGGACCTCAGTTTTCTCATCTATAAAATAAGCAGTGTAAACTGAATTATCTATAAGACCCCTTTGATTTCTGTGATTCTAAGTGTATGTGTGTGTGTGTGTGAATGTAGGAGGTGACAGCAGGATCTGGGCAATCATGAAATTCCATCTGCTGCCAAATAAATGCTTGATGGATCACAAATGATAAATGGAACCAGAAACTAATTTTTTGGACAGTAAACACTTGGAGGGGGTTGCCAACTGCATATATGACATGGTTACATAAGCATTAGAAATACAGCTTTCAGTAGCTTTCCTCGAGTCACTTCTTAACTCTGGGTGTTGATGAGCATAGGTGTAAATGTGGCAAAGAAGGGTTTTTAAAGTGTCATTACAGGAAAATAAGGAAATACAATAGGAAATTGGTAGCTATGATGCTTCAAAATGACGTAGTTTCAGCACCAACTGACTGTCCCTGACCCCTGATCTGGGACAGCTCTTTTCAAATAATTTCTGAGGAATGAGTGGTGTCCTGTCTTGGAAGCAGGAAGGATGGGTGCACTGCAGCTGTCCCTTCAGAAGGGAACAAACCAGGTGCAATATGGCATTCTGGCCTCTTGACGATGATTTATGAGCTTAGGGCTTCAATTACCATGTGCTTGATGGAGATGTAATTTGTCATTGTTTTAGGGAATGTAGTTCCAAATACTTGAAAAAATAAGCCTGAGTTCTACCTTATTAATGGTTTATTTTTAAGGGCTCTTTGTGCTAATCACTTTTTTTTTTTTTTTTTTTTTTTTTTTTTTTTTTTTTTGGTGGTATGCGGGCCTCTCACTGTTGTGGCCTCTCCCGTTGCGGAGCACAGGCTCCGGATGCACAGGCTCAGCAGCCATGGCTCACGGGCCCAGCCGCTCCGCGGCATATGGGATCCTCCCAGACCGGGGCACGAACCCGTATCCCCTGCATCGGCAGGCGGACTCTCAACCACTGCGCCACCAGGGAGGCCCTGTGCTAATCACTTTTGATGGGTGACTTCTGTTGCTTTATATCTGGACTGGAAAAGCAGTTGTTATCTCTGTTTTTTAGCTGGAGTTAACTTTCTTCCATTCTAAACTCGTTTGTTCTCTACTATACACATCAAAAAGCCATTAATTTACCAATAAGCACTACTTGAGTTCAACCTATAGGGTGGTGCCAGCTGACTATGGGGGTAACACTCTCTTATCCCACAGGCTGTCTTGGTTAGTGGTCCACAGCCCAGACTCTGCTGTTAGACTGCCTGGGTTCAAATCCTAGCTCTGCCACTTATTTGTGTGACCTTGGAGTTAATAATATCTCTGTAAAAAAAATAATATCTCTGTACCTCAAGTTCCTCATTTATAATATGAAGATAATAACCTTGATTGGATGGGTAACTATATGCCAAGCCCTTAGAACAGTGCCTGGCACCTGGAAAATGCTATGCAACAGTTTGCTGTGACTATTCTTAATTGAAGACAGTGACTTATTTCTTCATTAGATGAACGGGCTTAAAACTCAAGTCTCCCCCGCACTCAACCTCACCCAAGCAAGAGATTGAGCCACACGAAGGTAAAATTTGTTTGATGTCTGATGCTTTTCTAAGAATGACTCCTGATGGGAAGGACTGGGAAATCTAATGGTAAAAGGAGATTTCTGAAAAAGAACCATAGGCCATCTTTGTCTGGCAACCTTCCACTTCCAAGGAGGGAGCTGCAGGGCAGGTTTAGAGATCTGCCTCTTTTTCTGAGTTCCTGCTGCCATCCCCTGGGAGCCATATAAGCCAGGGTTCCCCATGGAGACGCCCCGTCAGGACCGGGACACTGTGTTCCTCCCACAGCAATGGCGCAACTGTAGAGTGGGTCGAAATAAGCAGTCTTCTGATTTTTCAGAGTGTCGGTAGAGAACAGGGTTCAAGAGAAAGAAATGACCTATCATTTTTCATTATCTAGGGTATCACTCACCTACTACAAAGAACACAATCGAGACAGCTGTGAGGATGCAGAGCATCCGGCCCCAAACCAGCTGGCAGATCAGAAGGGGTGTGTTCTGGCTCCGCAAAGCTGACGTTAAGTAAATTGTTAGTGCTGGCTCCTACAGTGATCAGCCAAGTTTTAGACAACGGGAACTTCGGGTGGGGAAAATGAAGGCTTGATATATAGGTTTCACAATCTTAAAGAGATTTTTCTAAGTGGCATTTTCTTTTCCAACAGGGACGACTTGAGGAGCTTTTATATACGTTGTCTTGTATCACTGGGGAACAACTCTCCATTGTCTTGTTGTCTTGTGAGCAGAGACACTGGTTGTCCTTTGTTCTGGACAATCTTTCCAAGAATGGTGGTGATAAGCCTAAAGATAGTGCTTCCCTCTTGAGCAAAGTGCAGCCATGTTTATTGTCCAGTATAATAAAGATTATGTCTGCCTCCAGAGAAAGGGGCAGGCACTTTCTCTACCCGTTATAAAAGATTCTCTCAGCTCAGGATTCTTCTCTTGTGATGCAGCGTATTACACGTGCAGGCGTTATCTGCCCCTCTTCACGTGGCCTCAGAATTGGGAATTGGGGCTTGAGGAACTGGCACAGATGAATGCTAATGCTCTAGCTACTGCTACTGCTATGGGTAATTAACTGTCCTTCATCTCTGACCCAGGAGTCTTGTGTCTTCCACTAATATCCATGAAGCTGTAGTTGGCTAACTTGTTAGCTTGCAAGTAGAGTAAAGTCTCCAATCCTTTATAATTTTTGACATGTATTCTTTCTAGGCTTGTTGGGATTGTAGAGCACGTCATAGCATATCAACAATTCATACAACTGAATGTGATTCTCAATGCACACGTTAGCTGTATGAATCAAAAATCTCTTTTTCCTGCCAGCTTTCTGGTCTATGTCACTTTTGGGAGAACTTTTTATTCCTGTTTAAAAATTGAATATCTTTGCTAGGATTAAGATTTATTAATGACAACTTGTACATTATCATGCCTTTCCTGAAAAAAAAATCTATTTCCCCTCCCCAAGATCCACCCTGGCTACCCTTCTAACCCCTCCAGTAAAGAATCCAACCTCTCCAAGAGTCTCTTCCTGGAAGACAGTTATGTATTTGCTTAGTTCCGTAAGTAGTAAGTAATTGAATGAGGCCTTGTATATCCTACCCAAAGTCTGTCTGAATCCAAATCTCATATGCTTCTGCTGTATCATTCTACTTCTCCATAATAAAAAGAGCAACCACTAATATTTACTGAAGACTTATTCTGGCCAGGCACTGAAATAAGGGCTTCACATGTATTATCTTTCCTAATCTTTATAGTAACTCCATGAGGTAGATTTTTTTATTATCACTTCCACACAGAAGAAAAAATGAAGGCTTAGAAAGTTAGCTAATGTGTACAATCTAATGGCTAGTAAATGGTAAAAATGCAGTGGGGGGGCTTCCCTGGTGGCGCAGTGGTTGAGAGTCCACCTGCCAAGTCAGGGGACGCCAGTTCATGCCCGGGTCCGGGAAGATTCCACATGCCGCGGAGCGGCTAGGCCCGTGGGCCATGGCCGCTGAGACTGCATGTCCGGAGCCTGTGCTCCGCAGCGGGAGAGGCCACAACAGTGAGAGGCCCGCGTACCGCTAAAAAAAAAAAAAAAAAAAAAATGCAGTGGGAGCCCAAGTCTGTCTTCTTAACCACCAGGACACACTGCCTCTCAGGGAGGTCCTGCCTAATCAGTCTCCGAATAACATAGTAAATAAAGGAGGTTTTATTGGAATAAATTATGCCACCCATAAAATATTCATTTTAGGTTTTAAAGGTGACCTAAAGTTTATTGCAATGAAATGAAGATTACATAGTCTTGATTCCCTATTGTAAAGAATCAAGAAGAAACAGTTACATTTTTCAGGTTTGCTATTTTGGCATTTGGTAATGTTTTAAAATCAGTCTAGAAGTCTTTTCCCTCACGTGTGATGAATATTGAGTAACTTACTCATCTTGGCTTGGTCAAATTGGGACTATCTTGCTTACTGAGAGATGATAATAGTAGTACACAAATAATTTAACCATAATACAGCCAGAGATCGGTTTTCTATTTATTTATACCAGTGCCAGGTATAAATGACTGTCAGATGGTCCACCAGCTAAGAATTATTTTTGTCTCTTTGTTTGCTTACTTGCATAAGCTTTATCTTGCACAGTATTCTTTTCTTTAACTCCTTTGTTAGATCTCTTATGTTCTGTTCAGTAAATGGTGCATGATTTGAGCTTTTTTTTAATGTCATAATATTTATGAGCCATTATTCCAGACAAAAGGAAAGAAAGCCTTACTGAGGCACCTGAGGCACTTCACGGTATTATAGTGACAACAGAGTAAAAAAACAAAAAACAAAAATCAACAAAGTAGGTCAAGTATGGGTCCAAGCTCAGCTCCTCCATTTACCATTGGAGTAATTTTGGTAAGTATATGAATACCTATAAGCCTCAGTATTTTTTTTGTTGTTGTTAAATGGGATAATACTGTCTAACTCACAGAGTCTTTGTGAAGATTAAAAATAATGTATTTAAGGTAATCGAACATACTATTTACTCAAAAACTGATCATCATTGTTGTTTCTAAGGTAATTATTGTTATTATTATTATTATTACTTTACATCTTTATTGGAGTATAATTGCTTAACAATGGTGTGTTAGTTTCTGCTTTATAACAAAATGAATCAGTTATACGTATACATATGTTCCCATATCCCCTCCCTCTTGCGTTTCCCTCCCACCCTCCCTATCCCTCCCCTCCAGGCGGTCACAAAGCACCGAGCTCATCTCCCTGTGCTATGCGGCTGCTTCCCACTAGCTATCTACCTTAGGTTTGGTAGTGTATATATGGCCACACCTCTCTTTCGCTTTGTCACAGTTTACCCTTCCCCCTCCCCATATCCTCAAGTCCATTCTCTAGTAGGTCTGTGTCTTTATTCCTGTCTTACCCCTAGGTTCTTCATGACATTTTTTTTCTTCTTAAATTCCATATATATGTGTCAGCATACAGTATTTGTCTTTCTCTTTCTGACTTACTTCACTCTGTATGACAGACTCTAGGTCTATCCACCTCATTATAAATAGCTCAATTTTGCTTCTTTTTATGGCTGAGTAATATTCCATTGTATATATGGGCCACATCTTCTTTATCCATTCATCCGATGATGGACACTTATGTTGTTTCCATCTCCAGGCTATTGTAAATAGGGCTACTATGAACATTTTGGTACATGACTCTTTTTGAATTATGGTTTTCTCAGGGTATATGCCCAGTAGTGGGATTGCTGGGTCATTTGGTAGTTCTATTTGTAGTTTTTTAAGGAACCTCCATACTGTTCTCCATAGTGGCTGTACCAATTCACATTCCCACCAGCAGTGCAAGAGTGTTCCCTTTTATCCACACCCTCTCCAGCATTTATTGTTTCTAGATTTCTTGATGATGGCCATTCTGACTGGTGTGAGATGATATCTCATTGTAGTTTTGATTTGCATTTCTCTAATGATTAAAGATGTTGAGCATTCTTTCATGTGTTTGTTGGCAGTCTGTATATCTTCTTTGGAGAAATGTCTATTTAGGTCTTCTGTCCATTTTTGGATTGGGTTGTTTGTTTTTTTTGTTATTGAGCTGTATGAGCTGCTTATAAATTTTAGAGATTAATCCTTTGTGAGTTGCTTCACTTGCAAATCTTTTCTCCCATTCTGAGGGTTGTCTTTCGGTCTTGTTTATGGTTTCCTTTGCTGTGCAAAAGCTTTTAAGTTTCATTAGGTCCCATGTGTTTATTTTTGTGTTTATTTCCATTTCTCTAGGAGATGGGTCCAAAAGGATCTTGCTGTGATTTATGTCATAGAGTGTTCTGCCTATGTTTTCCTCTAAGAGTTTTATAGTGTCTGGCCTTATATTTCGGTATTTAATCCATTTTGACTTTATTTTTGTGTATGGTGTTAGGGAGTGTTCTAATTTCATTCTTTTACATGTACCTGTTCAGTTTTCGGAGCACCACTTAATGAAGAGGCTGTCTTTTCTCCACTGTATATTCTTGCCTCCTTTATCAAAGATAAGGTGACCATATGTTGGTGGGTTTATCTCTGGGCTTTCTATCCTGTTCCATTGATCTATCTTTCTGTTTTTGTGCCAGTACCATAGTGTCTTGATTACTGTAGCTTTGTAGTATAGTCTGGAGTCAGGGAGGCTGATTCCTCCAGCTCCATTTTTCGTTCTCAAGATTGCTTTGGCTATTCGGGGTCTTTTGTGTTTCCATACAAATTGTGAAATTTTTTGTTGTAGTTCTGTGAAAAATGCCATTGGTAGTTTGATAGGGATTGCATTAAATCTGTAGATTGCTTTGGGTAGTAGTCATTTTCACAATGTTGATTTTTCCAATCCAAGAACATGGTATATCTCTCCATCTATTTGTATCATCTTTAATTTCTTTCATCAGTGTCTTATAATTGTCTGCATATACAGGTCTTTTGTCTCCTTAGGTAGGTTTATTCCTAGATATTTTATTCTTTTTGTTGCAGTGGTAAATGGGAGTGTTTTCTTGATTTCACTTTCAGATTTTTCATCATTAGTGTATAGGAATGCCAGAGATTTCTGTGCATTAATTTTGTATCCTGCTACTTTACCAAATTCATTGATTAGCTCTAGTAGTTTTCTGGTAGCATCTTTAGGATTCTCTATGTATAGTATCATGTCATCTGCAAACAGTGACAGCTTTACTTCTTCTTTTCTGATTTAGATTCCTTTTATTTCCTTTTCTTCTCTGATTGCTATGGTTAAAACTTCCAAAAGTATGTTGAATAAGAGTGGTGAGAGTGGGCAACCTTGTCTTGTTCCTGATCTTAGTGGAAATGGTTTCAGTTTTTCACCATTGAGGATGATGATGGCTGTGGGTTTGTCATATATGGCCTTTATTATGTTGAGGAAAGTTCCCTCTATGCCTGCTTTCTGCAGGGTTTTTATCATAAATGGGTGTTGAATTTTGTCGAAAGCTTTCTCTGCATCTATTGAGATGATCATATGGTTTTTCTCCTTCAATTTGTTAATATGGTGTATCACGTTGATTGATTTGCATATATTAAAGAATCCTTGCATTCCTGGAATAAAGCCCACTTGATCATGGTGTATGATCCTTTTAATGTGCTGTAGGATTCTGTTTGCTAGTATTCTGTTGAGGATTTTTGCATCTATGTTCATCAGTGATATTGGCCTGTAGTTTTCTTTCTTTGTGACATCCTTGTCTGGTTTTGGTATCAAGGTGATGGTGGCCTCGTAGAATGAGTTTGGGAGTGTTCCTCCCTCTGCTATATTTTGGAAGAGTTTGAGAAGGATAGGTGTTAGCTCTTCTCTAAATGTTTCATAGAATTCGCCTGTGAAGCCATCTGGTCCTGGGCTTTTGTTTGTTGGAAGATTTTTAATCACAGTTTCAATTTCAGTGCTTGTGATTGGTCTATTCATATTTTCTATTTCTTCCTGATTCAGTCTTGGCATGTTGTGCATTTGTAAGAATTTGTCCATTTCTTCCAGGTTGTCCATTTTATTGGCATAGAGTTTCTTGTAGTAATCTCTCATGATCTTTTGTATTTCTGCAGTGTCAGTTGTTACTTCTCCTTTTTCATTTCTAATTCTATGGATTTGAGTCTTCTCCCTTTTTTTCTTGATGAGTCTGGCTAATGGTTTATCAATTTTGTTTATCTTCTCAAAGAACCAGCTTTTAGTTTTATTGACCTTTGCTATCGTTTCCTTCCTTTCGTTTTATTTCTGATCTGATCTTTATGATTTCTTTCCTTATGCTAACTTTGGGGTGTTTCTGTTCTTCTTTCTGTAATTGCTTTAGATGCAAGGTTAGATTGTTTATTTGAGATGTTTCCTGTTTCTTAAGGTAGGACTGTATTGCTATAAACTTCCCTCTTAGAACTGCTTTTGCTGCATCCCATAGGTTTTGGGTCATCGTGTCTCCATTGTCATTTGTTTCTAGTTATTTTTTGATTTCCTCTTTGATTTCTTCAGTGATCACTTCGTTATTAAGTAGTGTATTGTTTAGCCTCCATGTGTTTGTAGTTTTTACAGCTCTTTTCCTGTAATTGATATCTAGTCTCATAGCATTGTGGTCGGAAAAAATACTTGATGCAATTTCAGTTTTCTTAAATTTACCAAGGCTTGATTTGTGACCCCAGATATGATCTATCCTGGAGAATGTTCCATGAGCACTTGAGAAAAATGTGTATTCTGTTGTTTTTGGATGGAATGTCCTATAAATATCAGTTAAGGCTATCTTGTTTAATGTTTCATTTAAAGCTTGTGTTTCCTTATTTATTTTCATTTTGGATGATCTGTCCATTGGTGAAAGTGGGGTGTTAAAGTCCCCTACTATGAATGTCTTACTGTCAATTTCCCCTTTTATGGCTGTTAGTACTGCCTTATGTATTGAGTTGCTTCTATGTTGGGTGTATAAATATTTAAAATTGTTATATCTTCTTGTTGGATCGATCCCTTGATCATTATGTAGTGTCCTTCTTTGTTTCTTCTAGTAGTCTTTATTTTAAAGTCTATTTTGTCTGATATGAGAATTGCTACTCCAGCTTTCTTTTGGTTTCCATTTGCATGGAATATCTTTTTCCATCCCCTTACTTTCAGTCTGTATGTGTCTCTAGGTCTGAAGTGGGTCTCTTGTAGACAGCATATATATGGGTCTTGTTTTTGTATCCATTCAGCCAATCTGTGTCTTCTGGTGGGAGCATTTAGTCCATTTACATTTAAGGGAGTTATTGATATGTATGTTCCTATTCCCATTTTCTTAATTGTTTTGGGTTCGTTAATGTAGGTCTTTTCCTTCTGTTGTGTTTCTTGCCTAGAGAAGTTCCTTTAGCATTTGTTGTAAAGCTGGTTTGGTGGTGCTGAACTCTCTCAGCTTTTGCTTTTCTGTAAACGTTTTAATTTCTCCATCAAATCTGAATGAGATCCTTGCTGGGTAGAGTAATCTTGGTTGCAGGTTTTTCTCCTTCATCACTTTAAATATGTCCTGCCACTCCCTTCTGGCTTGCAGGGTTTCTGCTGAAAGAGCAGCTGTTAACCTTATGGGGATTCCCTTGTGTGTTATTGGTTGTTTTTGCCTTACTGCTTTTAATATGTTTTCTTTGTATTTAATTTTTGACAGTTTGATTAATATGTGTCTTGGCGTATTTCTCCTTGGATTTATCCTGTATGGGATTCTTTGTGCTTCCTGGACTTGATTAACTATTTCCTTTCCCATATTAGGGAAGTTTTCAACTATAATCTCTTCAAATATTTTCTCAGTCCCTTTCTTTTTCTCTTCTTCTTCTGGAACCCCTATAATTCGAATGTTGGTGCGTTTAATGTTGTCCCAGAGGTCTCTGAGACTGTCCTCAGTTCTTTTCATTCTTTTTTCTTTCTTCTGCTCTGCCGTAGTTATTTCCACTATTTTATCTTCCTGGTCACTTATCCATTCTTCTGCCTCAGTTATTCTGCTATTGATCCCATCTAGAGTATTTTTAATTTCATTTATTGTGTTTTTAATCATTGCTTGATTCATCTTTAGTTCTTCTAGGTCCTTGTCAACTGTTTCTTGCATTTTGTCTATTCTATTTCCAAGATTTTGGATCATCTTTACTGTGATTATTCTGAATTCTTTTTCAGGTAGACTGCCTATTTCCTCTTCATTTGTTAGGTGTGGTGGGTTTTTATCTTGCTCCTTCTCCTGCTGTGTGTTTTTCTGTCTTCTCATTTTGCTTATCTTACTGTCTTTGGGGTCTCCTTTTTGCAGGCTGCAGGTTCGTAGTTCCCGTTGTTTTTGATGTCTGTCCCCAGTGGCTAAGTTGTTTCAGTGGGTTGTGTAGGCTTCCTGGTGGAGGGGACTAGTGCCTGTGTTCTGGTGGATGAGGTTGGATCTTGTCTTTCTGGTGAGCAGGTCCACGTCTGCTGGTGTGTTTTGGGGTGTCTGTGGACTCATTATGATTTTAGGCCACCTCTCTGCTAATGGGTGGCGTTGTGTTCCTGTCTTGCTAGTTGTTTGGCATAGGGTGTCCAGCAGTGTAGCTTGCTGGTCGTTGAGTGAAGCTGGGTGCTGTTGTTGAGATGGAGATCTCTGGAAGATTTTCGCTGTTTGTTATTATGTGGAGCTGGGAGGTCTCTTGTGGACCAGTGTCCTGAAGTTTGCTCTCCCACCTCAGAGGCACAGTACTGACTCCCGGCTGCAGCACCAAGAACCTTTCATCCACACGGCTCCTCAATTTGGGATGATTCGTTGTCTATTCATGTATTCCACAGATGCAGGGTACATCAAGTTGATTGTGGAGCTTTAATCCGCTGCTTCTGAGGCTGCTGGGAGAGATTTCCCTTTCTCTTCTTTGTTCTCACAGCTCCTGGGTCTCAGCTTTGGATTTGGCCCCGCCTCTGCGTGTAGGTCGCCGGAGGGCATCTGTTCTTCGCTCAGGCAGGAGAGGGTTAAAGGAGCAGCCGCTTCGAGGACTCTGGCTCACTCAGGCCGAGGGGGAGGGAGGGGCACGGAGTGCGTGGAGAGCCTGCGGTGGCAGAGGCCGGCATGACGTTGCACCAGCCCGAGGTGCGCCGTGCGCTCTCCCCGGGAAGCCGTTCCTGGATCCCGGACCCCGGCAGTGACGGGCTGCACAGGCTCCCTGGAAGCGGGGCGTTCACAGTGATCTGCGCTCGCACACAGGCCTCTTGGCGGCGGCAGCAGCAGCCCCAGCGTCCCACGCCCGTCTCTGGGGTCCGCGCTTTCAGCCGCGACTCGCGCCCGTCTCTGGAGCTCCTTTAAGCAGCGCTCTTAATCCCCTCTCCTCGCGCACCAGGAAACAAAGAGGCAAGAAAAAGTTTCTTGCCTCTTCGGCAGGTCCAGACTTTTTCCCGGACTCCTTCCCGGCTAGCTGTGGCGCATTAGCCCCTTCAGGCTGTGTTCACGATCCCAGTCCCAATCCTGTCCCTGCGCTCCGGCCGAAGCCCGAGCCTCAGCTCCCAGCCCCCACCCGCCCCCGCAGGTGAGCAGACAAGCCTCTCGGACTGGTGAGTGCCGGTTGGCACCGGTCCTGTGTGCGGAAATTTCTGCATTTTGCCCTCCACACCCCTGTTGCTGTGCTCTCCTCCGCGACTCGGAAGCTTCCCCCTCCGCCACCCGCAGTCTCCGCCCGCGAAGGGGCTTCCTAGTGTGTGGAAACCTTTCCTCCTTCACAGCTCCCTCCCACTGGTGCAGGTCCCGTCCCTATTCTTTTGTCTCTGTTTTTTCTTTTTTCTTTTGCCCTACCCAGGTACGTGGGGAGTTTCTTGCCTTTTGGGAGGTCTGAGGTCTTCTGCCAGCGTTCAGTAGGTGTTCTGTAGGAGCAGTTCCATATGTAGCTGTATTTCTGGTGTACCTGTGGGGAGGAAGGTGATCTCCGCATCTTACTCTTCCGCCATCTTCCCCGGAAGTCCTCCTAATTATTGTTATTATTAACATGTATGATTACTAAGTGGCTAATATGTGTGAGATATTGTTCGAAAACACTGTACGTGGATTTTAATTCATTTTATCCTGACAACAACCCAGTGAGAAAAGTGATTATTATTTCCCCAGATCACACAGTATGTGGCAGTGCTGGGATATGAGTTCATTTCCTTCTGACTCCATAGTCTACATTCCTGACAACCACAATAATAAGAAAATTTTATCCAGAATAAAATAGCCCAGCCGTTGATATTTAGCAAAGCACCAAGGAATGTAATGCTAATATGGCATTGTCTATGAAAATGCAGGGACCCACCTAGTCACTCTATGAAAACCACATGTCTAATGTAAAAACCTCTCACCACCCATCTCTTAGATCACCTTGTAAATGTTCCACTAACATAAATTAACTCAAGTTTGATATTAAAATGTTAGATTCTATTGTAAAGAGTGAATTTGAACGTATCCCAAGATATGAGGAAAATGCTGTCAGAGCCTAAATTGTCTTCATACACCAGTGACAGTGGTAGCACGGTGGTGTGTGTGTGTGTGTGTGTGTGTGTGTTTGTTTCTGTCCTGTATCTCTGTAGATCTATTTAGATATACAGCTGTAGAATCTTACTCACTAAATAATAATCATGGAAATAATTCCTTTCTTTCCCAAGCAAATATAAATATTTCTCTCACGTTTTACCTCCATGAAACTTAAGATTCTCTGGGTACAAAAAAATATTCTACCATAAATAGATATTTCATACCAAGCATTTAATTCATACAATTTCAAACTCTAAAAATGAATAAATTTGGCCACAGACCTCTGTTAATTTGAATTTTGGGGCCTCAGAATACCATTTTCTTTCCCCCTCCCCCTCCTTCACCAGCTGGGATGCCTGACTTCCTCTATGGCATAATGACTACTGTATTTCTATGGCAACTGGCTTAGCATTTTACAAGACTCAAAAGAACTCATTCCTGCATGTTAAAAGCACCAAACAGCAATTGTCATTTAATATTAATTCCAGTCTTACCTCCAAAGTCTCCCCTGTGTTCAAACATTTCCTTTGATTAACTCTTTACTAATTTCTGAAAACATAATATTTTCTTGTTTCATTTTGTAACCTTTTCTTAGAATGTCCTCTTTTCTTCTTTCCTATTGAAATCGCATCCACCTTTTCAGGGAGACCTACAAAGTTGTTTTTCCTGGAGGCCCATCCCAGTATTATCCAAGCTGGAAGGTTTTCCTACCTGTATAACATTGAGGTTTTCCTGATAATAAGGCGCTTAACTGAAATATCTTCAGGTTGGTGAGTCATTTATGCATTTTGATTCTCCAGAGAGAAATTGTTATCTGCACAGCTTTATTGCTGCATAGTGCCTAAGAGAATCCTTCACAGTCAATAGTAGGTACCTGATTTAGGTTTCTTGAAAGATTAACTAAATAAACAAATGATTTGTTTGGAAACAAAAGAGACAGACATTTGATGGTATAGCAGGAAAGCTGCCAAAGGCGGGGCTGGAGACCCAGCCCTGTTGCCTATTACATGCATGACTTGGGAAAATAATTTAACCTCTCTGAACTCAGTTTCCTCCTCCGTTAAAAACACAAGTGATCCTGCCTCTGTCCTTGCCCTTTCTGCTTATGGAATAGTTGTGGTAACCAAATAAAGAAAAGCGTGTGCACGCTGAAGTACACAATACATGATGCTGACCTAAGTGATTAGATGCCTATACAGCTGGACAGCCCAGCTGACACTTTAATAGCAAGTTTATACACTATTATCTCACCCCATCCAAGAATATGTTATCAAACTCTTTTGATATTATGTAGTAAAAATGGTTCACTTATTTCCTCGTCTGTTTTTCTAGTAATTCATTCATTCATTCTGTAAATACTTATGAAGCACCTACTACATTACCAGGCACCATGCTAGGCATTGGGGCTATTAACATGTTAAGACAGATATAGTCCCCTACTCTCAAGGTCCTTGCATTCTTGGGGGGGAGACCCCAAATAAGCCTACAAACCAATGAGCCCACAAATTGGATAACGTTAGATAGGGATAAGTGCCAATAAGCAAGTGAAACAAGGTACGTGCTAGAGGGTAAGTGGGGACAGGCATCATTAGCACCGTCAGGAAAGGCCTCTCAGGGTGACTCAGAAGGAAAAGAAGGCACAAGCTCTGCAAAGATTTGGGGCCAGCACGTGTGAACCCTCCGAGGTGGGAGGAGGCTTGGAGCGCTCAGAGAGCAGAAAGAAAGCCCTGGGCCGAAGCAAAGCAAGCTGCAGGAGTATGGAGGTATTGGAGGGTGGAAAGGTGATCTATTTCCCCAGAAAGTTCAAGAGAGAGAAAAGCAATATATTTTCTTTGCCAATAAAGATAAAAAAATTTAAGACTGTCTTAATTCTGGTGAAAACTTAGCTCATTGGATTATGCTGCAGGGTATTTACATTTATATAACCATACTGATAAAGATTTTTGAGCTTTACTATTTTTGAAATTATTTTACCATTATTAAAAGCAAAAGGATCTTAACATTGTCCATGATTGTCAATATTTTACCAGAATAATTTTGTCCTTTCAATAAGTTTTTATTATCATTTTGGTGATTTGCTACACCTTTTAGTGTAATTTCGTTACAACCAATATTTAGTGGAAAGTCTGAATTAAAATATTTTTTAAAGATATTTAATTTTATTGCATTCATAGCATTTTTCAGTAGGAAGTGCTAGGCTCTCCGTAGGTACTAGCTGAAGGGAAAAAATACAAGCCCTTGTGGAGTGCTCATGGAGTACACACACACACACAGACACACAAAATTAAATAAAATTGTTAACTGTTAAATGTTGAGGAAAAGAGGTTATATGGTAATACAAAAATTCTTAATAGCAGGAATTGACCAAGTCAGAAAAGTCAGGGAAGGGATAACCTACTCGAGTATTATATGCTAGTAGTCCTGCTTTAATGAGTGGTTTAGAATGATCTTAATAAGCTTCTATCCCCACTGTAGCCTTGCCTTTCCTTAGACATAAATTGCATGTATGCATATGTATTTATATACATATTAAAGTGCTTTGAATCAGTTTGGTCTCTTAAGTATATAACTTTTCCTTTGTAATCTGCTTCTACTTTTAATTTGTTCAGCAAATCAATATTCTCTCCTCACTTTTTCACCTTCACAAAAAGGAAGACCGCCCTGGTTTGCACATATTGCTACTAATTAATGATCACTGACGTTGGTTTATGGAGACATTTATCCTGCAGTCTTTGAGTCCTCTTCTTCCCTTCTGTACACGCCGCCCTAGACGTGTGGACTCAGTTGCCAGAAGCTTCCAAGTGCTCTAATATCGCCTTCCTCCCTCATTGCCTTCCCCCACACGCAGTCCCTCTGGTCATCGAGGTGCCCCAACCTGCCACAGTCCCTGCCAGCTTTCTGATGCTGAAACCACTCAAGCAGACAACACAGCTCCCTCCAGGCAGCAATTCTGTGCCAGGCATCGAACTTCCAGCCTCATAATGTGGACTCTGTCAGACTGTGAACATAAATGCCCCAGCCCATTGTTAGCTGATAGAAAGCATATAAAAAGGGAGTTTATAAACCAAGGCATGAATAAATAATTTCATGAGCAAAGCTGCAGTGTGGCAGTCCTCGGTTTAAAGCGGAAAGACTTTCTAATGTGTTGCCAGAGGATTAAATGCTATCACCATGTTTCAGGCAGTAATTTTTATTGCATGTTTCATTCTGGATTTGGCATTGGAAGAGAAAGAATTCTGCACACATCAAATTGAAATTAGAAGGCAGTGCACTGCTATTTGAAGCTTGGATGCTATTATTCTGAGGGCATTATCTTCTATTGAGGAGTTTTCTCCCCCTTCTTTCCTTGTCTCTCCATCTCTGTCTCTCTCTGTCTCTCTGTCTCTCTGTTTCTCTGTTTCTCTCTCTCTTTCAAAAGATAGTTACAACCTTTCCAGTTCCTGATAAACCCTTTCCATAATGCCTGGTACTTTTCAAAATTGTTCTTCGTGTTGACATTTGCAGCAGTGGGTTTGCAGTATTAGGAAAGCAACACATTGTGTCGAACTGCATAGAAGATCAAAGATTAAAATAGGCAGAGGAAAAGGTCTGGGACTCTTGTTTCTCACCTAAAAAAGTAAAAAGTGTCCATAGCACAGGCCTTTGGGCATAAGGTTATGGCCGTGGATTGGTCACTCTGAGTCAGGGAGAAACTTGAGTGTCTGCATCTCATTTAAAGTCCTTTCAGGCCCTGCTCGATCAGACCCTTTGAGTCCAGGCCACCTTGAGTGTATTTCAAAGAATGGCAAGCAGAAGTTCCCCAACTCCCTACTGTCAACTTCCCTCCCCTTTGTAATATTTTTTACCCTCATTTCTTCCCTCTAGTAAGGGAAACAAAAATTTTTAATCTTAATGGCTGGCACCTGAATTCCTCTTCACAGAGTGACTTTCTTTGTCTCTAAAAGGTGCCATGATATTGGTAGCAACAATTACAGGCAGAAGATGAGATGCAAGGCTGGGGAGCAGGTGAGTGCCAATGCTTCATCAAGGAAGGCAAGAGAAGTGATGCCTGACAGGTGGGGAAGAGCACATAAAACAGACTGGGAGTGTGGGGTGAAGGGCCTTGGGCCCCCAGAGATGGAGGGGCTGCAGCACACTTAACTGTAATGCCAACATTTCCATTGGAATTTCTGAGATGGAAATGTCTCCTCCATCCCCCTCCCAGCACCTTCAGTAAAGAGGTTGATGCTGATGAGAGGGCCTGCAGTTCATGTGCAGGTAGCACAGCACAAAGCCAGCCTGCAGCAGCAGGAGGCCAGGAGGCCATCATAAGAGTTGGGCCCTTAAGGTGCTTTGTGGAAATCTTGGGGGTGGAATCTGGACTTCCCTAGGCCACAGAATCTGGAGATTTGAGCCAATTTTTCCTGGATTTCCAAAGGACAGGAGAACCTTCTATTGACTTTGGGTTATACTAGATTTTCAAAGGGCCTACAATACAATACTTTGCTGTAAATGCTCTGAAAATGAATGCTAGTAAGGTAGTTTGCAAAGATCCTGGCTTGCAGCCAGACAAAATGAGGGAAAAAATGTGCTTAGTGCAAATAGGCAATTAAGAGAAGTTTTATGTATTTATTTTTTTATTCTAATGGGCTGGTTCATTGTCGAATAATATGCTATTTTGTTCGGTTTATATAAGCATGTATGTTAGAATCCATGGAAAGTCAGTCAGAGAAAATCCAGTTATAACTCTTCCTCGGCTCATGCTCTAAGGAGCATGCTTAGGAATAATAAATTTCAGAAAGAAATGTGTTGTATTTCTTATTCCATGTGCTTTCAGGGAACATTCTCCTGCAGATTGCTTCTTTCCTGGGTTTCATCCTGGGGCTCTTGTTCACACCCTTTTCTCCTCTCTCAGTCACAAGCACTCGGATAGCACCACCTTACCTGTGGATGGGGTGTCTGCTCTCTTCATGACCTACCTCAGAGTCCTGGCCTCATCTTCTCCCAGAGATCTTCTCACCCAGCTTCTCCACTTAGGTGGAGACCTACATGAAGAAAGTTCAGAATAGCCCAAGGAAGCTTTTCTTCCAATGCACAGATAATGGAATCTCAGAATGTGGAACTCTTTGAATGGATTTTCTTCTATTCTGTTTAGGGAGAAAAGTATTTACTGTTAGCATAGGGGGTGGATTTGCCATACTCTTTAGATCTGTGTGAAAAAGAATGCAAGGTGTGTAGTTGTACATGAATGTATTTGAGTCAGTGTGTGTGTTTCTGTGTCTGTGTAGGAAGATAATAGAAAAAAGAGGGGAAACTTACTGACTTATCTCAGTGATGAGCAGTCATTTTTCATGCAAGACAATTGTGAAGCTGATTTAAAGAGCATTATCTTCTGTATCAGTACATGTAATATCCACAACAGTATTTAAAGCATTCTTTTTTTTTTTTTTAACTACCTTGTCACTAAAGGGTTTCATTTTAAGGGGGTCAAATGTCAAAATGACATAAACAGCACAAACTGCAGAAATTGATTATTATTCTGTGGCTTTGTACAACGTTCGCTTTAAAGCTGGTGGAGCTGAGAGGGGGGATTTGAGGAATTTGGGGATGAGGATGTGAATTGGTACCCATGTTCAGTCACAGATCAGGGAGTGATCCTTTGGCATCTGGGAAGCTGGAGCACAGAAGCTATCATTTGAGAAAGTGCTCTGACAAGAATGGATTTTAAATGTTCTGTGAACGCCTGCCTTTACTTTTTTACCCACACCCTGTGCCATTTAGGATTCTTGGTTGCAAGCAACAGAAACCAGCTCTGTTTATTGTAAACCAAAAGGGAATTTGTTAGAAAGATCTTTGGGCTCACAAAATCATTGGGAAGCTGAAGAACAAGCTTGAAGAATGGGAAGCAACCAGTCTCCTCAGGACAGGCAACAGATCATCAGCATCTCAGGTCCCCTGCAGGACAGGCTGCTCTGCATACCACCTGCACAGCTGTGAGGAGTGTGACCCCTGACTGCCTTGACCTTTCCTCACATGCTCAGGATTCAGATGGGTGCAAACATTCACTTGGCTCAGCCTAACTCAAGGAGCACCCGCTCCCTCCCAGAGAAGGCTGCACAGGGCTGAGGGAGAGGAGGGCCGGCCTCTTTAACATCCATGGTGCGGTAGGTGGCAGTTTCCCTTCTCACCACGACCATACCAAAATGAGGGTTCTCCTAAAAGGGAGATTGGGGTGCAAACAGGAAGATGGTAGGCAGTTGAAAGCTAAAAAGTGATTCAGGTCAACCACATGCCTAGTTACTTAGCCACAAGGGCCTGGGTACTGCAGCACATCCTTAGAGGCTTCTTCTGGTTGGGGTCTCTTCTCCCTTCTGCTCCAGACCCAGTCCCAAATGACACATTTCTGGGCATAGCTGTCCAGGTGGGGACACAGCAATGAAAGACTGGCTTCTGTTCATTCACCTATAAAATGAGGATAACTATCTAACTCAGAGTGTTACTGTGAGGATTAGATGGGGTATTTGTAAAGTGCCTGGCATTCAGCAGTGCTCAGCAGATGTTATATCATTTTCCTCATTGTTTTGTCTTCCAAAAGACAGTGTGCTTGTAGGTATGTACCCATTGTCGTTTTATTTCTTCAGTGAGTATTTATTGAATGCCATTTTTCTATTTTTCTTAGTTTTTCAAGGACTGATGAAGACTTTGTCCAGGAATGTTACCACTTAGTAGTTGTGCAACTCTGGTCAAGTTATTTAACAGCGCTCTGAGACCCAGTGGGACTGTCAGTAAAGGGGACATAATAATCATACCTATGCTGAAGAATTCTTCTAAGCATTAAATGAATTAATCCGTGTAAAGTACTTAGCACAGTGCCTAGCAATAGGAAACATTCAATTTGTGTTAACTATTAATAAGAACTCAAAGGCTTAAATATTTTTCTCGTGAATCCACGTATATTCAGCCTCTTCTGTCAGAGTAATATATTCTACAAGCTTACTACAGGCTCTTTGTTCTAAATGCAGCTTATTTTCTAAAGACCGAAGTAACTACCATGTAGACTTAGTGCTGGAAGGACCTTAGGAGTGTTACAGTTCAACCTCTTTGTCGTGCAAAGGTGGAAGTGCAGGCTGGTCAGTGGAAGATTTGCTGACTCCCAGTCTGGTGCTCCATCAGCCCCATCTCACTGAATTATTATCAATAGCTACAGAATTCACTTCTATTTCAATGGGTTCTCAATTAAAACAAGAAAATGAGGTGTTGGCGTGAGGCAGGGTTCAGCAACCATGAGGTTCTGCTGTATATTTCACCGTTTCTCTTCCTGCTGTCTGTGATGGTAGTGGTCAGGCCATATAGTTACATAATGCCTGTCAAGCTCACCTGATCTAGTCATTGCCATCCACTTATGGCAGACTGCCATGAGTAGGAGATAGACATGGCACTTGGAGGACTTTGGCCTGCTTTTACTTCCTACCATTCTTCAAGTGGTTACTTACTATTCTCTAATTCCCTGTAGAGTCTCTTTGGCATTACCAATTCCCATGCTTTCTCATGGAATTAAATTAGTTTCAAATTGTTTTTCTCATGCTATGGTAGCTTGCATTTTTCTAAGCTGACTCTAGCTTATCATTTTCTGTCTTTGGAGCCAATCCCTTCAGGTCTTTGTGTATTTGTGTATCTTTGTGTATTTGTGTATTTGTGTATCTTTCCCTATTCAAAACAAAACTTCTACTAATATCAATAACCTAATGCTCATTCTCTATTCCAAGTCATTAATAAAATTTTTATTGAGACCAGAAAGAATAGATTTTCAGCCAAATATATTGTCTCAATTGGATACTGAGCCATTTATCAATTTCCTTTGTTTAAAATATTTTAGCGAATACTTAATTTATTTGACAGTGTTTATTTCCAAGCTAATTTAAATTTGCTTCAGATTTATTTATTTATTGCTTCATTTATTAAATGCTATATCAGAATTTTATTAATGACCTCCCCCATATAATTCTGTATTATTTCCCAAGCAAACTTTATAATTTTGCAAAGAGCAGCTATGTTATTTTATCTGGAACAATTTGTTTTAATAAATGCTTGAATTGCTTTGCTATTGCTTGGGATTTTAAAATTACTTTTCTTCAGAGTAATTGTTTTATTTTTTAATTAATTAATTAATTTAATACCTACTCTTTTGTGTTTAAGGGTTTTTTTCTATAAATTTATTTATTTTTATTTTTGGCTGCATTGGGTCTTTGTTGCTGTGCACGGGCTTTTCTCTAGTTGCGGCGACGGGGGGCTTCTCTTGTCACGGAGCACAGGCTCTAGGCGTGCGGGCTTCAGTACTTGTGGCACGCAGGCTCAGTAGTTGTGGCTCACAGGCTTAGTTGCTCCGCGGCATGTGGGATCTTCCAGGACCAGGGGTCGAACCTGTGTCCCCTGCATTGGCAGGCAGATTCTTAAACACTGCACCACCAGGGAAGCCCAGAGTAATTGTTTTAAATTAACAGTTGCGCTTGGGACATTTTGAAGGGCATAATTTCCATTTTCTTATGCTTTTAAAAAATACGTGAGCCACACAGTTCCATTTAATCAAAAATTTGCAAGTCACAAACGTTAATATATTTCCATACCAAATTAAAAAATCAGATAATTCTTTTAAAATTGATGCCTATATAGAGACAGCAATTTCTTTTCAGTGATTTTTTCTTTTTTGGACTTTAGGAACTGAGGCTATTCTGTTATTGTCCACTTTTTGCTCTGTAATAAACTTCAAATTACCCTTCAATTTTATTTTTAAAGACAGATTTTAAAGGGACTGAACCTAGTATATAAGCTTCTAAAAAATGTCACTTATTTCATACATGTACTCACTCATATTGTATATATTCTCTGCAATTCCTATTTTCTAATATACTTACTAAAAGCTAGGATTTCTTAGGTGGCTCTCTTCAATGTGAGGCTTAATGTAATAGCCAAGTACAGACTTTCTTTGGGTTTGTTTTTGTGCTCACTGGCTCAAAATTGCTCTTCATGTAATTTGGGACTTTCTGATGCCAAGTGATGGGCTGTGAATAGTTTAATGTGTTCATTCATATAGCATGATGAGACTTACACCATCTATATTGTCATTCTCATTTCTCTCTATCCTTGGAGGTTTAAAATCAGAATCTACTGCAGTTTCTTTTCCCTGTGTTCAACTACATATTACTTTATTGGACTAGAGATTTTTTTTTCAATTTATCCAAATAGCTCTAGACAATTTGCAAAATCACAGTCCTTATATATCTAATCATTCAGTATGGATATTAAGAACCCTTTCTCTATGTGCTGTGCTGTTTTTCAACTTATTTTCTATCTGTTAGTTTAAATTCAGTATTGATCAATTGACATTATATTATGAGGAACACTCTTAATACTTAATCTGAGGTGATTAGGTCACTTTTCAACTTTATCTCCATATTTAGGTTAAGTTTCTCACATCTCTTACATATGAGAATAACCTGGAAGTTTTCTTTTTCACAGAATTTAAGACTCTTGGTTAAGCTTACATTCTCACATAGCACTAAATAACTATAATTGAGTTTTTGGAATTAAATGTGCAAGATGATCTTGTCTCTTGACTCTTCCTCAAATGTATATACAAGTTCCCTTTCCTAACCTGGCAATTATGTCTAGTATTTTATTAAAATCAAACTGTCCTCTGAGTAAACTTTCACTTCCATCAGGAATGTTCAGTCCTTGATTTTCTAAACTCCTTTTTTTTTCTCCCCCAAGGGGCTTCCTTCCTTCCCTCCCTCCTTCCCTCCCTCCCTCCCTCCTTCCTTCCTTCCTTCCTTTTTTAAGACAGTGTTGTAGTAAAAAAATCAGGGAGTGCATTAAGTTTGTTCAAATACTCACTACCAGGAAGTAACCATATGTAGAACTGTCTTCTGCTAAGAAAAAACTAGGATGAAATATAAAATTAACACCTTCCCTGTGTTGCATGGTCCAGCTTCACAAGGTAGTACTACTTGTGTCTTGGACATCAGGGGAGGTCTGTTGAGGTCTGACACTTTGCTGTGACACTGTGCTGCCCACTTTTTGGGAATCTGTGTTTCCGTGAAATCCAGCTCCAATTTAAAAGTCACTGATTATCATCACAGCTGAAAATGTCACAAATTTTTCTTTGCTGTGGTAAAATATATATAACATAACATTTACCTTTTTAACCATTTTTAGATGTACAGCTCAGTGGCTTTAAGTACTTTACATGGTTAGGCAGCCATCACCATCATCCATCTCCAGAACTCTTTCCATCTTGCAACAGTGAAACGCCATGCCTACTAAACAATAGGCCCCAGTCCCTCCTCCCTGCCAGCCCCTGGCAACCACCATTCTACTTTCCGTCTGTGAATTTGACTACTCTAGGTACTCTGCATATCTCATGGAAGTGGAATCATATCATGTTTGTCACTTTGAGACTGCTTACTTTGTTCAGCATAATGCCTTAAGGTTCATCTATGTTGTAACGTGTCAGAATTTCTTTCCTTTTAAAAGCTGAATAATATGCCATTGTATGTATATATCACATTTTATTTATCTGTCAGTGGACATCTGGGTCATTTCTACCTTTTGACTTTTGAAGAATGCTGCTAAGAATATTGGTATAGTACAAATACCTGCTTGAGTCCCTGCTTTCTGTTTTTTTGGGGGGATATATACTCAGAAGTAGAATTGCTGGATCATGAGGTAATTCTGTGTTTGATTTTTTTGAGGAGCCCCCAAATTTGTTTTTACCTTAAGATGATTATTTCCTCCTATCATATTCCTTGTTTAGCAAAATTTTACTTTCTTTTGACTTCTGAATTAGCTTTTAGTTGTTTTTTTTTTTTTTTTTTTTTTGAACAAGTACAAAAACCCTGGTTAAATAAAGGGCCAGATTTTATTTAAGTGGGAATGGCTCTTGGTTTAGTAAATTTTTTTAAAGGGCATAAAATTAACCTTTAGGAATAACAAACTATAGCTTCTCCTTCTGAAATAGCAGTTTAACTGTCTAAAGTCTTTAGTTTTTCAAAAGTATAATTTAAAAAAGTGAATTTTATGCATGATTATCTTTTTGTAATGTTCTAATATTTGACGTTTTCTGAGTACTTTTTGCTATTCATAGAGCTTACATTGAAAGGAAACAAGTAGATGCATGATGTCTTCATGAATCAAAATTATGGGGTGCCCTTTTAAAAATAATCCATTGCTAAAAATAATCCATTGCTAAAGGTCTGAAATTACAAGTTCCCTAAAAGATAATGATCTGCGTGGTCAAAAATTCTTGGAATGATCAAGATTTCTTTTAATGAGTCCTGATTGCATTTAAAAAAAGGATTTGATTTATTAATAATTTTCTAAGAAGACATCATAAAGGCATTATAGCAACATTATCTTGATGTGTAGTTGAGTAATTAGAATTTGTGATATTTGTACAGGGGTCATGAAGTTGGCTTTTTTGCAAAAGTTGTTTGGGGGAAAATAAAAGCCTGTTAACAAGACTATAAACAAAGTTCCAAAGGAAAATGATTGCCTATGAAGAGAGCCAAAGTGTTTTCAAGCATTTAAGAAATAGTAATTTAGAGACAAACTGCCATTTTAGTGTCCTGTAGAGGCTAACAGTGCTTATGCCAAGCTGTAATATGCTAGCTTCGAGGCATTCTTCTTGATTAATGCTTTAATAGGCTTTTTGCTAGGCAACGTTTGGTTAGCACAGTTATACGTCTTTGACTGTATAAAATTGCATTTATTGAATATCCAGTTTGGGGGAAGAAAAGGGAAAATTTCACTTTTCTTGAGTTGCCTCTGGCACTTTGTTTAGGTTTGTGCCTTTTAGATGCTTGAAATTAAAGCTTTCATCCTGATTTATCATAGTATTTTTACTTTATTTTCCGATTATAGTCCATAGTCATAGCTGCTGACAAAGAATGGGATCTGGCTAATTCAAATTTAAAAGAAGGAAGAAAAAACTGGTTGGATTCCCTGTAGATCAGGATTGTTCATTTTGATATAGACATTTACCAACATCTGTTTCAAAAGGGAAAATAGAAGCCCACCCTAGAAGTCTAAGGGTCATCAGGAAATAGACAAACATCAGGATATTATATTAAAGCACATCTGTCTCTACTTTGGCATAGAAAGCCTATATTTAGATATTATTTTAAGAGCTGTGTTTAAAACTGCTGATAAAGTGGATTCCATGCTCATTTTTTGGTCAACTGTGTTATTTTTCTTTTTCACAGATGTGCACACTTGGTACCATAGTCTGAATATATGTTCTACCAAGACCAAAGTTTAAAAAATAAAAGTGTGGAATTTCTCTTTTACAGCCTGGCTTATAAACTTCAGAGCATACCTTGAATAGTTTATGTATCCTTGGTGGAAAGTTTTCTCATTGTTATTTTACCTAGTGTGTATACATGCATGTGTATTTTACTGTCTTTGCCCAGGGCTTCCTCTGTTTGTATGGTGTAGCACTGGTCTTCAATCACCCAGTCCTATGAAGGCTTTGTGTAACTCTGGAGGATTGATGCCTGTTTGGATCAAGCCTGGGAGCTACCTTCTGCCGACCTAATTCTTTTATCTGTGAGTTGTCATAGGAAAAGGAACTGTTTAAACTTGAGATCTAGGTAAACTCTTGTCAGCTGCCCAGGGTTCTGGGGATAGATTAGGACTGGTTGTGGAGGTACCCATTGTGCACGCTGAACCAAGATTTTGGCAGAGTCAGAGAGCCTTGCAAAGCAACATTCGTTTCACAATTTTAGACTTGAACAGTCTATTATGGGTTGGGTTTACAATTATCATGTGCTATTTAGTATAGTTTTGATTCTTACACATAAAATTTACTTGTAATTTCTCTCTTCTCTTTGTAGTCACTGGTTTGCTCTGTTGTTTTGAAGACGACTAAGGTGATTTTTCCCCATCAAAATTTATCCCTGGGGGGATTCCCTGGTGGCTCAGTGGTTAAGAGTCCTCCTGCGAATGCAGGGGACACGGGTTTGAGCCCTGGTCCAGGAAGATCCCACATGCCGCGGAGCAACTAAGCCTGTGCGCCACAACTACTGAGCCCACGTGCCACAACTACTAAAGCCCGCATGCCTAGAGCCCTTGCTCTGCAACAAGAGAAGCCACCGCAATGAGAAGCACGTGCACCACAACAAAGAGTAGCCCCCGCTCACCAAAACTAGAGAAAGCCCGCGCTCAGCAGTGAAGACCCAACACAGCCAAAAAAGTGAGTAAGTAAATAAATAAATTTATTAAAAAAACCCATTTATCCCTGGAAGCCTGCTGAACCAGTTAGGAGAATCTGGAGTTTCTGTGTAAGTTTGGAAGGAACAATTAAAGAAGTATGATTGGCTTTATTTTCTGAAAGAAAAAAATGTATTACTACTATTATTTAGTTATTAAGAAAGGGAGAAGTCAGTTTAGTGCTAATATGTCTTTAACATCTTTTTAAAATCTTTCCTTTATAAAAAGAGAGAGCAGACCTCAGGCTTAGAGTCTTAAGAAGGCAACTGTTTCCAGTGAGAATTTAATAGTATTATCATGTTTTTATTGCTTTTATTTCTTTATGATGTGTTTCTATTTATGGCAAATATTGCGGTTTTAAAAATTTCTTTAAAACTCTTCTGTTGCACAAGGAGTTGTTGACTTAATCCTTACAAGAATTCAATGTGTTTGAAGCTATTATTTTAAACTACCTTTTACAAATGAAAAATTTAACACTTAGGAAGCCTAAGTAACTTGCCCAAGGTCGTGCAAATTGTGGAAGATTCAATTCTGTCTGGATCCAGAGCCTAGACTCTGACCCACTATGCTATATGCATATTAAACATTGTCTGTCCTTTGAACTATCCTCACCAAGACCCCGACCCTCTGTAGCAGGGGGAAGAAAGGCAGCTTCAAGCCTCATCCCCTGAAAACCTGCAGTTCTGCTGCTGTTCTGTGGGAAGCACAGAGATTTACAGAGGCCCAATTCCTCCTGGCCCCTTACTAGTTGTACTAATGTCATGGACTTAAATTCAAGGCAGTAACATTCTCATCATGTCTTTTCCTTTTTAGAAGTGGGAGTAGGTTAAAATAAAACGATTTTCCCTCACCAATGCTATGTTTTCATAGAGAGAGGTAAAAAGGGGGGAAGATTAAAAATATTCAATCTAATTTACGGTCACTCATGAGCAACTGAATATACTGAGAAAAACCTTAGACTGTGAACCAGGAAGGAGGTCTGGTTCCCCACCCAGCACAGCCTCAGTCCTTCTTGGGCAGATCTGGAAACCTTGGAGGCACTTCTGTTGCTTCGCAAGCAATGGTTAAATTAAAACAGTGATTTTCAAACAGTTTTTTAAAAAACAAATCAATCATATATTTCTTAATCTTATGTATACACATGAATAGGTGGAGGTGTTCTGGTTTCTAAATTAAGGAGGGAGGATAGTGCAAGGGTCTGTCCACTGAGGTTTAATTCCAGGCTCCCCCATTTCCTATCTGTGTAATCTTAGGCAGATTCTTAATCTTTCTAAGCCTTGGTTCCTCATCTATAAAATGAGGAGAGTAGTAATATTCACCTCCTAGAGTGGTTGTGAGGATAAATGTAAAGAGCTTCGAACAGCACCTGGTACGTAAACCATTTGTTTTGCGCTGTGATTTTACTTGTATTGGGAGCTGAGGGAAAGATACAAGTCACTGTTTAAGAACCATTTGGCTGAGTGATCTCTAAAGTCTCAGAATTCTAATTCTATGCTTTTATGCTAGATGTTTCTAGAGTGTAACTCAGAAAGCCCAATTTAACAAGAATTATTAAATTAGCGCACTCAGGAGAGTTTTGTGCTTGTGTGCTAACTGTGCTCTAAGTTCTAGGAAATGTTGATAACTCTGTGCCTGTCACTGCTGGGCTCTTTTTCTCAATGAGCTCAGGCTCTGGGAGGCTGAAATCAAAATGTTTTGGAAGTGACGTCAAATAAAATAGTCTAGACTTTGTTGATTATCTATATTTATGGTGAAAATGTCTAACAACCAGAGGATTGCACTTGCACAGAGAACCTGCTTTCCTTGGTCACCCATTGTGTTCTCTATTCTGTCTTGAAAACAATAGTGTCTACACCACAGAGCATGTTGCTCAAGTGTTTAATTAGCTGAAGTCCCTTGATTTCATCAGTATCTCTGGGTCCTTGACCCCTGACCTTTTTGGCTCCAGAAAGGCTGCAGGTACAGGTCTATTTGCTGTCGAGAAGCTGGTATCGAGACTCCTCTTTGTCCCACTCCTGCCCCCTTTTCGGTAAACAATACATTCTAATATAAAATAGATGGGATGATAGCTTATCAGGGGAACTGCCAAGACCCCAGATTCTCTGTTTCCTTGGAAAATTACTAAACCACATTTAATACTATAGAAATCAACTTCCTGAATCCCAGAATGAGCCTGCCCTTTTGCTATAAAGCAGCACAGCTGGTACGATCTATGCTAAAGGCAGAAGAGAAATGGGGACCATCTAGCCTTAAAATAAGACCATCTTGTCTTAAAATAAACACAGGCAAATCTGTTGGAGGAATTCATCACATTTTAAAATTCAAAAGGATATGAAAATAAGCACAAATAGATAACTGTGAATTGAGAAAGGATATATGCCTTTGGCAGAAATCCTTCATTAGATAAGAATTAGAGTAGATGCTGAGAAGAATCAAGATGTTATATATGCCCTATCTCTGAAAGTTAATTATAATTTTAAGATAATTCAGTAGAGTGGCTAAGATTATAGGCTTTTGAGGCAGGCTGCTTGAGTTGGAATCTCAGCTGCACTATTAATTAGGTCTGTTATTCAGAACACATTACTTTGATGTGATTTTGCTTCTACACCTAGAAGACAGAGTTCTAGTTATCTATTACAGTATAACAAAGCAAGGACCATTGTATTAAATCTTGTGATTTTGTGAGTCAGAAATTTAGGCAGGATACTACTGGTACTTCTTCTGCTCCGTGTGGCATGGATAGGGTTATTTGGTGGTATTCAGCTGGCAGCTGCTCTGGTCTAGAGGGTCCAAGAAGAATTCCCTGAGGGTCTGGCACCTCCCTGGGGATGACTGGAAGGCTGGTTTCAGCTGTGCCCCTTTCTCTCTCCCAACGGGCTCAGAGTCTCTCCAGGTGTCTCCCGCAGGGCAGCTGGGCTTGTTACAGTGGTGGCTTCAGGCTCTGACAGTGAGTGGTACAAGCTATGGGAAAGAGCAGCTCTCATGATTTGGGCCTGGAAACTGGCAGTGCATCACTTCCCTCACAAACTACTTGCCAGAGCAATCACAGAGCTTGCCCAGGTTCAGGGGAGAGGCTGCAACCTCCTCAATGGAAAGAGTGCTGAAGAATTTTGGCCCCTTTTAAACAACTACAAACGGTGATATAACAATGCTAATCTAATAAAGTAATTATGAAGATTAAGTAAGACTATATCTATAAAGTGCTCAACAGTGTCCATGACAGACTAAATGTTCCAGGAGTGTTAGGTGTTATAACATCTGTCCTTATGTACTATTACCTCATACAATATATATACTTCTAATTATATTTATAAAATTTATAAAACATATATTTGTGTACTGTCTGACATGTACACAGAATACAGACATGTTATATGTATCTATGTTTAATTACATTTGTATCATTACCAAAGTGGTGGCTGATGTCAGTATTAACAGTCCTTAAGTTATTTCCGTGTCAAGTTTCTTAGTATTTGTGTGGTAAATCACTTCCTTAACTGCAGGAAATAAAAGGGTCCCTGCAGGGAAAGTTCTCTTATTTAGTTGTTTTCTTTTCAATACAATTACATATAACTAAACACTAAGAGCAGCTGACCTGCTCCCATGTATTGATTCCTGAGTAGCTGGTGGTAGAGGCACCCAGACCTTTCGCCTTTGAGAGAAGAGCCAGAACATCAGGCAAATGTTTCACAGGGAACAGAGAATACTGGGAGAATTATTTTATTTGAGAAATTATTTTACAGTTTTGTGCTTTTGAGTTTCATCTTTAAGAAGACACAGTGTAATCAATAGTTGGAGCATAAGCTTTCATGCTGAAAGAAGGTGTTGGTTTCCTAAGAAGAAAAATTTCCAAATATAAAACAGGCTCACACGTGAAAAGTTTATCGTGACAAATTTGCCATAGTGTTATATGAAGGCCAAGGATCTAGAAAAGAAAAGGAAAACCCTGTACATAGAATTATCAGAGACAGCCTATACTTATCAAAAAAAAAAAGTGATGGAAGAGAGAATGGGGACATTCAAAGAACCTTAAGAGGTTTCAGAAAGAATTACTGAGCTGCAGCAGAGACATTATTCAGAACATGTTACATTACGAAGCTGTTAGGATAACATTTCTGCACATGAGATGGAGTTCTTGCCAGCAGAAGGGTATGGGAAGGAAGAAAATCAGGTTTAGACAACAACTACAACAGGATAAAATTATTTTTAAAGTCAAAACTTGAAAGCACCAAACTAAAAGTAATTCCTAGCAGTTAAGCAATTCTCCATTTTTCACATCCTAAGCATCCAGGTGAGTTTGACTTACTATATACCATGCTGACATGAAAGCCATTCAAAATTATCATACTGGAAAAGAAAGCCCAGAAAAGTTGTGGGTTACAGCTTGTAGGTTTGCATGGTCCATGAACAGTCCATGGTCTATGTCCTGCTCGGTAAGATGTCTGGTACTCCCATCCTCTCTGGCCTCGCTGAGGTCCTGCCTGATTGCTGGGACTTGTGTCCCTGCATTTACTCCTGATGTTTATTAGATAGTAGAACTTCATCGTTTTTACCAACTGTGTTCACGATCTGATTGCCTTCATTCATTTTTGTTTTTCAATTGGGTTGTCAGATGTTTTTCCTGACTGATTTGTATGAACTCTTTGGAAAATTGGCCCTTTTTATATTCCTAGTTTGTTGTCATTTGACGTTATTTATGATATATTTTTATCCAAACAGGTGTTTGGGTAAATTTAACCACACAAACATTTTAATTTCCTTTATGGTGTCTAGGCTTTATATATATTGCTTAGAAAGCGTTTCTTATTCTAAGATTATGAATGTATTGATCTATGTTTTCTTGTATTCCTATATAGGTTTATTATTTTTAAATCACTGATTATTCTGATTTTATGGTTTCAGTTAATACATCTCTGATTAAACTGGATTTACTTGGGGCGATGACTGAGGAGGACATTTATCTCTTTCTAAATGGTTAGCTAGTTTTCCTGCTGTAATTTACAGATTAATTCATTTTTCCCATTTTGATTTTAATATGCTAAATTCTCATGTGAGTTAGAGTCTATTTCTGTATTCCTTTGATCTTCTCATTTCCTCTTCAGCACCAAACTGTTTTTAATTATCTTAGTTCCATAATACATTTTACTGTCTGGTAGGGCTCATCCCCCTCATAGCTTTGCTATGTATAAACAAGATCAAGTAAGAGAATATAATGGAAGAAAAGATTCCATTTACAATATTAATAAAAAAGGAATTTTGGAACAAATAACAAGAAATGTACAGACTCATATAAATGAGAAAATTTAAATTATACTAAGAACATAAGAAGAAACTTATGCCTTGCTCTTGGATATGAAGGCTCAGCATGAAGCTGTCTGTTCTCCCTTGATACATCCATAAATTCAGTACAATGCCAATTAAAACATTCACATGATTTTGAGTAAAACTTAGCAAAATCCTGCTGAAGCTCTCCTAGAGGAACAAACATTTTATGCTAAGTGAAATAAATCAGATAAAGGCAAATATCATAGGATCCCACATATGTGGAATCTTAAAACAAAACAAATGAACAAACAAAACAAAATGAAAACATTTTCATAGATACAGAGAACAAATGGGTGGTTGCCAAAGGGGAGAGAGATGTAGGGAGGGACAAAATAGGTGAAGGGGGTTAAGAGGCACAAACCTCCAGTTATAAATAAGTCACGGGGGTGTAATATACAGCATAGGGCATATAGTCAATATTGTAATAACTTTATATGGGGGCAGGTGGTTACAGATTTATCATGGTGATCATCACATAATGTATGTAAATGTCAAATCACTATGTTGTACACCTGAAACTAACACAGTATTGTACCTCAACTATACTTAAATTAAAAAAAAAAGAATGGCCAGAAAATTCCTCTTCATTTTGGTAATCTTATTAATTTTTTGGGGGGGAATTAAGAGATCATTTTTTTTAAGATAGTCTATATAGATTTGATAGACAGATGCATTAATTGAAATTAAGAAAGTTTTTTCCATTTGACAAAATCTTTGTGGCCATACATTATCACCCACTGATGTTTATTCAGTCTATATAATCTTATTAATTTAAAAAAATTCTCCCCATTAGGCTTTTAAAGATTTAACAGAAGTGACTCATGCTTGTGGTAAAATGACTGCAAACATTACAGAGGCCTAATAATGACACTAACCTCTGACTGTGATGGAGATTTCTAGGTGCTAGGCCCTGTTCCGAGTGTTATTTGGATGAAATGTTCATGATCTCATTTCATCCCCAGGACAGTCTTATCAGGCTAACATCCTCATTCTATTTCTTTTCTTTTTCTTGAAGTGTAGTTGATTTACAATATTATATTAGTTTCAAGTGTACAGCATAGTAATTCAGTATTTTTACAGTTTATGCTTCAAGTTATTATAATGGCTATAATTCCCTGTACTATACAATATATACTTGTTGCTTATTTATTTTATACATGGTAATTTGTATCTCTTAATCCCATAACCCTAATGTACCCCTCCCCCCTTCCCTCTCCCCTCTGGTAACCACTAAATTGTTTTCTATATCTGTGAGTGTGTTTCTGTTTTGCTGTATGTATTTGTTTGTATTATTTTTTAGATTCCACTGTAATACCATACAGTATTTGTCTTTCTCTGACTTGTTTCACTAAGCATAGTATTCTCTAGGTCCATCCACGTTGCTGCAAATATCAATTTCGTTCTTTTTTATGGCTGAGTAATATTCCATTGTATATATACATATACACACACTATATTGTATATATATACATACACACACTGTGTCTTCTTTATCCATTCGCCTGTTGATGGGAAAATGAGTTGCTGTTGTAAATAGTGATTGGAGTGCATGTATCTTTTCAAATTAATGTTTTCATTTTTTTTTTCTGGATATATACCCAGTAGTGGAATTGCTAGGTTATATGGTGACTCTGTTTTTAGTTTTTTGAGGAACCTCCGTGCTGTTTTCTATAGTGGCTGCACCAATTTACATTGGTGTAGAAGGCTTCCCTTTTCTCCAGACCCTCTCCAGCATTTATTATTTGTAGACATTTTGATGATGGCCATTCTGAAAGGTGTGAGATATCTCATTGTTTGATTTGCATTTCTCTAATAATTACTGATATTGAGCATCTTTTCATGTACCTGTTATCCATCTTTGTGTCTCTGAAAAATGTCTTTTCAGGTCATCTGCCCATTTTTTTTTTTTAGATGTAGCTATTTCAGCCTTTATTGTTCTTTAGTATACAATGTACAGAGTATAATTTTTTTAAACTACAAAATTTGCAAAGAGAGAAGAAACTCATAATCAGGAGACTATATATTCAATAGAAGCAAGACACAATGGTTGAAAAGATGGTAGTATTCAGGAGATAAATGGAAACTCTAAAAAAAAAAAAAAAAACTAAAGGAAATATTATTATTATTATTTTGGCCATGCCGAGCAGCATGTGGGATCTAAGTTCCCCAACCAGGGACTGAACCCATGCCCCCTAAAGTGGCAGCATGGACTCTTTTTATTTTTTTAACATCTTTATTGGAGTATAACTGCTTTACAATGGTGTGTTAGTTTCTCAGGGAGGGGGAAGCGTAAGCTGAGAGCATGGACTCTTAACTACTGGACCACCAGGGAAGTCCCTTATACCCACTGTTTGATTGGGTTGTTTCTTTTTTTGATATTGAGTTGTGTGAGCTGTTTATATATTTTGGATATTAGACCCTTGTTGGTCATATCACTTCCAAATATTTTCTCCCATTCTATAGGTTGTCTTTTCATTTTGTCTATGGTTTCCTTTGCTATGCAAAAGCTTTTAAGTTTAATTAGGTCCCGTTTATTTATTTTTGTTTTTATTTCTTTTGCCTTAGGAGACAGATAAAAAAATATTACTATGATTTATGTCAAAGAGTGTTCTGCCTATGTTCTCTTCTATGAGTTTTATGGTTTTAGGTCTTACATTTAGATCTTTAATCCATTTTGAGTTTATTTTTGTATATGCTGTTTGGAATGTTCTGATCTCATTTTTTTATTACAAGTGGCTGTCCAGTTTTCTCAGAACGACTTGTTAAAAAGACTGTCTTTTCTCCATTGTATAGTCTTGGCTCCTTTGTTGTAGGGTAATTGAACATAGGTGTGTGGGTTTATTTCTGGGCTCTCTATTCTGTTCCATTGATCTATGTGTCTTTTTTTGGTGCCAGTATCATGATGGTTTTTTTTTAAATAAATTTATTTGTTTATTTATTTATTTTTGGCTGCATTGGGTCCTCGTTGCTGTGCATGGGCTTTTCTCTAGTTGAGGCAAGTGGGACCTACTCTTCGTTGTGGTGCGCGGGCTTCTCATTGTGGTGGCTTCTCTTGTTGTAGAGCACTGGCTCTAGGTGCATGGTCTTCAGTAGTTGCAGCATGAGGGCTCAGTAGTTGTGGCTTTCAGGCTGTAGAGCACAGGCTCAGTAGTTGTGGCTCACAGGCTTAGTTGCTCCACAGCATGTAGGATCTTCCCAGACCAGGGCTCGAACCCGTGTCCCCTGCATTGGCAGGCGGATTCTTAACCACTGCACCACCAGGGAAGTCCCTATCATGCTGTTCTGATTATTGTAGCTCTGTAGTATAGTCTGAAGTCTGGGAAGGTAATACCTCCAGCTTTGTTCTTTGTTCTCAAGATTGCTTTGGCAATTTGGGTTTTTTTGTGGATCCATATGAATTTTTGGATTTATTTGTTTTAGTTCTATGAAAAATATCAGGGGTATTTTGATAGGAATTGCATTAAATCTGTAGATTGCTTTGTATGGCCATTTAAACAACATTAATTCTTTGAATCCAAGAACATGGGATATCTTAATTCTTCATATCATCTTCAGTTTCCTTCATCAGTATTTTCTAGTTTTCAGATGATAGGTCTTTTCACCTCCTTGGTTAAGCTTATTCCTAGGTGTTTTATTCTTTTTGATGTGATATTAAAAGGGATTAAAAGAAATCTTTCTCTTTCTAATAGTTTGTATTAGTGTATAGAAATGCAACAGATTTCTATATATTAATCTTGCATCCTGCCACTTTGCTGGGTTCATTTATTAGTTCTAAAGGTTTTGGGGCAGAGACTTCAGAATTTTCTATATAAAGTATCATGTCATGTGCAAGTAGTGACAGTTTTACTGCTTCCTTTCCAATCTGAATGCATTTTCTTTCTTTTTCTTGTTTGATTGCTGTGGCTGGGACTTCCAATACTATGTTAAATAGAAGTGGCAAGAGTGGGCATCCTTGTCTTGTTCCTGAATTTAGATGAAAGGCTGCTGTCAGCTTTTCACTGTTGAGTATAATGCTAACTGTGAATTTGTCATAAATGGTCTTTATTATGTTGAGATATGTTCCCTCTATACCAATTTTGATGAGAGTTTTTATCATGAATTGGGGTTGAATTTGCCAGCTGTTTTTTCTGCATCTATTGAGATGATCATGTGATTTTTATCCTTCCTTTTGTTAATGTGGTGTATCACATTGATTGATTTGTGAATGTTGAATCATCCTTGTGTCGCTGGAAGAAATCCAACTTGATCATGGTGTATGATCCTTTTCATATATTGTTGGATTTAGTTTACTAATATTTTGTTGAGGATTTTTGCATATATGTTCATCAAAGATATTGGCCTGTAATTTTCCTTTTTGGTAGTGCATTTTCTGGCTTTGTAGAATGAATTTGGCGGTGTCCTGTCCTTTTGGATTTTTTGGAATAGTTTGAGAAGGATAGGTATTAGTTCTTCCATATGCATTTGGTAGAATTCCCCTGTGAAGCCATCTGGTCCTGGACTTTTGTTTGCTGGGAGTTTTTTTTTTTTTTTCTTACAGGTTCAGTTTCACCACTAGTGATTCATCTGTTCATATTGTCTGTTTCTTCTTCATTCAGTCTTGGCAGGTTGTATGTTTCTAGAAATTTGTCCATTTCTTCTAGATTGTCCAACTTGTTGGCATATAACTGTTCACAGTATTTTCTTATTATTTTTTGTATCTCTTTGGTATTGCTTGTTATTTCTCCTCTTTTATTTCTTATTTTGTTCATTTGGGTCCTCTCTTCTTAGTGAGCCTGGCTAAAAGTTTATCAATCTTGTTTATGTTTTTAAAAAACCAGCTCTTGGTTTCATTGATCTTTTCTGTTGTTTTTTTTAATCTCTATTTTATTTATTTCCTCTCTAATCTTTATTGTTTCCTTTCTTCTGTTTATGGCTGTAATGTTCTGTAGATATCTATTAAGTCCAACTGGTCTATGGCATCATTTAATTCACAGTTGCCTTATTTTTTTATCTGGATGATCTGTCCATAGAAGTAAGTGGAGTGTTAAAGTCCCCTACTATTATTGTATTATTGTCAATTTCCCCTTTATGTCTTTTAGTATTTATATATTTTAGCTTTATATATATAGAGCTTTCAGCTTTTTATATTTAGGTGCTCCTGTATTGGATGCCTATATGTTAATAAGGGTAGTATCTTCTTGTTGTACTGATCCCTTTATCATTATATAATGCCTCTGTCTTTTGTTATAGCCTTTGTTTTAAAGTCTGTTTTGTCTGACATGAGTATTGATACCCCCATGCTCTTGTCATTTCCATTTGCATGAAATATCTTTTTCCATTCCCTCACTTTCAGTCTCTGTGTGTCTTTAACACTGAAGTGACTCTTGTAGGCAGCCTATTGAAGGGTCTTGGTTTTTGTCCAATCAGCCATCTTATGTCTTTTGATTGAAGCACTTAGTCCATGGACACTTAAAGTAATTATTCATAGGTATGTACTTATTGTCATTTTATTACTTGTTTCCAATTGTTTTTGTAGTTTTTCTCTGTTCATTTCTTCTTTTTGTTTCTTCCCTTGTGGTTTGATGATTTTCTTTAGTAGTATGTTTGTGTTCCTTTCTTTTTATTTTTTGTGTATCTATTGTAGGTTTTTTTTTTTTTTTTTTTTTAATTTTTATTTATTTATTTATTCATTCATTTATTTATGGCTGTGTTGCGTCTTCGTTTCTGTGCGAGGGCTTTCTCTAGTTGCGGCAAGCGGGGGCCACTCCTCATCGCGGTGCACGGGCCTCTCACTATTGCGGCCTCTCGTTGCAGAGCACAGGCTCCAGACGCGCAGGCTCAGTATTTGTGGCTCACGGGGCTAGTTGCTCTGCGGCATGTGGGATCTTCCCAGACCAGGGCTCGAACCCCTGTCCCTTGCATTGGCAGGCAGATTCTCAACCACTGCGCCACCAGGGAAGCCCCTATTGTAGGTTTTTGACTGGTGCTTACCATGGGGTTCATATATGTTAACCTATAACTATATACTTGTTTTAAACTGGTAGTCATTTAAGTTCAAGCTCATTCTGAAAGATCTACATTTTTTTATTCCCCTCCTCAACATTTTGTGTTTTTATTTTTATTTTTTTTGCGGTACGCGGGCCTCTCACTGTTGTGGCCTCTCCCGTTGTGGAGCACAGGCTCCAGACGTGCAGGCTCAGTGGCCATGGCTCAACGGGCCCAGCCGCTCCGCAGCATGTGGGATCTTCCCGGACCGGGGCATGAACCCGTTTTCCCCTGCATCAGCAGGTGGACTCTCAACCACTGCGCCACCAGGGAAGCCCAACATTTTGTGTTTTTGATATCATATTTTATATCTTCATGCTTATCCCTTAACTGTTTATTGTAGTTATAGTTGTTTTTACAACTTTTTGTCTTTTAATCTTTGTACTGGCTTATTTAAGTGGTTGATCCTTAGTCCTTAGTATATATTTGCCTTTCCTAGTGGGATTTTCTCTTTCCTATAGATTCTTCCTTTTTTTCCACTTAGAAAAAAGACTCTTTAATTTTTTTTAGGGTAGGTTTATTATTGATTAACTCTTTTAGTTTTTGTTTGTCCGAGAAGTTCTTTGTCTATCCTTATATTCTAAATGATAATCTTGCTGGGTAGAGTACCCTAGGTTGCAGGTTTCTCCCTTTCAGCACTTTGAATATATCATGCCACTCCCTTATGGCCTGCAAAGTTTCTGCAGAGAAATCAGTTGATAGCCTTATGGGGATTCCCTTGTATTTGAACTCTTTGTTTTTCTCTTCCTACCTTTAGGAATCTCTCTTTATCTTAAACTTTTGCCATTTTAATTATGGTATGTCTTGGTGTGAGTCTATTTGGGTTCATCTTGTTTGGGACACTCTGTGCTTCCTGTCCCTGGATATCCATTTCTTTTTTCAGGTTTGGGAAGTTTTCAACCATAATTTCCTCAAATACATTTTCAATCCCCTTCTCTCTCTCTTCTCCTTCTGGAAACCCCATAATGTGAATGTTAGTATGCTTAATGTTATCACAGAGACCTCTTAAATGGTTTTCATTTTTAAAATTCATCTTTTATTTTGCTGTTCTGATTGGGTGATTTCCATTATTCTAGCTTCGAGATCACTTCTGCATTCTCCATATCACTTAGTCTGCTACTCATTCCTTCTAGTGTGTTTTTTTATTTCAGCTATTGAATTTTTTATTTCTGATTGCATCTTTTTTATATTTTCAAGTTCATTGTTAAAAGTGATTACTGTATACATCAATTCTTTTCCCTAGTTCAATTAACATTTTTATTACCAATGCTTTGAGTTCTTTATCTGGTAAATTTTAAATTTCTGTTTCATTATTTTTTCAGGGGTTTCTTCCTCTTTCAGTTGGAGTAGTTCCTCTGCCTTTTCATTTTTCTTAACTTTTTCTGCCTCTGTGAATTTAGGTGAAACAGTTATTTAGGTGAAACACTCTTGAAGGGATGATCTTATGTGGGAGTGTCCCTATACAGACTGCAAGTGCCCAGTATCTTTGGTGAGAGACCTGTATGGTGAGATATCATATAGATATGATATCTCTTTGGTGAGAGAAAAAAACACCCTTTTTTTTCTCAGGGTGTGCTGGCAGCTTCCACCTTGGTAAAGGGTGGAACTGGAGATGGAGGGGCTAGAGCTGGCACTGGTGTGAGGCAGGACCTCCCTTCTGTCCAGTGGCCATCCCTTCCCTATCGGGGGTGGGGTCTAATCCCATGTTGCTGGAGCAGAAGTTCTGAGGGTTGGGTCTGAGCTGACTCTGTTCCCTTTAAGTGTGTGCTTTTCCACCTTCCCGCATCACTGGGACCCTTGCTCTGGAGGCGGGGAGTACTGAAGCAAGTGGGGCCCGTGTGGGCTCTCAGCTTGTGTCAGCTGCAGCCAGAGTTCTGACGTGCTGCCTGTGCAGGTGCCCAGGGCTCCACGTTGATGCAGCCTTGGGTGCAAGTCCCCTTTGTCCCTCACAGCTGATCACTGTCCTCAGCCTCTGCTGCCCTCCCTGTTATGGAATCACTCCTCAGGGCAGGTGGGTCCTGCGTGGTCTTTTGGTGTGTATTGGGGGTAAGCTGTTTTGTAGCAGCTGCCATCAGAGATCTCAGCTGCTTGAGTAAGCACCAACAGTGGATGCCACAGCCCCACCCAGGCTCCCCCCCTCAGACCAGGTAACCTTTGTGTCCCATGGTCAAATCTTTTTCTGTGTCTTGGCCACCCCAGATCCAGTCCTGCTCTATGAAGTGGAGTGAGTGAGGCTGGAGTACTTGCTCTGCTTAGGCCAGGACACATTGAGATGGTCACAGGAAACCTGGCAGCCATAGAGCAGACCTCTCTCTGCCCTGTTTCATGGGCCAGCCTGTATGTGCGTGCTCCTCATGAGCAGAGTCCGGGCTTCCCACAGTCCTTCTATCAGTCCCAGTGGTCCTCCAACCAGCCAAGGAGACTCATCTCCCCTACATAGGACCACAGGACTGGAGTGTCCAACCTGTGGCTTGAATTGTCACTCCCCAGGGCAGGTGTCACCCGTGTAGTCTCCCTTTTCCTCTGAATCCTCCCAGGGGCACAGGTCCTGACCCAGTTGCTTTTCTTCCCTTCCTACCTGATTATCTGTGTATCTTTCTTACAGCCTTGGTTGTACAGGAGTCCTTTTGCCAGTTTCCAGTTAGTTTCAAGTGAAAATTATTCCACATGTAGATGTGTTTTCTATGTGTTTGTGGGAGGAGGTGAGCTCCATGTCCTTACTCCACCATCTTGACCCAACCCCCTAGCATCCTCATTTACAGATGAATAAACTAGGCACAGAGGGGTTAAGTAACTTGCCCAAGGTTACTTAATTGCTAGACCTTCAGACCCTGGGTTTTAATCCAGTATGCCATTTTGCCTTCCTCTGAGTAAATAATAAAAAAAGGAAAAATTTCTCCTACACCATGGCCTCATTTCCCAGACTCTTTGTTGTGTACCTGGTTCATTTATGTGCATATAATCATATAAAGTATTCTCATAAAATAGGGCAGTTTAATATGCACAATGTCCTGCACTTTATTGCTATACACCATATAAAGGGCTTCTCCAAGTCAGCCCATATAGAAGCATTACACTCTTTTTAGCAGTTGCTCAGGGTATCAATGTACCATAATTTATTTAACTACACTTTACTGATGACATTTAGGATATGACCTCAAATTGTTCATGTGTTTCCTCTTTCCTCCAGTAGCTGTTATTTCATTATTTCATTGTGACCCTCATTTCAGTCTTCTCTCATTTTTCACTGAAGGCAGGATCCTGGACATTCTCAGTTGTCTTATGAGAACACGGCAGTGAGTCTGCTAGACCCAGGCATCCTTTCCCTTCAAACACAATTCAGCAGGGTAACTCACTTTTTGAGCTGTGTTTGTTAAATAAATTGAGGGCTGTCCTTACTTTTATTGATTCGCAAACATTAGTCCACATCCTTATGTGCATTTTTGCTTTGCCCTTGAAATAGTTCCTCGAAGACATCCTGTGTTTTAGCTGCAGTTTCTCTTCCAGTGCTATTTGCTTGTTTTTATCTTTTGAGGTTATCATAAATAATTAATCATCATGGTAGACATCTCTTGACTCTTCCCAATGAGCAGGCCTTATGTTAAAAGCTTCATACTTATCATCTCATTTTATTCCTCATAACAGCCCAGGCTAGAGAAGGTAACACAAGTATAAAAATCTCCCTTTCTTCCAGTTTTATACATAAAAAGAAACGGAGGCACAGAGAGGTTAAGAAAGTTCCATAAAAAAAGAAAGTAAGAAAAGCAATTTGGCTTAAGCCACGAGGTTGGGACTAAAACCCCACATGTCTAACTTCTCAACCCAGCCTCCTAACTTTGGCCCTTTACTGCCTCTCTTTTAAGCCGTCACCACTTTCTCTGCTTTTTGAACACTGAAATGTTCCTTAGAAGGAATTTCAATCTTTCTTCATCTCCTTTTCTTCTCTCAGTTACCTTGACTTTATCTCAAACGTTTCTCATTTGTTCATTTATTTGTTTTTGGCTTCAGTTTCCGTTCTTTTCCCCCTTTCTTCGTGCCTTTCATTAGCCATTACCACAGCTGGGAGCATTTATTTGTTTTTTAGAAAGACTTTGGCTTTCTTCCTTCCTTTGAGTTTTCTTTGTATCATTTTTTAAACATGTCCCGCCATTCTCTTATCCTTTCCAAAGCTAGAAGGCCTTTCATCAGCTTGACAATTCCTCTTACATATTTATTTCTTCTTGTTTGAAGAAAATTTGATCTCCTGCCATCTACCTCTGTAAATATCCCTCATTTTGATACATTATTTTCAGTTATTTCCTTATCATTAATAAAGTAGCTCTATTCCTTTCCTAGCTCTTAAGCATTCCTGGCCCAATGCCTTTTGGGGGGACCTTTAGCATGTGTGCTAAATAAGTAAACTTTAAGTTATTTCTTTTTATTGAGGGATTCTAAATATTTGTATTTTTGAGTCACTTTGATTTACTTCCAGTACCATCACCTTTTCCAAAGGCTCATTTGAAATTGCTTCTTGCTGCTGCCGCTCTTAGTGTTACATGTAGGAAATAAGCATCAATACTTTTCTCTCTTCCCCTTCCCAATTCATCCTCATGACAATGCATATTCTCACACAAGTCTCTTCTTTTAAGCTTCCAGATTGTATGTTTAAAAAAGAGAAAAAAAGAAAGAAACCTACCCTCCAGTCTCATTGTATGTTGACTAGAATAATGGAGCTCTTTTTTTTAGGCCTTTCATTTACAGTACACTTTCTTATTTATATTTAGCCCTGCTTTCTCATAACATTTATGTGATTGGGAGGCTGTGTGATATACTGGAAAAGATCAAAGCTATGGAGCAAGACAGAAATGGTTTTGAACCTGGCTCTGCCATTTACTATCCTATGTGACCCTTAATAAAATACTGAATGTCTTCCAGCCTGTTTTTTTCATCTCAGTGGTGAGAAAATTTACCCTGTGGCCTTTGTAAGGATGAGAGGAAATGAAATAAAAATGCATAGCACAATACATGGCTTTGGCAGATGCTCCATAAGTGGGAGCTGCAGTTATTAGTGTTGTCATGATTATGTGTTATTAATGGCCTTCTGGATTTACATTCTATAACTTGGATTTAATTTGTTACTTTAGGTTGTTCTTTGCATTTTTTTGTCCTCTTTTCCTCTCTTTGATTCTTTGCATCTTACCTTCCACCTGCCAAGTTTTATTTTACTCAAAAAAACCCCCACTTTATGGAGGTACGATTGGCAAACAAAAAGCTGCACATATTTAATGTATACAACTTGATGAGTTTGGAGACAAATATACACCCATGAAACCATCCCGACAATCTATGCTACAAACATATCCATCACTTCCACTCACTCTATGTATTATTATTATTATCCTGTGATAAAACACTTAACATAAGACCTACACTCTTAGCAAGTTTTTTTATTTTACTTCTTTCTTTCTATGATGGTGTAATTTTTTCCTGCATTGACCTTCTATTACTTCTTCTGGATGCTTTCTTTATTTCCTTCTGCATTTTCTCCTTGGTGAGCATGTTCTTTTTACCATCTGGGAGTAGCAGTATTGTAGTCCTAATAAAATAATAATCAGATTAAAAGAAATTAACCAAAATGTTCAAACAGTTGCGCAAACAAAGACCATGAATACCTGCTTTGGAAAGCAAGCAAAGTGTGTATGGAAATGAGCTGAAAGGAAGTGAAGGAAAGCTGGTTTGCAGCATGATTTTAAGAGAACACTTAGACTGTGTTGTTCTAGGTTTGGAAAAACACCATGAGTAGAAGATGGTGAATGGTCAGCGGAGGAGAATGTTTCTCAAAATGTGGTCTGTGGACCTACAAAACAGAAAAAATAAACCTTGGGGTATTTATTTCTGTACCCTACCTCAGATCTACTAGTCAGACTGGATAGGTTCTGCTGTGGTAACAACCACCAAATTTTTCTGGTTTAATATAACAGAAGTTCAGTCCTTGCTCCCCCAAATGCAGAGACATGTCTGGCAACTCTCCAGAACAGCCTTCCCCGACTCAGTGACTCATCTGTCCAGGTTGCTTTAATCTTGGGTCCCTCCACCTCAAATAAGGACTCTACATTTGTGGCAGCAGGGAAAGAGGAGCAAATGGAGAAATACACGGGTTTCTCACTGCCTTTGTCTAAATAAGTGGCTCATGTCACTTTTGACCACATTCATGGTCTAGAACGAGACGTGTAGCCCTGCCCAATTCCAAAGGAGTTAGTAAGTGTGGTCTCCCTTTTGCCAGGAAGGAGGGGGGAATCAGATATGTGGGCGAGCACCAGGAATGTTTTCAACCGCTACTGAGTCTGAACCTTAATGTGTATGTGTGAGTTTGGGGGGAGGAAATATACACTTAAATAAGCTCCTCAAGAAAAGGAAACACTTGTGTACTGTTGGTGGAAGTATAAAGTGGTGCAGCCACTATGGAAAGCAGTGTGGAGGTTCCTCAAAAAATAAATAAATAGAACTACCATGTGATTCAGAAATCCCACTTCTGGACATGTAACCAACTGAAATGATATCACAATCTTGAAGAGATAGCTGCACTCCCATGTTCACGGTAGCATTATTCACAATAGCCAAGACATGGAAACAGACTAAGCATTTGTCAGTGGATGAAGGGATAAAGAAGATGTGGTCTGCATACACAAGGGAATATTATTCAGCCATGAGACAAAAGGAAATCCTGTCATTTGTGACAACATGCATGAAACTTGAAGGCATATGCTAAGTGAAATAAGTCAGACAGACAAAGACAAATACTGTATGATCCCAGTTACATGCAAAATCTAAAAAACCAAACTCATAGAAGCAGAGTAGACTCGTGGTCACCAGGGGTTGGGAGTGGGGGGAAATGAGGTGATGTTGGTCAAAGTGCACAAACTTCCAGTTATAAATGAGTAAGTGCTGGGGATCTAATGTATAGCATAGTGATTATAGTTAACAGTACTGTATTGTATACTTGAAAGTCGCTAAGAGAGTAGATCTTATGTGCTCTCACCACAAAAAAGAAATGATAATTATGTGAGGTGAGGAGGTGTTAACTAACAAGTGTATCAAATCAATGTATTGTACACCTTAATGTACACAAAGTTATATCTCAACTATATCATAATAAAAAATAAATAAACAAGCTCTCCAGGTGATGCTAAGAGTTGAAAACCAGTCACCTAGAGTACTGAACATGAAAAATCCAGGGGCCAGAAGCTGGCAGTGCCCCACCAGTTACTCTCCAAGGCAGGCATGGCTGTATCTGTCTTGGCATATGGGAAATAACCTGCTGCAATGGCAGCCCCTCGTTCACTACCGCATGGCTCTACCAGGGATCACAGAACAGAGAGGCTCACAAACCAAATTAAGACACTCTAATAACCTGATATGTTTTTATAGACCAATTTAAAACTCACAGCAAGAAGCAAGGTATCTTAGTTTCCTAGGGCTGCCAAAACAGAGTACTATATACTGGATGGCTTTAAACAACAGACGTTTATTCTTCCATACTTCTGGAGTCTAAAAGTCTGAAATCAAGGTGTTGGCGGGGCTATATTCCCTCTGAAGACTCTAGAGGAGGATCCTTCCTTGCCTTTTCCTAGCTTCTGTTGGTTGCAGACAATCCTTAGTGTTCCTTGGCTTATAGATGCATCACTCTAATCTCTGCCCCCAGGAGAACATACGACGTTCTCCCTCTGTGTGTGTGTGTATCTGTGTGTCCTTTTCATAAGGACGTTACTGATTAGACTTAGGGTCCATCTTAATTTTAACTTGATTAAACATATGCAAAGGAAATATCCAAGAAAAGGTCACATTCACAGGTATCTAGGGTTAGATATTTGGTGGGGGGCGGGACACAATTCAACCCACAACGCAGTGGGAAAGAAATGGGATGATTAACACACTTAGATAGTGTGTGAGGGTGGTGGGAAGACCACATTACTAGATTCCCGAGTTATACAACGGGCACATGACTGTCTACCTCTCTGCCACATTAGCCTTCTCCACTAATGGTGTGGTTATAAGGAACAGAGTTGAGGTTTGAATGTCCAATCAGACAGAAGGTGTCTGGGCTCAACAACAAGCACCTGTTTTATTGGAGAGACACAACTGTAGCTTGTCAGTTAGCCTACTGAGCAGCTATGAGAACAGGACACCAGAGGCCAGGATGGATGTCAGCAGTGGGTTGGTCAGATTAGCCCTCACGAACACTGAGTGTCTCATGTATCTCATGTTTTAATGTATCATGAATATTAGTGTTACTTTGTCCTTCCATCCTATTTTTTCTTTTTATTTAGAAAATATAAGAAAAAGATGCAAGAGGAAGGAGATATGGGGATATATGTATATGTATAGCTGATTCACTTTGTTATAAAGCAGACACTAACACACCATTATAAAGCAATTATACTCCAATAAAGGCGTTAAAAAAAAGAAAATATAAGTAAAGCATACTGAACACTCATTATGTTCAACTTACATTTTCTGTGTCTAAATACATCAGGTTACTAATTTACATATATGTATACAGTTGACCCTTGAACAACACAGGTTTGAACTGAATGGGTCTACTTATTCACGGATTTTTTCAACAATAAGTGCAACAGTACTACATGATCCATGGTTGGTCGAATCCTTGCATGCAGAACCACAGATATAGAGGAAACAAGTATATGGAGAGCTGACAATGAGTTTTAGGCAGATTCTTGACTTTGTGGAAGGTTGGAGTCCCTAACCCCTATGTTGTTCAAGGGTTAGCTGTATATGCTTAATATATATATGTATCATGCATCCCAATTGTCTTCCTGTCTTCTACAGCACTATCAAATATTCTCAAGCGTTACATCAAACACACATTACAAACATTTAGGTAGCAGAGTTCTTATTATGTGCCATCAGCACATTATAGACATTAAGTAAATTGATCTTTACAACAACCTTATAAGGACATAGTTATTAATGGAGTAAATTATAAGTTGATTCATAAGAAACCAAAATGATTTTGGTACCTGGAGGTGGGGTGTTGTGTATCAAAATCTAAAACATGTGTTTGAAACCAGGCAGAGGGTAGAAGGTAGTAGCTAGGCTTCTAGGAGAGTGTTAGCAGAAGCCCATAGGACGTGGAGAGAGCTTCTGGTGAGAGCAGAAAGGAAATTAAGGAAATGTTATTGGAAGCTGGAAGAGCTTCCTTGTTATGTAGTGGTGGAAAGTTTGTAGCATTGTTGCCTGAAATAGTGTGGAAAATAGGAAATGTACCTAATGAAGCGTCTAGCTAAGGAGATTTTTCAGGAAGAATATTAAAAGTGCTGCCTGGTTTTGTCTCACTGTCTGTGGTAAAAAGTGAGAGGAGATAGAGGAGCTAAAGAATGAAATATTAAATATAAAGAAGGCAGGACTTGCTGAATTTGAAAACAAAGCTATTTCTCTCCTAGCTTTTCCAGGTGGCATACAATTCTCAAATTAAGAAAGAGCCTCAGTCCAAAGGTCAAATCAGGATGGGATCATCAGTTCCTTTTTTAAGACTTCAGAGACATCTGGGACTTCCCTGGCGGTCCAGTGGTTAAGACTTCGACTTCCCATGCAGGGGGTGTGGGTTCGAACCCTGGTTGGGGAACTAGGATCCCACATGGCTCACGGCCAAAAAACCAAAACATAAAACAGAAGCAATATTGTAACAAATTCAATAAAGACTTCAAAAAAATGATCCACATCAAAAAAAAAAATACTTCAGAGACATCTAAGGCAGTGCCTAGTAGAACTTTTAGGACACTTCTAAGACTTATGTTAAGCTACTAAATTTTGGAGTGATTTGTTACATGTGAATAGATAACTGGAATGTCCCATTTTGTAGGTGAGAAAATTGAGACACTGAGAGATTAAATCACATGCCTAAGGCCACATCGCCAGCAAGTGTCAAACCCTTATGTGTTGTCTAGGCTTTTAATCTCTATGCTCCAGAACTTCTCTTGTGCCAGTGCCATCTTCACCAAGTGGTCTCCAGTTGTTATTTGCTCCCCCTCAACCCCCGGAGTCAGCCTGTGGGGAAGAGTGTGCTTGTGTGTATATACATCGACATTCTGGTTTACGTACCTCTGTGAGCTGGGGCTCTGGACCCAGTCCTTGTGCTATTGAACCTGCAAGGCTGAAGGCCAGACCCTGCAGCTGGGTGGATCAGCACATCAGCACATGCAGAGGCTGCACAGTGAGGCTGGCAGCCGGTGCCTTCTCTGGTCCACATGCTGACATGTCTTCAGTCAACTGTACTCCAATATAAAATAAAAACTAAAAAAAAAATCCTCACTTCTACAATACATATTCTTGTATCTCATTTTTGTTTCCTGAACTCTGTAATTCCTGCTAGTTTTTTCCCTTGCATTTATTTGTTTCTTATTATTCCACCTGTTTCACTCTCTGATACCTCTACTCTCGTTCCTAAACCCTAAATTCACCTCCTCTATTTTTCTCATTTTCTTCTGGAAGCCTCTTCTCTGCCTTCTCCTTTTACAGCCTCTGGAGCCTTCTCTAAATTCATCTTGGCAGATGTTGCTGGCTCAGTTGTTCATTCACTTTAAGTGGCCCAGCTGTGTAGGCCTCATCTCATTTTGACGTGAATTGGACTGTTTGCATAAATATGTTTTAGTTTTGTCCTTACAAAGATTGTATAAAGTTCAATTTTAACAGGATGCAGAACTAGGACTTAGTCTCTTAATATACCTAAATAGATTTTTCTGCACATTGCTTTATCTTTTGGATTTATCCATTAATCAGTTGACCTACTTACCCATCCATCCATGCATCCATCTTCCATTCATCCTTCTATCATGCCTTTAGCTGTCTCATCATACTTTTCCCACTTCTAATTGAAAAGTACATCATGAGGATTTAATCCCACCCCTCTTGCAATACTTTTTTCTCATGTGTATTCTCCATATATACATTTCAAATGTGTTGTTTCTTTCCCCACAACTGTTAAAAGTTCACAATGTCCTTTTACCTGAGCACCGATTGCTTATTTTCATTATCAGTTTTGAAGAATGAGATCTTTAGCCTTGGCCTGCTAAACAGAATTGCCACAAAAATTATTTTTGTAAACTCAGTCTTTTTCTCTGAAATAGGCTTTAAATAACCTAGTTATGTTGATGATTTGAAACTCTTCTATTTCCTGGAATTTACATGATTACAAATGACACCCCTTGAGTTCATCCTGATTCCATTAATAACCGGAGTTCCTACCTCACTCTCTCTTTCTGGGGAGCTTCTCTCATCAATGTTGAGTAGATCTACACCACAAATCTCCCCCAAAAGGCCTTCCTGCTGTCTTCCCTTTACTGACATGGCTTGGCTTTTCTTATCTTCTACTGAAGCCTCAATGGGAAACAAAATCTACCAACTAGCCTATTCTGCTTGGCTTCTTCCTGGGCCACTCTGCCCTTCTTTGTTCCTTCCCTTTGTCATCCTGCTTCGGTTGTCAGCTTTATCCAGTATCTCCTTCAGAGTGCCCATCTGCTGCTGACCATGCATACCTTCCAGATAGCTGAGGGAATCGGAGGGAAAAAGCAACACTTAGCCCGCCTAAACTTTCACAGTCCCCCTTTCTCCTGCTGTTTCTGGAGTGCCTACATTCCCACTCAGGTGTTTAGATCTCTTGTTCAGAAGTACTTATGCGATCACTCTTTTCCTCTCCCTCTCCCTCTGTGTTAGCTGGTATTACCACTGCTTTGAGTCTTAGATTGGCATATTTGCTGTAAATTATTTTTAACTCCCTATGCTTACCAAAGTAGGAGGCCAATTCATGCTTCCTGACTTTATTATACATGTAACAACCCATATAATAAACTTACCCAATATGCAATTATCCATTTCTAATTCTTTCCAGTGCAGTGATTTATTTAGGGGCATTTAAAACTATTAGGGCTCTATTTGCTTTGCCTTGATAAAATGCAATCAACTTATTTTTAAGTACAACTAGTTTTTCTCACTTTCTCTGTCTTTCAAAGTCATTAAAGTATTTTTTAAAAGATAGAAATAGAATATTCTGAAGTTACAGTACAAGACTAGCTCCATGTCAGAAATCTTTGAATAGCAATTCCATTTGAATAAGCATATTTGGATTCTGTGTGATGGTTGGATCAAGGAGGATGAATGACTTTTGTGGATGTTAACTTGTGGAAGATAATATTTTACTTTTTCATTTATGGGAAAATTTTAAGGGAAAATAGAGAATATTTTCCTTTCCTATTTATTTCCAGTGAAAGCTATATAGCTCTTTTTGTTCATAATATAATTTTATATTGACTAACCTACTGAAACAGTGGTCACTCTCTTAGGAAGAGTGTATAAAATTCTTTCACAAAAGAAAGGGAACGTTGCTATAAATGCTTCAAGTTTAGTACACCACTGAGAAAGAGACACCCGGAGAGCAATTCATCCTATGTGATCCCTGGAGTCTGGGTGTATGCCTAAGTGTAAAATTGGAAGGCCTGAGAGCACTTATGTCCTGGAAGTTGAGAAGTGGCTTCAGTCTACTGTGTTGACAACAAAGCTGGAATCAATAGGCTGTTTTATTAATTTATTGTAGGTTGAGTTGCTTTTGCCTCTGGGCATTCCTGTGTTCAACTGGGGCTTTTGCCAAAAAGCCAGAACTCCCTTAATCTCTTCTTTCCTCATTAAACTCACAGCTTTGGTTAGTCACAGATCTTGCAGATCTTGGCTGTGTCTCTTCTCCCCAGTTTTGTCTCAGCACCATATGGCTTTTGACAAAGTCAGGCCACAGCTCCAACCTAAACAGTTTACTATTATCAAAAGCCCAGCTCACTGAGGAAATAACCCTCGTGTGTTCCTGCAGGTCATACAGCTGGGAGTAGGAATGGGGCAGGGCAGTCAGTGCAGTGAGGGATGTAGAAACTGTGAAAGAGGGAAAGAAAATCTGTGGATGTGGGGATTCAAACAGACAAGATGTAGCTGATTCTGAGCGATATTTTCCAAGTCTAAGAAAAACACTTTGCTCACATTCATTTCTTTCTAAGGGTAAGGAATTTTCACCTGGATTTAGAAGAAATGAGGATTCAAAGTCTGGTTTCAATTAGCATGTTTTAGAATACTCAAGGAGTGTTTTCCTTATTGTTTCCACAGCTTACATTTGATGTTTAGGACATCACTGTATCATATATGTGTGGACATGGGAATGTGAATGTTGAAATCCTCAGGGCTGGGCTGGGGGTGGTTGTTGTTTGCCTGCCCTGCAGTTCTGTGTTCCAGACCTCACTCAAATGCGTGATATTTTGGGCTTGCAGTCTCCTTCCAGGCAAACTTTATGAATGTCTAACATAAGGAGAAGGGGGAGAGGAGTAAGGTGGAAGGAGGCAAATATCTCCCCACACCTCCCCATCAAATGTCACTTGACTCCATAAGACCTAGAGAACCAGAAGCAGGCTTCCAACTTTCCCACCAAGATCCACAACAAATTGTGACTCCTGAGCCAAGATTAATCTAATGTCGGATAGAAACCAAAAGTCCAGATGCATCTTTTTCTAGTCTTCTATTGAGGGGACCAATGATGCATCCATCCAGGGTATGATTTCATGAACTAGCAGAAGACGTGGCCTTAAGTAAATATGAGATTCATAAAAGCCAGAAGCAGAGAAAGCCAGCAGAGAGCAGTTTTGTTTTTTAAATCCACTGATGAATTTGAAGTTGAGAAAGGAAAATCTGTCATAAGTATGAGTGCTATTGTTTTGGATCACTCTTAGTTTTCAGTAAAGTTGTGATAATTAACCAGACTACTTTCCTAACAAGCTGATGAGTGAACCTGAATTATATATGCTGCTTTTTTAAAGGTATGGAAACTGATGAGCAAAGGAGTTGGCTTTCCTAAGGCTACCTTTAAAGCCCAAGCCTCAAGCAAATCATTCAGCTCAGGCTGTGCCGTCTCTCTGCTTAGAAACCTGCAGGGGCTCACTTCTCTCCTGGACTGCACTAGCCTGACAACATCTGGCTCTATGTCACTTTTCTAATTGGATTTCCCACTTTAACTCTTTCTTTTCTCTCCAAGTTCTGTGTATCTAAGCCATGCTGGTTTATTCAGTCTTCTCCCAGGGTACTAAGAATTCTTTGGACAATGGATTCTGCTCATGTTTTCCTTCTGGAATTGGAATTTCCTACCCTTTATCTCAGTGTGTGGAAATGTATCTTGCTGTTAGGGACCAGGTTAAATGTCCTGACTTCTGCAAAGCTTTCCTTCGTTGGCCTATCCAGCCTAAATCCTAGCACAGTGGGTAAGAGAATGGGTTTGGGCTAGCCAGGCCCAGGTTCAAGGTCTTTCTCCCTTACGGACTGTATAACCCTGGCAAGGTACTTAACCTCTCTCTGAGCTTCTCAGCCCCTCATCTCTAAAAAGGATAATACATTTAGAACCAACAAATAATATTAATAAACTTGGGTGAACTCAACAAGTATCATTTTTATGAATTTAAATTCTAGGAATAGAAAGGAACTTCAAATCATCAAAGTAGCTAGACATATCTTTTTTAGCCTATTCCAGAGAAAATATATTAGGCCTATTAAAATAATTCTGTAGCAATTTCATTTGTTTCTTCATTGGTTTAGCAACCATTTATTGAGTAGCTGGAATATGCCAGGTATAGTACTAGGTATCTGGATGTAGCAGTGAATAACATATATAGTATATTCTTTCAAGGGGTTTATAGTTTATTGAGGAGACTGAATAAAGTACCTTTCTTTTAAAAGAAATAGTATACAAGAGAAGTACAGAGTATTTGAAAATAACAAAAAGGGGAGCTTAATATTTTAGATTCAAGTTACGAAAAGAGCCTCCTTACTGGCCTTTCTGCCTCTGTCGTTACTACTACTTCTACTACTACTGCTCCTAGTACTACTACTACTACTTTAGAGGTACACTGAAGCCAGAGTGATCCTTCTCAAGATAAATCTACTTATAACTCTTCCCTCCTTCAAATCCTTCCATGGCTCCCTAATACTTGTGCGACGCTGTGTTTGAATGAGACATGGCACAAATTTCTTCTCCTTTTCACAGACAAGCTGTCTTTTCCCCTTTTTCCTCTGGTGGGCCTGACTGGCAGAGGAACATAATTGCCTTTTTTGCTTTTGGGGGCCTTAGAGGTCCTGTCCTAAGCATTCCACTATAAGTTCTAAATTTCATTAAAATCCCTTGAAGAGTTATGCAAATTTTACAGTTGACGCCGCAATATCTGAGCTTATTTTAATAGGAAAATAATGGTGTGAGTTGTCATACCTGTTGTCGAGTAAACTATGCTTCTAAGGCTGGAAGTACCGTTTGGCATATCCTCCTAGGGCTTGAGGTTGAGAGAAAGCGGGGGCTTTACAGGATAAAGTTAGAACTCGTAGAATGAAATATGGTGGACTTCATGAACTGGTCTCTAATGTTGTTTCCCTGCCTCTGCTCCACTCACTCGCATTACCAACCTGCGCTACAGCCCATCTGACTTTTGTGATATTCTCTCCTGCATTGCTTCTCTCCGTGAGTTCACGTGTACAATCTGCTGCCTCCAGTGCTTTCCCTGTCCTTTTCTGCTTGACAAATTCTAACTTACCCTAAAGATTCAGACTCCCAGAAAACTGAATATTTAAGCTTTCTCCAGCATCCTCAGGCCAAGTTAAATATTTCCATCTTCGTGATGCCATTGTACCTTCTTCAATATCAATATCACACTCAGCACACTGCCTTATGATTTGTTTACACATTCTCCTCTATAGATTAGGAGCCTTTGGAAGCCAAGGGATGTGCGTCTTTGTTTCTCCAGTTTCCAACCAGTGCCTGAGTACATAGAAGGAATGATAATATCCTGCATTCATTGAGCCTTTGGGTCCCAGATATTGTTTTATATAAGTAAGTTCTAAGTAAGTAAATTAAACAAATATATCACCTTAATCATCATGGAAATCCTGTAACATACTGTCTCCATTTTACACATGAGAAAACTGAGGCACAAAAAATAACTTCTGTAAGATCACACAATAAGAGCTGAATCTGGGATTTGAACTCAAGCAGTTTGATTCCAGGGCCATACTCTTAATAACATCCTCTGTTGCATGGAATAATTATTTTATGAATGAATGAATGAATAAGAACAAGTTATATAATCTGTAATTCACTATGGAAATATTAGGTAAGTTTTTTGTCACCCAAAAATGGAGTTTGAAGTTTAATTATTAAGGAAGGTATGCTTGCATGGGGACTCTTCTTAACTGTTATCGCTACTTTATACACCATCAGGGGAATCAGCTCCATCTAGTGTAAAGCCAGTAATGTCTGCTGATGAGGAAAGGCCTTGACAGCAAAATGGGGATGGGCTGCTCTGGCCCTGTAGGGTTCTGGGGACATCAACCAGAGCTAATTTCCTCTGGCTCAGAGGACCTCTGAGGGGTGAGGGAAGGTGTGTTCTCCTAAGAGTCTGAAATAGCCTCTGAAGGAATCTACTAACCTCCATGGTACTCCCATGAACCTGGGCTGGCCCTTGCTATAAACTTGGCTCACAGGACCTCTGAAAACAGAATGATACCTTTGACTGTAACTCACCTTGACCCACAAAAGTCCACTATCCTGAGACGAATGATCACAGACAGGCTGGCCCTGCTTGGAGCCCCCTTCCATGACTGTGCTGGGACTGGACAGACCCTGGGGGAAAGTGTGATGTGGCAGTGTGTGTTGGACTCCACATCCACCCACTTTGAAAAATGGCAAAATATTTCATCAATTTATTTATCACAAGAACTCATTTTTACTGTCTAATTGTGGTTACTAATGTTAATGGAGCAAAGCAACGATGCAGGCTACCGAAGAGCACTTATATGTGACTCTGGGATATGTAAGATTTTGATTAAAAAAAGGAAAAGATACTTTGGGACTTCCCTGGTGGCACAATGGTTAAGAATACGCCTGCCAATGCAGGGAACATGGGTTCAACTCCTGGTCTGGGAAGATCCCACATGCGGCGGAGCACTAAGCCTCTGCGCCACAACTACTAAGCCTGCGCTCTAGAACCCATGCACCACAACTGCTGACTCCTCGTGCCTAGAGCCTGTGCTCCACAACAAGAGAAGCCACTGCAATGAGAAGCCCGTGTACTGCAAGGAAGAGTAGCCCCCACTCACCACAACTAGGGAAAGCCCATGCACAGCAACAAAGACCCAACACAGCCAAAAATAAATGAAATAAGTAAGTTAAAAAAAAAAAAAAAGATACTTTGAATCACTGTTGGTAAAAGGGTAAATTGATTTAAATTTTCTGGAAGACATTTTGAAAATATGTATCAAAAGCCTTAAAAACTTATATACCCTTGGATCTGGCAATTTCACTTGCAGGAATTTATCTTAAGTAAATAACAAGTATGTGAAGATTTGTATTCAAGAATGGTCAATAGGGCTTCCCTGGTGGCGCAGTGACTGAGAGTCCGCCTGCCGATGCAGGGGACACGGGTTCGTGCCCCGGTCCAGGAGGATCCCACATGCTGCGGAGCGGCTGGGCTCGTGAGCCATGGCTGCTGAGCCTGCGCGTCCGGAGCCTGTGCTCCGCGGAGGGAGAGGCCACAACAGTGAGAGGCCCGTGTACTGCAAAAAAAAAAAAAAAAAAAAAAGAATGGTCAATAAAATATTTATATGAGCAACTCAAAATCTAACAACAGAGAATGTGTTTAAATAAATTATGATGTAATCATATGAGATGGACCATACAACTACTGAAATAACAGCAAAGGTGAATATTATGGCCAATATATTAGATTTATAAGAACAGTAGGTTTAGTATAATTCATTGTTCTTAAAAAAAATAGAAAAATTCTGGAAAATCATACACTAAGTGTTATCTCTGTGGAGTAGAATTACAAATGTTTTAATTTTTCTTTCAATTTATCTGTATTTTCAAATTTTCTACATAAGCGAAGTACAATTTTTGGTTATAATATCTTAAATATCAAAACTATAAAAACCCCAAGGGTGACATCAGTTGGCTCTGTCCTATGTACTCGGTGATCAATTGCCTTGGCACTGCTTGCTCTGCTGTTGTTTGGTACATTAGAGTGTCTGTCATTAGCAGAGAGAGGAACTCGGCAGCCCTGGGCAGGAAGGCCTCTGTGGGATGGTGAACAGGCACTTGTTCTGCTCTCTAGGGTATGAAATGAGGTGGGGCAAGCCTGTAGAAATTACTCAAAGCCTTGTTACATAAAGGTTGGAGTTTTACCACTTCTGCATCAGATGGTTTTCCTTTTGAATATGATAATTTTATTTAATCTTAAAAACCAAATTATTATTCTTCTAAAACTGCCCAGGGCTGGCCCATGTTGGTTTAAAGAATCGGACAACATGCATGTTGGTTCTTCAGTGCCATCAGTTACAAAAGGAATTCTCAAAATTGCAAATCCAGTAGAGGAAAACAAGCACCAGTATGTGGCATGTCAGGAAAGGAGGCAAGAGCTCAGGCAAAAGAAATATGTAGGATGGCGTGTTCCAAAGGCTCTGGAAACAGCCAGTGTCAATGGTACAGTGCATCTTTAAAAAGTGAAACCTTTCTCAATCTTTTTTTTTTTTTCCTTTCTCAATCTTAAATCAAAAGCTTTTTTTCCAATCAGCAAAACTTTCTCAAGTACCGGTCTTGTGCCAAACACTGTGCCGGGTCTTACAGAGTAAATTGATTATAATTGTGACCTTAACCCAGAGAGGGGGACTAGTGGATTTACTATTGTGCTTAAGGGCTTCTGAAAAATAACAAAAATCCCCAAAGCACTGGGATTAGAAAAAGGTGACATTATCTATTATTTGGCCTTAGTAAGATCAGGGTTTTTCTGCCTCTATGTCATATGATTTTGAAAAAGTTACTGAACTTCTCTAAACCTCAGAATGATGACGATAATGACATTTACTTAAGCGGTGTAGTGTCTGGAAAGACAAAGGAGACAATGCATGCAAATTGTATTTTAAATAATATTTGGTATGTGCACAACAAATATTAGCTATAATTAAAATTATTTTATTATAATTATTTGTATGTATGGGCCACAGTTTGTCCCATGAGAACTCTGCATCAGTGAAGTGACAAATCACAGGTAGGAGGCTCCCTAGCTGATAGCTGCGAGCCCAAAGGGACCTATTTCTGCTGCTCCTTGCTCTCTCTTCTGCCTACCACGTTTCCAAAGTAGCTAGTGGGAGCTTCCCTCACAAATGGGCAAAGGCAAGAGCATGCTGTTGTTTGGGGCACAGAACTGACAAGGGATGTTGGTTGTGAGATCCCAGAAAAGTCATGTTTGAGCAGAGAGGGACTGGACATGACCACCTGGGAATGGAATTGCTGTCAGTGGGCACTTGAGGACCGTATACTTTTGAAAATGTACTTCCTTTTCATTCTTCTCTGTTAAGTCTACCGCAGCAAGAGTCGCAAATGGAAATTGCTTGTTTATGAATGAGGATGTTCCCTGAAGAACATTTGGTTTCCAGCTCACATGAAACTTTTAAAAGCTGTGCATTTATTATTTAAGCAGGATGGCAAATGTAGATCCTCTGTTTTTACCACAGGTGTAATGAAGGACATTAGGACATTGAAGTGCTCCAAAATCAGCTGAGGTGGTCACCCAAGATGAGCCAATTCCTTCAGGAAATAAAATTAAATGATTTCAGCTGTACTACCTTGTTTCTCCATGAGAACCATTTGTGTTTTCAGACGAAGAGAGAAATGCAGTCTATGGGTGACACTGTAGCAAGCCAGTTACCACAAAGTTCATGGGTACCCTCATTTGTCATTTAAATGAAGAGTCCAGGGCTTCTTAAGAGTACAGATAAGTTTCTGACAGAGGGGTAAAATGTAAAACACAGTCCCATGGTCTGCATTTCAGCCTCCGCTTGAAGACTGCCATGGTGTGAGAAGACAGCTGTGGCTTTACACCTGCCATAAGCCCAATTGCAGAATATCTCTGCCTAGAGCATTTTGTACTCCATAGGAACATGTCATGCCCTCCCCCTACATACTTTACATAGCAATGCCCAGAATAAAGAACATTTAAAATGTCCCTAAGGCATATTATTGTTCATGAAGTTAAATGTTCATCAGTTCAGTTAAACTGAAGAACTCTTAAGTTTTAACCAGAGACCCAAGTTAGGGAAGCTTAGTCAAGCAATAATGCTGGGTTTTTATAAGGAATTCCCTTACAGATCTTATTGGTTGTCACTTAAAAGGGATAGTGTGAATGATCTTCTCTCAGCCTGACCAGCTCCCTTGTCATCTCAGCAATTGGATACCGGATGAATGCGGGGACCAGTTGCCACAGCAACAGCATCTTCCAGTAAAGGTGATGAGAGAAATCATTTCTCTCTGAATGCTAATAGGTTGTCACTTTCATCTTAAACCGGCTGTTTCCCACTGTTTTCCTGATTGCCATGAAGACAGAGAGATTATTTACAGATTAAGGGCTGCTACTTGATCTGATCATCTATGTCCTAATTTATGCTCTATCTTTCAGGAGAAGAAAAAATAATAATTGAAGCAAATGTTAAGGGTTATGTTTTCAGAAATTTAAGGTTGTGACTTTTATTCCAGAGAAGTAAGATGTCTCTGTAGTACCTGGAAATCATTCTTTAAGCAAAAACTATCTAGTGTTAAATGGGATCCAGTCACTGTCTGTAAATTACCTACCCTGCAGAGGCTGACCCTGCCTGCCTGCCCTGAGCTTGGGGCCAGATATGAGAGGTAGCTCTCTCACTAAAAGGCAGCATGAGGTTGTGAAGGAGATCATCCTACTACAAAATCTACACATGAGACTAATTTTTAAATCCTGGAAGTCACTTGGAACAAAGGATTTTACTTTTTTTCATCGTTTTCTTGAAAACATAAGATAAAAGACCACATTCACTAACAGAAGTAAGGGATTATGCAAGTTTCTCCCACTTTATGACTTATTGTTGAGTAAATTGTGATTGTGTGATGGAGTAAGGAGCTAATGGCAGCATGGGTCACTCTTTCTTAGAGAGTAGAAATTATTATTGGGAAAGCATGATGAATTACACACAATGTCCCATTCTCTAGATTAACTAGAGTTGAGCCCTAGGTCTGTTGCATACTCTCTACGTCTCTGTTTCCATATGGGCAAAGTCAGGAAAGCAACAGTTCTATGTTAAAGGGCGTTGATGAAATCACATGAGATAACGCATGGGAATTGCTTAGCACAGTGCCTGGCATATGATAGTTGCAAAAAAGTTATATGTTATCATTACTACTTGCTTGACATGAAAGATCTCTAATGTCCTTATGCTTTGATAATAGTACTGTCTAAAGTATAGAATTACGAAGACGTGTTTAGCAGTAGCTACCCCAAATATCAGGGTCCATCAGACTGTGGTAATACCTGACCAGCCCCTTGGTTCTGTCCTGTGAATGGCTGGCAAACAAGAGTAGAGCTTAGATTGATGCAAGTATGTTTGTAAGTAAAATTTGTTTTTGAATACTTAGCGTTCACTAAAAACAATGTTGGAGCATTTTTAATGACACGGGAAAATGTCTCTGATATACTGTTAAGTAAAAAACAAGAGGGTTACAAGATAATATGTATAGCATGGTCCCATTTTAGGATAATGGAGAAAAATATATGGAAACAAATATATATATACTTATATGTGCAAATATTTATGCACACATATACATATATACCCACTGGAAGAATATTCTCAAAAATATTAATGAGATATTTTTGAGTCTTAAAATCATGAGTGATTTAAAAAATTTTTATCTTTTATTTATTCTTTCCTACAATGAAATGTACTATTTTTGTAGTTAAAAAATAGTCACTCTAAAAATGAAACTGGAATTGACCCCAAAATGTGAGTTAAGCAGAACCTTCCAGTCTTTCCTATTATTATATCACGCCTGTGGCTGGAGAGCAGAAGCAGAAATCCCTGTGGGGCTTGCACACTAGTCTGGTGCCTCGTTAGAGTTACCTCTTATTTTCTGGGAACACTGAAGTTAACTGCTTCTGCTCTTGGGCTCAGGACCCAGGAAGACTGAGACACGGGTGCTACCTTGTCATCCTGAAGTCTTTCTCAAATGTTTCCTCTTTGGACAGAGCCCCAGTTAATCCATTTGTGCTGGTCTCTCTATACCATAGCAGTTGAGTCTCGGCCCCTCCTGACTGCTCACCACTATTTTGATTGACCAGCTCTGAGCCCAGGGAACTCTCTCATGCCTGAATCTGCAGCCAGTGAGAATGGAGCTGTTAAGGCAGCTGGAAAGGGGTCTCCTTTCCTCTCTCCCCTGGGTCTATGTGGTTTTCAGTGGAAACTAGATGAGCTTCCTTAAGGGGAAGTAATGCCATTAGACTCAGAGGCACATTTGGACCTAACAAGAGGTTATCACTCCAAAGTGGCACTTTGGGCTTCCTGTGTTAAAATCCAGTTACTTTCTACTCATGACCCTACTCATGACCTGCGTCTCACTCACCATGAAGCTCTGTGAAACTGAAGCTTGCGGTGCAGAGGGAATGTCTATGTTGCCTTTGGGAAGGTGGGCAAACCTGGAGTTAGTTGTGAATTCAGAAGTCTGCCAGTGAGACTGAGAGCTTGGTATGACTGTGTTAGAGAAAATAACCTGACCCACTGCCTCTAGTTTACAAATGTTTTCCTATGATTGCCAATTACTACAGTTTTTATCTCTTCTCATATGGAGAAAACATAACCTCAAAAATGGAATTTAATGTGTAGTGTGACATTGCTGTTGAACCATTTTAGAAATTAAGAAGAAAATCTATTCAAATAGAAGGTTTTGTTGCAGTAGTAGACGTTACAGAGGGCCATGTATGAAACAGTTTATTTGTCTTCTAAGATTAGAAAATGCATTATCTTACAATCTTGGGCAGGCCTTATGTGTTGCAGGCAGTAACAAATTAAGAGCAAAGTAGCTCTTGCCCAAGAGAGCTGCAACTGATGCTTTGGTGAACTGCTCCTTTCTTGCTGCTCTGGGAGCATCTTAAGATGATGAAATGTGAAAATGTCTGTTACTGGGTTGGGAACATTGTCAGGACCCCACTGAAAACTGTTGCACTGGGAAGTGGCAGAGTAAAACTGGGCTTTAAGAAATGACATAAGCATGTGTTACAAGCATGTGTTACAAGCATGTGTTGCTGGGAGTCCTGAAGGTGAGATGAAATTAAGGATTTATTTAGTAAAGAGCTTGCTAGAGGGATGGAGAGGTGGGAATAGAGGTGAGAGATGGTGAGAGCGTTAATGGGATATACTCAACATGATCTAGCAGCAAACTCCCTGTGGGATTGGATCATTGAGAGTTTTGTGACTGGGTGAAAGGTATTAATCACAGAAAAGAGAAGCCTGGAGGACCAGCTGGTTTGATTGGGAGATAAGGAGAGAATAGTATCACATCAGACTGGTAATTTGCGATCATAGTAAGATAACCAGCTAGAGATCTCTAAAGACAAATTGAAAAAGGATGTCTGGAACCCATCAGGATACTGGCTGAAAAAAAATTTGGGCATCATCCATATGGCAGTTGAGCAATTGAAGGATATAAAAATTTCATGCAAAAGAGTTTAGAAAATTAAAATAAGACTAAAGAGGAAACTTTTGGAGTAGGAGATGAAAGGACACTCAGAAAATCACCTCTAACTCTTGGCTACGGATATAATTATTCAACTAGTCTCCTAGATTTAAAACCTTAAATCAGTTTTCACTCTTCCTTCTCTCCAAATTTCCGTATTTAATTGGTCATGAAGTCCCATTGATTGTACCTCTAGGTGACTCCTGTATTATTTTTCCCCTCTGTTATTAGGGCGACTACCACAGTTCTCATTTAGACAGATTACGAGGGAAATCAATCTGAAACATAGGCCTAGGTTTTGTGTGTCCTAGAACATTGCACAAGCTGGGATGTATTCTTTATTCTTTTTTCTATTCATCTTCCACACCATCTCCAGAGTTGTTGATCTAAAACATAGCTCTCATGGTGTCACTATCTCACTTAATATCTTTCAGTAATTATTCTTGGACTACAAGGTAAAATCTAAACTATTGGCATCCTCTTTAAGACCCTACACAGTTTGGTCCCTGTTCACCTTCCCGATAGTATTTTTTGCCACTTTCCCACAAGCATCTTAAAACCACACAAAACTACTCACCAGACCCAAACAGACTATGCTTTTTGTACTCTTTTTTGCGCTGTACCGCCATCTCCCTAGCCATTTACTACTGCTGACATGCTCCTCTTCTTCAAGACCCAGGGTGGTGTCACCTTTTTTAGGTAGCTTTCTTTGGCACTCTTGCTTGTCTTTTTTTTTTTTTTTGCGGTACGCGGGCCTCTCACTGTTGTGGCCTCTCCAGTTGCGGAGCACAGGCTCCGGACGCACAGGCTCAGCGGCCATGGCTCACGGGCCCAGCCGCTCCGCGGCATGTGGGATCTTCCCAGACTGGGGCACGAACCCGTGTCCCCTGCATTGGCAGGCGGACTCTCAACCACTGCGCCACCAGGGAAGCTCTTGCCTGTCTTTTGATAGAGGTAATATTTCCTTCTTCTGTGTTCGCATTTCATTCATTTCACTTGGGTATAGTGAATTGAATCCATAACAATCATCTCTCCAAAACCATGAAAAACATGAGGGAAGGGATCATGTCTTTTGTATCCTCAGTGCCTGGCAAACTGCCTGATTCATAACTGGGGTTCAAGAAATGCTTTGTGTATTAAAAAGGAAGCAGAGAATGAGCTATCAGAGATGTAGGAGGAAAACCAGGTTAGTGTCAATGTAGTCAAGGGAATGGGATTTTAAAAGAGGGACCATGAGACTAAATGAATTCCAAGGAAGTTTCTTGAGTGATGGTGGCCTTCACTTTCTTGCCATCCATTCACTTCTTAACCTCCGAAGCCTGCATTCTCTTTCCACATATTTACTGTAATTGCTCTCTGGAAGGTCATTACTGATAATGCTAACTACCAAATCCAATGGATTTCCCTTCCTTCTTCTTCTGTCTTCAGCATGTGGTATGCATGTGGCAATGGCTAAGGCTGAGCAAAGCTAAGTGGTAATAAATATCCCTGGATTGAAGAAGGTTGTTTAATGGTTGGATGTTATAAAGTTCATCATCCTGGATGCTGATGATAGATAGCAGAGCTTTGGGTTGGGGAGGTATACAACTACCAGTGGTAAAGTTACTGAGGAAGGTGAGAAAGGGCACCAGAAGTAAGCATGGAAGGGCAAGGAGGACTGATAAATGGGTGAGGAGGGGAGGCTGTCCAATGATAGCAAAAGAGCAAGCATTTGAGAAGATGCATTGGGAAGCATAAAGGGTGCTCACCCAAGGATGTGGCTTGACTGAAGGGAGTCGGGTTTCAGCCATGATAAGGGGTGGAGGGAAACATGGATTATGGTCCTGGTAGAACAGGCCTTTCACAGGGTAACATGAAAAGACTAGTGGGGGAAAGGACTTTAAGTAGAGCCTGGATGGGGATGAGGTTGTGGGAGGACAAACCAAGTGGCAGAGTTTGTTGCTAAAGCAGGAGGGAGAGTTCAGTGGATTCAGAATTTTATGGGCCTGTTTAAAAAAAATGGTGACTGTGTAATTTCCTTTGACTATCGTTTCAGAAAATCTTAGACATTTGAGCTTAATCTCAGAACACGGCATAGTTCTTCAAATTGTGCATTTTTTCATATACAATTTTATTTTTATATATAATTAAAAAATTTTAATTATATGTATTTATCACAAAGTCACTACATTACCCTCAGTTTTTTTCAGTTTGACACATAATAGTGAAAATGTCTACTTACTCTGATTTACTAGCAGTGTGACCTTGGGACAGTTATTTAGCCATTCTGTGACTTGGTTTCCTCTTCTATAAAATGGGGATAATAATAGTACCTATTACACAGTGTTGTTGTGGGGATTAAATGAGTTAATATTATGTAGAGCACTTGGAACAGTGCTTGGCACATAGTGAGTAATCTGTAAGTCTTAGCTATTTATAGCTATTATCTGTGAACCAACATTTAGGGATAAATGGGCAAGATAATTGGGATAAAGGAAGCAGGGAATGGGGGTAATAGATTGAAATCATGTGTTAGTGATAAGGAAAGGAAATTTTGAGAGCAGAATTTTGCTGCGAGAGGACATCTCAGAATGAACCATTTCTAGGTTCCCACTGGAATGTTACAAATGAGCCTCTTGAAGGAATTGGCTCAGCCTGATGGGCTCTTGGATCATTAATTAATTAGATGCAAGATGGAGGCTTCCTCTTTTTCCCACAAGTGGTTCTCTATCAATACTCTGTAGGTCTCAGCTGTTTCCTCCTCCAAGATACCTGCTGTATCCTACCTTGAATTATCTTCTGAATGAACATCTCATCTTTTCAGCTAACTTCCATGAGAACACAGACTTCTACCTTGTACAAGCTTTGTGAGCTCCATAGCACCCAAGGTGGGGCCTTATACATTGGTTATTGTTTATTGAGAGAATGAGTGAAATACCACCTGAGACCAACACATCTCTCTGTCCTTCTGATGTTTGCATTTCTCTACTAGGTATTCTAACAACTTGTAAGAGACTTTAAACATTGTGGCTTATTTAATTTTGTATCTAGAAAAAAAAATGTTTAGCATTACACATTTTATTTAACATTAATGGGAAATGCTAGATTTCCAGGTAAAAATTACTATCCTTTAAAGTGCTAAGACTTTTCTTATTTTAATTATATTTCTAAATATTACACATGTACTATTTTTATTATATATATGTAATCTTTACTAAATGTATGTGTACACTTAGGAGAGAATTTATTGTGATATATTGATAACCCAAGATCATTATTATCGATATCAATTATTTCCCTTACAAGCTATTGAAGAATGTGACATTGCTCCTATGCTAAATGAGGTCTTCTGTCAGATTATCTTTTTTTTTTATCTTTATTGGAGTATAATTGCTTTACAATGGTGTGTCAGTTTCTGCTTTATAACAAAGTGAATCAGTTATACATATACATATGTTCCCATATCTCTTCCTTCTTGTGTCTCCCTCCTTCCCACCCTCCCTATTCCCACCCCTCTAGGTGGTCACAAAGGACCGAACTGATCTCCCTGTGCTATACGGCTGCTTCCCACTAGCTATCTACTTTACATTTGGTAGTGTATATATGTCCATGACACTCTCTCAATTTGTCACAGCTCACCCTTCCCCTTCCCCATATCCTCAAGTCCATTCTCTAGTAGGTCTGTGTCTTTATTCCTGTCTTACCCCTAGGTTCTTCATGACATTTTTTTCTTAGATTCCATATATATGTGTTAGCATACGGTATTTATCTTTCTCTTTCTGACTTACTTCACTCTGTATGACAGACTCTAGGTCCATCCACCTCATTATAAATAGCTCAGTTTAATTTCTTTTTATGGCTGAGTAATATTCCATTGTATATATGGGCCACATCTTCTTTATCCATTCATCCAATGATGGACACTTAGGTTGTTTCCATATCCTGGCTATTGTAAATAGAGCTGCAATGAACATTTTGGTACATGACTCTTATTGAATTATGGTTTTCTCAGGGTATATGCCCAGTAGTGGGATTCCTGGGTCATTTGGTAGTTCTATTTGTAGTTTTTAAGGAACCTCCATACTGTTCTCCATAGTGGCTGTACCAATTCACATTCCCACCAGCAGTGCAAGAGTGTTCCCTTTTATCCACACCCTCTCCAGCATTTATTGTTTCTAGATTTTTTGATGATGGCCATTCTGACTGGTGTGAGATGATATCTCATTGTAGTTTTGATTTGCATTTCTCTAATGATTAATGATGTTGAGCATTCTTTCATGTGTTTGTTGGCAGTCTGTATATCTTCTGTGGAGAAATGTCTATTTAGGTCTTCTGCCCATTTTTGGATTGGGTTGTTTGTTTTTTTGTTATTGAGCTGCATGAGCTGCTTGTAAATTCTGGAGATTAATCCTTTGTCAGTTGCTTCACTTGCAAATATTTTCTTCCATTCTGAGGGTTGTCTTTTGGTCTTGTTTATGGTTTCCTTTGCTGTGCAAAAGCTTTGAAGTTTCATTAGGTCCCATTTGTTTATTTTTGTTTTTATTTCCATTTCTCTAGGAGGTGGGTCAAAAAGGATCTTGCTGTGATTTATGTCATAGAGTGTTCTGCCTATGTTTTCCTCTTAGAGTTTGATAGTGTCTGGCCTTAGATTTAGGCCTTTAATCCATTTTGAGTTTATTTTTGTGTATGGTGTTAGGGAGTGTTCTAATTTCATACTTTTACATGTACCTGTTCAGTTTTCCCAGCACCACATATTGAAGAGGCTGTCTTTTCTCCACTGTATATTCTTGCCTCCTTTATCAAAGATAAGGTGGCCTTATGTGCGTGGGTTTATCTCTGGGCTTTCTATCCTGTTCCATTGATCTATGTTTCTGTTTTTGTGCCAGTACCATACTGTCTTGATTACTGTAGCTTTGTAGTATAGTCTGGAGTCAGGGAGCCTGATTCCTCAGGCTCCATTTTTTGTTCTCAAGATTGCTTTGGCTATTCGGGGTCTTTTGTGTTTCCATACAAATTGTGAAATTTTTTGTTCTAGTCCTGAGAAAAATGCCATTAGTAGTTTGATAGGGATTACATTGAATCTGTAGATTGCTTTGGGTAGTAAAGTCATTTTCACAGTGTTGATTCTTCCAATCCAAGAACATGGTATATCTCTCCATCTATTTGTATCATCTTTAATTTCTTTCATCGGTGTCTTATAATTTTCTGCATACAGGTCTTTTGTCTCCTTAGGTACGTTTATTCCTAGATATTTTATTCTTTTTGTTGCAATGGTAAATGGGAGTATTTTCTTGATTTCACTTTCAGATTTTTCATCATTAGTGTATAGGAATGCCAGAGATTTCTGTGCATTAATTTTGTATCCTGTTACTTTACCAAATTCATTGATTAGCTCTAGTAGTTTTCTGGTAGCATCTTTAGGATTCTCTATGTATAGTATCATGTCATCTGCAAACAGTGACAGCTTTACTTCTTCTCTTCTGATTTGGATTCCTTTTATTTCCTTTTCTTCTCTGATTGCTGTAACTAAAACTTCCAAAAGTATGTTGAATAAGAGTGGTGAGAGTGGGCAACCTTGTCTTGTTCCTGATCTTAGTGGAAATGCCTTCAGTTTTTCACCATTGAGGATGATGTTGGCTGTGGGTTTGTCATATATGGACTTTATTATGTTGAGGTAAGTTCCCTCTATGCCTACATTCTGCAGGGTTTTTATCATATATGGGTGTTGAATTTTTTCAAAAGCTTTCTCTGCATCTATTGAGATGATCATATGGTTTTTCTCCTTCAGTTTGTTAATATGGTGTATCACATTGATTGACTTGCGTATATTGAAGAATCCTTGCATTCCTGGGATAAACTGCACTTGATCATGGTGTATGATCCTTTTAATGTGTTGTTGGGTTCTGTTTGCTAGTATTTTGTTGAGGATTTTTGCATGTATGTTCATCAGTGATATTGGCTTGTACTTTTCTTTCTTTGTGACATCTTTGTCTGGTTTTGGTATCAGGGTGATGGTGGCCTTGTAGAATGAGTTTGGGACTGTTCCTCCCTCTGATATATTTTGGAAGAGTTTGAGAAGGATAGGTGTTAGCTCTTCTCTAAATGTTTGATAGAATTAGCCTGTGAAGCCATCTGGTCATGGACTTTTGTTTCTTGGAAGATTTTAAATCACATTTTCAACTTCAGTGCTTGTGATTGGTCTGTTCATATTTTCTATTTCTTCCTGATTCAGTCTCGGCAGGTTGTACATTTCTAAGGATTTTTCCATTTCTTCCAGGTTGTCCATTTTATTGGCATAGAGTTGCTTGTAGTAATCTCTCATGATCTTTTGTATTTCTGCATTGTCAGTTGTTACTTCTCCTTTTTCATTTCTAATTCTGTTGATTTGAGTCTTCTCCCTTTTTTTCTTTTCTTTTTTTTTTTTTTTTTTTTTTTTTGCAGTACGCGGGCCTCTCACTGCTGTGGCCTCTCCCGTTGCGGAGCACAGGCTCTGCGGCCATGGCTCATGGGCCCAGCCGCCCCGCGGCACATGGGATCTTCCCGGACCGGGGCACGAACCCGTGTCCCCCGCATCGGCAGACGGACGCTCAACCACTGTGCCACCAGGGAAGCCCTCCCTTTTTTTCTTGATGAGTCTGGCTAATGGTTTATCAATTTTGTTTATCTTCTCAAAGAACCAGCTTTTAGTTTTATTGATCTTTGCTATCGTTTCCTTCATTCCTTTTTCATTTATTTCTGATCTGATCTTTATGATGTGTTTCCTTCTGCTAACTTTGGGGTTTTTGTTCTTCTTTCTCTAATTGCTTTAGGTGTATGGTTAGGTTGTTTATTCAAGATGTTTCCTGTTTCTTAAGGTAGGATTGTATTGCTATAAACTTCCCTCTTAGAACTGCTTTTGCTGTATCCCATAGGTTTTGGGTCTTCGTGTCTCCATTTTCATTTTTTTCTAGGTATTTTTTGATTTCCTCTTTGATTTCTTCAGTGACCACTTTGTTATTAAGTAGTGTATTGTTTAGCCTCCATGTGTTTGTATTTTTTACAGATCTTTTCCTGTAATTGATATCTAGTCTCACAGCATTGTGGTCTGAAAAGATACTTGATACAATTTCAATTTTCTTAAATTTACCAAGGCTTGATTTGTGACCCCAGATATGATCTATCCTGGAGAATGTTCCATGAGCACTTGTGTATTCTGTTGTTTTTGGATGGAATGTCCTATAAATATCAATTAAGCCCATCTTGTTTAATGTATCACTTAAAGCTTGTGTTTCCTTATTTATTTTCATTTTGGATAATCTGTCCATTGGTGAAAGCGGGGTGTTAAAGTCCCGTACTATGATTGTGTTACTGTCGATTTCCCCTTTTATGGCTGTTAGTATTTGCCTTATGTATTGAGGTGCTGCTATGTTGGGTGCATAAATATTTACAATTGTTATATCTTCTTCTTGGATCAGTCCCTTGATCATTATGTAGTGTCCTTCTTTGTGTCTTCTCATAGTCTTTATTTTAAAGTCTATTTTGTCTGATATGAGAATTGCTACTCCAGCTTTCTTTTGGTTTCAATTTGCACAGAATATCTTTTTCCATCCTGTCACTTTCAGTCTGTATGTGTCTCTAGGTCTGAAGTGGGTCTCTTGTAGACAGCATATATATGGGTCTTGTTTTTGTATCCATTCAGCCAGTCTGTGTCCTTTGGTGGGAGCATTTAATCCATTTACATTTAAGGTAATTATCGATATGTATGTTCCTATTCCCATTTTCTTAATTGTTTTGGGTTTGTTATTATAGGTCTTTCCCTTCTATTGTGTTTCTTGCCTAGAGAAGATCCTTTAGCATTTGTTGTAAAGGTGGTGTGGTGGTGCTGAACTCTCTCAGCTTTTGCTTGTCTGTAAAGGTTTTAATTTCTCCTTCACATCTGAATGAGATCCTTGCTGGGTAGAGTAATCTTAATTGTAGGTTTTTCTCCTTCATCACTTTAAATATGTCTTGCCACTCCCTTCTGCCTTGCAGAGTTTCTTCTGAAAGATCAGCTGTTAACCTTATGGGGATTCCCTTGTGTGTTATTTGTTGTTTTTCCCTTGCTGCTTTTAATTTGTTTTCTTTGTATTTAATTTTTGATAGTTTGATTAATATGTGTCTTGGTGCTTTTATTTTGTTTTCTTTGTATTTAATTTTTGATAGTTTGATTAATTTGTGTCTTGGCATGTTTCTCCTTGGATTTATCCTGTATGGGACTCTCTGTGCTTCCTGGACTTGATTAACTATTTTCTTTCCCATATTAGGGACGTTTTCAACTATAATCTCTTCAAATATTTTCTCAGTCCCTTTCTTTTTCTCTTCTTCTTCTGGAACCCCTATAATTCGAATGTTCATGCGTTTAATGTTGTCCCAGAGGTCTCTGAGACTGTCCTCAGTTCTTTTCGTTCTTTTTTCTTTATTTTGCTGTGCAGTAGTTATTTCCACTATTTTGTATTCCAGGTCACTTATCCGTTCTTTTGCCTCAGTTATTTTGCTATTGATCCCTTCTAGAGTATTTTTAATTTCATTTATTGTGTTGTTCATCATTGCTTGTTTCCTCTTTAATTCTTCTAGGTCCTTGTTAAAGGTTTTTTGCATTTTCTCTATTCTATTTCCAAGATTTTGGATCCTCTTTAGTATCATTATTCTGAATTCTTTTTCAGGTAGACTGCCTATTTCCTCTTCATTTGTTAGGTCTGTTGGGTTTTTACCTTGCTTCTTCATCTGCTGTGTGTTTTTCTGTCTTTTCATTTTGCTTACCTTACTGTGTTTGGGGTCTCCTTTTCACAGGCTGCAGGTTCATTGTTCCCTTTGTTTTTGGTGTCTGTCCCCAGTGGCTAAGGTTGGTTCAGTGGGTTGTGTAGGTTTCCTGGTGGAGGGGACTAGTGCCTGTGTTCTGGTGGATGAGGCTGGATCTTGTGTTTCTGGTGGGCAGGTCCACGTCTGGTGGTGTGTTTTGGGGTGTCTGTGGCCTTATTATGATTTTAGGCAGCCTCTCTGCTAATGGATGGGTCTGTGTTCCTGCCTTGCTAGTTGTTTGCTATAGGGTCCAGCACTGTAGCTTGCTGGTTGTTGAGTGAAGCTGGGTGTTGGTGTTGAGATGGAGATCTGTGGGATATTGTTGCCGTTTGATATTACATGGGGCTAGGAGGTCTCTTGTGGACCAGTGTCCTGAAGTTGGCTCTCCCACCTCAGTGGCACAGCCCTGATGCCTGGCTGGAGCACCAAGAGACTGTCTTCCACAAGGCTCAGAAAAAAAGGCAGAAAGAAAAGAAAGAAAAGAAAAGGAAGGAAGGAAGGAAAGAAAGAAAGAAAGAAAGAAAGAAAAAGGAGAACGGAAGGAAGAAAGAAGACAGAAAGAAAGAAAGAAAGGAAGAGGATAAAATACTATTAAGAAGAAAATTTTAAAAAGTAAAAAAAAAAAACCAAAAAACTAAGAAAATGGACGGACAGAACCCTAGGACAGATGGTGAAAGCAAGGCTATACAGACAAAATCTCTCACAGAAGCATACACATACACACTCACAAAAAGAGGAAAAGGGGAAAAAATAATCTATCTTGCTCCCAAAGTCCACCTCCTCCATTTGGGATGATTCGTTGTCTATTCAGGTATTCCACAGATGCAGGCAGGGTACATGAAGTTGATTGTGGAGATTTAATCTGCTGCTCCTGAGGCTGCTGGGAGAAATTTCCCTTTCTGTTCTTTGTTCACACAGCTCCCGGGGCTCAGCTTTGGATTTGGCCCCGCCTTTGCGTGTAGGTCGCCTGAGCGCGTCTGTTCTTCGCTCAGACAGGACGGGGTTAAAGGAGCCGCTGATTCAGGGGCTCTGGTTCACTGAGGCTGGGGGGAGGGAGGGGTAGGGAGTGCGGGGCGACGCTGCGGCGGCAGAGGCCAGCATGACGTTGCACCAGCCTGAGGCGCGCCGTGCGTTCTCCCGGGTAAGTTGTCCTTGGATCACAGACCCTGGCAGTAGCGGGCTGCACAGGCTCCCGGGAGGGGAGGTGTGGATAGTGACCTGTGCTCGCATACAGGCTTCTTGGTGGCGGCAGCAGCTGCCTTAGCGTCTCATGCCCGTCTCTGGGGTCCGCGCTAATAGCCGCAGCTCGCGCCCATCTCTGGAGCTCCTTTAAGCGGCGCTCTTAATCCCCTCTCCTCGTGCACCAGGAAAGAAAGAGGCAAGAAAAAGTCTCTTGCCTCTTCGGCAGCTCCAGACTTTTTCCCGGACTCCCTCCCGGCTAGCCGTGGTGCACTAACCCCTTCAGGCTGTGTTCACGCCGCCAACCCCAGTCCTCTCCCTCCGCTCCGACCGAAGCCCGAGCCTCAGCTCCCAGCCCCTGCCCGCCCCGGCGGGTGAGCAGACAAGCCTCTCGGGCTGGTGAGTGCCGGTCGGCACCGATCCTCTGTGCGGGAATCTCTCCGCTTTGCCCTCCACACCCCTGTTGCTGTGCTCTCCTCTGTGGCTCGGAAGCTTCCCCCCTCCGCCACCCGCAGTCTCCGCCCGCAAAGGGGCTTCCTGGTGTGTGGAAACCTTTCCTCCTTCACAGCTCCCTCCCACTGGTGCAGGTCCCGTCCCTATTCTTTTGTCTCTGTTTTTTCTTTTTTCTTTTGCCCTACCCAGGTACGTGGGGAGTTTCTTGCCTTTTGGGAGGCGTGAGGTCTTCTGTCAGCGTTCAGTAGGTGTTCTGTAGGAGCAGTTCCACGTGTAGATGTATTTCTGATGTATCTGTGGGGAGGAAGGTGATCTCCGCGTCCTACTCTTCCGCCGTCTTCTCCTGAATCCCTCTGGGAGTTCTTGCAGTGACTAACGCATTTCTCATACTTCTTCTTGGCTGTTCTAATTTAAAAGTCAGTAGGGCCATCCCAATATTGGGGGCTTTCGGATTTGGTGAAGAGAAAACTATGGGGCATAGTTGAAGTTTGGCTTTTTTTTTTTTTTTTGAGTGAAAGAGATGCAGGTTCATTTAAATGTCATAATGATAGAGTAGACATTGCCGCTTAAATTGTTCTGCAGAAATAGGCTTCTCATGTGTCCTGATATATGTAACACTCTGATTAAGAGCCTTAAGGAAAAATTTGGTATGTGCTGTATTAAGAAAGGCAAACTTCATTTGCATCTGCCACCAACTGTAATGTGGTGACATCTCTGAATTATAAACAATGCGATAATAATGCTTGTAATTTACAAGGCCATCGACTAAAATAGGAAAGAGCTATTGCAAATCGTATTGCTAATATTTTAAGAAATTGAAATCTAATGTTGCTAAATCAAATTCCTATGGATTCCACAGGGCACTGAGCACATTATAAGATTTCACTGTGCTCTGAGCATATCCTCATTAAGACTGCTGTCTCCTGCATTTTTATTGTTCTCTTGGGAGGTTTATTGAGTTAATGCTGCCAGTAAGAAGTAGTGTTTTCCTAGCCTCCCTGATATTCTGGCCACCCAGATAGGTCTGTAGCCAATGGACATGCTAGGTTAAGTTATGACTATATGTCTTTGACACCTTCATGAACAGTGAAGGCAATTAGAAGTCAGAGTAAAGTATGATGTAACTCTAAAAAAAGTGTAAATATCTAAATAATCTCATCATAACAAGGAATGCTTTCGATATATTACATCCAGGATGAAAGTACTGAAAGATAAAGTCAATAGCATTAATGTTTTAGGTTGATGCTCCCTATAGCTTGTGCCTTCATCATTACCATCACTATTATTTACCATAATTATTATTATTAGAGAATGGCTATTAAGCATCCACTGTGAGCTAGACACTGGGCAAATTGCTGTACTTGCATTATTTGATGCTATCCTTACCAAACCTTATAATCTACTTTTATTGGCCCCATTTTATAGATAAGAGAACTGAAGTTCCCAGTTGTTTACAGACGATGTTTATAGTCAAGTGGTTAGAAGAGGCTCAGCTAGGATTTAAACCCAGATCAGCTGGACTCATGAACCTTTACTATTAACTGTTGTGCTCAACTGCCTACTCTATAGAAAAGTTATAAATCTGAGGCGGGGGGTGAACCTCAATTTAGAATAGATTTAAAACTTTTGTTCATCCATTCCAACCTAGCACTTTGCAAGAGTTAAAAATTAAGGAAAAGAGTTTAAAACTATTAGAAGATGACTTTTTTTGGTAATAATTCTATCTATCTGGTTTAGAGCATTTATTTTCTGAATCTCATAACAAAGTGATAGGTATCATTCTTCATCAATAAGGAAACAGAGTACCAGAAATTACTTAAATTGCTCAAGGTCATCCAACTAGCATGCCATGGAGCCAAGATTTGAGGCCCCCCCTAATCTAATTCCAAATCCTGGGCTCCTTCATCTACCTCCTACAACTGTTCAGAGTGTGTGTGTTATTTGTATCTCTGAGAATAGTGGATAATATATGAGTTTTCTAGGAATATCCAACTAACCTTGTAAAAATTTTGCTATAAAAAAATTCTTGGATTTGAAATGAGCTTCAAAGTTTACCTTCTTGGAGCAGCAACTCGTTCGGTGCCTGAGCATGTCCTACAGTCACCCCATCAAGTGAGTCTTCAGGTTATTTTTGAACACTTCAAATGTTGGAACATTTATTGCCTCCCAAAGTAGTCCTCCCATATTCTGACATCTCTAACTAAAGAGCTTCCATCTTTGCCTCCCTTTTTCTCCCTTCTATTGGTCCTGGTTCCAAACCTTCGAAATGTACAGAACAAATCTAATGAATCTTCTACAAGAAAACCATGTAAATATTTAAAGATGACTATCATGGTCCACCTTGAGTCTCTCCTAGTCTTCAAGGTACACTTCTCCCATGTTTTTTATACATTGTTCCTGTGACATAGATTCAGGTCTTTCTTGATTCTATTTACTTGATCTTCATTTTGGCTATATCCCTTCTAAAGCACAATGCCTAGGATTAATCACTATTCTGTAAGTGTGGTCTAACCAGAATAGACCAATAGAGCATGTCTATAACTTTGTTTTTTTCTGGATACCATAGTAGCATTTTTGGTGGCCTTTCTCTAAACTTTATCTTAGATGGAGCTGCTAAGTTATAATTCCTCTAGCCTGTGGATGTGCAGTTGCTTTTTGGACCTAAGTATTGAACTTTTACATTTATCCTAATTCAAATATATCATGTTATATTTGCCTTTCGCCCTAATTATATCATTCAACATATTTATCAACCCTTCTATGCCAGTCAGTATCCAATGCAGGAGATAGATTTCTCTAGGTATTTCAGCAGGAAGGAATTTAATGCATACAATTAGGGCCTTGGAAAATCATTGGAAAGAGTGAAAGAATGGATTCTAAGCTGAATCTTCAGAAATTACTCCATGAACGATATACAACTGACCCAACAGATTTGCTACTACCTCCAATGCCACTTCTGAAGTTATGAGTTCAAAGCACAGAGTGCTGTGATCCAGGAATGAAGATGCTAGCATCTCTGCTGCCATTGCAACTCCTGACACCTTAATAGAGATGCTGTAACACTGCTTCAGAAAACCTTGCATCTCCACAGCCTCTCATGGCATAGAAATAGCAAAAAGGGGCAGAAAAATGGGATCTGCCTCATTTCCACCTTCCAAATTCCACACGAGAGCCTCTAATTGTTGGAATGCAATTTGCATCCAGAATCCTAGTTACAAGAGGTGTTTTGTTTGTTTGTTTCAGCTCTCCATCATCTTCAACCCAAAGGAAGGTGAAATGGAGATTGAAAAGCTTAACCCACAGTATCTATCACAATTCCCAAATGTATTGATCCACAAATATGATATCACGTAGCTTCAGGTGAGTGAGTATACTGTGTGTGTGTGTGTGTGTGTGTGTGTGTGTGTGTGTGAAAGAAAGAGAGAATATAAATAGAGAGACGCCCAAGTCATTAATAAAAATTTTGGTAGGAGCCTTTTGGCATTCCATAAAGATTTTTTCTGTAGATTAATATCCATGGGTGTCCATGGGCATAAACAGGTTGTATTTGTCAGATACATTTTGTCACGTTGAAGAGCATCCAACCTGTCTGGTACACTTAAAGGGTTTTCAAGAGGAGCTGCATAAACTTGAAGAACATTGGTCAGCTTGTTTGGCTCTCCTGCCCTAGACTTGCCAGCCTCTCAGAGGGAGGGGTGGAAGCCTTCTCTGGATGTTGGATATCCTTTTGTGTTCTCTGTCAGTGGTCTGCACCACTGCTGAAGGTAGTAGTCACATTCCATTCTATATTCTGTTCCAGGGGGCAACATTCTCCCAGAATACTATGGGGGGTTCCAAATTGCATTCTCTGAAGTTGTGCAACCTGATGCTGAGTCGGCCATTTGCTTATGCCAACTTGTGGTTGAGCTTGGTCAATTTCGTGCTATCCAAATAAACTAGATCTGTATATATATTGTGTATATATATATATATATATATATATACCTTTCATATTTTCCTCATTTCCCAATCTACTGACCCTGTTAAAAAAGAGATACGAAGTTAAAGTGAGTTCCCATCACTTCTGCTGCTTCTTTTAGGTACTACGAACTATCCCTGTGATGTATGTTTATTTCCCCTATATTCATGTCAAGATCTCCAAGGTTGGTTACAGAATTTTTCATTGTGAAAATCAGTTCTATGTTGGTTTATCACCAGTTTCTTGCCTATTTCCTTCTCGCCACTAGTTGTAGAGCTAACCCCCCTCACTCTCACTATTCCTGACATGCCTATAGAGTCAGTCCTACCACAGCACATATGACTCCCCCACCCTAGGTTTCCTCTTAAGCAGTGCTGGGAAAGGTTGGAATGGTGGAGAGTTAATGACCCAGAAGGAACTTTCAGAGTTGGAGAAAATGTCGTAATTTCCTTGTACCTTGGATAGGACTGCTTGGCATTTTCCCTGGCAGAATGGAACCCCAGTCGGCTATAGAGATTGCCTGCTCAGTGCCCATCCTGTATTATCTTCTTCCTCTTTTCTGTCTGTCTTTCTTACTTCCTTACCTGGCTCTTGCTTTCTGGTGTCACCTCCCAAATAAACCACTTGTACTCAAATCCTGGTCTTTGCATCTGCTTCTGGGGAACCTGCCTTAGGATGATCTGTACTTCCAAAGTCACTAACTGGAGTTGGGCGATCATTCCTAACCATAGGGAGATATTCACTGGAGTTAAGGATGCCCTTAAAATGTCCCCCATCTGCTGTGGTCTTCTTTTCTCTAGCTATCCTTATTCATGCTATCTTTTCCATTTGAAGATCATCCTTCTCAAAGATAAAAGAGAAGCCAGATAGATGTTCATCAACTTCTCTTTTTAATACTCTCCTGTAACCATCCTACAGCTGCCCTCTCAAGAACAGATTTATTGCTCTTCATTCTTTGTGCTTGAGTAAAATTTTTTCCATGTATATATCTTTGGTGTTTTCCTTAACTTTCAATTTGGTTAATTCTGAAAGCAAACTATTTTTTGACACTGTTCCAAATCTGTGACTTCCTCTTCTAATTGCTTTTGGTCACATACCTTTCTTACTATCTTTGTTTTTTTGAACATGCTATTGAAAAATGAGTTCCTCAGAGAGTTACCTACGGCTTAAAAGAGAAGAAAAGGTCTAGAGGGTATTTATTTATTTATTTATTTATTTTTTGCGGTACGCGGGCCTCTCGCTGTTGTGGCCTCTCCCGTTGCGGAGCACAGGCTCCGGACGCGCAGGCTCAGCGACCATGGCTCAGGGGCCCAGCCGCTCCGCGGCATGTGGGATCTTCCCGAACCAGGGCATGAACCCGTGTCCCCTGCATCGGCAGGTGGACTCTCAACCACTGCGCCACCAGGGAAGCCCTAGAGGGTATTTATTGAGAATTGTTGATCATCATTATACTCTGATGCCAGTTTGTTGCTTTAGGGGTAAATAACTAAACATTGCTCCAAAAATACATTTCTACTCCCTCCTCCCACCTCCACCAGCCCCACCTAATGGTTTGAGTTTTATGGTCTAACCCCACTTGGCCAGAGAAAGGTAGAGGGTCCCCTCAATCCTGTGAGAAAAATGTGGAAGAACATTATTATCAAGATTTTGATACACAGGCAAATTTCAACCCCTTTTAGACAGCCTTCACTAATCTACTGAGTTGGTTTATCCTCTGTCGCAAGTTTTTCTGTGGGGTAGGTGACTGGCCTTCGGAAGCAGAATTTTCCATTAAAAATCTCTAGCCTGCTACTGGTTACTGAGAAAACGACTCAGTGACTGGCATCTTGCCACACTTTGTAATCCTCTGGAAATTACATTTTGAGAACACAGTCTCCTTTGTGTGACAGGCAATTAAATAACACATGACTAACTGAATATAAATTGTTATAGGTGTTTTGATTTTTAAAAAAAAATGTTAGGGGCACTTTCAACTTAGAAATATTTTTGATGTTCATGTTACATTTGTGTTAGTCCACAAACAACTAAAATTCTTCCTGTCTAGTTCTATTTATGAATTAGGACTTGGGTAATAGTACTGGGCATGTTGGATCGAGTCTGTCTTTCTGCTAAGGCAGGGCTGTGGGTGGCAGTAAGGAAGCCATGGTATTATTATCGAAAAGAGTGATGGTTCTTATCTGATATCAGTAAGAAACCTGTGGCCCAAGAATTTGGGTTCAATTCTTATACTTGGAGAAAATATACATTTTTCCTTTAGAGTTCTTCAATGGCACGTGAGCTAAGTGGAATTGGGGTCTCATAGGCATAACCAAGGTCTTTTGTGGCCCCGATCACACCCCTCCCCCCCCACCTGCTTCGACACCATTGCATACTGAATCTGTCACATTTAATGAGATTTTACTCTTCTCTATTTGTATTTCAGGAAATTAGAGTTGGTATTTTCATCTAATAAAGCTTTGCAGCCTTCACCCTCTCTGAATGACACTTACTTTCCACATTGCTTTTGGGAAGAGCTGAAAGAGTTGTGGGCTTTGCAAATGGTAGAGCCATCAAGGCCTTTCCAGACACACTAGAGCTCTCTAACACCCTAAGAATGGTACTTTAACAGAGAAACTTATTTATTTATTGCCACCGGGTTATGTATAGTAACTACAAGTAGGTTAAGGAGTCTCTGGCTTTATTTTTAGTTTCTCTATAAGCTGTTTTCCAGTCTCTGTGGATTTATGAATTTTGTCTCCAAGGTCTCTCCAGACCTGACCATGAGAGAAGTCTCTCATTCATAGTCTTTGTTCTCTGGTTCAGGGGTTGATGTAATGGTTGTCTCAATATACATGGGCAACTACAGTATACTTCATACATTGCAGAACTGTACTGTGAGTTCCAGAATAATCTATCTTTGAATCTTTACTTCATTAATATATGTGAGAGACCCAAGAGTTCAATTATATCCAAATACATTTTGAAAACTTTGGTTTATGTTTAGATTGCACCAGTAGAAGACCAGACAATGTGATCAAGAAAAATGCTAATCTTTTGGAAGACAATAGAGTTTGATGGCAGTGGTACTGCTGATTAAAAGTCCAAAGGCAGGGCTTCCCTGGTGGTGCAGTGGTTGAGAGTCCGCCTGCCGATGCAGGGGACACGGGTTCGTGCCCCGGTTTGGGAAGATCCCACATGCCGCAGAGCGGCTGGGCCCGTGAGCCATGGACACTGAGCCTGCGCGTCCGGAGCCTGTGCTCCGCAATGGGAGAGGCCACAACAGTGAGAGGCCCGCGTACCGCAAAAAAAAAAAAAAAAAAAAGTCCAAAGGCAAGTGTTAGAACACTTGAGTTACATTTTGTAACTCAATAAATTACATTGATTTATGTGCTTGGGATAAAGACATGAGGTCTAGTTGCATGGGGAGACAGATAAGTAAACAGCAAAACACATTAGTGTGATGAGCTCTGTGATAGAGATCAAGTCCATGAACGTGTAAAACAAGGACACCTAACCCAGTTGTTGGTTTTAACAATAAACCTTTTATTGAGTGTCTATTATGTGCCAAGCACTGAAGTACTTTGTATATATTATATTTAATCTTCACTACAGCTCTAGATACTCATTTATTTCATGGCCAGTAAACCTAGTTGGGGGCACTGATACTGCCGTCAAATCTGAGTACCACTTTTATTGGCATCTTTTTACTTGTCAATTACCGTGAGGTGAGATCACAACAAAGACTTTCTGACATACAAGTTAGCTGCAATTACAACCATACTGGATATAATTCATTTCTCCTGATCCAGACAAAGGAGAATAGATTACAAAAGGACTTCTGAGTTAATTACTTAGTGGCAAGCTGTGATTCCAAAACCACAAAAGAAGAAGGCAGAGGAAATTTTAATAAAACTATGCTTTAGCATGGCCTCAGGTCATATGGTATAAACATTTGCAGGGATTTCTGTTTTGTTTTGCAGCCTAAGTTTCATACTGTAATCAGAAATAGGTGGCACATGTTGAACAAAGGAAATGTGTACTCAACAAAGCATAGAGACTCAACTGCCAACCAGACAAACCCTAGAAACATGTAGTCACTTACTAGGCAGAACACAACTACACGTGTCCCCAATGTGGAAGGCATTCTGGGTGTGTGTGTGTGCAACCACATTTACACATGAATGTGGTTTTACCGTCACTGCAGTATCAAAAATGCCAGACAATACTATGCAAATTATAGCCTTTCAATACAGGAATGCATTGTCTTAATTTTTTGTTGCAGTCGTTGAAAGCGAGCAAAACTAAAACCCTGATAGAGTCCTTGCATTTCAAAGGTATAATTTTGACAGCTATCCAAAGGCCAGATCCCAAGGATTCTGAAGGTGTTTTATTTCTTTCCAGATCTGCAGTGGCCACCCACATTTTCTGAAATTCCATTCCTCCCAACAGCCTGGAGTTGTTTTGGGGCCAATATATTCCTTTCATTACTGACATCCATCAGAATGTACCTTTACTTCACAATACAAGTAGAAACATATTTACAGCCTAATAATCAGGTTGACAATTTGTTAGGCAGAAATGCAATTCCTGAGAAAGAGAAAGTAACACTGAATTCTTCCTTTTCTCAGAAGAATGCCATTACACAAAATTCTGAGCAAATCCAGTAGTGGGTAGCAGTCTAGGATTGATAGAAATGAAGCTTCCCACCTTTACTATTCTTATCTCTTTCATGTTTTCCCATTTCTGTTTTCCTGGCTCCTTTCCCTTACCTCCCATCTAAAGTTGCTGGTGTCCATTTCATGGAATCATAGAAAGTGTAGTTAAAAATAAACTTAGAGCAGATGGTCCTCCTTTGATCCACTACCCAGTCCACATGTTCACTGTCTCCTCCGTCATTCCTGGCAGGTGGTCATGACGCCTGTTGCTGAATGCACCAGGTGAGGAGGAAACTTAAACTACAATTTCCAGTTTGAATAACTTTGTTTGCAGGAGCTTCCTTCTGCTCAACCAAATTTGCGTCCCCTTTAAAATCTCTTTAAAATATATATGTTAATAGTAGGTTACCTCCCCAGAGTTAATTCCACTTATACACAACAGCTGGTCCTCCAAATATTTAAAGCCAGCTCCCCTGTGCTCTCTGGGTTTTGTTTACTTCCTTGATCATCCTCCTCCCCACCCCCTCAGCTAAACTCTATTTCCCTGGAATCTCTCATAGGATTCAATGCATACTCTAGCCCCTTTGTGCCCCAAGTTTTGGAGAGTGCTCTACTGCCTTACTGGGCTATCAGATCTCTGGTTTTGCTCCCCAGCATAGGACTGTGTCCCTCCCCACACCTTCCTCTGCAGCCATACCTCATCTTTGTCTCAGGTTGACTTTATATTTCAGTAGCCCTCCTGCCTTCCAGCTTCTCTTCCTATAAACTTATGGTGAGCTACTTTGAGGTTCCATGTGTATGACTTGATATTCCCTCTATTCTCTTCTTTTGTGCTTCACTCCAGGCTGTCATGTTTAATTTGGGGTTTCATTTTGAATCTTGAAGCAGTCAATCACTGTGTCTTTTCTATCTTTATCCATATCCATAAAATTACAGAACAAGACTGAGTCAAACACAGAATCCAGTAAAAAGCATAAGCAAGAAGGGCAGCCTCGGGAGTTTGACAGATTTGGGGTGGAATTCTGGCTCTGCCCCTGTGTGGCCGTGGCCAAGTTTCTTAACCTCTCTGAGCTTCAATTTCCTCTCTGTAAAATGGTGGCACTAATAGCTCCTCCCTCATGAAGTGGTTGTGTGGATTAAATGAGATAAAGTGCCTGCCACAGAATATGGCCCACAATAAGGACTCATAAACTGTTAACTGCTATTGGTATTTCAATATCAGTAAAAATCTCTCTGTAATTCAATGTAGATGCAATTTTTCTAATATCTATCTTTTCTGACCCCTATTGCATTGATGAGAGATAAAGGGCAAGGCATCCCCAGGCTCCAGGGATGCTGGAGAATTAAGTCCAGGTTGAGAGCAGGGGTCTGAAGACCTAACACTGCTGTCCACTAACTGAGTGACCTGAGCAAGGCTCTTAATTTCTCACTGTCTCAGCATGCTCATTTGTAAAATGGGAGCGGCAAAGCACTGACCCAATAGGTGGCTGTGGGAAGTTAATGGTTTAATAAATGTAGGCTAGCACCTGGCACATTAGAAATATTCAATAAGTGTTTATTATTGTTGTTGTAAAAGCCTCAGTGTTGTCACATTTCAAGATTGCTACTAACTGCTTACTTTGGGGGCAAGTTGATTCTGGGGGTGTTGAGATATTATACTAAGCTAGATCTTCAATTGGCCCACAGTTTGGAATAGATCTGGGAGAGGAGAGGATCAACTGAAGATAACCTTTATTCTTAGCAGAGAAAATTTGATACCTAGGGATGTTATTACGATGATGGTACTACAGCAACAATTGCTATCAGTTGTTATCTATTGCATTTGAATCTAAACGAGAATGTAGGAGGAGGCTATTTACAGCTTTATTTTTATTTATTTTTATTTATTTATTTTTTTTTTTGCGGTACGCGGGCCTCTCACTCTTGTGGCCTCTCCCGTTGCGGAGCACAGGCTCCGGACGCGCAGGCTCAGCGGCCATGGCTCACGGGCCCAGCCGCTCCACGGCATGTGGGATCTTCCCGGACCGGGGCACGAACCCGTGTCCCCTGCATCGGAAGGCGGACTCTCAACCACTGCGCCACCAGGGAAGCCCCAGCTTTCTTTTTAAAAAATACATCTTTATATATTCCCCAAATTTTCCAAAATGAGCATGTGTTAATTTTATGATTAGTAAAAAAAAAAAAAAAAAAAGTTGTTTTAATAATAAAATAAATAATATAAAATCCAGCCCTTCCCCTCCCTGATCCCCACCACCTCTTTAATATACTGAGTCCCTGACCTGAGCCTGGTTAGTGTCTTCTCTGCTATAACAGAGAATCATGTAGTCAGTCAGGTACACACTCTGTTAAGTTATGTTGGTGAGTTAAAAGATTTGGAATGTGACTCTCTTTTATGCCATTTAGAATTGTATATTTCTTCTCTGAGAGCCCTGGTTATCTGCATGTAATTTTGGTAAGAGAGTTTGAAGTATTTAAATGTTGGTCCTAGATCAAGATCACGCTTTCTTTTCTCATTCTTTGTCATCTGTCCGGGGAAATCAAAGGATGACAATAGATAAGTGTGGCAGCAGAATAATAATCCCCCAAAGATATCCACACCCGAATCCCTGGAACTTTGGCTTATGTTATCTTACATGGCAAAAGGGACTTTGCCAATGTGATTAAAGGGAAATCGTTCTGGGTTATCCAGGTGGGCCTAATCTAATGACATATGTTCTTAAAAATGGAGAATATTTCTCAGCTACAAAGAACCAGAGAGATGGCAGTGTGAGAAGGACTCATCCATTGCTAGCTTTGAAGATGGAGGAAGGGAGTCGTAAACCAACAAAGGCAGGCAGTCTCTAGAAGCTAGAAAAGGCAAGGATTTTCCCCTAGAGCCTCCAGAAAGGAATGCAACTTTGCCAACACCTTAATTTTAATCTAGTGAGATCTGTATCCAACTTCTGACCTACGTAACTCAGAGATAATAAATGTGCCCTCTTTAAGACTCTAAGTTTGTGGTAATTTGTAATAGAAGTTTAATGTAATAAGTCAACACTGCAAAAGTCTTATAGTATGCTCATGTATTTTCTCAATGAGATGAAGTTCAAGGAATGTTGTAATGGTTATGTCTAAAGCTCATTTGTTCATCGTTCAGGTTATTAGAAACTGAGAGTCCTCAGTTTATTTACTGTGAGGTTGAAGTTTATTGATGATATTACAATAGGTAAGTGGGAAAATGCCCCTTATCACAAGTAAGATTCTTAGGCAAGATGACCGAGAGGAACTAGGAAAACATGAGCAAAGGGAACTGTGAAAGCTCAACCTTTGCCCTCCACCTTAAGTAGAGGGAAATGAATTGACAGTGGTGAAGTGGCCATTCAATTTGGAGGCCTGCATAACAGTGTTATTCCAGTCTTCAATTCTCCTTACAATGGAAATTTCCTCACAATGGAAATTGTGGCTCTGTTATTTCACAGATTTATGCCTACATACATGTGAAATATAGCATTTAAAAAAACACTAGCATACTCGTTTACTTTATTATTAGAAAGATATAGATTTGATGTATTTTGCAGGCTAATGGTGCTTATAATTGTTCTTCATGAAAAGAAATTAGATTATATAGAAGGTGTGAGTTCACACCAATGTGACCAGAAAAAAGAAAAGATGTGAATAAAAAAAGTGGGGATAGGGTGGAGAATAGAACTACAACCAAAATTCTACGAAATATTGTTTAGCTAGCAAAAGGCTTTATTAGATAAACTGTAGAACACACAAGTTTGCCACTGATGACATCTCTTCCTAGTGGAGCACATGTAGCCGTTTGAAGAACTGTCCCCAAGTCCAATGGAGGTGGATTTAACTGTGGTTTAAGAGGACAATGTTGGAGGTTTAGGAATCTTTGGGAAGAGTTTCCTTTTTAACCATTATAAAACACTTACAAGGAGATCAAATTTTAAATAGTGCAGAGGATATAATGTCTTCCCATGCTGACCTACCCATGGCCCCTTCTGACTGTTTCTGTGTCTTTTCCTTTTGGAAGTTAACTGAATCATGCCCCACAATAGACATTTACTTTTATTATCTGCCTGTTTTGGATTGAGGACTGTAACTCACTAAGAGTAATCCTACCCCACCCCCAATTCTATTTTTATTTGTGTTCTTATTTTCAGATATTCTATTGACAACTTTCATAATTTCAAATGATATAGTTAGGGATCTGTATCTTGATTTGTTACATTTAGTCTGCACTTTTAAAGTAGATGACATCTGGAAATCAGTGTTCCTACAGTATTCTCTGTTCTCTACTACTCTCTGCCTACTCTTTTTATTCTTTATTTTGTTTCACACAAACACATCCTCACCTTTTAAAAATTATTTTTTAAAGAAAAGATTCATGGAGGGACACTGTAAGTATGTACAGGTCTGAAAGTCTGTATTTTCCCTTTACACTCAATTAGAATTTTTCTCCATGTAGAATTCTAGATTTAAGATCGTTATCTTTCGGAACTTTGGAGGCCTTGGTCCATCTTTCTCTAAATTGCAAGGTTGCTAATAGAAAGTATCATGTCAACCCAATTCTCTTTCCTTTGTAAGTAACTTTGTTTTTATTTCTCAAAATCTGGATAATCTTCTCTTCATTCTTGATGTTTTGGAGTTCTGTGAGCCTTTTTCTTCCATTCTGTTCAGTACTATTTGATCTTGTCAGTCTGAAGACTGGTGTTTTGGAAAAAGTTTCTTCTGTTGTTTCTCTGCTAATTCCCTCCTTCTACGTTTATTGCCCTCTTCTTCAGGAACTCCTATTAGAACACTACTGACTGTCCTGGTTGGTTTCTTCCTGTGTTCCTTTAAAAAATTTTTTTCCTTGATTTCCATATTTCTTTCTCTTTGATTTTGTCTTATTTTCTCCCCCATGAATTATCTCTGAATCCTCTGGAGTCACCGTCTCTGACCCATGCCTATCTTCCCTCTGGATTATCCACCGGTTGTTTCCCATTGTATTTTGTTTTCCAAAAATTCATCTAGATTTTTTTCTTGCCTCATGCCCATATTCCTTTTATGGGCTAAATTGTGCTTCCCCCAGAATTCATGCATGTATTGCAGTCCTAACACCCAGTACCTCAGAACATGACTATATTTGGAGATAGGATCTTTAAAGTGGTGATTAAGTTTGAATGATGTCATTAGGGTGGCCCTAGTATGTTATGACTGGTGTCTTTATAAGAAGAGGAAATTTAGACACTGACAAACACAGAGGGATAACCATGTGAAGACACAGCGATTAGAAGTTTAGCCATAAGCCAAGGAGAGAGGCTCTCAGATGAAACCAACATTGCTACACTGCTGACACTTTAATCTTGGACTTCTAGCATCCAGAACTGTGAGGAAATAAATTTCTATTGTTTGAGCCACCCAGTCTGTGATACTTTGTTATGGCAGCCCTAGCAGACTAATACTCTTCCCATTCTTGGAGGTTTTATAAAAGAATTTCTTCTTATACTACTAAACTGTCATTCAGTAGGATTGGGGGAGGGGAAAATGCATATTTTCTGTCTTCCATCTTAAGGTGGAAGCCAGAGTTACTTTTGAGCTGCTGTCTCTGTGGATGGCTGGGTATAGGAAATTAGGGTAGGAGGACTGAGGTTTGCTGCATTCTCATGGATAACTAGCTATAGCTCTCATTTCGTAAAATTTTTACTATGTGCCAAGTCTTTACAAATAACTATCATCTCATTTAATCACTCAAACATCCTAGAGGGAGGAGACTGTTATTATCCCATATAGTACTGCATATGAGAAAACTGAACCACAGAGGAGGATGAGTCATGCTGACCAATTGACCGGGAACTTTGATTATTGAGAAAATGCATTCCAAGTTGCTTTAGATTTCTAAATCTAATGCATTAGATTTCTGTAAAGCTTTAAAGTTTGAATCTATTTCACGTTTAACAAAGAATCATTTAAAGGGAGAAATTATTGAACTGATACGTGAAGCAATCTGTCATTAACATCATTTCTACTGCTAAATTAATTGCTAATCTCCTGTTTTCTTTAACACTTGGCTAGCGTCACTTGGAACACGAATTGGACAGATTTTCATCAAATTGCTTTTGATTTACAGTGCTGGCTTAATGGTGTGTACAAGTGAAGGGAAGTAGGCAATTCTTCCTTATCTTTCATTCACTCCTATGAAGTTCCATCCATGTGCAAATGATTGTTCTAAAATGATTATGATATAGCCCCTACCTTCCAGGGAGAGGCAAGGGCACAAATGACCCTGGGAAGAGAGATATCTAGCTCTTTTCAATCTGTTTCATGGTCCTAAAGATAGAACAATAATTAAAACTTTCCTCTGATCTCACAGTTCTTTTAGCCCCACTGACTTCTGTCTCCATTCCTTTAAAAATTTTCAACCCCCTGGACACTTTCTAGACACATCTCCAGTAATAGCTCCACCTTTGAAGTTTTAAAAGCCAATCAGATATCTTGCAACTCTCTTATTCCACTGAATCTTCTTTTTGACTCACGAAATCTTCTGGCCTTGTGGCATACTGCCACGATGTTTCAGTTTAGCAGTTTTCTTGTGGCTTCACTTCATTCCCAATCCGCACTCTGATTCACTCGTGTGCTTCCTATACTTTTTCTATATATTCCCTCAATTCTTACCCATCCTAATTCTTCCATTCTATACATCCATAACTCTTGCAACCTTTATGATTTTCCTTTTGCATTTCTATACCCCTTGATTTATTCTTTTAACAGCTATTTATTGAGTACCTACTCTGCACCAGTCACTGGACATAGTGGTGAACAAGATCAACACAAATCCTACTCTCAGGGAGCTTATGTTTTCGTGATGGGAGATGGACAATGCATAGATCAACCCAGCCCAATGAGAGCAAAGCACACAGCTAGACAAGTGGGGGCCACTGCACATCTATGGTTTCCAGTTTCAGGGAAGCCCTCATCAGTGGTCATCTGCTTAAACTGTCTTTGGTCAGCACTGTCTCCTGTTCCTTTTGGCAACTACTCAGACCCTTCATCTTGCCCCAACACATTTACTATCACCAGGTCATGTCCCCTCGTACTTCCCTGATAAACCATGTTTTTCAGTCATGGACTCCATCAATTTCACAGCTCCTCTCCCTCCAGAGACAGCCTTCTATATCCACATTTCTACCTCCCTCCTTCTTCCCATCTGGGACCATGAGATTTCCTTCTTTTTGGTCAAGGCCAGCTATTCCCCCTAGCTGCTTGATCTTGTTTAGTCTGGTCTCAGGGCCTTTGTTTGTCATTTTTCTCTTATATACATTATCTACAACCCCTCCCCATTAGTTTCTTCCTGCCAGCCTAGAAATATACTCAATTTCTCATGTTCATCCTTTAATAATAATGGCTGTCATTTATAGAGCATATGCCACATGCCACACACCTTCTATCCCTCATCATATTTAGTCTTCACAACAAATCTCCAAGCTAGTTATTACTGTCTCGATTTAACAGAATTGGAAACAGGCACAGAGAGAATTCTAGTTGCTGCTTAATCTCTTTCTTTTATATACCAGCTTCTTAAAAGAGTGTCTCCATTCCTACTTTCTTTAATCAGTCTTGTGCCCCACTATTCTGTGGTGCTTAGGTCAACATCGACCTCCGAATTCCTAAATCCAGTGGATACTTTCAGTCTTGGTCATACATGAATACTACATGAATATACATGAGCAACAACACATGGTTTTATTGTCTACTGGGAATTCTTGCTTCCTTTGGCTTTCATGATATTGGTCTCTACTGGCTCTTCTTATCTCATAACTGTGCCTTCTCAGCCTTTTCTTTAGACTTCTTTCTCTTATCTCCTCTTATGTATTAGCATTCTCAGAGGTTCTTTTCTCAGTGTTCTCTCTCTTCCTCTCTCTCCCTCCCTCTCTCCTTTTCTCTGTATTCAGGGTTCTCCCTGTATGATACTTAGTCCCATTTTTTACTCCTAAAACTATACCTCTAGCTATGGCATCATTTATAACAAAGACTAAAAAATGTCCACTAAAATGAGCACCATGGAGGTCTATGTTGACCTCAGTAAGTGCTATTTTGGTGCAGTGATAGGACAAAAACCAATCAGGACAGTCTGAAGAGTGGGAAGGAAGTGACGAAATGGAAAAAGCAAGGATAAACAACGCTATGAAGGGAGGCTATCTTTGAGGTAGGGCAATTCAAGTAACCTTTTTTTTTAAGTTGTGAAAAGCATGAGACTGTTTAAATACTATTGGTATTTGGAAGGATCTATTAGAGGGGGCAAGCCGAAAATACAGGAATGAGAAGAGAATGGATGGATACAAGGAGAAGGGCTGTCCTTAGAAGGAGGGATGCCTCCTTCATCAAAAGGAAGGAAGATGATGCAGATATAAGTACATTTGCTGAGGATGAGGGAGTTCCTTTCTATGAGGCAAGGTTACACTGTAGGAGTGGGAGATATTGCTATAGCTATCTTTGGAAAATGCTGTCTGCCACAGGGTGAGCATGGCTTTGGGGAGCAAAAGTACACCACCTACTTAGGTATTTGAGAGGATAAAGAGGCTTATCTTAAGGACTATGTGGGAGTGGGTATCCTTGAGGAGAGCCAGCTTTCAGTCAATGCACGGAAGAAGAGGAAGCCCTTGTAGGGGAAGTTGAGGTGGTAGGAAGAAGTCTGATAATAGAGTGGGGGATTCAGGGAGCTCAGGGGAGGAAGGGGTTAGGTTATTAATATGAGGAAAAGAAAGGACAGAGTATTATGGTGAAGGCAGCGCTTGGAGAATAGATCAAAGGAGCAGGAGATTTAGACTTTGGGAGTTGACTGTAAGAACAGGGATGAGAAGCATGAATGGGTCTTGACAGTCTCCTGTTGGAAGGTGGGCACTGGACCCAAAGGATGGGTGTCTTGGCTCCATGAACTTCTAGGTTTTTTGGGTTTTGTTTTAAATTTTATTTATTCATTTTTGGCTGCGTTGGGTCTTTTTTGCTGTGCGCAGGCATTCTCTAGCTGTGGCGAGCAGGGGCTACTCTTCGTTGCGGTGTGTGGGCTTCTCATTGCGGTGGCTTCTCTTGTTGAGGAGCATGGGCTCTAGGCGCACGGGCTTCAGTAGTTGTGGCTTGCGGGCTCTAGAGCGCAGGCTCAGTAGTTGTGGTGCACGGGCTTTGTTGCTCCACGGCATGTGGGATCTTCCCAGACCAGGGCTCAAACCCGTGTCCCCTGCACTGGCAGGCAGATTCTTAACCACTGTGCCACCAGGGAAGTCCCTGAACTTGTAGTTTTAACCTTGTCTCAGAGATTTCAGGGTAGAAGCCTTGGAGGATATAGGGGTCTGTAGGTCTGGGTGTCTTGGAGCATCAACCTGGTCTTGCCATGCCCTAGGGATTGAAGTGTCCCCCAGTAAAGGGGAACCTTTGAGGCCAGGACTCTGCCTTAATCACCTTGGTATCCTAGTGTCTAGCACAGTGTTACATGTATCCAGACACTTAAAGATGATTGAGTAATGTGAAGAATTAATGATTCAGGGGCATGGATTCAAGCCCCAGTCTGCTGAAGCCAAAGCTTCCACTTACAGCATGCCACCTTTCAATCCTCTGTTCCCAGGGCCTGTAACCAGAGCACTAAAGGGACATTTCCCCTTAGGTTATGTGTGAACTGCACAAAGCGTTGATAAAATCTGACAGATTCCCAGGGAGTTTGATCAACATAAACATTCAAATCAGATACTTCAGGCCAAATTACATTGACTCAGTATAATTACTTGAAAGCTACTCCACTTCATGCTGCCTAAGGCATATGGCTTCCCTTCAAAATGTAAAAAAACCACAAACCTTTAGGATGAATGCTACACTACGGGATTTGTGACAATGTGCTTGATTAACAGCTGCTACCAATTAGACAGATATCTGTGAAAAAGATAACTCTGTGAGAGCCAACCCATGCATATAAGACATGCGTAAAAATTTAAGGCCATGGGAGCAGATGGGCATAGTCTAAAAATATGTTTATGAGATTTTACTTAGGAGGAAAACAGAATGTTGTCTTGGTATCAATTGCTACTCCCATCCATTGCCTACAGTACAAATAAAAGCCTTTCATGAATATATTCAACTCTTCATACAACTGTCAAAAGTGAACTGTCACAAAATAATATTTTCCTCTTAATTCAGACTTTGGGCAAGCCCTGCTATCAGGAAACACAAATATATTGAATTTGAGACCATACAACCCCCAAATGAGAGAGTGATTATTTTCATTGCCAAAAAGGTTACACATGTACAAAAGATTTACACAGGCTTCCATCCTTCAATAGTGAGTTTTCCTTGGATATTTGAAATAAAACTTGATTTATAAAAATTAAAAAATTATATCCATAAAGTTTTTCAGGGACACATTATTATGAAGTGAAATATACATGCACCTCACAGTGAGAGCCGTATTATTTAGTCAACAGCCCCGCACTAGTTAAATTTATTGGATTCACTTAGATTTTTTATATAGCTCTTCAAGGATCTAAACTGTTTTTCGTTTGTTTAAAATCCTCCAACTTTATGATTGATAACTCTTAGAATTACCTCCATTTACTGTGGCAGCATCTGATCTTTTAAAATGTAGTTCCATGATGGAGACATGATTTATCGCAGTAGATAAAATACCAGTCTGGGAACCATAACAGCTAGATCTGCTCACGTCTCATTCAGTGACTGCTCAGTTATTTTGACAACACACCCAACTTCTCTGAATTCAGTCTTCCCTTTTAGAGAAAGGATAATAACTATTTGCCAGTGACTTGCCTCATAGGGGTGTCAAGCATTCATGAGATCAAGGTGCTCATGGGCCATTACAGATAGTAATCAGAAGCTTTGTTCTCTTAGGTTTCTGGAGGAAATACTCGAACCCAGGCAATTTGGGGAAGTGTCTCACGGTCTTGGAAGGCATTGAGACAAATAAAATGGTCCTTTAAGTAGTCTGTCTAAGGAATGGAAGAATTGTCTTAACATTGTTCCAAGAGAATGAGGTTGTATAATAATATTTGGAAAACACCTGCAAAGTAGCATAACCATACTGGTGTTTCATTTCTGATGTTGAACAACATTCTTGCTAGAGGGTAATATCATATGACCTTTGGACTGAAAGGGTAAAGTGACATACAGTTTTTGATAAATATGATTTCTGAGTCTGCCTCAAAATCCTCCAATGTTTTAGTTCCCTGGCTACCCTTGCAGATTTCAAATCCACCTTTAAAAAGCTGCTGAATCTGATTTACTTTAAGTCTACAATGTGTCCTTGTATGTAGCTGAATTGCCCTCTGTGAGCCAGAAGACCAGTAGCTTAACCACAGTTCTTTTTCATACTTCCTTTAACAAGACTTAGTAGCCAAGAACACAGATTTTACTTTTAAAAGTCTCAGAAAACTTTAGAAAAGCTAGGAATCAAAACATAGAAGATAAAGCTCATTAAACAGTGATAAATCATAGTGCTATTCTAAGACCTCCTTTCCCACAAGAAGCATTTTGTTCTTATGTCAATGTTTAGGGTTTTCTGAACTTTCTTGGGGGATAGTTTACCATGCTCCCGCTGAGGGATGGAATTGAAATAATAGTATAAGGTAGACACTGTGTTCTTTCTCTTGGTGGGATGGAGTGGGAGGATCAAAAGAACATCTCACTAGTCAGCCAGTGATTGATCCCTCTTGACTTATTTGCTTCCTGGTCTTTGCTCCTGTCAGAATCCAGTCATCTGCTGGTGATTGGGAGGCAGGAAGGGAATGAGCTAAGTCTTCTGTCAGCTGAGCAAACGCACATTCAGTCCCCTAAAGAATGTTCACGCAGTTCTTCACCTCAGGTTCTAGCGACATAATCCTACCAGTGCAGAGGGTCCCTTCCCACACTGACTTGTCTTTATTTTTTGTCCACAGGTCTGGGGCCTCTGCTCATGGACTCCAGATGCCTCAGTAGTGGACAGCACCCCCCTTTGACCTTTCCCCTCATTCCTTTTCTGCTTCCTCAGCTCAGTCCTATGGCCTTGTGGCCAGTTTTCTTCCTTTGAAGCATCTTTATTCTCCTCTGTCTCAGCCTTTGGCGTAGGTGGTCATTCTCTGCTGCGAGGTTTGACAGGGTCAAGTGGAAGCCCAGGTACTAAGGATGTGATGGAACAGGAAAAAGCAGACCCTGTAAAGGAAAATCAGATTGTTCGTATATAAGAGTTCTTTTCTAGCGTATATTCTGTGCCTCATTATAGTAAAAGCGTGTCTGGCTCCTGCTCAGGCTTGAGTTCCATACAAAACTTTCCATCCTATTACTTTATTTTAATTTTTATTTACTTATTTATTTTTTTCGGTACGCGGGCCTCTCACTGTTGTGGCCTCTCCCATTGTGGAGCACAGGCTCCGGATGCGCAGGCCCAGCGCGGCCATGGCTCACGGGCCCAGCCGCTCCGTGGTATGTGGGATCTTCCCGGACCGGGGCATGAACCCGTGTCCCCTGCATCGGCAAGGCGGACTCTCAACCACTGCGCCACCAGGGAAGCCCCATCCTATTACGTTATTATTGGGTTGCCCAAGCTCCAGGAAAAGAAGGAACGGGGGAGAAAACTTGTATCAGCCGCAAAATGGTAACATATTTGTAGAGCACTTGACAAATTACCCAGTTCCTCCCTAAATATAATAGATACCTAAGAAGTATTGGTTGTACTGAATTAAAAACTGCTTTCATGTATTTCATCTTAAATTGCTATCTAAAAAACTTCTGAAAGAGGCAGGACTGCTTATGAGTCTTCTCTTTGTAAACTCAGATTGTTCTTTCCACAGAATGACATAGCTGGAGAGTGGCAAAGCTGGAACTAGAGCTCAGAACTTTTAACTCTGTTCAGTGTTCTTTCCAAATTTTGTGATTAATCACATACCCAGATATTTATTAGTGATGAGTTTCTCTTGTTTTGGGAGATCGGCATGAAAGTTTTCATGACCAGAAATCAGGCTAGCTTTTTTCTCCCTTCAACTCCTCCTGCTTCCTCAAAGTTCTCTTCTCCGGATTTCTAGTTGGTGGGTTAAACAGCTTGCTTCCTCCTGCTTCCTCAAAGTTCTCTTCTCCGGATTTCTAGTTGGTGGGTTAAACAGCTTGCATGATTTCATTTTATTCAGACCACCTTTATGTTCAGGTCTTCACTTCTCCTTCCTTGGCCTAGTGTCATGCCTCCAAACTGGTGCCCACTGGTTCTTTAAGCAAAATAAATTCGATTTTAAAAACCCATGGCATTGAATTTTTCAGTGGCTCCCTTTCATCTATAGCAGTGTCCCCAGACCTCTGGAGTGACATTCTTGTGGGGATAGGGAGGTCATGCTTTGGTTGTCTACGAGTTTCCTTGAATTTTGAGTTTTAATGTCAATGAAAAAATCTTTAAAAAAAATAATATAAGTATATTCTGGATCATCCAAATGACTATCTTATCACTGTCATAAAATTTCCGTCTGTGTTGCAGATATCTCTATGATCTTTCTGGCGCCAAGTTGTATAACTTTAAGTGTCATGAGTTAATGAAAGATGAACAGAAGTGGACTTAATTTGCAAGGATGAGTTTGATCCACATGAAGGCCAAATGCTGTGACAGCAAATTGAAGGCAGGTTTTCTGAACAGTGGCTCAGTAGAGGAAAGTGTGGGGAGAATGTAGTCACTGCATGTCATATCACACACTAACTCACAGACGTGAAGAGCCACCACCATCAAGCCAAACCAGAAGAAGAGCCTTAGCTCTTTGTAACGATTTTCTCATAGTGAGTGGTGTTGTAGTGTCAGTAAAACATTTAACAAAACAAATAAATATTAATTTGTACATTTCCTATGGAATTAATTGTCATGGCTTTAGATTCACATAAAATCTTTAAGCAAAAAGTGTTTAAGCCAAGTTTTCTATTTCACATGTAAATTCTCTTGTTTTAAAAAAATATTTTCTGTCTCCCCCTATGGGGTCCCTCCTTATGGAAAAATTATACTTCCTACCCTCCTGTACCACTTGATTTGCCAAACAAAATGTGAGTGGAAGTGATACATGCCATTTTCAAGTGGAAGCTTTCAGGACCACTGCATGTCTGACCCTCTCCCTGTTTTCTTTCTGGCATGAGCCCAGCAATATCCCCAAAAGGAATTCCTCCTTCAGCCTGGATCCCAGAATGAGGATTATGTAGAACCAAGAGCTTTAGTAGACCATGAAGGACACATACAAGTGGGAAATTTTTATATATGCATATACATACACATACACATAAAACACACACGTGTGTGTATATATATATATATATATATAATACGTATATGTGTGTGTGTATGTATATATATTGATATCTCATGATTTAAGTTAACGCTGGGAATCAGGGATAATTGTTCCCTTTAAAAAGAAGTTTGCAAACCACTTAAGAAACTGAGGCCTGAAGAAGACATCCACTTTCTTTAGCTTCATAAGTCTCTGACATCCAACCTAGACTAACCTTCCAGTGTCATTTCCTTTTGCCCTATTCCTCTGTCATCATTGTTCCTAAATCATATCCTGTTCGTTTAAGCATTTCTCCTTTGTTTATCATTTTTCTTATGGGAGAAACTTGGAAAATAATCACAGCCCGATCAGTTTTGTGATGATAACCAAGACTGGGAGAGCCTGTGCAATCCCAGGGGAAGCAGAGCCTGTTTCATCTGCCATGACCATGGAGTTGCTGACAAGTAGGAACCATATGTGGATGAGTTTCCCCACCTTCCCGAGCCCAAGCTAGCCTCACACAGAGGTGCCAGCAAGTAATGAAGCCCTCAGACAAGAGACCCATCCTCTGAACAATAGAGAATTTGGCTGTATTCAGTTTCACAAGTCCCTTAAAAAACGTCTCCTGATAAACTTTCTTTGAGTTCCCACAAACTGCGTAAATGGGAGGTTATGAGTTACCACATCTGAAGCCTGCTGCTACATTTCCAAATTATCTCTTACTTGGATAGCTCAGGGACAGTGGTTAGGCAAATTAACTCTAGGAGAAGTTAAGTAATTGTAATCTTAGAGAAGAGATTCTATGCCCTCAAGGCCCTGCAGCCGCTCACATCCAAATCTCGCATTTAATTTATATCAAGCATGGAATGAATAAGAGTCGGTGGTAATAAAGTGTCAGGGAAAGAAATGGAAAGTAAATATCATAAAATATTTATGTAATAAAAAATAATCCCCTTCACTAATATACCCACATTTTTTTTTCTTGATAGGAACTAGTAATAAAAGCATTTAAATCACTGTAAAAAGGAATTACTATACCCTCTGTTATACACTAAAGACACAAACACAGTCCACTTATCAAAAACACAATATCCTGAAATAAATGATCTCTGACAGAGAATAAAATGTCCTCCTGGATACTTGTCAATGTCTAATGGCAAATTCAACATCTATTCAATAAATTATCCTTCCAGGAACATTGCTGAAATTTTGTAATGAATGCCGCTGGCAGAAAAATTGAAATGTAATTGAGTGACATCTTTTAATCATATATGTAGGTTGGAGATGGGGAATATAAACAGGAAAGGCAGCTTAAGGATTTCTTTCCTATTACTCATGTTAAATGGCTGTCTATACTGTTTTAGCCACTACACAAATACTTCAAGGTTTTATACAGAGGCAAGCTGGTTTTGTCTCGGAAGGATGAGTTATAAATGACACCTTTGTATATTCAACTGTGAGTTTTCTATCTTTTGGGGGGCATATATGTCATTTCAATTTCAAACAGAAATCTTCTCTGGAGAAGCTGTAATAAAATCATCTCTGAGTGGAAGGAGTATGATTACAGAATAAAAGATCATTTAATTGAGGGAGTTTGGAGTTTGAAGAAGCTCACTTGTGTGTGTGTGCGTGTGTGTGTGTTTCACTGCCTACCACCGTCTTTTGATACATGGCCTGAACTAAAATGTTAAAGGTTAATAACAGTATTTGACATTCTTTAGTGAGCACCTTTGGTGACACTTTCAAATGCTCAGTACATGTATATGAAAAACATTCTTACTTTGGATGCTTTTCCTATTGTAAGTTACCTTAACAGAGTTCTCTGTGATAGGAATATGGAAATAGACATGTTATGATTCTGAAGCTGCCATCTCTGTGCTCTAACTTTTTGTTGATAGCCTTTTTCTCAGAAAATTACACTTAAGTTGTCCTTCATAATTGCCTCTGAGTCCGCGCTGCACAGCAACATTATAACAAGATGCTTTTGATCCTTTGATAATTAAATGCTCCATTGAATGGTAAGAAGGACAAATCTGCTTTGTATTAAATTCTCCTCTAAAGAGAAAGGAGGTTAATGACACCTCCAGATAGTAATACGTAGTGTTACTATAAGATAATGAGCTAATTGCCACAGGCTGGATCTGGTGTCTTAATACCATGAGTGAGCAAAGCACATCATTGTTCAAATTTTGCTTTTAGAAAGAATACAAAAGAATGCATCTATAATTCTGTGAACCAATTGCCTTAAATAGTTTTATTTGTGGCAACTAACTCCATTTACCATATAGATTTTTCTATGCAAATAGTACTCTGTGAATGCCTAAATCCAAGCCTCCACCTGTAAAGTAGACACCTGATTTCTGTGACCAAACTGGTATGCCTTTTCAGAAGCCGTGTCCTCTCAGAGGTCCTTAGGAAGAGGATGTGATGGTTAGTTTCATGTGTCAACTCAGCTAGGCTATAGTCCCCAGTTATTTAATCAAACACAAATCCAGTCCCCATAACCCTGTGAACCAATTCTTAAAATAAATCTCTTCTATGTACATATATTTCCTACTGGTTCTGTTTCTGTGGAGAGCCCTGATTAACAGGTAGTAAAGGAAAGGTAGACACAGGTGACTTGCAAATCACCAGAGAGTTTGTTTTTGTTTTTTTTTTGCCATACGCGGGCCTCTCACCGCTGTGACCTCTCCTGTCGTGGAGCACAGGCTCCGGATGCGCAGGCTCAGCGGCCGTGGCTCAGGGGCCCAGCTGCTCTGCGGCATGTGGGATCCTCCCGGACCGGGGCACGAACCCGTGTCCCCTGCATTGGCAGGCGGACTCTCAACCACTGCGCCACCAGGGAAGCCCCACCAGAGAGTTTATTGGGCTCTTTTTTTTTTTTTCAAGGTACCCTGCTTTTATTCTGAATCTTACAAGGAAGAAAATCACTTATCCACTGAGTAGTAACAGGTTAAGGTAATGAATCATACAATATTAAACCATGATGGAATTTACAGAAACCAAAAATGTGCAAATTCACTCTTTTGATTTACCGAAAGACCCTCTCTTTGCAAGTGGTAAATCATTAGCAGTGGTGTTGCTCTTGGTAACCGCAGGTCCTAAGGGATGGTGCAGAATTAGTATTGCTTCCTACTTTCTGTATGTCATCATGGTGGGGTGAGGCTAGTGCCATCTCTGTCATATATCTAATTTCCATATATGTGGATACATTTCTGGATCTTTTTTGCATTCTTCTCATGGGTGTATTTATTCCTGCACCAATAACTGATATTTGAATTGGGCTCTTGATGTAAGCAGGTGTCATGGTCTTAGCCAAATCTAGCTGCCAAGAGTAAGTTTTCATGACAATTTATAGAAGAAAGCACCCTCCTCAGTGCAGCATGTTGAGCAAGTGTCTCCCAATTCAGACCACCTCTTCACACACCTTGCCCATCCCATTGTAAGCAGGGAGCAACATGTTCCCAAATGCAATCTTTGCCACCAGCCTGGAGGTGCTAGCGTTCAGTGTCCTCATCCATGGCAGGTGTATGAACCAGTGGCCATTCAGTATGGAGAAGCAGCAGTAAATGTTAGGAACTTCCAAATTCTTGACAGCAAGGGCCCTGCTTAGCATCACAGTGTTCACTCCAGTAGTTTTCTTGTCTCTTATCTCTGCACAGCTAAATGTCTTACGAGACTTACCTACACTCGTGGTTTTTATGTCCATATTTGCTGCTCACCCTGTTACCCATTGCAATACCATCCTAGCCTTCACCACTCTATAGACACAAACCCACCTGCTGTTAATCCAAGTATATTTAGTCTTTATTTTACTTAATGTCTTAATTTGATCAATCCACTTCTCTAGGCCACACTCTTCTAACAATCTCTTCCTTTGTCTTCTACAACCAGTTCTCGCATTGTTTGTATCCTATTCATCTAGATGCATTGCTTCAGCATTCTTCAACCAGAGTGGTCTGTTTTGGGTTGAATAGTGTCTCCTAAAAGATATGTCGAAGTCCTAACTGCTGGTACCTGTGAATGTACTTTATTTGGAAATTGGGTCTCAGCAGATGTAATCAAGATAAGATGAAGTCATTAAGATGACCCCTAATCCCATATGACTGGTGTCCTTATAAGAAAAGCAAACACTGTGTGAAGATAAAGACACACAGGGAGAAGATGAAGGCAGAGATTGGAGTCATGTACCTCCAAACCAAGGAATGCCAAGGATTGCATTTAGAAGGTAGAAGAGGCAGGGAAGGATTCTCTCTTAGAGATTTCAGGAGCATGACCCTGCCAACACCTTGATTTCAGACATGTAGCCTCCAGAACTGTGAGACGATTTTTTAAAGCTTAAGTTTTTTTTAAGCCACCTGGTTTATGGTACTTTGTAACAGCAGCCTTAGGAAACTAATACATGGTCCTTCAGGATGCCCTGAAAATCCAAGTACTTTTAGTATGTTTTCTATTGGATCCCTCCTCTGGCTAATAACATCTAGGCTCTTGTGTGAGCAATTTTCTTAGTGGAAACGGCAGGCAAGCTTAGGACAAGCTGACACATGCACAGACTGTAGTTCTAAGTCACACTGACTTGTGTTGAGCTGTAATGTACAGCAACTCAGGCATCCAGGAGCAGGGCCTTCCACTGCATCTGTCTGCAGTGTTCTATCCACGGATTTGCCCTGAACAGGGCACATCAATCTGCCTCTTGTTGGCTTATGTTTCCTGGGGATTTGACAATGATGAAAGGCCAATATGTTCTCAGGAAAGATTCTCGTGGATACATTCTACTGTTCAGGCTTTCTAGCTCAGTCACTCTCTGCAGCTGAATTTCAATTCATAACACATTCTGTGAGAAGCATGTCCTTGGGCAACTCTGTCCCCAGTGGAATTGTCTGATGAAGTGGGCTCTGTTAACCACTCAGGAGGCTTCATATGCTTTGATTACTGCTCATGAGGTTTCCATTTCTTCAAGGAGCTTAACGAGGTTTTTCTGAGGGGCAAAAATCATAAATTTCCATGTTTTAGTAGCTCTTCTGATAGGGGTACAAATTGTACATCCCTTTCACAGCCCATGAAACAATGCTCCTCATTTACTTCTCTTGTGAGGTAGCAATTCAGATGTCTTCTGGCCCATCACATCTAAGAAATATTGAGAAAAGCATAATTAAATATAAATATTAATTATCTTTTTAAAGGTACATACTTTAAAGCATGTAATTTCTGAGGTTTGCAAAGTATGTGATGCTGAGTGTGTCTTGAGTAGAAATCAATTTCAGCAGCCAAAGAAATGATTTTGTAGCCTGAAAAATATGTCTGCATTCATTTGCTTTTATTTGGACATAATTATAGAGGAAAGACGGTCTTTTTAGTAAATTCTAACTCATTAAAATTGTTTTTTTTTTCTTTCCACAATTCTTCCTTGATTTATTTATTTATTTTTGGCTCTTGCATGTAAAAGTACTTTTATAACTTAAATGGTTCTGACTGAGTTCATGGTTGACAGCCAAGTGTTTTAATAACTTTCCCCCTTAGTTTGATGACAAATGCATCACTGAGTGCTCGGCTGCCTGTCAGATTGCTAACAGTGGCATTCATTTCTCTGAGGAGGCCGGGAATATAAAAAATATGCAATCAGAAGCGTTCTAAATGCAATAGCAAATTTAGCCGATGGAACGTGCAGAATACTAATGGAACACGCACAGTCAGCTGAGCCTGCTGTGCACTCGGGTGTTGCAGGCTGAGAATAATAACCTTGTTCAAGACTTAAGCAGAGAGGGTCGGTGCAGTTGCTGACAAATAGATGCCTCTGTTACACTCCAGCCCCTTCCCCTCTCCTGGGACCTCCAGATCCCAGCTCTACACAGGAGAGCTGCCACCTCAATTCAGATCGTGTATCAGCTCATTTCTGGGTATGGGGCCCAGAGGAGGGGAAAGGTGGGGAAGAACCTGCAAAGTTCACAAATGCCTAGCTTCAAAATGTCTTGACGCTGCCAAACAGCTACCTGAAATTAATTTAAAAAATTAAATAAAACACCTGTTCACTCCTTTCCCTTGCTGCTCAGAGCCTTGAAGAATTAAAAATATAGAATCTCGGAAGAAACATCTGCCTTCTATAAAAAGCAGAAAGGACTAAATAACTTCCTTAGAGTGAAAGAAGAAGGAGGAGTGAATGAGGTTTTGGGGAAAAACTCCCCAAAGACCCTTTTGCCCCATGTGGGTACCGTGCAGAAACACAAAATCTTCATTATTGACAGTGATCACACTTGCCTAAGCACGTTCCTGATTTTCATGCAACAAAGCTCAGAAGTTGTTACTATTTGTGTGCCCATTTTATGGATGAGGAAACTGACACTGTGAGGCTCAGTTTGTCCAATGTCAAACAGCTAGTGAGGACAGAACTAGGATCTGCACGCAGGCTGGTGTGATGGATCTGAGTGTTAATTGCTATATTTCATTGCCATTCTAGTCTTTCAAACAGCTTTTACTCTTAGAATAATATAACTGTTTTCTCTTGGAAATCCAATTCAGGAAAAACATGCCAAAAATTCTAATGATGTCAGTGTGACAGATCCACTCTCTGATGGCCAGTAAAACTAGTGAAAAGAATCAAAAGTTTTGTTTGAATTAAAAAATATTTTAAATTTATGACAGAGTTATTTTGGAAGGTTGTACTTAAATACATTTCCTTGGATATCATCCTGCTGCTAGTTAGGATACAGATGAATGTGAAAGACCTTACTGCCACTGAGACAAGAAGAAATCATTGGATAAACAAACAAACAAATTACAGTTTCTTTAAAAGCTGTGGTAGGCAGCATCCAAAATGGCCTCCACAATCCCTACCTGTTCATGTACATACCCTTGTATGGTTCCTTTCCACATTTTACTGGGGTTGGTGCATGTATCCAAAAGAATATGATAGAAGCAATGGTATGTCACTTTCAAGAATAGGTTGTTAAAGACTATGTGACTTCCATTTTGGTTGCTGTCTTGCAGTCTTGCTCTGTCTTGGGTCATTTACACTGGGGGAAGCCAGATGCCATGTTGTGAGAAGCGCGATGAAGAGGCCCACGGGGCAAGGATTGAGACTTTTTCCAAAAGCCATCGAGGAACTAAGGCCTCCTGCCAACAGTCACAGCCCTTGTTGAGCTGTCAGATTACCGATGGCCACAGCCTCTGCTGACAGCTTGGTACAACCTCATAAGAGATCTTGAGCCAGAACTGTCCAGCTAAACCACACCCAAATTCTTGACCCTCAGAAACTGTGCGAGATAATAAATGTTTCTTAAGCAGCTAAATTTGGGGGTTAATTTGTTATGCAGCAATAGATGACTAACACAGTAAGAGCCATGGACACAAATAATCAGAAGAAACTCAGATCCAGAGGCCAAGCCCTCCTAGGAAAGCAAAGGAAGAAAGACACTACTGGCAATTAAGTGTAATCATATCATTTAATTAAAATAATACACAATAATTTTCATTTGAGATGAGAGCAAATCACAACTAACTTATTTATTCTACAAATAAATAATCCTCTTTTCCCTTCTAATAGGAAAATTCTGTATTCTGTGAAACTTCTAAATATTAATCAAGGAGCCAGAAAATAAATTTAATTTTGGCTTTGCCAGTGACTGCTGTGACATCAGCTTTCATAATGTTCTTATATATTTCAGAGGATAATGATGCTAATAGTACTGACCTTCCTCATCAGAGTGATGTGAAAAATTACCAATTATTTTTCTCAAGATACCCCAGAACAATAGAATACTTTGTGAGTATTAAATAATAGCAATGGGGCTTCCCTGGTGGCGCAGTGGTTGAGAGTCCGCCTGCCGATGCAGGGGACACGGGTTCATGCCCCGGTCCAGGAAGATCCCACATGCCGTGGAGCGGCTGGGCCCGTGAGCCATGGCCGCTGGGCCTGCACGTCCGGAGCCTGTGCTCCGCAATGGGAGAGGCCACAACAGTGAGAGGCCCGCGTACCGCAAAAATATATAAATAAATAAAAAAAAATAGTAATGAACAGTACAACAGTTTCACAAAGTTGGTAGAACATGCCTTCAGAAGGCATGAAGTCCAGCACAATATGTATCTCTTTTTGTCTTTTACATCCTGGGCCACGACTAGATAGTGAATCAAAGGATGACTTCAAAGAACCATACTTATTCTGCCATGCTTCTCTTTTGAGTTCAGGCCATTCCCGAGAAAAGCTAGTTTGAAAATATTCTCAGACTGTGGACTCTTTCACCTTCACAGCAATGTGGATTAATTGCATAGCTGCAGCCTATTGATTGTACAGAAATAAATCACTGTTATTGCAGCTGACTCAGTGACAGCCTGCTGACCAGAGCCTGGTCTCTGATGGAGATGGCTGTGCCTGCTTGGTCTCTGCTACTTTGTCACTTTCCCATCAGCGTTTGAGCCTAAGGCCACCTGTGAGGCTTCCCTCCTACCCACGATGATTTGAGCAGGTTGAAGTGAAGAAGATTAGACTGCCTATCACAAGTATCTCCTCTACCTGCCAGAGAGCTTAGTGCTATGGTTTTAGAGTAAGGTTATTCTTTGGGATTGAGGATTTGTTTCTTTGGAAGGCTCCCTTTACACGTAAATAAATTCACAGAAATCAAATCTTTGAGAAACCGGGGCACACACAGACACACACAAACAAAAATCTGATTGTAAAAGGAATGCATGCTTATAACAGAAAATTTGGACTACAAAAATTATACAAAAGAAAGTACTTTCCTTCCTTCCTTTATTACAGATATTTACTGTTAACAGTTTTACCGTATTTCCTTTTAGTAATTTTCTCTACATGTTTAGAAGTTTTATACCGAATTTTTAAACATATCATTATATTGCAAGGGCTTTCCCATGTCATTGAATATTTTTTGAAAACATGGTTTTTAATGGATGCATGGTATTTTATTGTATTGAGTTATTATAATTTATGTAATTATTTACTATTGAGCACTTATGCTTAAAAAATTTTTTTTTCTGTTAAAATAATACTTCCTTGAACATTCCTATATATATACATTTTTGTTTGCATTCTGAGTATTTCCTTGGGGTAAATTTGCAGAAGTTGAATTACTGGGTCAAAAATATATAAACTTTTGGGGAGAGTCTTGATACATATCAATAAAATACTCTCCAGAAGCTTACATTATCATCAGCATATCTCATACTGCTGCTGACGATGTTGAATATTATCATTGAAAACTGTTTACATTTTGGATAGGTATAATGTTACCATGAGTTAATTTTAATTATTTTAATCAATAGTGAGGTTAAACTTTTTAATGTGTTTATTGGTAATCTATCTTCTTATATAAATTACTGATTGACTTTCTTGCTGGTTTTTCATGTGACTGAGCCCAACAGTCTGGTGGAATAATTCTTAGGGGTCAAGAAAAAATAATCTGGGAATAGAAGGAGATGGGTGTCTAGTTTCCTCAAATTTGGAAAGTTGTATGTGGTTTGCCCTTCAGGGCTCTCACACAAGTGGCTGATGGGGCTCTGTGGATGGCTTCCTTTCCTGAGATGTATCAGTAATCATTTAATGAATGAAGGAATGGTCTGGAGGAAGAAGGTCAGACCATATCTCCAAAGTAGCAGTCTATGACAACAGCTAATGTGTATTGACCGCTTATTGAATTCTTTACATAAATTATTTAATTTTCTCCAAACTCAAAGACCAGTGTATTATTATCCTTAATTGATAGATAAAGAATTGAGGCTCAGAAAAGTTAAATAGCTCGCCCAAGTTCTCAGAGTTAAGAATAGGTGGAGCCGGAATTCAAACCTAGTTCATTCTGCCTTAAATCCACTCTTAATCACATAATGAGGCAGCAGTAGGCTGAGCCAGAAGTGAACGCACGCCATTTCCTGTGTCCAGGCCCTGCTGGCATTTTGCCACACTGTCTCCTTGTTCAGAAGCTTGCTGATCCAGGTGGAAGGGCAGAGGATATTCAGAGGGTCTCATGAATGATGACTGACAGTTTTGGGAAATGGTACTTTGAACGAGACTGGGATAATGCAGACCATGAAGGGAACTCCTTCACTTGTTTAGTTGTTCTGCAGGATAATTACTGGCCTTGGGGCTTTAAAGCATTTTTCTTGTCTTTCCGAGGCTCTTGGGACTCTTCCAACCTCCATGACTGTGTGCACACAGAGTTGTACATTTCAGGGGTTTAGGGCAGCCAGGTTGGGGCAACCTCATAAAGCATGTTGGAATGAGGGAAAGAATAATTCCCCTGGAGTCATGTACAAGAACTTCTACAGAAGCAATAGTTTCTTTGATTATTTTTTTCCATAGCTGGTGAAAGGAATCCTATGTTACAGTTACACATGTGGTTGAACTGCTATTGAAAATATGTTAAGCCACAGAAAATAGCTTGGGTTAGATACGTCGGAACACTCTGTCTGGCTTCTAAGCTCTTTGTAACAGCTAGTTTATCATTATACTACATGAGGAGTGTCTGTGTTTATGGCACATTGGAAATATCTTTGTGTGGCAAATGAGGGGCAGCATGTTTAAAAGGAAAAGCAGAGTGAACCAGAGACTAAGAGATTATTCCTGCTCCGAGCAATAGACTGAAAGCAGCAAAGAAAAAATCATTTTTTGGTAAATACATTTGGAATATGCTAAATATGTCACTAGTGTCTCTTGAATTCTCCTTCAGAATCTACTTTTTCATCACCTGAAAAGCGTTAGCTCTGCTTGAGATCTGGACATGGCATAGATTTACTGAATGTATTGTGTTGTTTCGGTCTCCTCACTTTCTACCCTAAAAGCAACACTCTAAATTTGTTAAGGGATCACTGACTTTCCACTCTAATGAGCTTGGGAAAAAACTAGTTTTCAGTGCAAATATCTTTCACTTAATTAAGCATATGTTCCAAAGTCTGTTTATATTTATGAATATGCTTAATACATCCCTTCTTAGATTCACCCTAAGAAGCTTAAACTGTGCCCATTCAACTCTTTTATGCACACTATACTCCATTCTGTCCAGGGAGACACTTAATAGGTGCTTTGGGCAACTATTTAATTGGCCCCTCCTGAATGGCCACTTTCACAGCCTCACCATTTCCAGTTTTAGTTTTTTCTTGCCCTCCTCTGTGTTTACCCTCTTTGAGTGTGACAGAAAAGCCTGTCTGATGAGCAAAGGCACAGTTCCTCAGCGAGAGACTTCTCGGGAGTTGTTTTAATAAATAGCTAACAGTTATTGAGTGCTAGCTATGTTCTAGGCACTAAACCAAAACTTGGTGTGGATTGTCTTATTAATGCTCACAATAGCCCTATGAAGTTGGTATTGTTAATATTCATAGTTCATGGATAGGAACACTGAAGGTCAGAGAGAAGTAATACTGCCTACGTTCGCTCATTATAAGTGTTATTGGTCAGTGAAATGCTCGCTGTGGGCCTGGATTTGAACTTCTTAAGCCTCACTCCAGAGCCCTGCTCCCCTCGCTGGGGATGGAATGGGGTGGGGAGTCCTCTGGGCTTGTTGCCGCAAGGCAAATGGGCAATGGAAATACGGGAAAGGGGCAAAGAGGTTTCCTGCGGGATTTCCTGAGTTCTAGGCCAAGAAGATTCAGGACATAGGGTGTAGTCATGTGAGTGCGCTTCCAGAACCTGAGAAGTCAGGGGAGACCAACACTCCTCCACACTGGCCCTCAGTGGGCTGGATGAGGCCCACCCACATTGAGGAGGGCAATCTGCAGTACTCAGTCCACCAATTCAAATGCTAGTCTCTTCCAGAAATACCCTCACCAACACAACCAGAAATATTTAACCAGATATCTGGGCATTTGGTGGCCCAGTTATCTTAACACATAAAATTAATCATCACAAGTCCATCCCTTGTCAACTTGGCACTCATACACATCTCTGTAAACCATACTTAATCTCCAAATAAAGACAAGAACAAGGTCATAATTCCACTTAACATCATACAGCTCTCCTGCAAACTGAAAATGCACTAATCCCTCCCCTGGAAGATGAGGTAAATACTTGAGTCATGGTTACTCTTCTCCTTGATATCCTGTAACTGAAATACTATGATGTAAACTTAACACTGAACTACTAGGATATAAAGTTGATACATCTTATGTTGTATGATAAGGGAATAAGAGGGAAAAAAACAAATATAAATGTGTATATACGTGTATGTGTGTATATGAGTCCAGAATAAGTATTCTGGGTACCCAAATATCTGGGTGCAGAAAGTACCTGACACTAGCATGTCACTGGCTGTTAACAGTTGGAGTGCTTTTCAACTAATTGGTTATTGCTTTGGACAAACATCAGGGGCATAATATTACATTCTGGCATTTCTGCATTCACTGGCTAGAATGCCGTCTTTTTTTTGGTTGTAGCTTTTTGCGTGGAGTAGGGAGGTGAAGTGAGTCAGCACTTTAATAGGGTATAATGTGTCCTCAGCTTCCATCTCATGAAGGCATGAGGCATGATTTTATCACTTCCCAAGTTGCTCTCCTGGTCTCCTCTCCCTAAGGCTGTTGAGGCCAAACAGAATCTCTAGGAAAGATGAAACAGGGGCTGAAAACATTTTCTTTATTTTTTATTTTTTGATACACCTTCCTGAGTTTCCCTCTCACTCTCTGAGGTATCTCTTGTTAATGCTGGCCATATTTGATGTCATATTATTGTTTCTCTTAGTCACATATATACCTCATCAAAGCTGAGTCATTTCTTTTCCTTGAAAGAAAATTTAGGTGAAATATTTTAACTTAAGTTAAACATTTATATTTGCTTTCCTGTTACCCAATCTTTGTATTCACCTGCTTTTTTCTTTAATAGTTTGTCCAATTTTCCTCCCCAGTAACCACCCCCACTATCTTGGCTATTTTTACCGTTAACACAAAATATGAATATGATATTTAATCAAAATTGTATTGAATCGATTTGCTCTGGAGCTTAAAACTGATGGAGACACGGGAGCAGAAAAGTAAGTGAAAATGCAGATTTTACAGGTAGGATTCTTAGATTTTATTCTAATGCTAGAATTGCCTCATCCTGTGTGTGTAAGACGGACATTTCACCATTCTGTGCCTTAGTTTTCCAACCTGCAAAATAAGACCTTTCTTATCTCTTAGGGATGCTCTGAGGATAATGTGGTAGCATATTTGAAAGAGCTCTGAGCACTTAGCATGAAAGACATCATAATCTGTCTCCTATTATCTTGTGTTATAAAGGGGACTAGCATAAGGAATAATTTAGGACCTCAGTGCTTTAAAAATAATTGCATACACTTATTCAGCCTGTCTCTTACTCTTCCTCATATATATCTGTTCTATTAATGTCTGTCCTGGAGCGGGTAGATAGGGTGGAAACACTCCTAGGCTGGTTGGCATGGAAACTAACCCCAGAGCATGCTGGGAGCATGCAGGCAGGCAGTCCTTGTACCCAGCTGTGTAGCAGGTGTGACAACACCCCTCCCTGTGAAAAATCACTGTGGAACTAAGGAATACCTAATTTGACTAGAACTAGAATAATAGAAATATAATTGAGCTGTAAATATGTTATTATCCCTTCTCTTCAAAAAAAAAAAGAACACTAAAATATCTTATGATAAAATAGACTTTAAATCAGTCTTTCTTGGCACATCACTATCTGCCTTATGGAAATTATCCATTTAAAGAAAGACTAATAGGATCTACTATCTGCTGTGATAGATGGTTTTAGGGATGTCTGCCCATCCTATACCAGTACACTTTCTCTGGAAACATCCTCTCCCTCCAGAGTGCTGAATGGCAGGCACCGATGTTTGTACTGTGAGCCACCCTGACTGGATTAGAACTGAATACTCGCTTCAGATAAACAATCAGATTCTCTCTCCCTGGAATTGGGAATTGGAAATGATGATGTTTTAAAAATTATTTAACAGATGTTTATTGAGCAGTATGAAATTCTAGCATGGGAGAGAGATGGAGTGGAACAAACAGGAATTTGCTACTGTTCTTGAATAGCTCTAAAAAAACAGGTGGTGGAAGGCAACACATCTAGAACTGAACTCAAATTCTGCCTCCTACGTGGACCAGCTGTGTGAACTTGCACAAGTTCTAGTGCTTCCCTGAGTCTTCATTTCCTTATTTTAAACAAATTTCTTTTTTGGCAGTCTTTCCTCCCTGGTTTTATTGAGATATAATTGACATATAACGTTGTGTAAATTTAAGATGTACAAGTGTTTATTTGATACATTTATATATTGCAAAATGATTACCACCATAGCATTAGGTAACATCTCTATCCTATAATATGATTACCATTTCTTTTTTATAGTGAGGACATTTAAGATATATTCTTTTTTTTTTTTTTTTTTTTGTGGTATGCGGGCCTCTCACTGTTGTGGCCTCTCCCCTTGCGGAGCACAGGCTCTGGATGCGCAGGCTCAGCGGCCATGGCTCACGGGCCCAGCCACTCCGCGGCATGTGGGATCCTCCCAGACCGGGGCACGAACCCGTGTCCCCTGAATCGGCAGGCGGACTCTCAACCACTGCGCCACCAGGGAAGCCCTAAGATATATTCTTATAGCAATGTTCAAATATGTAATACAATATTATTAGCCATAATCACCATGCTGTTCATTAGATCCCCAGAATTTGTTAATCTCATAACTGGAAGTTTGTACCATTTGACCAATATCTCCTCATGGAAATGATGATTTTAATTCAATCTAGACTATTTGCTTAAACTATGCCATGCCCAGGAAATATGCCAAAGATTAGTTAGGTGGGTTTTACTGTTAATTATGTATAAGTTTATCTCCCCCACTAATTTGTGAACTTGTTAGTAGCAAGAAATTTTAGTTTTATTCATCTGAATTCACCTGAGCACACCAGATTGTGAACTTTGACCTATTAACCAAGAGCTGTGAGAGCTGTGAACCACTTGGGGGTTTGATCATTCCTGGAAAATTGGGAGCTACAGATTACACAGAAAAGTCACCAGAGTTGGGAAGAAATGGAGTTTAAATGAGGGTGGTGATTATATTAGTCAGATTCCTGGCAGGAAACAGTTGGCACACCTATTGTATAATTTGAGAATTTAATAAAGGGACTATTTACAAAGGCATAGTGTAGGGAAACAACAGGAATAGTCTAATACCCTGTAGGTAGTGGGTTGTTGTTACTACTCTTATGCCCAAATGGGGAAGGGCAGGAAGTGGTTCTGGAAACCAGGAAAAGAAGAGAAAGTGAGAGCATTAGGAGGGAGAGGAAAAGCACGAGGCCTCTGTAGAGATCAGACAACCCTGGGTAGCTCCACAGACAGGGAACTGAGAGAATAAATTCCTACTCAGTAAGGAATTGACCTTACTCTCTCAAGTCCTCTTCACCATTAATCTCCTTCTGTTGTTCCTTATTGGCCAAACCCAACTACAAGAGAGCTGGTTGATGTCAACCATGCAATTCAGACTCCTGGGCAATGAGCAGACTGGGGAAGTGCGCTGGGTGGATTGGAGAGCAAATGGGAAGTCAGTGACTGCCTCCCCTTCCACCCACTCTAAATAAGGCTCTCATCTCCTCCTACCTAGACATTTACTGTAAAGTAACCTCTTACCAGGTCTAATCATGGGCGTAGTGTCTCTGTCCTAATAAATATGGGCCTAATTTTCCACTACCCTCACACTTGTATCCTGAAACCCCTCCATTGAAATACTTATAGTTTTTCTTCCTGCCTCTTTATATTTGTAGGCACCACATGCTCTGCCAAGAATGCTCTTTGCAGCCTTTGACCACCTGTCAAACTTCTATTCAGCTTTCACAAACCTAAAGTTCACTTTCTCTGTAGCTTTCTGTCCATCCCAGTAGGGTTAGGCATCCTCTGCCTTCCTATGGTCACACAAGTTGCAGAGTACTGTTAAAACACTGGTTCATGGCTCTCCCTCTGCTGTGGATCCTTGAAGATTCCTGTTTCTGATGCACTCCATGTGGTATCCTTAGCATTTGCCATAGGGTCTGGCGCAGACTTGATGCTCAGCAAATGCTTGATAAATGAACAGTTTTCCTGCTTTCAGTTATGTTCATTCATCTTCCACATTTCCACACACCCTCCAGGCTAATCGTTCAAAACACAAACTCATTGTGATCATCCCATTCCTAGACCTCTCCCATGGCTTCCTACTGAGAGCAGAATGATGTGCAAGCTCTCCAACCTGTCTACATTTCAGTGTCATCTACCACTCCTCCCTGGCTCCCTTCCTACTCCCCATCCCCATTCCAAGTCCTATGGAACTGCACAGAGCTCCCTAGCAAGCCATACTTTGCCATATTTTGTCACATTTACATCTGTTCCTCTTACCTGGAATGCCTCTTCTACTTTACAATACTCTCTAACAACTCCTGCCTTCCTACCCACCTCCCTGATCTTTTCCACCAGTATAGTTGGCAAAGTCATATTTTTTTTGAAGACTTACCTTACATGGTATTTGCTCTGTGAAAATTTTCTTAAAAACACTCCTTGGGAGAGAAAGGACCTGAGAAAATATTTGAAGAGATTATAGTCGAAAACTTCCCTAACATGGGAAAGGAAATAGCCACCTAAGTCCAGGAAGCACAGAGAGTCCCAGGCAGGATACACCCAAGGAGAAACATGCCAAGACACATAGTAATCAAATTGACAAAAATTAAAAACAAAGAAAAATTATTAAAAGCAACAAGGGAAAAATGACAAAAAACATACAAGGGAACTCCTATAAGGTTAACAGCTGAGTTCTCAGCAGAAACTCTACAAGCCAGAAGGGAGTGGCATGATATATTTAAAGTGGTGAAAGGGAAGAGCCTACAACCAAGATTACTCTACCTGGCAAGGATCTCATTCAGATTCGATGGAGAAATCAAAAGCTTTACAGACAAGCAACAGCTAAGAGAATTCAGCACCACCAAACCAGCTCTACAACAAATGCTAAAAGAACTTCTCTAATTGGGAAACACAAGAGAAGAAAAGGACCTACATAAACAAACCCAAAACAATTAAGAAAATGGTAATAGGAACATACATATCAATAATTACTTTAAATGTGAATGGATTAAATGCTCCAAGCAAAAGACACAAGCTTGCTGAATGGATACAAAAACAAGACCGTGTATATGCTGTCTACAAGAGACCCACTTCAGACGTAGGGACACATACAGACTGAAAGGAGGGGATGGGAAAAGATATTCCATGCAAATGGAAATTTAAAAAAAGCTGGAGTAGCAATACTCAGATAAAATAGACTTTAAAATAAAGAATGTTACAAGAGACAAGGAAGGATACTGCATAATGATCAAGGGATCAATCCAAGAAGAAGATATAACAATTATAAATATATATGCACCCAACATAGGAGCACCTCAATACATAAAGCAAATGCTAACAGCTATAAAACAGGAAGTCAACAGTAACACAATAATAGTGGGGGACTTTAACACCTCACTTACACCAATGGACAGATCACCCAACAGAAAATTAATAAGGAAACACAAGCTTTAAATGACATAATAGACCAGGTAGATTTAATCGATATTTATAGGACATTCCATTGGAAAACAGCAGAAAGATCTAAATGTAAGAACGGACACTATAAAACTCTTAGAGGAAAACATAGGAAGAACACTCTTTGACATAAATCATAGCAAGTTATTTTTTGACCCACCTCCTAGAATAATGGAAATACAAACAAAAATAAACAAATGGGACCTAATGAAACTTAAAAGCTTTTGCACAGCAAAGAAAACTATAAACAAGACGAAAAGACAACCCTCAAAATGGGAGAAAATATTTGCAAATGAATCAACAGACAAAGGATTAATCTCCAAAATATATAAACAGCTCATGCAGCTCAATATTAAAAAAACAAACAACCTAATCAAAAAATGGGCAGAACACCTAAATAGACATTTCTCCAAAGAAGACATACAGATGGGCAAGAGGCACATGAGAAGCTGCTCAACATCACTAATTATTAAAGAAATGCAAATCAAAACTACAATGATGTATCACTGCACACCAGTTGGAATGGGCATCATCAGAAAATCTACAAACAACAAATGCTGGAGAGGGTGTGGAGAAAAGGGAACCCTCTCGCACAGTTGGTGGGAATCTTAATTGATACAGCCACTATGGAGAACAGTATGGAGGTTTCTTAAAGAACAAAAAATAGAATTACCATATGACCCAGCAATCCCACTACTGGGTGTATACCCAGAGAAAACCATAATTGAAAAAGACACATGCACCCCAATGTTCATTGCAGCACTATTTACAATAGCCAGGTCATGGAAGCAATCTAAATGCCCATCGACAGACGAATGGATAAAGAAGATGTGGTACATATATACAGTGGAATATTACTCAGCTATAAAAAAGAATGAAATTGGGTCATTTGTAGAGACATGGGTGGATCTAGAGACTGTCATACAGAGTGAAGTAAGTCAGAAAGAGAAAACAAATATCGTATATTAACACATATATGTGGAATCTAGAAAAATGGTACAGATGAACCGGTTTGCAAGGCAGAAATAGAGACACAGATGTAGAGAACAAACATATGGACACCAAGGGGGGGGGACGTGGGGGATGGGGAAGGAGAGGGTGGCATGAATTGGGAGGTTGGGATTGACATATACACACTAATATGTATAAAATAGATAACTATAAAAAAATGAAATAAAATTTAAAAAACTCTCCTTGGAATGCAAGAAGTTTGCTACTTTTTACCTCTATGAGATTTCTGACACATTGTGTTGAAATGATTTATTTACTTATGTGCCATATTGTCTTTCCTATGTCTAGAATCTAACACAAAGCCTGACACAGACCATATGACTAACAATTGTGTCTTGAATGTATATATGAACAAATGAATGAATCAATCAAACCTAACTCCTGTGGTTCCCTGGACTATGCAGAGAACTGTCCCTTTCGTCTTTGGTGGTTTGTGAGATCCTGCTTGTCTGTGGCACACAGGGGTAGACCAAGTCACGTGGGACATGGTCAATGGAATGTAAATAGGAAGTGTATGAAACTAGGGACCAGTGTCCTTAAAGGGGAAGGGAATGCCCCTCTTCATTCTTTTCTCCTTTCTGCGAGCTCGGTTGTGAATATGTGGGCTGCAATAGGAGCAGCCATCTTGGAGCATGAGTTGGAAGTCACATGCTGAGTATGGTGGGAGGACAAACTGCAGGGAGCCTGGGTCTCTGATGATTGTGGAGCTGCTGTAGCAGCCCTAGATGATTTCTGAAGACTTTTAAATGAGAGAGAAATAAAATCTATGTTTTGAAGCCATTGTTACTTTGGGGTTTCTGCCATTTGCAGCCAAACCAAATCCTAAATAAGGTATTTACTAAATCATTTCTACTGGCTGAGCCTGAGTCAAATATCACACACACACACACACACACACACACACACACACACAAAAGGTAAATCATGTCTTACTTTTCTGTACCTACTGTTCTTGCTTTGGTTTTCTTTTGTGACTTTTTAGATCAGTTTTCAGAGAGGCATATTAAAGGGCCTAAATTTAGATAAGCAAGGACATCACTCTTTAAAACAGTCTTAACGTCTTATTCAATTTCAGAATTTCATCTTACTGCAACAGCTGACTTTTAGTTGACAGTGTCTATACCTCAGCATCACAGAAATACTCAACAGGGGTAGGTCTGTGCTGCCAAAAAGTGCTTTATTTTGCTTCCGGAGAAGGATGCTGCCTCCTCTGTCAGGGAGAGACTAATGTGTTTGCCTATTTATCTCAGTGATATTTACCACTCCTTTAAATCACTGCCCACATCTCCCTCTCAGCACCTCTTGATCTGGCTCTTAAGACAGATGCATCCTATGCATTGTAGCCTCTTGTTCTTGCTTTTCAGTATTATTTAAATATTTTTGTCTTGGTTCACTTCTCAACAGGCAGCAGTTCAGAAAAAGAATCATTATCCACCTCATCTGGCAAAGTTCAGCTTACTGTGTGAATAGGGACTTTTGTATTAGAAAAAAAGCTGGAGGTTTTTGATTAAATGAAATTTTCAGGGAGTTTTCCATGAGGAATCATCAGCCTGTGGTTACGTTCTGCACCTATTAAAAGATGGAGTTGTAAAACTGATGTGTATGTAATCTCTTCTCAGGTTTCCATGGCAACAGTGGCAGCGATTCAGTGAGTAGGTTTTCCATTCTTCCTTCGTGACCTTCAGGCTATAATATTGTTTCAGGAAAGAAAAAAAAAACACTGTTCTTCCTTTAAAATATAATATATTCATTTAGATTCATTCTAATGAGACAGTTATGAGACTAGGAATATTCCCAAGATGTAAATCCAGTAAGTAAGTGGTTCTGCTACTAACAAGCCGTGTGACCTTGGCCAAGTCAATTACTCTCTGTAAGCCTTGATTTCCTTCTCTACAAAATACGAACAAAAATATATCTACACTACAGGGTTGTGGGAGGACCAAAAGCATGCACTTGTACTGTTTAGCACAAACCACAGTTTATGGTAACTATTGGTCATTATTCTGAATGAACATACAGCCATGTGGGACATGATGTTAGACTGTAAGGTTTCAATATGAACGTTCCAACATAGTCCTTTTAATATCAGCAGGATTTGTAGAGATGTCGCTTTTATCATCCTGATATCCGAAATTTGTGTTTTCTGTGTCTTTATATTTAAAGTGCATTATTTATAAACAGCATGTATCTGGGGGTCTTTTATACAGTAAGATAAGCTCTGTTTTTTTTTTTTTTTTTTGCGGTACGCGGGCCTCTCACTGTTGTGGCCTCTCCCGTTGCGGAGCACAGGCTCCGGACACGCAGGCTCAGTGGCCATGGCTCACGGGCCTAGCCGCTCCGCGGCATGTGGGATCTTCCCGTACCGGGGCACGAACCCGTGTCCCCTGCATCGGCAGGCGGACTCTCAACCACTGCGCCACCAGGGAAGCCCCCTATAAGCTCTGTTTTTAATTGGAGTGTTTAGTCTGTTTACATCTAATATAATCATTGATACAGTTGGGTATAAATCTATTTGGTTTTTGTCTGCTCTGTTCTTTATTCTTTCTTTCCAGCCTTATTTTGGATTAATAAAATATTACTCAGTATTGCATTGTATCTCCTCTATTGGATTTTTAAATACAACTTTTGTATTCTTAGTTTTTTAGTGGTTGCTCTAGCAATTACAATATTCACCTATTCAATTTACCTTCCCTAACATCTTTGTGCTATTGATTTTGTATATTTAACTTCTACATGTGTTACATTGTTGTTATTTTGCTTTACACAATTATCTTTTAAAGAAAATGGTCTTTATACCTAGTCACATATTTACTGCCTTTGGTGTGTTATATGCCTTCCTATAAGGCTGGTATGATTTCTGTTCACTCAGAATAACTTTTTTTTAGCATTTCTTATAGTGGGGGTTGGCTCAGCTTTCAGTTATCTGGAAATGTCTTCATTTTGCCTTCATTTCTGAAGAATATTTCCATTGGATAAATAAATCTAGTTTGACAGGATTTTTGTTGTTTGTTTTTGTTTTTAGCACTTGAAAGTTTTATTTTTGGGGCCAATGTTGTGTCTCTGATTCTTAATATTGTTCCTCTGTATAAAATATGCCTTTTTTCTCTGGCTGCTTTTTGCTTTGGGCTTCAGCAGTTTGATTATGTGTGCCTTGTTTTGGTTTTCTTTGTATTTATCTGTTTGAGGTTCACTAAGCTGATTAGATCTGTTGATTAATGTTTTTAATTCTATTTGGAATATTTTTGACCAATATTTGTTCAAATATTTTTATCTGCTGTATTCACTCTTTCCTTCTGAGGCTTTAAGTACATCTGTGTCAAATAGCTTGATATTGGCACATAAGTCATTGAGGTTCTATTCATTTCTTAAAACTTTATTCTCTTTGTGCTTCAGATAAATTCTATTGATTTACCTTCTAATTTACTAAATCTTTCTTGTTGAGGCCTAATATTTTTATTAACAGTCTTTGTTTTTTGTGTTTTTTTTTTTGCGGTACGTGGGCCTCTCACTGTTGTGGCCTCTCCCCTGGCGGAGCACAGGCTCCGGACGCGCAGGCTCAGCAGCCATGGCTCGCGGGCCCAGCCGCTCCGCGGCACGTGGGATCCTCCCGGACCGGGGCACGAACCCGCGTCCCCTGCATCGTCAGGCGGACTCTCAACCACTGCGCCACCAGGGAAGCCCGAGGACTAATATTTTTAAACCCCATCAAATGAATATATTTAATCCCATCAGTTTTATAGAGATATAATTAACATACAATAAAATTTGCCAATTTTAAGTGTATAATTCACATTGAGGATATAGAACATTTCTATCACCCCAAATTTTCTCTCTTGCCCTTTTGCAATCAATTCCCTCCTCTACCCTCCACTCCTGATAACTATTGCCCTGTTTATGTCACTACAGTTTTGCCTTAAAAATAAGTAATATCATATACGTGGAATTAAGCAGAAAAGAGTCTTTCGTGTTTGGCTTCTCTCACTTAGCATAATGCTTTCAGGGTTCATCTGCATTCTGGCGTCTGTCAGTTGTTACAGCTGAGTAATACATAGGTATATGTGTATGAACATGCCACAGTTTATCCATTCACTAGTTGATGGATATTTGGTTTCCAGTTTGGTCCCTATTACTTCCTCATAGCTAGAGAGTAGAGGTCACTGTCAGGTTTTTAAAACGTTGAGCTATTTTATTGGGCATGTAGTAGAATTTCATTGTGGTTTTAATTTGCATTTGCTTGATGATTAATGATGTTGAACATCTCATATACTTTTTTTTTAGGTCATTCTTATATTATCTTTGCTGAAATGTGTGTTCAAATCTTTTTCTTATTTTGAAAATTCTCGAGTTGTAAGATTTCTTTATGTATTCTAAACAGAAGACCTTTTATCAGGTATATGTTTTGCAAGTATTTTCTCCGAGTCTTCAGTGTGACTTTTCAATTTCTTACTAGTGATTTTCAAAGAGAAAATTATTTAAAATTTGATGAAATTTAATATATAATTTTTTTCTTTTTATGGTTCATGCTATTTGTGTCCTAAAAGCTCTTTGCCTAAATCAAAGTTTTTTCCTATGTTTTCTTCTAGACAATTTATAGATTTAGTTAGTGCACTTACATCTATGATCCATTTCAAGTTATTTTTTGTGTATCATGTGAGGTAAGCATTAACGTTTAGTTTTTCCAATAGGGATATCAGTTGTACCAGTCAGTTGTTAAAAAGGCTATCTTTACCCTATTGAATTATTTTGGACCCTTGTCAAAAGTCAGAATATCTCATTTTCCTCTTCACTCTTTCGTGTCTGCCTGCCTCCGTTCCTCCCAACCCTCACTTCTCTCCATCCAATACCCATCCAACCACCCATCCATTCATCCATTTCTCTACCTACCTATTCTCTCTCTGGCTCCAAGAAAAACTTTAAGTCTTCATATCACAGCACTCAGCTTTCATAGGTAGAAAACCCTTAACCTTGTTGTATTTCCATAAGCAATAGAGGAAATATAACTTGCAACTTTCATTTTTTTATTTTTTAAACTTAATTTGTACTGTAGTAGAGTTGATTTACAATGTTGTGTTGGTTTCTGCTGTACAGCAAAGTGAATCAGTTATACATATACATATACATATATCCACTCTTTTTTAGATTCTTTTCTCATATAGGTTATTACGGAGGATTAGTAGAGTTCCCTGTGCTATGCAGTAGGTTCTTATTAGTTATCTATTTTATATATAGTAGTATGTATATGTCAATCCCAATCTCCCAATTTATCCCTCCCCCCCAACCGTAAGTTTGTTTTCTACATCTGTGACTCTATTTTTGTTTTGTAAATAAGTTCATTTGTAAATAAGTTCACCCATCCACATATCCATTCATCTACCTACCTATCCTCTCTCTTGCTCCAGGAAAAACTTTGTCTTCATATCACAACACTCAGCTTTTATAGACAGAAAACCCTTAACCTTATTATATTTCCATAAGCAATAGAGAAAATATAACTTGCAAATTTTAACTTCTATCATGTGTTTTTTTAAAAGTCCAGAGAATTTTGCTAGGGTGGTTGCTTAAGCCCCAAAGCAATATTTTGCCCAATAAGATTCATTTAGCAACTTTTTTTTAAAATGAAAATATCAGGCTGTGATGTAAGGAAGTCAAGACTATTTTTATTTAGTGTAAAAATAATGACAATTGAATTTAGAGTTACAGAGTGATCTGGTGTGGGAAAGTCCATATAAAACTCACAGTTTTAGAGTTACCTTTTGAAACATACTCCTTCTGAAACAGCTTGAAAAATTGTGAAAATCTTTTTGACAATTTGAAGAGCCATTATTTGGAAAAATATTGCTATATTTCATTAGCATTCAGTTTTTTATGGTTCTTTACTGCCCTTAATTACAGTATGAGACAGTATCAACTTTAAATATCAAAACGGGGAGGAGGAAAGAAGCCATCTGGAGTTTGTTTCTGTTAGAGGCAAGATTTCTAGTTGTAATTTTGCTAAGTCTTTATTGCTCATTCAAAGATTTTCTGTTTGTAAGATAATCATACTATAATATTGCATATGACCTTTTCTTTGCAGAGGGATTTATAGTTTGAAAAACACTTTCATACCCATTATCTTGTTTGATCCTCATACCATTCATTCATTCAGTCAACAAATACTTATTGAGTATCCATATCATGTTGGGCACCAAAGATACAAGGGTGAAAGAGATGGTTTTAAATTTTATCTGTTTGCTGATGTTGCCTGAATTTATATTTCTAGCCTCTATACCTTCCCTTGAACTTCAGAGTCAGTATATCTAACTTATTCAACATTTCCTCTTGGATCACTAATAGGTATCTCAAAATTAATTAGTATGTCTAAAACCAAACTCCTCAGCCTCGCCTCCCTCCTTCTCATGTTAAGCTTCTCCTCCAGTAAGCTCCCCATCTCAGTTCCAGTTGTTTAGGTCGAAACCTGGGAGACATTCTTGATTTCTCTCTCTTCTCCTCCATCCCCGCCATCTCCACATTTAATCTGTCAGGAAATCCTGTGGCCTCTACCTTAAAATATATATCTGGAATTGAAGCCCTTCTCACTACCACCATTTACCACCCATTGGTACCACCTACCATGGTACCACCTATTCAAAGCACCTTTATTTCTTCTCTGGATCATTGCTAGAACCTCCACATTCACATTGCTCCCAGTCAAGCCCTTCTTCAATCTGCTCTCCAAGCAGCTGCATAGGGAGCCTCAGAAAACCAAAGTCACTCCTTCACCCAAAACCAGCCCATCTTTGCATCTCACTTAAAATAAAATCAGAAGTCCTTACCATGAATGGCATGTTCTGCCATGAGCTGGGCTCCCTTTCCATCTCCTCCCTGTGTGCCCCTCGCTTACTGCTCCTGGCACACAGCCCTTGCTGTTCTTGGAACCAAGTGGGGCCTCTGCTGTAAGAACTCCACTTTCTGGAATACACCAGATATCTGCAGGTCTTGCTCATTTAGTTCCTCCACATCTCTTTTAAAATGTGATCTACTCAGAGAGGCCTTCCCTGATGACTATATAAACTGCACCACCCTAATGATACATTTTATTCCTTTACCCTACTTTATCCTTCTTCAAAGCCTCTGTTACCACTGAACACAGTGCATGTTTTTACTTATTTGTCAAGGCCTGACTTCTCTATCAGAAAATGGGCTCTTTCTCTCCTTACTTGACTGATGCATCCCCATCCCAGTGAACCGTATCTGGCACCCAGAAGCCACTAAGCAATACGTGTTGAATGAATCAACAAAGACAAATGTCCTTACTCTCAGAGTCCTTATATTCTATTTGGAGGAGACAGGCAACAAACAAAAAGCAGAGTTTGGGGAAGAAATCGGAGCCAGGTGATGTGACAGAAAGTGGTTATGTGGTTGGAGGAGACACTTGCGATGGGATATCTCTCTGAGGAGGTGACATTTAAACCAGGGCTTCAATAACAGTAAGGAATCGGCCTCGAAGCAGAATCGTTATTTTTTACTTTATAAATCAGGAAACTGAGGCTAAGAGAGACTGTGTGCCTTCGTGCATTTGTTGAATAGTAGAAGTGAGTTTATAATCCCAAACTTTGACCACTATTTGTTGCCCTTCCTGTTAAACTTCAAAGCCTTTTACAACTAAAATGGCTAAAATGCAACACCAATAAAAATGCAACAAACACACAGTCCATCTCTCTGCTAACTTTAGGGCAAGAATCCTCACCCAGGCTAGGCAGACTGGCAGCTGTTCACACGGAGACAGTTGGAAAACATGCTTATTTTTTTCTGTTTCATTTTATATTCAACCTTTGGCTTCAAGACTAGTGAGCATGCAGCTCAGCTCTAAAAAAAAAGAAAGTCCCTGACTGTTCTCACTCAGACAGCCACTTCTCAAAAGTCATTTCTCTCAATTCCGCGAACTAGTCCCAGAGGAGTGACCTCCTCCGGTTGCACAGTACTGAGCTTGTCTTCGTGTTTCTCGAACGCTCCAGGATTTCTTTTTTAAATGAAGTCATGCTGGTTGTTTTCAAGTCCTCAGAGCTCTCTCAGGCTTTTTCTCAAGCACAGAGACCCAGTGCAAGGCCGAATGCTCTTGGTTTTGTTCCCGCTTCCCGCAGCAGATGGTAATCCTGCATCTAAGACACTGAGGCTCCCTTTTGCTTTGCGAATAGCCCGTGAGCCTTTGGGAAAGCTTGACTGATAACATCTTTGGAAAAAAGTAAAAGAAAAATCTATTGAAATGACTGTTCTGGTAATGGCTTGAGGCCTAGCTTGGAGTGTCCCCAATAGCACAAAACTTTGAAGAGCAGAAGCAAAAATTCAAATGTTTGCTGTCACCAGCCCTTAGTAATTCACCACCTCACTATCCCGTGTTTTCTTTCTCTAGTTTTCATTTTTATATACATGACTTAACTAACTTCTAGGCTTGTTTCCAATGATGTGATGTAGAAAGGGAGCTCAGAGGGAATAAGGCAAAGAATGCACAATTCCTAGAGTGAGAAATGAATTTCAGCATGAGCACAGGGAAATGAACATTCTTTTTCCCATTTTTATTCTGTATTTTTGTTGCTGTTTAAAAAATAAGAAAGATTAACTGTTGGTTGATGCTGATAAGACTAGTTTAAAGTGTTAACTGAAGAAGAAAAGAGATGAATAAAGGCTGTACCGGTGAGGAACAGAAATTGACCATGTTAGAGTCAGAGGAACAGGAAATAGTTAAGGAGAATGACCAGCTGAGAATGTCCCCATGCACAAATGAAAGAAGGGGAGAGGTGGAAGCACACTCAGCATCTCAAAGTCTGTGATGCTGGTGGGTAAGGAAAGCACAACAGAGGAGCTGAACTGACACAGATTTGGGATGTAGAAGTATGTGTGTATCTGTGTATGTGTATGTCTCTGTGTGTGTGTGTTTATGGGGGAGGACCACTGTATGAAACGGCAAAGCAAGTGTATGAAACCTGAATTGGCTTTTCTGATGGGGGTGGGAGGCTGCAGGTGGGTCTTTTGGCATGCTGGAAATAGTGGCGCTATGTATGCTTGATGGAAATAATTTAGTGAAAGCACATGATTGCTACATGCAATTAGAACTTGGAATAAAACATGATTGCTGTTTTCACGTTTGCATATGTAGGATTATATTGTAATTAAATGGAATAGTAACGAGAGATATGTGTAAATTATCTTCCTGGCTTGTGTGAAAGGTAGAAATAAGCACAAGTGGATCTAAAGCAGTGGAGGAAGCACTCTCTACGGGCTGTTTGTTCCAGAAAATGCCAGCACCTCACTAGGAAACTAAAGCTATTGGGGAGTTACTCATTCAAGTAAGAAAACTGCCAGGATCCTGGCTTTGAATCATCAAAGACTAAGCTTTTGTAGTTAAGGGAGAAGCATGAGCTCCTATGACTAGGTTGAGATAATTTTTAGAAGAGGATTATCCTGTCAGTGCCACACTGTGCCTCATCTAATGCAGGTTTTCCCATTAAAGCTCTGTTTCTATATACAGGCTTGATCAAGAAAACACTGTTCACTTACATCCCTACCAACTAATGATGTCCTGAAACTGGTCTTTCCTTTTCTTGCTATCTTTATTTTCTTTTGCTTAAAGCTAAGGACTAATTGGTTGACTGTTCCTCATTAAATGCTAACTATTTATTATTAACCTAAGTAACTTGGGTCTCAGGGCATGAGAATGAGAATTTGACATCTACAATAGGTAGATTTATAGTTAACATTTGATGCATGACATTATTATTAAACCAGATAAGTGATCAAGGACGAAGAAAATGATTTGGGGAACAAGCATGTTGAGTTAGAGGTACCAGTGGAACATCCAAATTGCAGTGTCCAGGAGATAGTTGTATGTACATCCTATGTCTCTAGAGCTCAAATCATAGGAGTGGATTAGAGATAGACATTTAGAAATCATCAGCTTATGTGGGTGTTGAAACCAAGCCATAGGAGAGAATGAAATAACCTGGGATGAATGGAGAGAGTGAGAAGCTGGTCAAGGATGGGTCATTGGGACACACCAATTTTAAGGGTGAGTGGAGGCACATAATTTTTTTTTTTTTTTTTTTTTTTTTTTGCGGTACGTGGGCCTCTCACTGTTGTGGCCTCTCCCGTTGCGGAGCACAGGCTCCGGACGCACAGGCTCAGCGGCCATGGCTAACGAGCCTAGCTGCTCCACGGCATGTGGGATCTTCCCGGACCGGAGCACGAACCCGTGTCCCCTGCATCGGCAGGCGGACTCTCAACCACTGCGCCACCAAGGAAGCCCTGGAGGCACATAATTTTAAAGAGAGAAGGAGAAGAAGAAACCAGAGATATAGTAGGAAAAGCAGGAGAGGCTGATATCAGGAAAGCTAAGGGAGAAGTTTCAGGAAGTTAGGAGAAGGATAGGTGATATCTTGGGTCACAAATGAAGCCGTGGTAAATTTAAGAAAATTGAAATCATATCAAGTATCTTTTCTGACCACAATGCTAGAGACTAGATATGAATTACAGGAAAAAAATCTGTAAAAAGTACAAACACATGGAGGCTAAACAATACACTACTTAATAACCAAGAGATCACTGAAGAGGGCTTCCCTGGTGGCGCAGTGGTTGAGAGTCCGCCTGTCGATGCAGGGGACACGGGTTTGTGCCCCGGTCTGGGAAGTTCCCATATGCCGCGGAGCGGCTGGGTCCGTGAGCCGTGGCCGCTGAGCCTGCGCGCCCGGAGCCTGTGCTCTGCAACGGGAGAGGCCACAACAATGAGAGGCCTGCGTACCAAAAAAAAAAAAAAAAAAAAAAAAGAGATCACTGAAGAAATCAAAGAGGAAATCAAAAAATACCTAGAAACAAATGACAATGAAAACACAATGATGCAGCAAAAGCACTTCTAAGAGAGAAGTTTTTAGCAATACAGTCCTACCTCAAGAAACAAGAAACATCTCAAATAAACAACCTAACATTACACCTAAAGCAATTAGAGAAAGAAGAACAAAAAACCCCCAAAGTTAGCAGAAGGAAACAAATCATAAAGATCAGATCAGAAATAAATGAAAAAGAAATGAAGGAAACGATAGCAAAGATCAATAAAACTAAAAGCTGGTTCTTTGAGAAGATAAACAAAATTGATAAACCATTAGCCAGGCTCATCAAGAAAAAAAGGGAGAAGACTCAATAGAATTAGAAATGAAAAAGGATAAGTAACAACTGACACTGCAGAAATACAAAGGATCATGAGAGATTACTACAAGCAACTCTATGCCAATAAAATGGACAACCTGGAAGAAATGGACAAATTCTTAGAAATGCACAACGTTCTGAGATTGAACCAGGAAGAAATAGAAACTATGAACAGACCAATCATAAGCTCTGAAATTGAAACTGTGATTAAAAATCTTCCAACAAGCAAAAGCCCAGGACCAGATGGCTTCACAGGCAAATTCTATCAAACATTTAGAGAAGAGCTAACACCTATCCTTCTCAAACTCTTCCAAAATATAGCAGAGGGGGGAACACTCCTGAACTCATTCTACGAGGCCACCATCACCCTGATACCAAAACCAGACAAAGATGTCACAAAGAAAGAAAACTACAGGCCAATATCACTGATGAACATAGATGCAAAAATCCTCAACAAAATACTAGCAAACAGAATCCAACAGCACATTAAAAGGATCATACAACATGATCAAGTGGGCTTTATCCCAAGAATGCAAGGATTCTTCAATATATGCAAATCAGCAATGTGATACACCATATTAACAAATTGAAGGAGAAAAACCATATGCTTATCTCAATAGATGCAGAGAAAGCTTTCGACGAAATTCAACACCCATTTATGATAAAAACCCTGCAGAAAGTAGGCATAGAGGGAACTTACCTCAACATAATAAAGGCCATATATGACAAACCCACAGCCAACATCGTCCTCAATTGTGAAAAACAGAAACCATTTCCACTAAGATCAGGAACAAGACAAGGTTGCCCACTCTCACCACTCTTATTCAGCATAGTTTTGGAAGTTTTAGCCACAGCAATCAGAGAAGAAAAGAAAATAAAAGGAATCCAAATCAGAAAAGAAGAAGTAAAGCCGTCACTGTTTGCAGATGACATGATACTCTACATAGAGAATCCTAAAGATGCTACCAGAAAACTACTAGAGCTAATCAATGAATTTGGTAAAGTAGCAGGGTACAAAATTAATGCACAGAAATCTCTTGCATTCCTATACACTAATGATGAAAAATCTGAAAGTGAAATCAAGAAAACACTCCCATTTACCACTGCAACAAAAAGAATAAAATATCTAGGAATAAACCTACCTAAGGAGACAAAAGACCTGTATGCAGACAATTATAAGACACTGATGAAAGAAATTAAAGATGGTTCAAATAGATGGAGAGATATACCACGTTCTTGGATTGGTCGAATCAACATTGTGAAAATGACTCTACTACCCAAAGCAACCTACAGATTCAATGCAATCCCTGTCAAACTACCACTGGCATTTTTCACAGAACTAGAACAAAAAATTTCACAATTTGTATGGAAACACAAAAGACCCCGAATAGCCAAAGCAATCTTGAGAAAGAAAAACGGAGCTGGAGGAATCAGGCTCCCTGACTTCAGACTATTCTACAAAGCTACAGTAATAAGACAGTATGGTACTGGCACAAAAACAGAAATACTGATCAATGGAACAGGATAGAAAGCCCAGAGATAAACCCACGCACATATGGTCACCTTAGCTTTGATAAAGGAGGCAATAATATACAGTGGAGAAAAGACAGTCTCTTCAATAAGTGGTGCTGGGAAAACTGGGCAGCTACATGTAATGAATGAAATTAGAACACTCCCTAACACCAGACAGAAAAATAAACTCAAAATTGATTAAAGACCTAAATCTAAGGCCAGACACTATCAAACTCTTAGAGGAAAACATAGGCAGAACACTCCATGACATAAATCACAGCAAGATCTCTTTTGGTTCACCTCCTAGGGTAATGGAAATAAAAACAAAAATAAACAAATGGGACCTAATGAAACTTAAATGCTTTTGCACAGCAAAGGAAACCATAAACCAGATGAAAAGACCACCCTCAGAATGGGAGAAAATATTTGCAAATGAAGCAACTGACAAAGGATTAATCTCCAAGGTTTACAAGCAGCTCATGCAGCTCAGTAAGAAAAAAACAAACAACCCAATCCAAAAATGGGCAGAGGACCTAAATAGACATTTCTCCAAAGAAGATATACAGATTGCCAACAAACACATGAAAAAATGCTGAACATCATTAATCATTAGAGAAATGCAAATCAAAACTACAATGAGATATCATCTCACACCAGTCAGAATGGTCATCATCAAAAAATCTACCATCTATAAATGCTGTAGAGGATGTGGAGAAAAGGGAACACTGTGGCACTGTTGGTGGGAATGTAAATTGATACAGCCACTATGGAGAACAGTATGGAGGTTCCTTAAAAAACTACAAATAGAACTACCATACGACCCAGCAATCCCACTACTGGGCATATACCCTGAGAAAACCATAATTCAAAAAGAGTCATGTACCAAAATGTTCATAGCAGCTCTATTTACAATAGCCAGGACATGGAAGCAACCTAAGTGTCCATCCTCAGACGAATGGATAAAGAAGATGTGCCACATATATAGAATGGAATATTACTCAGCCATAAAAAGAAACGAAATTGAGATATTTGTAGGGAGGTGGATGGACCTAGAGTCTGTCATACAGAGTGAAGTAAGTCAGAAAGAGAAAAACATATACTGTATGCTAACACATATATATGGAATCTAAAAAAAAAAAAAAAATAGTCATGAAGAACCTAGGGGAAAATACAGGAATAAAGATGCATACCTACTAGGGAATGGACTTGAGGATATGGGGAGGGGGAAGGGTAAGCTGGGAGAAAGTGAGAGAGAGGCGTGGACATATATACACTACCAAATGTAAAATAGATAGCTAGTGGGAAGCAGCCACATAGCACCGGGAGATCAGCTTGGTGCTTTGTGACCACCTAGAGGGGTGGGATGGGGGGGTGGGAGGGAGGGAGATGCAAGAGGGAAGAGATATGGGGATATATGTATATGTATAACTGATTCACCTTGTTATAAAGCAGAAACTAACACACCATTGTAAAGCAATTACACTCCAATAAAGATGTTAAAAAAAAAAAAAAGTTAGGAGAGCGACAGCACTGCAAAGGAATCAACACAGGCTGAAAGGACTGACATCCAAATGGATGAGATTTCAAACTGATAAATGGGATCAAAGTGCCAGATCCAATAGGTATGTATCTAATTTCTTAGGATGACTCAAGCCAGTATTATTATTTTTATTTATTTATTTTTATTTTATTTTTTACTTTTGGCTGTGTCGGGTCTTAGCCGCGACATGTGGGACCTTTCATTGCAGGGTGCGGGCTTCTCTCTAATTGTGGCGTGTGGGTTTTCTTTCTCTAGTTGTGACGCATGGACTCTGTAGTTTGCAGCATGCGGGGTCTCTAGTTGAAGCACGGGAGATCAGTAGTTGTAGCACGCGGGCTTAGTTACCCCATGGCATGTGGGGTCTTAGTTCCCTGACCAGGGATCAAACCAGCATCCTCTGCGTTGTAAGGCAGATTCTTTACCACTGGACCACCAGGGAAGTCCCAAGCCAGTATGATTCTTCTATATATTTACTTTTCTCCCACCATCTCCTATAGTTGTTTATTTTGCTAACTCCTACTTTTTGGCTACTTCTGCTGTTTTTCTGTTTGGAACCCTGGTCGTAAATCTCAGCGTCCCCTGGGAGTACCTGCCAGTTGTCTAGTCAGGACTTCTCTGTACCACCTTGCTTTCCTCCTTTTTGGGCAGAGGAGAAAAATGGGTCCATTGACAGGTGGTTGGACAGCATGTTTAGTGGGGCTGAGGGAGCCAGTCAGCACTGACTAATGGTGTGGCAAGAGCAGGTATCCAAGAGAGCGCAGTCTCATAGCCCTCACTTCCTGAAAGGTGGAGGGACACTCATGGGACAGGAAGGGACAAATGCACCCAATGTGCTGCCACTGTGTGATGCTGGCCTGGTCGGGGAGGCTCACCAGTCTCTTAGTCCTCCTCCTGGGGTGGGTTTGGAGTGGAGGAGTGGATTCCGAGGAGCAGATTCCAAAACAGCAGATGAACAAGGCTATAAAATAACATATTAAGAATGACCTCAGAACTTATACATCTGCCCAAACATTATTCCCAGCTATAGGCGTCTCCTCTCCTTGTAAGGAGGATGCTTGTTCCAGGGATTCCATTATGACTCTGAATGCCTTTCGGGCTCTTCATCCCCTTCAAGATCCCCTTCATCTCCTTCTATGTTAGTTTTCTCCTGTTGCAAAATAAATTACCACAAACTTAGGGACCTAAAAACAACACCATTTTATTAGCTCACTGTTTTGTAGGTTAGAAGTCCTGTGGGTTGGCTGGGTTCTTATCTGGAGGCTGTGGGGGAAGAATCAGCTCCTAAGCCATTTGGGCTGTTGGAGAATCTAGTTCATTGCTGGCTGCCAGCTGGGGGCCACTCTCATATTCTAGAGGCTGCACCCATTCCTCATCACGTGGCCCCTCCATTTCCACATGAGCGATGGTATGTCCAGTCGCTCTTATGCTGGGGACCTCTCTAACTTCTTCTTCTGCCACCAGCCAGAGAAAATTCTCTGCCTTTAAAGGCATCATGTAATTAGACCTAGTCCACCAAGTGATCTCTATTTTAAGGTCACACAATTACATCTGCAAAAGCCCTTTTGCCATGCAATGTGACATAATCACAGGAGTGATATCCCATCATATTCACAGGGGAGGGAATTATACAAAGGTGAGGGTCTTTAGGTACCATTCTTAGAATTCCACCTACCACATTTTCACAGCCTTCATTCTTTTAAATGCCACCAGTTGTGCCAAAGTTTAAGAGTGGATCTGCTCTTTGGACACAGCCAGAAGTCATTTAGTGAATAAGATGGGGCATCAAGTTTTTATTTTAAAAATGGGCAAAAAAAAAAAAGAGAAAGGATTTGAATATAAAGTAATATGAGCGTGTTGCTTGCATGACCCATAAAGAAGGTCTGAAAGTAATTTCAACATGGGAAGTTTCTTATTTCACATTTGATTATGCTACTGAAAAGGGAATGCTTTTCATGGGAACCTATGTGTTGAAAAAAAAGGAGAAGAAACATTTGAATGGAAGCACAATGCATAGGTATGTGAAGCCTAAAATTTCCTTCCCCAGTTTTAGATAAACTGGTCTCCTAGGTCCAACATTTATTCACTAGCAATGGAATTTTGTCTTAATTTCCCTTTCCCTCCACCTGCAAGGGACGCTGGGCCAGAGGAATAAAATTCCCGTGTAGCTCAGCAGTTCTAAAGAGGAGCAAACCTCCTGGGCACTATTTGGAGAGATAGTCAGAGGCGGGCTTTTGCATTTTGGTGGAGTTTGGACAGACCATGCATCTACTACAGGTGGGTGGTCTGAATAATCGGCAGATGGTTTAACTCCTTGGGGTCTTGGGTCCTGGAATATGCCTAACATTTCAAAATCAGCTTGGTTCTGGAAGGTTTCTGGAGGCACAAAATTCAGAATCAAAAATGATTTCATTAAAACAAGGAGAAACAGCTGAAGCTGAGGTCCCAGAGGGACATGTTTTCCCTCAGACTTCCTTTATTTGACTTTCTTCAGCCAAAAAAAGTATTTAAATAAATAAATATATAAATAAATAACAAAGCCTACATGTTGTAACTAGTATGTAAGAAACCATCTTCCTGAGGCTCTCCTCTCCCTGCTCTCAAGCTTTGTAATGTCGTAGTGAGAGGGAGGGAGGGCAGAAAGAAAAGGGGAGCGTCCACTGACCAAACCCACAGGGTAAAGTAATAAAGACCAAATGAGGGAAAAAAATAGTGGACTTCAGGTTTAGTGTTACATAAATATGTCAAATTCTATGATAAAAAGGAAGAAGCAGGACATACCTGACAGAGATGAAAACCACCTCAAAGAATGAGGTGATATAAGCTCCATATTAATGGCAGAATTTCTTAAACTTGCAAGGTGCATTAGGTAGCAGAAAGGAAGGAATAATGCCTGATTAAGAAGATAAATGCTCCTTCAAGAGACTAGCTGGGTATAATGATGAGAATGCTCTTTAAAAATTTGTAAATACATATATACACACACACACACATATTTACTTTTTAGATTGTTCATTATTTGCATCTGACTGAGTAAAATTTCCTCTCCAACATCATGCACCTTATGTAAACTGGCATTTTCTATTTTAATTTCATCAATGTGCTGGCCCTAAAATATTTTGTCCAAACCTTCACAGAAACATATTAATTAAATAAAATTTTAATAAAAATTAACTAAATATTAAACTTATTAAACTCTTGCTCTTACCATTTCTTTCCTTTCTTTTCTTTTTCTGACCCAGGGTAAAATTTTCCAAATTTAATACATCATCTTCTCAGTAAGAGAACTTCAAGTTACTCAGTGGGAGGAAATTTTGATCTTGGGTGTCTTTGAAACATGAGAGTTACCATCTATTCAAAAATTACTTTCAAAATCCTTTATGACCTGAAGATTTAACTATCAACAAGAAGTGAGGAGAGAAAATAGCTTAGTATAATGTAAAAATTGAGAATGGGGGCTTCCAAGTCAGACCCACTTACAAACCCTGGCCCTGCCTCTTAATATTTATGTGTCTTTGGGCAGTTGCTGAACCATTTTGAGCCTGGTTCCTCACCTATAAATTGGGTATAATAATAATAAATACATATGGTAATATATAAACCTGGAACACAGTAAACACTCAAATATTAGCTATTAATATTTTTTCCCCACTCTGAGGACTTCAAGCACAATTCTTTTAAGGTTGGGTTTTTAAAACTTTGGTGATTTATCAAAAAAAAAAAAAAGAAGAAGAAGAAGAATCCCATAAGAACTGGATCATTAGACTCTGGTAGATGAAGCCTCTTTTTCCATGAACCCCATTAACCTCAACCCTGAACTTGAACCTTTGCCTCAAGGGTCTGGAAGGAATTTCATCCTCTATTGCTCTCACCCACATTCCCCATATATATATCATCCCATATTACCCTCACCCACTTCCTTTCTTTCTAATACACCACCCACCAGTTCGTCAACATATCACTAAACAGCCTTCTCTGTTTGTCTTGGCTGATTGATTTTCCAGAGTACCATTAAAGGCATTAGCCTTCACCTGTCCTAGCTGGGTTATTTCGTTTGTAATGGCCTGGAATGTACTTACACTTACCCTGTTGGAAGAGGTTAAGTTAGAACCCAGGCCTTGCTCATAAATGATTCTGATAGTTACAATGTCTTGCCTTGATATACAACCCTAGCAAACAGGAAATGACAGAATGGCACTAAATGCCTTTTTCTATGGGAGTAAAAATTCATTGCCTCACCTCAGGAAGCTGAAAGAAAAAGGACAACATTTTTGTATGTGTTTTTACAGGTATAATGTGTAGGTTATTATGTGGAATACTAGGAAAGCAGAGTAGAGTTTTTTTGGTGATGTGTTTCTTTTTATAGAAAAGAGTATCGCCGGACACCCTAGAACAGGGGTTGGCAAACTATGATCCATGGGCCAAAACGGCCCTCTGCCTCTTTTGTAAAAAAAAAAAAGCGGTATCAGCCACAGTCAGGCTGGTTCATTTACACACTGTCTATGACTGGTTTTATGGTAGAACAACTGAGTTCAGTAGTTGAAAGAGAGACCATGTGGCCCACAAAGGCTAAGATATTTGCTCTCTAGCCCCTTACAGAAGTGTGCCAACACTTGTGCATTTAAAACAGGACAAAGCTTCCACAAATTCTGTTGGTTTGGCTGGTATGTTCTGAACATCTGGTGTTGATAGAGCAGCCATACTACAATTTCCTGGGACAGCCTGTCTATTGTTATTTCCCTATGGTCCTCAGATGTGTATATGAGGAAACTTATACTGATTTGATAGTATGTTTTGTTCTTTGGTTTAAAAAAGTACTGCCCCCATGGGTGTAAATGCCAGGTTTCCCGAGGAGCATGGAAACACAGAAACTGGCAGAGGCTGCAATGATCACTCTGTTGAATCAATGTGATCATTATTTGTCCTGAGGCTTCCTAGGTATTTTGAAAACGTCTGCTTATTGCAACTTAGCTTTTCATGTGAGAACATAGGTGAGGATTTTCATTTTCTTTAGTCACAGAGAAAGCAAGGGAATTTATATCAGTGAATGGTTCTCCAGCCTCCCTCCTCACCCATGCCTAAGGCTATAAAAACATGTTTATAAGAAGTATTCTTCAGGCAAACAAGATTCTTGACATGAAAAGGGCCTAAAAATGTTATTATCTTCTACAAGATAACTTGATAAGAGGGCACTTTAAGAGAGTGCTTCATATTTGTTCCCTAGCATTTTTTAGTGATTGTGGGATTTATGGTGATAGGTAAAGGAAAGTCTATTAAACTAAACCAGATAGCTTAAGGAGAGAAACAGAGATGATAGAAAGAAGAATAGTGCTGTGAAAGGAAAGATAAACTCTCCAAAAAGTTTTTATTGTTCCAGTGCATCTAATAAATGAAAACACATAAACAACTCAAATGTAGCATTAAAAAAGATGAACAAATCTTGAGTATGCAAAAGCAACCCAAAAATGTGTGAAGATGAGGTACTGCTTGGAAATTTATTTATTCTTTAAATGCACAGCTAAGTACAAAGTTTTTTCAGGTTGCCCCCAACCTAAAATGCCTGCCTCATTAAGAAAGTAATTATTTTTCTCACATAAGTGCCCCACCTAGTCTGTGGAATTCCCTTGGCTGCCATCAGGAGAACAAACTGGAACTGTTTTGAGAACTTGTAGGCTATAAAAGTGAAAGTTCTAAAACTTTGAAAAAATAATAGCTTGATTAAGGGAGTTGGTTTTAGATTATGATCCTTATCCCATCCAGAAAACCGTGGAATGCTGGGCCCAGATTTAGGGAAGCAGTGCAGCCCAATTCTAAGGCAAGGATGTGAGAATTTGTGTTCTATGGAGAAGGGAACAAAAACCCAGGTACCTCATACAGCTGGGTGAAGAGGGAGGAAGAATCTAGATACAGGACCATTGGGAGGTGAAAATGGAGACCAGGAATGAGCAGAAGTATGAAGAGGCAGGTAGAGTTTGGTAGAGTGTTTGGGGGTAGAGGAAAGGTAGGAAATGTGCTACCAGTGGACACTTCTGTTAAAGTGTCTGTAGCCACAACTGGGAGTATCCCAGAGCTGTTTGTATTGTACCAGTCAAGGTCTAGTCAACAGTCAGAAACCACCACCACTTATTTTAACAGAAACAGAACAAAAAAACCAAAACCAACCAACCAAACAAAAAACCTTAGTATGAAGAATTGATTAGATATTGAAGAACTGAAGTTAAAAATAGAACATAAATTATCAAAAATTTGCAACTGGTGAAAACAGCTACTGCTCCTGAGTCTGGAGGAGCTAAAGGAAGGGGTGGGAGAAGGGGCCCTGTGGGATTGAAAACTCAGACCTCTGAGGAGGGAGTTGTATTAGTCTGCTCAGGCTGTCATGAAAAACTACCAATGACTTGAACATGATGTTTGGCAGGCAGGAGTTCAAGATCCAAGGGGACAGCATGGTCGGTTTCTGATGAGAGCTCTCTTCCTGGCTTGCAGATAGCCACCTTCTTGCCATGTGCTCCATGGCCTTTCCTGGGGTGGGTGCTACTGGAGAGAGAGAGAGATTCAAATTAAGGCCCCACCTTTATGACCGCATTTAACCTTAATTATCTCCTAAAAACCCAAACTCCAAATACAGTCACATTAGGGGTTATGGCATCAACCTATGATTTTTGAAGGCACACAATTCAGTCCACAGCAGGGATGACAGCTGGCCTAGTGTTGGTACGTCTGAAGTGAGGAGAAGTGAGGCTGGGCTATGAGTGCTGAAAAAAACTGCAAACTGGTATCAACTGCTGCTCCTGGAAAGAACTGCCAGTGCCAGGGGGAAGAAGCAAAGCTGAGTAACATGAACAGGAACAGCATCCTTCCTCCTCAGTTTTTCTAGTCTCCCTCCAGAATCCCCTGGCAAAGCAGAATATAGTTTGCAAAGTCCCATCTCCAGCATCACAAAGCAGAGTATAAAAGGGAGAAATGGCAACTGAGAGGCAAGTGCTAAGTGACTGGCTCATTAGTGCTGTGGCAAAGACTGCTGGTTGCTTATTTTTAACATCTATTCTTCCTTTCATTCTTAGTACTAGAACCCTAAATTTATTTGGGAGGCAAGACTCAGTTAAAGGATGTTTCTCAGCCTTCCTTGCAGCTAGATATGGTCATGTGACTATATTTTAGCTAATAAATGTGAGTGAAATTATTATGTGGTGCTTCCAGGAAGATTTTGTTTTTGTTTTGGGTTTTGGGGTGTTTTTTTTTTTTTTTTTTTTTTTTGCCCTGTCTTTCATCATGCTTCCCAGAATGTAGATGTGATGGCTGGTGCTATATCAGTTATATTGGGCCATGAGGATAAGAACCACTCTCAAGGATAACAAATGAATTGTGGACTTTGATGATTTTGTGAAGTAACTATACTAGTCCTGGATTGCTAACTTCCAGATTCCTTTTATATGTATAAGACAGATTAAGGTCTATCTCGTTTAAGCATTTTAGGGATTTTCTGGTATATGCAGCCCAAACTAATCCTAGGAGAGAGGACACTCAGCTGGCTTGGACAGGCAGATCCACCTTGCTTAAAGGATAATCATGCCAGTTCAAACTATTTTCCCTCATAGTACTGGAAATTTTAGTTGATTTTGTTATCAAAAGAATGACTGAAAATCCCTTTATTTAGATATTTAATTAGATTAGAAATCTTTCTCACTTCAAAGTACAGATATTTCTGTGAGGATTAAGGGAACATGAACCATCCATAGCTTAGAGTAGATTTGTTTAATCAGATTGTTTTTTTCTAACCCCTAGCCAAGATCTGTTACACTGAAGATTTGGGTGTCTTGTGGAAATTGTTACCAATTCTTACAACAAACCTACAAGGAAAGGTATTGTTATCCTCATTTTACATATAAGGAAACTGAGACCCAGAAAAGCTAAGTATGTAGTTAAGGATCCACTGTGAGTAGGTGGTGCTAGGGATTTAAAACACTGTTTTCACTGTACTACTCTGGCACCAACTAGACTGTCATAACTCCATTATATTATGGATTACCTACACTTAGTGAGCTAATATGTGAAGCTAACCACTATCTATAACACCATTTATATGGTAGAATAAATTTCAAACCACCAGTTGGGGACTGCCCATATTACTAGTGACAAAACTGTCACCAAAATATTTTCCATAGAATTTACAGAATTGTTGCCTAAGCAATGCAGCGTGTTCAACTATAAGTCTGATGTCTAGATTAAGCAGAGATATTTCCACTATAAGTGTAACCACTTTAAAATTTATTGCCACAGCTCAGCTATAACTGAATTTCTCTGTAACCCACAGGGTCAATGCACAGTGGCCTCCTGTGGTTCTCACTGCCACTGCTGCTTCTCTGAGCCTCAGCTGAGGCTTCCATCTGGCTCAGGCTTTTGAGCTTTCCACCCCAGACCTTTGGGACCTTGCCCATGGCCTTGGCGGCTCCTTGGAAGGACTGCAGGCATTCAACTTGAAGCCGCCTTCTACATTCCCTCTTGGGGCATGAGAAAATATTTGAATCTTATCTGTGCCTTGTGCTGGCTTTGCAGAATTTGGAGGGGGCCATGGAAGGTGTCTACTAGCCCAGGCTGTCTCTGCCTAAATATTCAGAACCACTCGGCTGTCACTCTCCTGAATTAGTGTGAGATGCATTGTGAGTTAGTCCCCTTAGCACTCAGGATGGGAAGTGGGGAGCAAAGCCCTTTAGCAGAGGATTTTCAAACCTGCTTGGGGTCTTGGTCTGCCCTGCGCCCAGCAGGGCTTTCCACCCTGGTTGAGGGGTGCGGGTAGAGATGCAGTCGAACAGCAGGCCGGAAAGGCTTCTCACAAGCATCTAGACGCTCCTGATGTCTCTCTCCAGCTTCCCTGCTGCCCAGGAAGTGATCTGATCTCCCTCCTGTGGGGCAAGAAATTGCAGTTAATCCCTATGCTGCATGGCTCTGTGCTCTACCCCAGGCTCTGGCTCACTCTTCCACTCAGCCCTTTTAGAAATCAAAACAAAACCACTTCTCTCTCATACTCTTAGCTTTCACAAATAAAAAATGCTTTGGTTTTATGCCTGCCATGACTTAAAAAAAAAAAAAAAAATCAGCAAGTCAGTGGAAGCCTTTTTCTCTGTTTCTGCCCTCCCCGTGCAGCCCTGAATGCCCTGTATCCAGTGCATGGAGAGCTGAAGGGCAACAGAGATAATTTTCAGAAAGGAAAACGTCCATTTAAAATCTCTGTATATTATCCCATTACATAAAAAACAGAAGCCAGGGGCTTCCCTGGTGGCGCAGTGGTTGAGAGTCCGCCTACCGATGCAGGGGACACGGGTTTGTGCCCCGGTCCAGGAAGACCCCACATGCCGCGGGGCGTCTGGGCCCGTGAGCCATGGCCGCTGAGCCTGCGTGTCTGGAGCCTGTGCTCCGCAATGGGAGAGGCCACAGGGGTGAGAGGCCTGCGTACTGCAGAAAAAAAAAACAGAAGCCAGCTTAAGCTATAGGTTGAAGAGAAAACAAAGGAACTTATTGGCAGAAACCCCACTTGGTTCTCTTTGTACCTGGCTGGCCTCCCTTCTCAGCTTTTGCTGGTTGCTCCTATCTCCCTGGGTATATAATCACTGGGTAGCCCCAGGGCTGCTTCTCCTTTCTCTCTATGCTCCCTGAAGGATTTCTCTCAGGCTCAGAGTCTTTCAAGTCCAACTATACTCAAGTGACTCCTGAATTCATGTCTCTGACTGCAGCTCCATATTCATACAGCCAGCTATCTGCTTGATGTTATCCTTAAGGCTATCTAAAAACACAATTGAACTTAGCATGTTCAAAACCAAAGTCCTGATTTCTCTAAATCCTCCTCTTTCCCCCCATTTCCATTGCCTGTCCCTCTAGTTATCAGGCAGCTGGCTCCCTACTTAGCCCTCTAAGGTTTATTCACACTATAGTCAGGGTGAACATTCTAACATGTGATTCCTTTCACTTAACTACTGGGATCAGAGCTCTTTATTGTTTTCTATCTTGCTCAGAGTAAAAGCCGAAGTCCCTATCATTACACTCAAGCTTCCCAAGGCCTCACCCTTGGCCACCACACTGACCTCTCCTCTGGCTCCTCTCTCCCTCACCTCACTGCTCCAGAAACACAAATCTCCTGTTTCTCTCTCCTCCTCAGGGCCTTTGCATTTGCTGTTCCCTCTACCTGGAGTGCTTTTTTTTTTTTTCCAGATATTTGCATGGCTTACTTACTCACTACACCCAGGTCTCTGCTCAAATGTCATCTTGGAGTGATGCCTTCCCTCTGCATTCTTTATAAGATACCAGTTTCTTCTCCTTATACCACACTCCCTGTTTTCCTAATCCTGTTTTATTCTTTTCCATTTACTATGCTGTATTTTTACTCTCTGACTTGTTTATTGTCCATCTCCTCACCTCCCGCACAGTGCTCACTAGAGTGCTAGCTTAATGAGAGTGGGGACTTTGTTTTACAGTAATATCATATTCTTAGCATAAGAACTTATCTGGTATTTATTAGATACTCAATGAATATTTCTTTTTTTTTTTTTTTTTTTTTTTTTGCGGTATGCGGGCCTCTCACTGTTGTGGCCTCTCCCGTTGCGGAGCACAGGCTCCGGACGTGCAGGCTCAGCGGCCATGGCTCACGGGCCTAGCTGCTCCGCGGCATGTGGGATCTTCCCAGACCGGGGCACAAACCCGTGTCCCTTGCATCGGCAGGCGCACTCTCAACCACTGCGCCACCAGGGAAGCCCTCAATGAATATTTCTTAAAATAAATAAGAGAACAGGCAAAAAAACCAAACCAAAACAAAACAAATTAGGATATATCAATTAGACATTACTTCATGAAAAATTACTCTAAACTCTGACTTAAAACATGAAAGTATTATTGCTTGTGCACCTATGAGTCAGATGGATGTGTCTACTGACCTGGGCCAGGCTTGGCTGATCTTGGCTAGGTTTGCTCAGAAATTTGTGATCGGCTGCCAGGTCAAATAAGGGCTGGCAGGATCGGAATAGCCTCAATGCCTCACTCACATGTCTGGTGATTGACTGGTTCTTCACTGGGACTAAGGCAGTGAGTGGGTAACATGTCTCTGATTATCCTAAAGGCTGAACTTGTTCTCATAGGAAGCAGAGAAGAGGAAAGAGAGACAGATAGAAGTGTGGAAACTTGTACATCATTTTGACCACATCCCATTGTTCAGTGCAGGTCAGAAGGTCATCCCAGATTCAAAGGATAGGGAAACATATTCCATCACTGGAGCAACTACAAATCACACTGGGAAGAGGGTGGGTCCAGAGAGGGGTGAGAATTGCTGCTATTTACACAAATCATTTTGCCACGCGTATCTTACAGAATCCAAGGACGAGTTTAACAACAAGGCCTGGGGAGGCTTAACGTTCAGCTGTGGAACTCAGAGACATTCTCTCTAAATTTTTGACATTAAAGTAACTGTTTCCAATTCCCAGATTCTGAATCTCATAGTTCAAATTCTAGATTCCCAGGGGAAATAATTGGCCTGGCTTGGGCCAGGAGTTCCTCTTGGCCCTTCCTTGTTTCAATTCACATTGGCTAGAAGGGAGGATTAAATTTAGGCCCTGTGGATCAGGGGCAATTCCCAAAGAGGTGGAAATTATCAGGGAAATTAGAGGAGAATCCCCAAAAGGATCTATCACAACATCTAAATAAAAGTTTTTGAAAACCTAACATTTAAAATTTATTGCCTTTAAAATATTCAGATTTCCATGAAATATGTGGAAGAGATTTCTGTGAAGAGAGCCTTGCTAGGGGGCTGGGTTAGATTTAATATAATCTGTAAGAGACATTGAAAATATTTAAATAAATTGAATTACCAACTAACAAAAGATGGTTCTAGGCTAATATGGCATAAAGCTTATAGTATTATCCCATATTTCTCTTGCTTTTATTTGGATATATGTGATACCTTTCTCATTCTTCATTAAATTGGCTTTGTTGAGTTTTCCTTCAGTATTGGACTTGGCTTATTGGGTTCTGAATTTATGAGGCAAAGAAATGAAGAAAACAATAATGAAAGATATTAGGTGTCTTAGTTTTCTATTGCTGCTGTAACAAATTACCACAGCTTTAGTGTCTTAAAACGTTTATTTTAGTAAAATCTAGAGGTCAAAAGTCCAAAATGAGTTTCACTGGGATGAAATCAAGAAGTTGGCAAGAATCGAGTTCCTACTTGAGACTCTAGGGGAAAATCCATTTCCTTGCCTTTTTCCAACTTCTAAAACCATCTGCATTCCTTGGCTCTTGGTCCCTTATCCAACTCACTCCAACCTCTGCTTCTGTTGCCATCACATCTCCTTCTCTGACTCTGACTCTCTTATAAAGGACTCTTGTGATTACATTGGGCCCACTGAGAAAATCCAAGATAATCTCCCCGTCACAAGGTCTGTAATTAAATCTGCAACGTCCCTTTAGCCACGTAAGGTAACATATTTACACGTCCTGGGGATTTGGACCTGGACATCTTTGGGGGGCCATTATTCTTCCTACCACAGTAGGTAAATATAAAAACCAGACCAATCCATCCTTGAGTCATGTAGAGTCTACATTTTTCCAAATATAGAAGGTTCTTACTCATAAAGTCTCTATGGATCATTGGGGTCTTCAACAAGTAGGGGTTATACCTATGCATATTTAATTGTCTCCTCAAACCCTCAGAGATAGGAGTAAAGTAGAATTTGTTAATTTGATATCATTATATTATTGCAGTAATAGTAACATTTCCAAGTATGCATTTCATTATCTGGTAATTGTTGTTAAACCACTCAATTGCTGTGTGGTTCATAAATTATTCCACAGCACTGGCAGGCAGAATTGCCACTGTTGTCAAGTCTTTAAGACCCTTTTTCATTTTTGGCTGAGTACTTTTGCTTTAGCTTTCTTGATTCATCACTGAGAATCATAATTCTTCATAAAATTTTAACCCTGCATCTGAATCTTCCCGAGAGAACAGCTCTACACAAGCTCCTTACCAGTACCTCTGGGCCTCTGCTTCTGGGTCATTATGGCACTCTGTGGGTCCTCAATAATCTTGCAGACAGTTTGTCTGGCTTGAAAATATTCATTGCAATTTAATTCACATTAAACTGGCCTCCAGGTACTAATGTGACGCTTAGAGGAATCTTGCTAAACTAGTTACTTTTCACAGAATACCTGCTTTATATAGAGTTATGTGTTGCAAAGTATCTGGAGAAATTTAGTCCTCCCCTGAGGACTTTGTTCTGCCCTTTAAAATCCACCTTGTCCTTTAAGGGCTACCTAGAATCTCTTTCTAGGAAACAGTCCTGTCAAATTCCCATTCTCCTGATTGGGGCACTTGGTGAGGTTCAATTGCCAATGATTTGGCCACCCAAATTCCAGTGTGTATGGGGCCGGGGGGGATGGGGGTTGGTTTCCCCACACCATCAAGCAATCCTCTGACACAGTGGGGTGTCCTGCAATTCAGTTCAATTCTAATACTCTCCACCTGTGGAGAGCCTGGAGGAGACAGAGCACCATATTCCACAGGTTAAGGGCTCAGTCCTACAAGACTACCCCTCCCTCCACTTATTTTCTATTCTCCACTATTTTTTTTTGAACATCTTTATTGGAGTATAATTGCTTTACAATGGTGTGTTAGTTTCTGCTTTATAACAAAGTGAATCAGTTATACATATACATATGTTCCCATATCTCTTCCCTCTTCCATCTCCCTCCCTCCAACCCTCCCTATCCCACCCCTCTAGGTGGTCACAAAGCACCAAGCTTATCTCCCTGTGCTATGCGGCTGCTTCCCACTAGCTATCTATTTTACATTTGGTAGTGTATATATGTCCATGCCACCCTCTCACTTTGTCCCAGCTTACCCTTCCCCCTCCCCATATTCTCAAGTCCATTCTCTAGTAGGTCTGCGTCTTTATTCCCGTATCTGCCACTAGGTTCTTCATGACCATTTCTTTTTTTTTTTTTTCTTAGATTCCATATATATGTGTTGGCATACGGTATTTGTTTTTCTCTTTGTGACTTACTTCACTCTGTATGACAGACTCTAGGTCCATCCACCTCACTACAAATATCTCAATTTCGTTTCTTTTTATGGCTGAGTAATATTCCATTGTATATATGTGCCACATCTTCTTTATCCATTCATCTGTTGATGGACACTTAGGTTGCTTCCATGTCCTAGCTATTGTAAATAGTGCTGCAATGAACATTGTGGTACATGACTCTTTTTGAATTATGGTTTTCTCAGGGTATACGCCCAGTAGCGGGATTGCTAGGGTGTATGGTAGTTCTATTTTTAGCTTTTTAAGGAACCTATATACTGTTCTCCATAGTGGCTGTATCAATTTACATTCCCACCAACAGTGCAAGAGGGTTCCCTTTTCTCCATACCCTCTCCAGCATTTATTGTTTGTAGATTTTTTGATGATGGCCATTCTGACCCGTGTGAGGTGATACCTCACCGGAGTTTTGATTTGCATTTCTCAAATGGTTAGTGATGTTGAGCATCCTTTCATGTGTTTGTTGGCAATCTGTATATCTTCTTTGGAGAAATGTCTATTTAGGTCTTCTGCCCATTTTTGGATTGGGTTGTTTGTTTTTTTGATACTGAGCTGCATGAGCTGCTTGTAAATTCTGGAGATTAATCCTTTGTCAGTTGCTTCACTTGCAAATATTTTCTCCCATTCTGAGGATTGTCTTTTCATCTTGTTTATGGTTTCTTTTGCTGTGCAAAAGCTTTTAAGTTTCATTAGGTCCCATTTGTTTATTTTTGTTTCTATTTCCATTTCTCTAGGTGGTGGATCAAAAAGGATCTTGCTGTGATTTATGTCATAGAGTGTTCTGCCTATGTTTTCCTCTAAGAGTTTGATAGTGTCTGGCCTTATATTTCGGTCTTTAATCCATTTTGAGTTTATTTTTGTGTATGGTGTTAGGGAGTGTTCTAATTTCATACTTGTACATATACCTGTCCAGTTTTCGGAGTACCACTTACTGAAGAGGCAGTCTTTTCTCCATTGTATATTCTTGCCTCCTTTATCAAAGATAAGGTGACCATATGTTGGTGGGTTTATCTCTGGGCTTTCTATCCTATTCCATTGATCTATATTTCTGTTTTAGTGCCAGTACCATACTGTCTTGATTACTGTAGCTTTGTAGTATAGTCTGAAGTCAGGGAGCCTGATTCCTCCAGCTCCGTTTTTCGTTCTCAAGATTGCTTTGGCTATTCGGGGTCTTTTGTGTTTCCATACTAATTGTGAAATTTTTTGTTGTAGTTCTGTGAAAAATGCCATTGGTAGTTTGATAGGGATTGCATTGAATCTGTAGATTGCTTTGGGTAGTAGAGTCATTTTCACAATGTTGATTCTTCCAATCCAAGAACATGGTATATCTCTCCATCTATTTGTATCATCTTTAATTTCTTTCATCAGTGTCTTATAATTTTCTGCATACAGGTCTTTTGGCTCCTTAGGTAGGTTTATTCCTAGATATTTTATTCTTTTTGTTGCAGTGGTAAATGGGAGTGTTTTCTTGATTTCACTTTCAGATTTTTCATCATTAGTGTATAGGAATGGCAGAGATTTCTGTGCATAAATTTTGTATCCTGCTACTTTACCAAATTCATTGATTAGCTCTAGTAGTTTTCTGGTAGCATCTTTAGGATTCTCTATGTATAGTATCATGTCATCTGCAAACAGTGACAGCTTTACTTCTTCTTTTCCGATTTGGATTCCTTTTATTTCTTTTTCTTCTCTGATTGCTGTGGCTAAAACTTCCAAAACTATGCTGAATAAGAGTGGTGAGAGTGGGCAACCTTGTCTTGTTCCTGATCTAAGTGGAAATGGTTTCAGTTTTTCACCATTGAGGACAATGTTGGCTGTGGGTTTGTCATATATGGCCTTTATTATGTTGAGGAAAGTTCCCTATATGTCTACTTTCTGAAGGGTTTTTATCATAAATGGGTGTTGAATTTCATTGAAAGCTTTCTCTGCATCTATTGAGATGATCATATGGTTTTTCTCCTTCAATTTGTTAATATGGTATATCATGTTGGTTGATTTGCGTATAATGAAGAATCCTTGCATTCCTGGAATAAACCCCACTTGATCGTGGTGTATGATCCTTTTAATGTGCTGTTGGATTCTGTTTGCTAGTTTTTTGTTGAGGATTTTTGTATCTATGTTCATCAGTGATATTGGCCTGTAGTTTTCTTTCTTTGTGACATCTTTGTCTGGTTTTGGTATCAGGGTGATGGTGGCCTCATAGAATGTGTTTGGGAGTGTTCCTCCCTCTGCTATATTTTGGAAGAGTTTGAGAAGGATAGGTGTTAGCTCTTCTCTAAATGTTTGATAGAATTCTCCTGTGAAGCCATCTGGTCCTGGGCTTTTGTTTGTTGCAGGATTTTTAATCACAGTTTCAATTTCAGTGCTTATGATTGGTCTGTTCATATTTTCTATTTCTTCCTGGTTCAGTCTTAGAAGGTTGTGCATTTTTAAGAATTTGTCCATTTCTTCCAGGTTGTCCATTTTATTGGCATAGAGTTGCTTGTAGTAATCTCTCATGATCCTTTGTATTTCTGCAGTGTCAGTTGTTACTTCTCCTTTTCCATTTCTAATTCTATTAATTTGTCTTCTCCTTTTTTTTCTTGATGAGTCTGGCTAATGGTTTATCAATTTTGTTTATCTTCTCAAAGAATCAGCTTTTAGTTTTATTGATCTTTGCTATTGTTTTCTTTGTTTCTATTTCATTTATTTACGCTCTGATCTTTATGATTTCTTTCCTTATGCTAACTTTGGGGTTTTTTTGTTCTTCTTTCTGTAATTGCTTTAGATGCAAGGTTAGATTGTTTATTTGAGATGTTTCCTGTTTCTTAAGGTAGGACTGTATTGCTATAAACTTCCCTCTTAGAACTGCTTTTGCTGCATCCCATAGGTTTTGGGTCGTCGTGTCTCCATTGTCATTTGTTTGTAGGTATTTTTTGATTTCCTCTTTGATTTCTTCAGTGATCACTTGGTTATTAAGTAGTGTATTGTTTAGCCTCCATGTGTTTGTATTTTTTACTGATCTTTTCCTGTAATTGATATCTAGTCTCATAGCATTGTGGTCGGAAAAGATACTTGATACAATTTCAATTTTCTTAAATTTACCAAGGCTTGATTTGTGACCCAAGATATGATCTATCCTGGAGAATGTTCCATGAGCAGTTGAGAAAAATGTGTATTCTGTTGTTTTTGGATGGAATGTCCTATAAATATCAATTAAGTCCATCCTGTTTAATGTATCATTTAAATCTTGTGTTTCCTTATTTATTTTCATTTTGGATGATCTGTCCATTGGTGAAAGTGGGGTGTTAAAGTCCCCTACTATGATTGTGTTACTGTCGATTTCTCCTTTTATGGCTGTTAGTATTTGCCTTATGTATTGAGGTGCTCCTATGTTCGGTGCATAAATATTTACAATTGTTATATCTTCTTGTTGGATTGATCCCTTGATCATTATGTAGTGTCCTTCTTTGTCTCTTGTAATAGTCTTTATTTTAAAGTCTATTTTTTCTGATATGAGAATTGCTACTCCAGCTTTCTTTTGATTTCCATTTGCATGGAATATCTTTTGCCATCCCCTTACTTTCATTCTGTATGTGTCCCTAGGTCTGATGTGGGTGTCTTGTAGATAGCATATGTATGGGTCTTGTTTTTGTATCCATTCAACCAGTGTGTGTCTTTTGGTGTGAGCATTTAATCCATTTACATTTAAGCTAATTATTGATATGTATGTTCCTATTCCCATTTCCTTAATTGTTTTGGGTTTGTTATTATAGGTCTTTCCTTCTCTTGTGTTTCTTGCCTAGAGAAGTTTCTTTAGCATTTGTTGTAAAGCTGGTTTGGTGGTGCTGAACTCTCTCAGCTTTTTCTTGTCTGTGAAATTTTAATTTCTCCATCAAATCTGAATGAGATCCTTGCTGGGTAGAGTATTCTTGGTTGTAGGTTTTTCTCCTTCATCACTTTAAATATGTTTTGCCACTCCCTTCTGGCTTGCAGAGTTTCTGCTGAAAAATCAGCTGTTAACCTTATGGGGATTCTCTTGTGTGTTATTTGTTGTTTTTCCCTTGCTGCTTTTTTTTTTTTTTTTTTTTTTTTTTTTGCGGTACGCGGGCCTCTCACTGCTGTGGCCTCTCCCGCCGCGGAGCACAGGCTCCGGACGCGCAGGCTCAGCAGCCATGGCTCACGGGCCCAGCCGCTCCGCGGCACACGGGATCCTCCCAGACCGGGGCACGAACCCGCATCCCCTGCATCGGCAGGCGGACTCCCAACCACTGCGCCACCAGGGAGGCCCTCCCTTGCTGCTTTTAATTTGTTTTCTTTGTATTTAATTTTTGATAGTTTGATTAATATGTATCTTGGAGTGTTTCTCCCTGAATTTATCTTGTATGGGACTCTCTGTGCTTCCTGGACTTGATTAACTATTTCCTTTCCCATGTTAGGGACGTTTTCAACTGTAATCTCTTCAAATATTTTCTCAGTCCCTTTCTTTTTCTCTTCTTCTTCTGGGACCCCTATAATTCGAATGTTGGTGCATTTAATGTTGTCCCAGAGGTCTCTGAGACTGTCCTCAGTTCCTTCCATTCTTTTTTCTTTATTCTGCTCTGCAGTAGTTATTTCCACTGTTTTATCTTCCAGGTCACTTATCCGTTTTTCTGCCTCAGTTATTCTGCTATTGATCCCATCTAGAGTATTTTTAATTTCATTTATTGTGTTGTTCATCATTGCTTGTTTCCTCTTTAGTTATTCTAGGTCCTTGTTAACTGTTTCTTGCATTTTGTCTATTCTATATCCAAGATTTTGGGTCATCTTTACTATCATTATTCTGAATCCTTTTTCAGGTAGACTGCCTATTTCCTCTTCATTTGTTAGGTCTGTTGGGTTTTTACCTTGCTCCTTCATCTGCTGTGTGTTTTTCTGTCTTCTCATTTTGCTTATCTTACTGTGTTTGGGGTCTCCTTTTTGCAGGCTGCAGGTTCGTAGTTCCCGTTGTTTTTGGTGTCTGTCCCCAGTGTCTAAGGTTGGTTCAGTGGGTTGTATAGGCTTCCTGGTGGAGGGGACTAGTGCCTGTGTTTTGGTGGATGAGGCTGGATCTTGTGTTTCTGGTGGGCAGGTCCACGTCTGGTGGTGTGTTTTGGGGTGTCTGTGGCCTTATTATGATTTTAGGCAGCCTCTCTGCTAATGGGTGGTGTTGTGTTCCTATCTTGCTAGTTGCTTGGCATAGGTTGTCCAGCACTGTAGCTTGCTCGTCGTTGAGTGAAACTGGGTGTTGGTGTTGAGATGGAAATCTCTGGGAGATTTTTGCCGTTTGATATTACATGGAGCTGGGAGGTCTCTTGTGGACCAGTGTCCTGAAGTTGGCTCTCCCACCTCAGAGGCACAGCACTGACTCCTGGCTGGAGCACCAAGAGCCTTTCATTCACATGGCTGAGAATAAAAGGGAGAAAAAATAGAAAGAAAGAAAGAAAGAAAGAGGATTAAAGAAGTAAAATAAGGTAAGGTAAAATAAAATAAAGTTATTAAAATAAAAAATAATTATTAAGAAAAAAAAATTTTTAAGTAAAAGAAAACAAACAAACAAAAAGAAATGGACAGACAGAACCCTAGGACAAATGGTGAAAGCAAAACTATACAGACAAAATCTCACACAGAACCATACACATACACACTCACAAAAAGAGGAAAAGGGGAAAAAATAATATATCTTGCTCCCAAAGTCCACCCCCTCAATTTGGGATGATTCGTTGTGTATGCACGTATTCCACAGATGCAGGGTACATCAAGCTGGTTGTGGAGATTTAGTCTGCTGCTCCTGAGGCTGCTGGGAGAAATTTCCCTTTCTCTTTGTTCACACAGCTCCCTGGGTTCAGTTTTGGATTCGGTCCCGCCTTTGCGTGTAGGTCGCCTGAGGGCATCTGTTCTTCGCTCAGAAAGGACGGGGTTAAAGGAGCAGCTGCTTCTGGGGCTCTGGCTCACTCAGGCCGCGGGGAGGGAAGGGTACGGATGTGGGGCGAGCTGCGGCGGCAGAGGCCGGCGTGACGTTGCAGTAGCCTGAGGCGCACCGTGCGTTCTCCCAGGTAAATTGTCCCTGGATCACGGGACCCTGTCAGTGGCGGGCTGCACAGGCTCCCGGGAGGGGCGGTGTGGATGGTGACCTGTGCTTGCACACAGGCTTCTTGGTGGCGGCAGCAGCAGCCTTAGCGTCTCATGCCCGTCTCTGGGGTCCGCGCTGATAGCTGCGGCTCGCACCCGTCTCTGGAGCCCCTTTAAGCAGCGCTCTTAATCCCCTCTCCTCGCGCACCAGGAAACAAAGAGGGAAGAAAAAGTCTCTTGCCTCTTCGGCAGCTCCAGAGTTTTTCCCGGACTCCCTCCCAGCTAGCTGTGGCGCACTAGCCCCCTTCAGGCTGTGTTCACGCCGCCAGTCCCAGTCCTCTCCCTGGGATCCGACCGAATCCCGAGCCTCAGCTCGCAGCCCCGCGCGCCCCGGCGGGTGAGCAGACAGGTCGGCACTGATCCTCTGTGCGGGAATCTGTGCTTTGCCCTCCGCACTCCTGTTGCTGCGCTCTCCTCCACGACACCGAAGCTCCCCACTCCGCCACCCGCAGTCTCCGCCCGCGAAGGGGCTTCTAGTGTGTGGAAACCTTTCCTCCTTCACAGCTCCCTCCCACTGGTGCAGGTCCCGTCCCTATTCTTTTGTCTCTGTTTTTTCTTTTTTCTTTTGCCCTACCCAGGTACGTGGGGAGTTTCTTGCCTTTTGGGAGGTCTGAGGTCTTCTGCCAGTGTTCAGTGGGTGTTCTATAGGAGCAGTTCCACGTGTAGATGTATTTCTCATGTGTCTGTGGGGAGGAAGATGATCTCCGCGTCTTACTCTTCCGCCATCTTCCTCTACTCTTCTCCACTATTTTCACACAGCTAGAAAATGCAGTTTCAGGACTCAAATCCAGGACTTTTAAATTTTTTATATTTATTTATTTTTGGCTGTGTTTGGTCTTCGTTGTGGCATGCGGGGTTCTCATTGCAGTGGCTTCTCTTGTTGCGGAGCACGGGCTCTAGGCACGCGGGCTTCAGTAGTTGTGGTTCACGGGCTCTAGAGTGCAGGCTCAGTAGTTGTGGCACACGGGCTTAGTTTCTCCACAGCATGTGGGATCTTCCCAGAGCAGGGATTGAACCCGTGTCCCCTGCACTGACAGGCAGATTCTTAACCACTGCGCCACCAGGGAAGTTCCGAATCCAGGACTTTTTGAATCTAAAATCTGGGCTGTATTCTCTGTCAACTCCTAGTGAAACAACGGAATGTTTACATTCCAGCCTAAGTTGCTTTGCAAATTGCTATCTGGTCTTCTCACTCACCCTGGGAAATTCATTTATGGGACAGAATACTTGCATTCATAAAGTGCATTTATTTTATACATTTATACATTTTATACATTTGTTTATTTATTTTATGATGTCTTTTCTTCAAAACTAGATTATAATCTGTTGGTGAGCAGAGATAATAGCTTCCTTTTCTTTAAAGAGTAAATTGCTCCTTGCCTGGAAATTTGCAGAGTAAACACTCCACTTTATGCAGAAAAAAATGAAATAAGTAGCATGCACATAAACGTGAGAAGTAAGTGTCCTAAAGTGCCAATTAGTTTTCATCTTTGAGGGGTTGCCGGGATCACAGATGGGAAGCATAGGATCAGTGAGCAATGTTCCTATGGGACTGCCCGGGCTCATACGTGTTGTCTTCATGTAATTTAGTCCCCCTTTTCACTCCCAAAGCGTCCTGGTTTAGGTAACAAATGATCACCCTAACTCTGTGGGTGCAGGAAAGGAAATGGGCAGTATATGTGCGATGTGTTTGTCGTCCCATGCTGTTTTACTTTTATGAATGTTGTAAGAATCGAAGGGACAGGGTCAACTTCCAGGGAGAAGGGTCTACACAGTAGAGATGAGCTAGCTGGACTCCAGCAATGCAACAGAGATGAAAGCAAAGTCTATGTATATGGGCTGGAAAAGAGGAGGACTGGGTGGGCACCCAAATGACTAGTACTCATCACAGGTATGATGGACCCTGGGCAAAACACTGTTACAATATGTGACTTTCTCTAAAGATGAAATTAGGAGTAACTCCTGAACTGGCCAGGATCTGAGCCTAAAGATTCCAGTCTTTGGTGATTTCAGCTGAGAAGGTGTGGGAAGAAAATTTGCAGAATTAGAGCATTTCTTCTCTAGGGTTTGGGTAGCTGGAGAGATTCAGAACATACAAGCTTCTAGAACACCAGCAGATATCATATGACTCAGTCATTTAGACTAAATAGATAGCAAGAATTCACTGACTATTTGCATTCAGAAACTACACAGAGAGAACAAAACAAGTAACAATTCTGTTTTACTATCTCTTCCATAAATCATGGGTGAAGAGGTCAGTGACGGTTTGCACTGAACATACAAACTGTCCACTGAGTTTCCGTTAGAGTTGATATACAGAATAGCATAGTGATGAAGAGCTTTGGGTCTGAGGAGAGAGACAGACCTAGATTTGAGTCTCAAATCTCCATTTACTAGCTGTGTGACACTGGACAAATAACCCAACCTCAAAGCCTCAGGATCCTCATCTGTGAAATGGGGAAAATCAGAATGGTGACCACAGAGCGTTCTTGCGAAGATTCAGCAAGGTAACAGAGAGCCTGGCATATACAAAGTGCTCAATAGATGCCAGTAATGTCACTTATATTAAAGACAATAGTTTCCTCTCTTTATTCACACTGACCAGCATACTGTCCTGTCTCCATGGGACTTGCCCAGACCCCCTGTGCCCCTCCATTGCATGTGATGTGAAGGTCCCTTAGACATGGCAGCTTCTATTGTGATCTGAGGCTCTGGTCAGTCAAGAAGCACTCAGCACTGCCAAACAGCTGGGAAGTGTCCTGGGTATGCATGGGAAGCTGGGAACTGGCCTCAGGGAGAATTGTTTTGGCGGTAAAGAAGTTGCTATTTTGGCTTTCTCACAGCGGCGATTCACTGATGGCACAGAAAGAGCGTTTTTGTCCATTCCTTTTGCAGATACATTCCAGCTGTTTTCTTCTGACTGCTCTTGTTCCCCACCCTTAGATAGCCAGAATGTTTCTCTTAGATATATTTATTTCTTCTTAAAAAAGAGAAGAAAAGAATAAGAAAGGGAAGGGTGACTCTACTCTAGTTACTTCCCCAAAAGTCAGGAGATGTCACTCACCACCCACTCACATTTTATTTTCTCTCCTTTGTTTCTCCCTGCACCTCAAAGCTCTGGATGACAGGTGGCGAGAGCACCCTGTCAGCCGTGGACTCATGCCACAGCCATTTTCCCTTGTGACAGCTCATAAAATGCTGCATAATCATTTCTGTGTGAATATGTATGAGAAAATACTGAAACAATGTCAAGAAAATCAAGAAAAAGGCAACTGTTCCCCTGTATGAGTCTGCAATGGGTCCCATTGGCTAGAGCCTCGGCTGGAAGCAATGTAGAGACTGATGCTACCCTAAGTGAGTGGTATTGAGCTCATAGGTCAGGGTAAGGCAGAGTTTCTTCGGTTGCTGCAGCCTTCAGCACCTAGTCTTTCCCATTGTCCAATAAGCTAGAGATTTCATTTCAGATATATTTTTTTCTTTAGTTTGGGAAGTCAGAGAAATGGTCAAGGAAGATGTGATCTCAGTGTGGCCTCAGATTCGTTTCTCTTCCCTTGCTCTGCTCTCTATGGCAGTGGGGCTGACCCCTGCCTACAGGCTGATTCCCAGCCTCCTGTGTCCGCTGCCTTCTGGCTTTGTGCAACGTGAGAACTGGTGAGAGGTTGGGGGTTGCAGGCGGAAGGGAGAACACAGGACTGCTCTCTGCTTTGGGTGTTTCTCCAGCACGGCTGCATATCCCCTGTGGTTCATTTCCCCCCACCCACCCCCACTGGACAGGTCCATTGAGGTGCCAGCTACTGTCCTGTGACCTTGGCTCTGGGCTCTGAAAACCCCACAACAGCCTTTGGCTCTCTCTGCCATTGTTCATCTCCGGTTGCCACGCTACCTCCTGTTTGGCTTCCAGCTCTTCTGTCACCCTTGTACCCAATTCCCTGCATTGATTTCTCTTTATTAAAAAATGGTAAAGTGGTTTCCTTGTTGGCCCCTGACTGCTACATGTAGGCAGTTGGGAGGAAATCAGGCATAGTTAAATACTTTTCAAACAATGAACACAGTCAATGTTTGTTTCTAGATTACCTTGGAAATAAGTCAACTTACTTAATGCAAACATTTGGAGGCCATTATCGTTAGACCTCTGCTGTTTGAACGATGTACAGCCATTTTAAAATTTGAAAGTCAAGGAAAATGTACTAGATATTTCATGGGAAAAGATGAAAAGGGCTCCCAGCATCTCTCTTTACCCTGTTTGTCAGAACTCATGGGCACTGCCTGCCTCACGTCTTCCCCTCCCTTGCTCTCTGTGGAGAAAAAGGGCAGGGCCTGGGCAGATGTGGGCAAAGGGTGCTGGAACTGCTCGGGTTCTTTTGTTCCCGCGCCTCAAGGCCTGAGTGGGTGAAACAGATCTGTTTGTGCCAGGAACACTATATGTTGTGGTAAGCAGCTCCCTCTTTTTGTTTCTTGGCTCCATCAAGTCCTCAGTCTGTTGGAGTCTGAGGTTTTGGTAAAAATGCAAAAACATACTTTCTATTATGATCTGCAACTTTTCAGAGGAGAACCCTCATAAATGTTCAATACAGCTTTTATACACAGGATGCATAAAGTGCAGTAAATATACACACAGTCATTTGTGCTTTGCTGCTCTGAAAAGCGTGCTTTAAAAACTAGAATTTCAAAGCAGCCTACTCGAGGACATTTAATTCCACCTGGGACGTGGGTGGTGTGAGACCTAGTGTCGGTTCAGATGCTGTATTGAATTCATGCACATTTAGCCACAAGGAAGGAATTCACAGCAAACCAGCTTCTTAGTATAGTTCCAATAAAATCAGAAGCATCCAGGCCAGTTATAAAACAAGGCCTTCATTTATAGAAGAAAAGTGTTATAGAGAGTGATATTCAACTGCTGAAGAAGCCGTACTGATTCATTTGATAACAACAGCCTGTTGGAATTTTCTGGGCTCTTTACATGTCCCCAAACCTTCTCAATGAACAAAACAGATGTATAAGTTGTGTTACGTATTTGTTAACCAAAATGAGCTATTCCCCACGTTATCCAAAAATACATATGTGTAAATAAAAAGATGTTATTTCAAAGAATCATTTGTAGATTTAAAAAAAATTGTTTCTCACTCCATAACTTAAGAGGCACAGAATACCACACAATTTGAGCAAGGGCTTTTGTAGTTATACTGCTTAAAATTCTTCAGTTAGTAGGATGCTTGTGTGACAGGATGATTTGTTGAGACATTATTTTTCCCTTTTCTCTAGTTTCAAGCAGAAAGGCAGTTTTCTGTGTTCTCTTGACACATGGGATGTGCCCGTCTGGTGCCAACAGTCTTACCTCATTAACGTGGTTATGTCAGGGGGGTGTGTGGGCATCAGGGCAAGTGTGCACTCCTCCTAACTGGCATACCTGCTACTGTGCATCCTCCTTTAAAGTGGGGAGACAGAGGCAATTCCCGTGACACCGTTTCTGGAACTGAGATGCACAATGGTAGCTTATTGGATGAAGAAAGTAAGGTCAAGAAAAGCTAAGTAACTTGCTCAGTGTTACACAGATAGTAAGTGGGATAGCCAGGATTTGAAACCTTACAATAAATACAAAATAAATATGAAATACTGGTGTTAGCTAGGATGTTACTATTATTGTTATCTCTGTATATTATCCCTGTGACCCTGAGTTCCATCCCTGCAACTCACTTTCCCTCATGTATTCCATGAACATATTAACACTTTTTGGCATGTAGAGAGCTGATACGTGCAGATCAGAAAATCATGTGTATTTAAGCATAGTCATTGCTTAAAGTACTCCATCAACTCTGTTCCATTTCCTTGTCCTCATTTCCCATAATCAAATAATACATCGGGCTACCATAATATTTCCTAAGCTCCCGTCTAAACCTACCACTTTCATACTGTCCTCTGTCCTTCGTTACGTCCCCATCCCATTCTCCTGCTCCTTGCCTGTCCCCTCCCTTCACACATAATTCCTGGTAGGATGGTTGGAGGGAGAGAAAGTCCCCCATTACACTGCTTCTGCCAGCGACAATCCTGAATTTTTATTGTCATTTGGTTTTTTTAACTTGTGTATTTATAACAGCCTAATTGAAATATAATCCCCATGCCACAAAATCCATTCCTTCACAGTGTACAATTCAGAGGGGTTTAGTGTATTTAGAGTTGTGCAACCATAACCACTATTTAATTTTAAAATATTTTCATCACCCCCAAAAGAAACCCCATACAATCCTACATTTTATAAAATATTGTGGAAGATATCTTAGACAATGATGATTGCAATTTCACATGGTTATCAGGTAATCTACAGAACAAATACTCTTTAAAACCAAGCAGTAGAGTTGTTTGTTTATATAAATAAAACAACCTAGAATGGAAAGCTCAGGTCCATATCATATGTCCCAGCATTTTATCTCCAGTAATATGTGAGATGGAAATGTAAGACTATGGGAATCAGAAGATAGGTATAAGAAAGTTCTTAGCAGCATTATTTATAATAGCCTTAAACTGAAGAACAACCAAACGCTCATCAACAATGGAATGGATAAATTAACTGTGGTATATTCATAGAATTAAATGCAACATAGGAATAAAAAATTTTAAAAACTACAGCCATATGCACCAGCATGTACAGATTTCACAAAAATAGTATTGCACCAAAGAACAGAAAATACATACTATATTATTCCTTTGATATGAAGTTCCCAAACAGGCGAAAAAGAAACTATAGTGTATTTAGTGTATAGTATAGTGTATACTTTTACTCTAGTATATGCTAGAGTAAAAGTACAAAGAAAAAACAAGGGAATGATGACTATAAATGTCAGTTCGGTGATTCGCTTTGGTGAGGAGTGAAGTGGGTGTGTCTGGGGTTCTATTTTCTTTCTTTATTGGGGTAATGGCTATGTCGGTATATGCATTATGCTATTTTATTAAGCTGCCTGTTTACCTTTTATGGACTTTTCAGTACATGTATTTAAAACATTTCAAAAAAGTAAATAATAATAATGAAGGCAGCATGGGGATTCTAGCTGGTTGGCCTTATACAACTGATACATGAGCCAGCACTTAACCTGCTGATCACCACCTAGATGTCAGGGAGAATGAGGAGAAGCTATCAAGGAGTCTCACAGGGAGGGCCAGCCTTACAAAGCCTGAGCCACCATGAAAGGGATAAATTGCATCTCAGGCCAGTGTTTTCAAGCTATGCTCCTGAAGCCTGAGGAGCTCTGAGGAGATGCCCAGGGATTGCCTTGGCCAAGAAAGGAATGGGCAGGGCTTCTGGATCTCTATCCTTTTTCAAAAGCAGCTCCACTTATATCTGTTTTATTGTCTTTGGTATTGTCGACTGAAAAAAAAATGCAGAACCTAAAAGTTGAGAATTATGTTTTATCTGGCAGGCAAGACTGAGGACTTAAGCCCAGAAGACAGCCTGTCAGACAGCTCTGAGGGACTGCCCTGAAGAGGTAAGGGAGGAGCTGGTATATATAGGAGTTTTACAACAAAAACCAGGTAGTGGGACCATCAAAAGATTACTGTTAATGAAAGAAAACCAGACATCTCAAGTAAATGATTCTAGCGAGCTTTTCTATGCATAGGAGGATGCAAGAGTCTGGGCTCACTGAAATCATTCCTTTGATATGTACCTTAACTCTCTAGGGCCAGTAGCCTGCTTTTCTCCATCCTGAATCCCCTCAGGATGCACGGTTGGGGGTGGCTACAATGGCTGATGGCTTGATGGCTGCAACATCCTTTGTTTACCGATATTGCAGGCAACAGTTTTCATCCACAGTATATAATTTCCCTTGAAGAAAGAGTTCTTGTCTTGAAACCCACTGCTAAAGTGTCTTATCAACATTTTAAATGTGCATACTCTTCCGAGGAATTCTTTCTTGAGGAATCTATTATACAGAAATATTGTAAAATGTGCAAAGATATGTGTATGAGGGTGTTCTCCATGAGATTTTTAGTAATAGTAAAAAAAAAAAAACCAAAATGTTCATTCATTCAGTGTATCATTGTGTGTCCATATATGGAGAACTATTAAGCCATCACGACAGAATGCAGCACACCTAGGTTAGTTTTGCTCAGCCCTCTAATAGCCAGTGACTCCTCTTTGTAATGAATATCTTTTAACGACCTCTTTACTATTGAAAATGAAATTCATAAATAATATAACCTTCTTATACAATTATATTTTTAGAAACCAATATACTGTTTTAATTAAAATGTGAGGTAGAAGTAGAAGAAAAACAACTTACGTATTAATATCTATGACGATTGATGTTATGAGTCATTTTGACTGGGCCAGAAGGTGCCCAAGTGTTTGGTCAAACATTACTCTGGATGTGTCTGTGAGTGTGTTTTTTAATGAGATTAACATATAAATAGGTAGACTGAGTGACAAAATTGTGCTCTTTAATGTGGGTGGGCCTCATCCAATCAGTTGAAGGCTTGAATAGATCAAAAAGGCTGACCTCCTTCTGAGTAAGAAGCAGTTCTTCCTGCTTGGCTGCCTTTAAACTAGGACATGGTTTTGTTCCTGCCTTCAAACTGGAACTGAAACATCAGCTCTTCCTGGTCTTCAGATTGAAACTGCACCATTGGCTCTTCTTGGTCTCCTGCTTGCCAGCTTACCCTGCCGATCTTGGGACTCTTCAGCTTCCATAATCATGCAAATCAATCCCTTATAATAAATCTCTTCACATTATTCAGAAGAAGCCTGATTAATACAATATCTATTTAATTATGTAGATCTTCAGGCACAATGAAATTAGCAGGTAAGATAGTACTGTCAGTGCTTTGAGGCAAAATCTACAAATGCAGACCAACACAGCTGCATCAGTATGATTCAAACAAAAGAAAATGCAAACTTCCCTCACTTTACAGTAATTGTATTTCCTGAAAACTTCAGGAAATGCGTGTATATTGAAACTATGCAAAAAATACTTTGTGTTCACCAACATTAGGTTCTTGCCTCAAATAATTATGAATCAGTTTTCCACCTACATAAATGACTGGTGAGAATATTCAAAGGTCGTGGAAAAGTCTGAACAGTGTTTCACTGTGTGGGACCAGTATGAATGCTGCCCACTCAATGCCTGTAGCATCCTCCAATCACCTGAAACCCAAACCACCACCATCATATATTTCCATATGGGCAGTACGGCCTTCAGTGAGAACCACTGATCCTTATTAATAGTGTGTTTGTGTGTGTGTGTGTGTGTGTATAAATAATTATGTACCGTATCTGTTCCCTAGGGCTGCCATAACAAATTACCATAAACTTGTTGGCTTAAATCAACAGAAATTTATTCTCTTACTGTTCTGGAGGCCAGAAATCTGAGATCAAGGTGTCAGCAGGATTGGTTCCCTCCAGAGGCTCTGAGGGAGAATCTGTTCCATGCCTTTTTTCAGGTTCTGGTGGCTGCAGACAACCTTTAGCGTTCCTTGGCTTATAGATACATCATTCTCGTTTCTGCCCTGTCTTCACATGGCTTTCTCTCTGTGTGTCTGTGTCTTTTCTGTCTCTTATAAGGGAACTCATCATTGAGTTTAGGGCTCTCTCTCTTCCAGGATGATGTCATCTCAAGCTCCTTACCTTAATCACATCTGCAAAGTCCCTGTTCCATATAGGATCATATTCTGAGGTTCCAGGTGGATGTGAATAGTTTACTGCAATAGTTTTCATCACTTAAGAAATCTCTCTTCTTTGCCATAAGCAAAGGACAAGTAGATTGTGAGCAGATACACTGCACAGGGAGTCTTTTTTTTTTTTTTTAAATCAGCTAACGCCTATTTAGAGAACTACTTAATGAGAATTAAACTTGGGTGTGGCAGAACTATTGTTTTGTATTTTTATGCTTTGTGTGTGTTTAAGGAGAAAGGATCTCCAAGTCACTGAGAAGGACACCTTGTCCTGACCCTGGGGAAGAAAACACAACTCTGACTTTTATTTTTTATTTTTTTTATTTTTTTGCGGTACGCGGGCCTCTCACTGTTGTGGCCTCTCCCGTTGCGGAGCACAGGCTCCGGACGTGCAGGCTCAGCGGCCATGGCTCACGGGCCCAGCCGCTCCGCGGCATGTGGGATCTTCCCGGACCAGGGCACGAACCCGTGTTCCCTGCATTGGCAGGCGGACTCTCAACCACTGCGCCACCAGGGAAGCCCCAACTCTGACTTTTAAAGGGACAACCAGGATGGGAGGAAGGGCCAGCAGGCATTGTCAATAGAAGAGCAACCAGTCTTCCTGCTGTAGGACCAGAGCTGCCATTGCTGGGGCGTCCCAGCAGAGAACACCTGTGAAAAATGATAGTTTTTCTTTGGAAATTGTAGGTGAGAAAAAAAAAATTGTTTGTACCAATCAACTAGTGCAAGTGCCGAATAAGCTGGTTCAAAACTGGGGCAATTGTATATGGCATTATTTGGAATAGAGAACATTTTAAACTGGAAAAGGGAAAAACACGCAGTGCTGAGGCAGTTACTCTCTTTGAGTTTTGAAACTAATAGATTTTTCTTCCATGGTTCATTTCCTGCTTATCTGTGTACTGCAGCACATACCTCCCCCATCAAAAGTGACTTCAAAACAAACACATGCCAGGGCAGTTTTGGAATCAAAAGTACAGGTACAATGTGATGCTGAAAGGCAAATATATATTCTCGGGTCTTAATTTGCTTTCAATTTTCCATGCTTTGGTGAATGAATGTAGTTGGGTTATTTTAAAATTATTTCCAAGGAGTCTTTTTAAAATATTTAAGCTATAGAGTTCAAAGTGCATATACCATTTCAGTTCTGCTAAAATAAACCATAACCATGTGAACTTGAAAATTTCTAGACTTTCATTTTGATGTTGATTATTTATTAAGAAGTCAAATAGTCATCTATTTAATCAAAGGGCATTTGCTTCAAATTGCTTCCATCCATTGTCCTTACCATGAAAGACTGATTGTGCTTTGAACTAGGCTCTTACTTTTTTTTTTATTAAGGGAGAGATAAAGAAAAATTCTTATAAAAGAAAACTTCACATCAAAGAATCAGCTTCTTAAACCATTTTCCTTTTATACATGTTGGCTACATGCCTACATCTGTTCGTAAATTGATACGTAGTCTTTTTTTATGTACATTTGACATTACTGAACATTTTCAAAGATAAAAATATCAATAGATTGGAAAATGAACTTGAGATAAGGAATTGCATAGAAAAGGCTGTGGGTTATCGTTATTTGTTTTCTTATATTTTTGCATTAGGTTTATCATAACGTTCTGTTTGATCTGAGATTGAGTTTTTAATAATTTGCTAACAAATAAAAATACTGTCAGAAGTAGCCAAAACTAAGATATGAGAAAGTACCAGAAATCCAGGATTGACTACAATATTTACTATAAACACCTTAATTAACCCATTTTTGGTTATGCCCGATTAGACTCCAGAACCTCATCTTAGATAACAGTAGAGATAAAAGAGAGATTGACCACACACTACATATAGGGATGCAAAAGAGAAGAATAGTGATTATTTTTTTTCCTTCCTGACAACCCAGGAGAAGGGGAATTTTGAGAATTGAGACCAAGGTAAGAAATGAATGGGAAAAAAAGTAAGAAATTCCTTGTGGCAGAGAAGGGCCAGTGGACTTTAAACATGATGACATCTAAAATTAAAATTTAAGTTCTTCCTTTCTCTCGGAATTTTCCCCATTATCACCAAATCTTTCATATGTCAGATACCTATCATAGCACTGTGATAGGGCTGCTTTGTGGAATGGAGCTCTTCAAATTTGGGGCATAGATGCCAAGAGGGCATTGAGGAAGCCAGAAGTGGTAGTGAGATCACTGAAGAAGACAGAGTACTTAACTAGGAGCAGGAATTCAAAACAAAAGGAGACCTTTGAACACAAACACTCTAGTCCAGGGGTCCTCAGAAATCCAGGGGAAGGACACAGGTAGCAGTGGTGGAATTGCATTGCCCACATCATCATTCAATGGGAACTGTTATGGGTCACGGTTGACTTACAGCTTAGAGCCACATGGCAGTCACACCCAACCCGTGCTTCCCTGGCTGCTCCCAGCCACTGACTGAGCCAATGACTGAACATGGTATGGGTGCTTGAACTGGGCCATGCCTGCCTGATGCGGGACACTTCTAATGGTCACCTTTTCTCACCTGTGCTCAAGGGTCACCACCCCTTGCCCCTGACCTCTGGCTCAGGGCAGCCCCACACTAGTGGGGCTCCATCAGTGTTGCCAAGACTTTCTGTGAACTGCCCAGAGGTCTGAACCTCTTCCTACCCAATCCTTCCTTTCCTCTCTCCTTTTGCAAGAGTCACACCTGCACCTGCATCGCAGTCTGAAGGTTCCCCATACCTGCTCCTGTTCCGTTCCCTTTATCCTTGCCCCAGTAAATCTCGAATGTCTAATACACCTTAGTGTCTGTTTCTTGGAGGTCCTAAATGGAGACAGCTGGTATCAAGAGTGGGGACTGAGAAAACTGACAGTAAGATTGGGCTTGGGTCTGGCTCACTCACTGTCTGGCCAACACAAAGAACTGTTTCATGAGTGGAGTGGGGAAGGCTTGATAAGTCTCTGGCACAAGGTGAGAGCCCACTGAAGATTTCCCTAGCGGTGACCTTGGAAAATGTCCCAGTGCTGAGAAATGCTCTCGACTGTGCAGTGATTCTGGCATGTGAAAGATACTGGGGACTAATGCCTAGGAAGAGTGGAGTTGCCTTATTATTAACAAGCTTTATTGACATCCTATGATGGGATAATGAGAAATTGAGAGCAGTTAACAAACTATTAAAGGCTAATTGTCAGAGCCAGAGGGCCTCTTTGACAGCTTAAGAAGGGATCTTTATCTTCTGAAATGGAAGAGTAAAAACAGCTGAGCAGCAGAGAGAGACTATGATAGAGGCAAGAGCTCTGGCGATGTTTAAATGCTCAAGCCAGGGCCCCGGTTGGAAAAACCTGGGACCCTGAATGCTCAGGGCTTGCAGAGGTGATCCACCCTTCCTTGAGAGGGAGCTGTCACTCCTTGCTGCAAGCAAGGAAGAGACCTTTCACCCGCTAAGGCAACAGGTGCTCCCCTCAGGAGCTGCTCCTACTTCCTTTCCTGGCTGCTGGAGCGATAACGAGGGTTAAATCTCCACAGGACCTGGCTGGGGATGTGCTGAGGCTGATAAGGAATGGAAGAAATTACACTCTGTAAGAGTTTTAAGAAGTAGCTAGCATGTACCATGAAGAATGAGAGGACTACCCCTAGAATTGGATTTTGAGAGTGCTTGATCAAGAGGGCTGGAACAAAAGAACGGTTAAGCAAGAATTCATTGGGCTTCCCTGGTGGCGCAGTGGTTGAGAGTCTGCCTGCCAGTGCAGGGGACACGGGTTCGTGCCCCGGTCCAGGAGGATCCCACATGCCGTGGAGCGGCTGGGCCCGTGAGCCATGGCCGCTGAGCCTGCGCGTCCGGAGCCTGTGCTCCACAACGGGACAGGCCACAGCAGTGAGAGGCCCGCATACTGCAAAAAAAAAAAAAAAAAAAATTCATTAACTTTGGGGCTCTCTCTTATGACCCATCATTTAATACTCTGGTGAGGCCCCAGAAGATCAGGCAAACTCACTGTCAGGTGGGTCTTAGAAGGCTAGAGAAAGTGATGGCTGATGCTAAGTAAAGTGTAAAGGCCTGAGTTATTCTGGCAAGCCAAAGAGGAGAACAAAACAGAATGAAGGGGCTGATGGGGGTGAGTGTGCAGGAGTGGATGTGTTATGGGAAGATGGAAGATTTTATGTTTGAGCTGTTGCATCTTCAGATCTCTCTCTTCACACTGAGGCCACACTTCGCTCAGGTTGTTCCCAGCCAATAACTAAGTGTATGTAGTGTGGGTACCAGAGTTGAGCTGGCCCAGTGCTGGCCTCCTCTGTGAGGCACTCTTTACTCAGAGACTTTTTGGTATAGCCGAGACCTTCTCAGGACTGCACTGCAGTTAAGCATCTTCCTACCCAGTCCCTCCTTTTCCTCCCTCATTTCACAGGTTGCAGATCTGCACTGTGGTCTGAAGGCTCCCTTCTCCCTTCATCCTTCTCAAGCATTTCTCCCAGTGAATCTCTTGGCATGTCTGATCTCAAGTTCGTCTGCTTCTCGGACCTTGTGAACTGCCAAAACTCATACCTCAGTGATGTGTGACAGATTTTTATTGACTACTTTGTTTCCTGAGTATTGGTCACATTTTCCTGTTTCTTCTTGTGTCTAGTATTTTTTGTTGAAACCTGGACATTATAGGTAATATATTAAAGCAGTTCTGGATTCTGATTTTTCTCCCCCCTGAAGACTGTTGTTGTTGCAGTTTTGTTAATTTATTTATTTCTCTGTTAGGAATCTACCTGGCTAGGTCTGTGAAATCCGTCTCCTCTGTGGTTTGTGATTGCTGATGTCTCTGCTTATGGTCTCTTTTTTTTTTTACATCTTTATTGGAGTATAATTGCTTTACAATGGTGTGTTAGTTTCTGCTCTATAACAAAGTGAATCAGCCATACATATACATATTTGTTTTTTTAAATAGTCTTGTGTTTATTCCTTGACGTCAGCCCTGTGTTTGCATTGCTTCAGTCAGATCTAGGCTGGACAGAGGTTGTGCTCAACCACTTCAAACCAGTAAGGCTTCTGTTCTCTGCTGATAGATATGTATGTGGGTAAAGGGGGTGGCATTCAAAGTTCATGCCATTTTCAAGTATGACCAGTCTTTTACTTGCTGCTGGACCCTTTTGTGTCTCCTCTGCACATGTGTTCTGCTCCGGGGCTGGCCAGGTATCTGTCACTAGTTTGGGTTTTCTCCAGTGTCTGCTGCACATTCACACAGTCTAGCAAGAAGTACGCCTTCTCCAATGATGACTACAACCTCGGGCTACCAGAGCTGTGGGCCTTCCCTACTCAAACCACCATTATGATTATCACTTCCACCGACCACGCTGCTGGGTGCGGGCTTTTCCCACCCCACCAAATTGAGGGAGCCCCTTTGCCAGTTAGAGAGAAGCTGCTGGTCCTTAAGACCTGCCCTGCCCTGGAATATCTCCTTGTCAACTGGGCTGGGGGGCGGAAGGGAGAGCAGCCCGGGGCCAGAGCACCACAGATTCCCAGTGTTTCTACCTGGGAGGTTAAGCAGATTTTTTTTTTTTTTTTTTTTTTTGCTGTACGCGGGCCTCTCACTGTCGTGGCCTCTTCCGTTGCGGAGCACAGGCTCCGGACGCGCAGGCTCAGTGGCCATGGCTCACGGACCCAGCCGCTCCGCGGCATGTGGGATCCTCCCGGACCGGGGCACGAACCCGCGTCCCCCGCATCGGCAGGCAGACGCTCAACCACTGCGCCACCAGGGAAGCCTGGTTAAGCAGATTTTTAAGTAAAAATGCTTTTTAGATTGTTACCTGCTCTTGTTCATTTCCAGACGGTTGAAAAATGATTCTTCTTTTTTTTCAGACTATTTTGTCCAGGTTTATAGTTGTTTTTCAGGGAAAGTATTTGCCAGTCTCCTCACTTGGCCACAGCCAGGGATTCTATCTCTACAATAGCTCCCTCCAAGCTCCGTGATGAAATCTAAGTGATCATTCTAAGACACTAATATGGTCGTATCTTTCCCATAATTTAAAGCCTTCCATGGCTTTCCATTTTCCTTAGAATAAACTCCTTATAAGACTCAGAATAATCTGCGTCCTTCTTGCTTTTCTAGCTTTCTTTTTACCTCTTTTCCCTAGAAGTCTTTGCTCTGACCAGACTGGATATCACCCATGCCACACTTTCTTTTATCCCTACACACAGCATGTGACTTTCTCCTTCTAACACTCACAAGCCACCCCGGACTCTTTCCTTCTCCTCCCAGCCCAGCTCTTATTTTTCTGACTGACTCCTATTCATCCTTCAGATTTAAGTTTAGACATCATTTCCTTCCAGGAACATCCTTCCTTTACCCCTCTCCATTCTAGGTTTTGGTGCCTTTGATCTTTGTTCCCATAATTTGCTTTACTTTCCCTTTTCTAGACTGGATCACACTATTGATGTCATTGCTGTTTAATCGTTTCCTCCACTAGACTATAAACTTCATGGGTGCACGGACTACCGCTGAATGTTCTTTGATTTATTCTTGCCGCTGAGACCAATGACTGTAAGATTCTGCAAAACACTTATTAAATGATACCAAATGACTAAATGCCTGATTAAATCAGGAGTCAGAAAACTTTTTCTGTAAACAGCCAGGTAGTAAATATTTTAGGCTTTGTGGACCATAAAGTCTCTGTTATAACTACTCAACTCTGCTGTTTTAGTGTGAAAGCAGCCGGGGAAAATATAAGGAATAGGCATAGGCTTCGTTCCAGTAAAAGTTTATTTATAAAACCTGGTGGCTGGCCAGGGGCTGTAGTTTACAAATTGCAGGATTAAATGAATGAGTGAATGAATGAATGATAGTTGATTAGGAAATGTTTTAATGAATTGAACTAAACTCTAACCTGTAGTTCTTTTGTAAATAAGTTAAACTTATTTTCTCTACCTTTGGTCTAACCAAGAAAAAGTACTAAGCATTTTCCACATAACAACCTATCATCAGAAATAAAAATTATGTCATTTTGTATTTTAATACAAAAACTGTTCTCTTGGGTCAGCCGGGGATGTTGGGTTCTTCTTTGTCTATCTTCACTTAGTCCTTCTGTCGTTCTTTTCTTACTTTTTATTATTTCATATAATCTAAGGCACGAGGTAGTCAAAGAAATCAAGATAATTAATTAACATGGTTAAATGACAGTCTACATAGTGTGCTGAGCATAGGTGTAAAGAACAATGAAGAAATATGCCCGTTAGGAATATCATGAAAAATGACAGTTTGACATTTTGAAGCTTTGTCTATTTGGCATCATCTTTCTCTTACTTTTATCTATTTAATGTTTTACATTAATGCACTTACTTTTTTAGCAATGTAGTCAATTAATTAAGAATTGGTGCATTATTAGATGCTACCTGCTCATTAAGAATCACTGTATTCTGTTCTTTGAAATTACAAGTATAATTATGAAGAAAACCTACTTTAGTTAGGAAATATTTTTACAATTACTAGCAATTACATAGTATTGTGGAGACAATTCATTATATTCCTTATAAAACTGAATTAGTATTTTCCAATTTTGTTACAGTGCTGGCCATTTGTCCTAAATGTACATACAGAAGGGAGCAGAATGTTGGAGTTAATCAATAACACCTGAACGCACATTTAATTTAGGCACTTTAAAAAATTAGCATTCTCTCATTTCACTTCCACGAAGTCTTTTTGTCACTTAAGAAATAAGACATCTTATTCAAGATTTTTATTGAAATCTTTTTCAATGAAAGAAAAATTATTTTTAACTGCTTCTTAGAACTTTTCAAAGTATTAAATGCAACCTTTTTCTACTAAAGAAACATAGAGTGAGAGTATGTGTAACCAGGGTTTCATTATTGGTGAAGAGAAAAACCTGATGTTACATTTCCAAAGTCATCCTCTACTCTTGAGGAATTTTGGGGAAAGACTCAAAGGGAACAAGAAGAAATTATTTGGTAATCTTGCCTTTAGCAATCTCAGGCAAGAAGCCAATGATCTTACATTTACATCATGTACTCAAAGATCAACTGATTCACTATAGGTGGCTGAATTGATGATTTGTTTTATCTTAGTGGTTCATTTAATTGTACTCATTAAAGCTTAGTGAAAGGCTGTTCTAAAAACTCAACAGTTAGTCCTGGGAAATTGTGTAAACAAAAACTATTTATCTCAGCATGAGATTCAATAAATACCACATTAAGGGTAAGGGTTTCTAATTAAAGGGGCACCACATGCCTATACCTGTGCACAAAGGTATCTGAGAACCAACTGGAACTGTATCTGCATAAACCCAGCAACACATATAACATTACAAGTAGCTTCCTTGCACGTGAATTTGAATGCATCCAAACTGAGAAAATGTTCCTTATCCTACAGTGGTATTTCTGAAATCTCTATTTTAATGTGTTACTCTAAAAAAAAAAAAGAAAAAAAGAATTCTATGGTCAAATACATTGGGATATCCTGTGTTAAACAGAATAATGTAGTTGGCTTTCTTTCCTAGGGGACTTCTCTGATCCTTGAATATGCTAAAATATACACTAGACTATCTAAGAGAGGCGAATAGTACACATTTTGCAAACTGACTACCAAGGAACACCATTTTTCTCAGAATACCCATTAACATGATGAGGAATCATTCCTTTAAAAAATAAGATTGGAAGACCCTTTCGTAACATAACTTTCTAAATGAACAGTTAGGGTCACTTATATATTCTATTTTCTTATTCTTTTTGCGACATCTTTAAAAAATTACTTTGTGCTTATATAAAAGTTGTAAGAATAGTAGAAAGGACTCCTATTTACCCTTTACCTAAATTTCTTAGTTTGCCACATTATTTCTTCATTCTCTCTCTGTCTTTCTTCCTATGGCTCTCCCTCTTTTCCTCCCCCTTATCGCTAGCTAGCTATCTAACTAGTTACTTACCTATCTACCTATCTGTCATCTATTCCCTCATGAACAATTTGAATGTAGTATCTTTTATTCCCCAGTGCCCAGCAGCACCTGAAACATGGTAGAGATTCATTAAAGGACTGATGATTAGTGAATGATGTCTTTCAGAATTTTATCTAAGCAAAGTTCAATTACAAAATGCAACCCTGGAATAATAAATATGAAGTCATTATCTGTTATAAAGAGCCAGTGAATCAATTTTAAATTTCAGGAATATTATCTTACTGGCTCTTCACAATTTCAGCATTTGAAAGTTTCCAAACCAAGAATCAGAACAAATGTCTGACTATATTTTCTTTTTCTGAATAATGAATGTGCTTATGTGGTGAACCAAAGCCAAACACCTTGCCTTCTATTTCAGTCCAGGACATATGTGTTTAGCCCTATGGTTTCAAACCAACTGGTACACTTACTTATTGATTGAATTAAACTTACACAACCCACTGAGTCACTGAATTCTGTCAGCTGGATTTTTTCTGGGACCCTTTTCTCTGTGTGTAACTCTGTTTTCTTACTTTCTCCTTCAGTGTTATTTCTCTATATAGAATATGTTTTTTTTTTTTACTAGCATTAAAGTTTAGAGATATTCCTTATTAATCCCAGGAAAAACAAAAAACAAAAACAATGTAACATGGTTACATCCAAACAAGTTATGGCTTAAAATGAATCTTGCTTGAATCAGCTTGGAAAATAAGAATGTGCAAAGTAGAGGCAAGTATAAGACCTCTATAAAGTGTGATTTATTTGATTTTAAGAATGCTAAATGAATGCTAAAAGAATGTTAAAGGCTGATTATATGAGGTGCTTAAGGTACTCAAGTTCATTAAGATAGAAGATAGAATAATGGTTTTCAGGGGTTGGAGGGAAAAGGATATTGAGAGTTATTGTTTAATGGATAGATGTTTGGAAAGAAGAAAATGTTCTGGAGATGCTCAGTGCTGCTGGTAGCACAACAATGGGAATATACCTAATGCCACTGAACTATACAGTTAAAAATGGTTAAAATGGTAAAATTTATGGTACGTATATTTTACCACAATTTTAAAAAAGAAAGGTAAATGCTGTGGAAAAAATCTATTTGCCTATAGATAAATAAGAATCCTTCTGGTTTTTAAATTCATACAATTGTGGTTATATTTTGCTTACATAAAGTCAAATTTTACATGTAACCTTTTCTTTTCATACAAAATATTTATTTGGTAACTCTTCTACTTCCAAAAGAGAATTTGATGGGAGAGGTGGGAGGTCAGTATCATTTGGACTTTTCAAGGGTCTGATATGTGCCCTGCAGCTAGCAAACACACTGGACCAGTGGCTGGTTCACACCCAGGAAGGGGCAGAAAGCCTGAGAATGGGAGGTAACAAGGCTCCCACCAAGAGCTGGGCAAGGAGGGTATTCTGCCAGGAGCAGATGTGGGTCCAGCAAGAGAAGGATGACCTGGAGTTCCATAAAATGAGGGACTCCAAAGGCAAAAGTCTGTGAGGAATGGCCCATTATTTGTAACTGCTTTGAGATAATGAACTATTCCCTCAATTATGTCTTCATTTTTAAAAGTTCCTGTTTGTGAGGTTAGTTTTTTAATCTGTCTTTTGTTTATGTTCCCCTCCTCCTGTCCACTTATATCTAATATCTGTGCACAAGTCCAATGTCAGCACTTTTCAGATCATTGCTTATCTTTGAGAAGTACTAATTTCCTATTAGAGAGTAATGTGAAGATGAAGCAAGAGGCGTGAGATGGGCAGGCCAGAGCTTTGCTTGAGGTTTAAGTGCCGTCTCATCGATTTGTTTTCTTTGCCTTGGGAGTATGTCTCTCTCAGCTTTTGGTGTTCAAAAGCAAAGATGTCTGGCCACCGTTTTTCTGCGCTATGGTCTGTCCGTTGCCACCTCCTCTTCTTCTTTTACCCAATTTCACAACCGCTAGCTCCATAGACTAAAAGTTAGATTTTAGTCATGTGGGAATAGACTATGAGTACCACCTCCTCTTCAGCTGCAACCAGCTCCCCTGTTATTCTCCCTCTAAGAAGGATTGGGCTATGCCTTTCAGGATTATGACACCAGCTTTTGGAGAAATCTATTTTTAGCTCAAAGGTATGCAGAGTTATGGGCTAGTACTCAGCTTCCTTTCTAGTCTTTGGCCAGCTTCCACAGTATTTCATAGATAATGCTTCACAGTTGGTCATACAGGAGGCCATAGGAGGCCGTGTGAGTACATCCTAATTACATTGTCAATCAGTTTCATCTCTGTTGTTTTCATTTGTAGACAACAGTCCCAGATAGAAAAATGTAAGATGTTACTTGAAAGAATTTCTGGATCTCTATGCTAAATCCAATCCTAAAGATGCCACAGAGTGAGGGAGAAAATGATGGATTTTTTTTTTTAATACTGAAAAGACTGAGAAGTCTCTGGAGAGACAGAAGTTCGCTGGGTTCCAGGTTCCCCCTGAAATGACAGCCTAGGAAGGGAAGGGGCAAGGAGCCACAAATGGAAGATAGCATGGGTGTAAAGGAGAGCCCTGAATGGTCTTGCTTCCTCTGTCGCAACTTGAGGCAGGAAAAGAGAAGCCCAGGTTAGTGTGAGTAATGCAACCATAATCTCTGAGCCCAGGGAAGATAAGGAGGAATAAAATAAATACAGACAGTTAAGCAGACCCTGCGTTTTTTCACCTCCCCAACCTCTCTCCCACTGCACACCCCAAGAACTATTAGTTGCAACTGAGGTAAACAGCTCTCAGAAAAGGAGAATTGTGGAGTACAGGGATGGGCAGGTGGCAGGGAGGGGACTGGTGGCAAATTGGGAAGCCAGACTGCTAAGTCTTTCAACTTTCTCCTTTTATGCATCCCCTCCAAGACTGGGGCAAGAATAGACTTTCTCTGACATTGATTATGCTCAACATAGTGTTGGAGTCCTGATTAGCAAAATATGGCAATGAAGTAAGTAACAGGTTAAAGATTGAAAGGGGAGAAACTAACAGTCATCATTTGAAAATGATAAGATAATCTACATTTTTTTTTAAAAAAAAAAAGCTGAATCAACTGAGAAACTGAGAACTAATAAGAGACTGTAGCAAGTTTCCTTCACCCATACTGTTTCTTTATACCAGAACAACCAACTAGAAAATACATTAGAAATCCAGGCATCATCCACAAGAGCATGTAAAAACCGGAAAAGTATATGTTTATACATAATAAACAATTTTATTATTTTTCTTCTACCATTCCCTTTGTATTTTATAGTGGTCGTATAATGTGGTTATAATGGCTAACATTACAGTATAGTTCATAATTTCCTGGATATCAAGGCAGGATAGTTATTGAACTAGAGGAGAAATGAATTTCCTCCAGAAGTGCAAATAATCAAATAAGAACTTACAAAATTTTTATGGAGAAATTTTTAAAATACTACTATAGGACATAAAATAAGGAAATATTAGAGAGCCATACCATGTTCACCGAGGCACAACAATATTATAATGATATCAATTATCTCAAAATCATTCAATAAACTCAATATGAGTTTAATAAAAATCCTAGAGTTTTTTTTTTTTTTTTTTTTTTTTTTTTTGCGGTACGCGGGCCTCTCACTGTTGTGGCCTCTCCCGTTGTGGAGCACAGGCTCCGGACGTGCAGGCCCAGCGGCCATGGCTCACGGGCCCAGATGCTCCGCGGCATGTGAGATCTTCCCGGACTGGGGCACGAACCCGTGTCCCCTGCATCGGCAGGCGGACTCTCAACAACTGCGCCACCAGGGAAGCCCCCTAGAGTATTTTTGAGGCTCTCATAAAGTCTATTCCAAAATGTATATGGAAAACTAAAAGTCTGCAGGTAAAATCCTGCAGTGACCTGTCTTATAATGGGAACCAGATTCTCACTGTTTTCAAACTTAATCTATGTGAATAGCCAATCCTAATTTCCCATTTTATTCCTTGAGGGTTGGCAACCACTGATGGTACCAATTACTGCATAGACCAGCCTCCTTCGTTGCGGGCAACAGCACCCTCTCTATTTTGAGCAGAAGGGGGTTTTATTAAATGGTACGTATAGTTCACAAAATCATTGGGAGGGCTGACAAAACAGACTAAGCTGAGCATCTACGTCTACCTCCAATACCCCTCAGCTCAGCATCTGTACATGCTCTTCCCCATTCTCGAATTTTGAAGCAACCACAGGCTCCTACCTAATATAACTACCCTCATACAAAGAAAATGTACTCAACCTGCCCCTAAAGGCTATGCCAATATCTCAACATTGTTAAAACAATAAGATACTACTTTATACCCATTAAATTATCAAAACTAGAAAGATACCATCAAATATTAATGAGAATATAGAGAGACAAAAAGTCCCATGCTCTGCTGGTGGAAGAGTAAACTGGCCTGACTGTCCAAGAGAACTAGAGTAGGTCCTGGAGTACTTAGTAAAATTAGGTACGCATATGTGACCATGAAATCCTACTCCTGGATCCATATCCTAGGGGAACACTCTTACAGATCCATGAAGGACAGTACAAGGATATTTATTACAGTGTTGCTTATTGGGTTGGGGAATTATAGGTCACTTAAGTGTCCATACTGGGGAATGATAAAGAAAAAGTGACAAATGCACACCCTGTACTATGCAGTAGTCAGAAACAATGCATTTGATGCTCACAGAGCCAGAGGAGTACATCTTAAAAGCATAGTGTTGTCCCAAAAGTAAGAAACAAAACAATATCTATACAACAATGCCATTATGTGAGTTAGCACATACACACAGTGCAGATTTATGAGTATCTATTCATACCTAGGGACACATATCAAGCACTTTGGAGAAGGGGGCTATAGTGTAGAGAATGGGAGTGGGAATAAGGAATTAAGTAGAGAAAAACAATTAAAAAATGATGAGCCTTGCATGGATGCATAATGATGTGCCCTGCATAGACAAGTAGGGTTAGTTCAACTCTGCACCTGAGAGGTTTTTTTTGTTTTTGTTTTTGTTTTTGTTTTAAATAGGGAGGTATACTGTGATTATGGCATCCCATTCCCCCCATTTAATCATAATAATTAAAAAGTCAAAAATTGCTCTGAAGGTAAAGATGCATTTCACTTTCAAACATAAAGCTGACTTCTTTATGTCTCAAAGGAAACTTCCACCAAATGCTTCAGTCTCATTCATCTCCAAGCCACTTATTTTCTTGATTCCATCTAATCTTGGTAAAGGAAGGGGGGAGGTTAGAATAATCTTTCAAAACTTTGAAAATGGTTCTAATTGCTCTACATTTAGGTAAAGTTACTGGTTGCTTAATAGCTATTTAGAGCTCTTTTTGGAAAGCAGACAGCCATTCCAGTCTATAAAGGTAGTTTTATGGAAATGTTCCTTTTGACAGAAAGAAGACATTGGAGAATTCATATGCTATTTTAGCTGATTCTGTGATTGCAGTCACACAAATGACTACATTCCAGAGAGATCCCATAAACAGAAGCTTTTTCCATTTCAGTCTTTCAAGGTAAAACATTATCTTTTCATTTTCTATATACTCCAGAGTGTCAAGAAATGATGAAATGTAAGCCATAATTACAGTAGCATTTCTAAGTCTTCCTTGATGGTCAGAGGTAAGAAAAGGAAAGAGGAAGATAATTCTTTTGTTCTCAGTGACATTAAAATGCCCGTTCAGATAAGAAAAAAATATATTGGACTGGCTTCCCTTTGTTCAACTGTTGTAACCTCCTGCAATCTCACTGCCTATTTCACCCCAATGTGAGTTAGTGTTACAAAGCAAGATAATGACTATCTTCTGTAAGCCTGTGTAGTGCAATAGAACTGGAATTGGTTGGTGCAAAGAGCTGGAATGAAATTGGAAGGTGAATGGACTGTAGATTTGTCATACAGTTTTCCAGCTGTTCTATCTGGCCTTCTGTTCCTTTCTTTGGTACTTTTATTTATGCACATGAGGAAGCAGACAGTATAAACAGCCAATATCTCTTGGGCCATTCAATTCTGGCTTTATATTTTCAACTATGCCACTAACTGCTGGTCACATTTCTATTCCATTTGGGTGGTCTGATTTAAATGTAGAATATCATATGAGGGATGGCCAGAACCGGTACTTCAAGTGAAAGCTACATTCAATAATGCAGTTTTAATTGCTCAGAAAACTCTAGCCTGGGGAAACCCAGCTTATCCAGGCTTCCTGAGTACTGACCTTCACTATATAGCATCTGCTAAGTTCTGATGTGTGTGAGCTCTATTCACTACTGAGGGAAGACTGTCTCTTAGGAGCCGAGCAGTGTTTGGTAGCTGCAAATAGAAGTCTGTCTTTTTAGTAATAAAGATTGCAAAATATGAGCCCTTTGGCTATTAAAAATATCTCTCCATGTGATGAATAAGATAATCCAAAATGACTTCTTTTCCAGGATCATTTCTTCAGAGATGAGTACTGTAAGAGATAAAAGAAAAGGTGCAATAAACTGAAATTCATAGATGCAGCTGAACTCTAACCTATGAAACCTTTCTGAACATTCCCTCATTGAAAGCTCCTTTTCTCTTCATCACTTTTCCTGCTTTGTATTGCTACATGGCCATGAGCAGCTAAAATCACAGGCAGATCTGGACAATATTTGCTAAAAACATGCTGGCACACAGATTCCACTGTTGCTAACTAAACAGGAGGCTAAAAATAAAAGAGATGCTAGAGATATGAGTAAGTCCACAGTTTTGCGGTAAATGGCAAAAGACTATAGTCTGCTTGTTGCAGGAAGATAAAACCCAATATCAAAATCATTTGAGTGATAATCTGCTCTTTCTCTTCCAGTCAGCAAATAACCTACACTCTTCAAATCCCTAAATACTTTTGTGTTCACATTTTCCAAATGCTTAAGACTGCTATTCTGAGATAGTGGGAACCAGCCCAATATATCATCTTATCTCTCTTAAATAATGAAACCCAGATTGCCACAATCAGCTAAAACCAGGATTCAGAGGTAGCCATTCAAGAATGTGAGATGTTGCTAATGGGAGAAGTACAACTTCATAGCCAAGGCTTCAAAGTCACAGCCAATGTGTTAATGACCACCATATCTAAGATAATTGTAAATACACAGGAACATATGTAAGCCCAAAGACTGAGGAGTCCTTAAACATTAAAGTTACTCTACGTTTTGTTAAATGATCTTACTTTCCTAAAGTGAAAGAATATAAAAAAAATTTTTTTTTTAAGATGTTGGGGGTAGGAGTTTATTAATTTATTTATTTATGTTTGCTGTGTTGAGTCTTCATTTCTGTGTGAGGGCTTTCTCTAGTTGTGGCAAGCGGGGGCCACTCTTCATCGTGGTGCGCGGGCCTCTCTTGTTACGGAGCACAGGCTCCAGACGCGCAGGCTCAGTAGTTGTGACTCACGGGCCTAGTTGCTCCGCGGCATGTGGGATCTTCCCAGACCAGGGCTCGAACCCGTGTCCCCTGCATTAGCAGGCAGATTCTCAACCACTGCGCCACCAGGGAAGCCCTAAAAATTTTTTTGAAGGGAGTCCTCTCTAAGCTCATTATGCTTTTCAAAGCCAAGTTGATTTTACTCACATTGATTTTAAGTAAAATCAGCTTGGTTTTGAAAAGCATAGTAAGTGATCATTTCACTTCTAGTACCAATTTGAATAAGGTTAAAATGTAAGAAATTATAAAAGTTTAAAAATATTTTATTTGAAAAAATTTTCTGTTGAAGTATAACTTACCTACAACACTATGTTACACTATGTTAATTCCAGGTGTAAGACATAGTGGTTTGATCTTTCTAAACATTACAAAGTGATCACCATACAAAGTTATCACAATATTACTGACTATATTTCCCACATTGTACATTCATTCCCATGACTCATTTATTTTGTAACTGGAAGTTTGTACCTCTTAATCTCCCTCACCTATTTCACTCCTCCCCCTACACCTCCTTTCTGGCAACCACCTGTTTGCTGTCTGTATGTATGAGTCTGTTTCTGTTTGGTTATGTTAGTTCATTTGATTTTTTTTTTTTTTAGATTCCACATGTAAGTGAAATCATATGGTGTTTGTCTTTCTCTGTCTGACTTATTTCACTTAGCATCATACCCTCTAGGTCCATCCATGTTGTCACAAATGGCAAGATTTCATTATTTTATGGCTGAGTAATATTCCATTCTTCTTTATCTATTCATCTATCAGTGGATACTTAGGTTGCTTCCATATCTTGGTTATTATAAATAATGCCGCAGTAGACATAGGGGTCCATTAATCTTTTAGAATTGGTGTTTTTGTAAGAAATTATAAGTTTAGCCTAGTATGCCCTCAGCAAAATTCTGCCATCTGATTAGTATGTGTTACTTTACTTTCCCTCTTCTTTAGTGCTGAAGGTTGGTTGAATGAATCTGATGCCTGGATTGTCCCTGCAGGGCAGGGATGTGTTAGGTAGGTGCACTCTCTGGGTGGAATGTGTCTCATATCAGGTCAAGCCGATAGGGCTGGTTATGCGTGGATTGCAAGGATAGAGGCAGTAGGTAGGAGCCAAGGCCATAACTAGAAAATGGAAGGGCATACATTTAAACAGAGGTGAGATGGAGAAATTAACGGCATTATTATCCAGAAAATACCCATCCCGGAAAGCAGGACAGGACACAGGACCTTAGCAGAGTTAGCTGATTTAGGAGCTAGTATGTTTAATTAATTATGCAGTGAGGCTTGCTTTGATGTGAGGCCTGGAGCACTGTGAGTGTGATTGCTTAAAGGAAGCACAGTAGCATGGAAATGATGCAGCAACTCAAATTTAAGGGTGGAGCAGCAAGAGTAGGAGCAAAAGGAGATATGCGGGCTTCCCTGGTAGCGCAGTGGTTGAGAGTCCGCCTGCTGATGCAGGGGACACGGGTTCGTTCCCCAGTCCGGGAAGATCCCACATGCCGCAGAGTGGCTGGGCCCGTGAGCCATGACCGCCGAGCCTGCGCGTCCAGAGCCTGTGCTCCGCAACGGGAGAGGCCACAACAGTGAGAGGCCTGCGTACTGAAAAAAAAAAAAAAAAAAAAAAAATTAAAAATAGAGTTGCCATATGATCCAGCAAGATATGCATATATAGGCATAGCAAATTCCAGGAAGCCTATTTATTAAAATATTTAATAGAGGTATCTGTGTATATTGATGTTTTGGGGTAATTTTACATTTTATTAATTATATTTTCTAATTTCCCTCCATTAAACACATATTACTTGAATAATAAGAAACTTCAGAAAAAATATTTAAAAGAATCAAATGGAAGAAAGACAACCATCATAGTTTAAGGCCCAGTCTATAACATTCTAATGCAAGAACAGGACCAGTTGTCACATGTGTGCGCGCACACACACACACACACACACTCTACATGTGAAGCCAAAAGAAACACATGATTGATTTATTCCTGCTGGAGAATATTACAGACTAAGACAATGTCTAGGGAAAGACATGATTTTTGTTCTCATATGTATAGTGAAGGGTCAGCAGTGCCTTGGATGGCTTATGCGTTATGGTTCTAAAGGGAAGGAACACAGTCACTCTGCCCTAAAGCTTGCTGAAGGGCAGGTACCATGTCTGCCGTGTATTTCCACAGCTAATCTAATGTATTTCCACGGCTTAGCATAGTGCCTGTTTGTTCATCAGCATTACAAAGTTAATCATATCTACTTTCAGAGGATTGAATGAGATAACAGTATTTGGTTATTGGCTGTCTATTGTTGCATAACAAAAAACCCAAAACCTAGTGGCCTGAAGTAACCACAACAATTATTTTGCTCACCAAGCTACAGTTCGGGCAGGTCATGGTGGGAATAGTTATTCCTGCTCTACACAACTTCATCTGGGGTGCCTTGAAGACAGGGCCTGGAATTACCTGAAGACTTGCTGACTCATAGGCTGAGGGTTGAGATTTTCTCTGGGGACCAGAACACCTACATGTGGCCTCTCCATGTGACCTGGGCTTCCTCATAACGTCATCTTTAGGTTCCCAGAGTAGACATTCCAAGAGAGAAAGCTGGGTGGAACTCTTATCACCTTGCATTGGAAGTGTGCAGTGTTGCTTCCACCATATTCTATTTGTTTAGGCAGGTAGTCACAAAGGTCAACTCAATTTCAAGCGGAGGAAGAATAGACTCTACTACTTGATGAAGAGCGACATGTGGGACCATGAATGTTGCTGTAGCCTTTTTAAAAAGTACAGCCTGCCATATGGGCACATAATGGGATACTGAAAATTTGACAATTTTTATTTTAAGATTAGATGTTGGCTAGGTGTTATTAATCATTCCATTTCTAGTTATGCTACCTCTCCTCAAATATGTCATTTTTTGATTAGCGTGGGCTTTTGTAGCAAGAAATAAGTTCTTTCTGGTGTGAGAAGGTCCTTGATTCCTGGAGAATAATCTGAAATTCTATAGAAATTTGAGAGTTTGACTATAATCACAGCCTTTCATTCTGGAAAATATATTTGAAATGGGAATTAAAATGAGCAATATTATTGATACATTTTTAAACAAAGGCAAAAATAAGATACTTGCATAGATGGATACATTTTGCTCAGATGTAACCTAGGAGTATTTCTGTTGAAGCAGAGAGTGAAAGTGAGCAGTATAATGACTGTAACTACAGAAATTTTCCCAGAAACTGATTTTTTTTAATCCTATTTTGTGTTCACATTGAACTTCTAGGCTTCTGAGCAGAGCAAAGAAAAATTCCTCTAGTTCTTGAGGTAAAGGAGAGGTCTCTGACTCCACTGTTTGGACAGCTGGAACCCTCTCTCCTTAACCTCCTGGAAGAGAGGGGCTGCCAACTCCCAGCCCCTGAGAATCTTGCATTTCCTCCCGCCCCAAGATTGAGAAAGGTGTGAGGAGAGCCTTCTGTTTGAGGCCTTTAAAAGCTAGAATGACCACAAGGAGTGAGGTGCTAGATTTGGAGACCACACAAATGAAATCACCTGGGATTTAAAAAAAAATCACTTGTGTTTCTGAATTGAGAGGAAATGCTTCACGTGTCTATTTAACCAGTAGAATAGGGTGTGTTTCAAGGCTTGCACTCATTTACTCATTCATTCATTTACTAAATAGTTTTTGAAAGTAAACTATATGCAGAGTACCAAGCTAGATGCTCAAAACAGAAAGATGAACAGAAGAAACAAGTTTCTTGCCCTCACAGGCCTTCCAGCTAGTTGAGATAAAATTGTGTGAGACTTGTTAGTTCTAAAGTTTAGAGTGGCACAGGGTGGCACAGGCTGAGATTGGAGCTGGGCGGAACTAGGGTCAATGAGCCAGTTAGAATATGCAGCCGTGGGTGACTGCTTGGATGGGAACCTATATCCTCAAAAGGAGAGCAGGAAACAGAGGTGATACCTCATGTCCTTGTGGCCTGTGTCCAGAGACTGGCAGAGACTGGAGTCTGAATCTGCAGTAAAATCCCTGTCTCAGGACCTAGATGGATAGGTGTGACCACTTTCCAGAACGAGGCAGGACACCACGGCTACTTGTAGTTGGTGACTGAGATGCAGACAGACCTTGGGCTACAGCAGGAGCAGCATCACTCTTTCCAGCAAAAAGAGGAGAGTGAGAGATGGAAACCACCCAGTGTTGGGATCTTCTCTCTCCCTTCCAGTCCTTTCTGATCCAAAGTGGAGTGCAGCCCTCCTATAGTCCCCAAGCTTGCCATGTAGTACTAAAGCTACTTAAATCTCATTTTGGCTTCTGTTTTCTCTACAGTGAAGAATGGGCTTCAGAGTGGATCAGATGGAACAAATAGGGATTTCGCTGAGTCTCCAGATAGATGAACTGACCCTGAAACTTTATTCCAAAATTCATTATTTTTTTTAAATAGCATCACTAAATGAATGGACCACAGGAATGCCAAAAATGTACCAAAAATGTCAAAAAGGCACCAGAAATGTATTGATTTCATCAAGGTATTTGACAGTCTTTGTCATGGGATCCTTGTAAATAAGCTCAAGAAATTAGATAATTAAGTGGCAAAAATGTTTCTCAAGAATACTGTTAAATTAATCAGTGCTAAACTGGACCAGTGTTTCTCAGACTTGAGTAATACATAGATCCCCTTTAAAGGAAATATGTACTCATAGACCTCCACAATATTGATTTAAAATTTTATTATAATATTATTCAAACATATAAACCTAAATTTAGAAATAAGTTGTTCACACTTGCAGGCCTTATTCAACAATAAATATTTAAAAATCAAAATGGACACACAAATCAAATAAAAACATAGTATAAGTTAACAGCATTTGTTTAACATGACAGATAATGTTGTTTGTGACAATAAATCACTGATGTTGAATTTAATATTAATACGATGAGGCTTCATGTCAGCCTCCATAATTTTCAGCATTTTGGCTTTACTGTTTCCAATGCAAAAAAGGTTTACTAGCATAAATATACTGTACAAAATGCAATTTAAAACTCCAAGGATTTGTTTGATAGTTCAGGTTAGTCACATAATTTATCAAAATTCTTCCAGCAAGAAATTCTTACATGCCAATTTTAATTAACTGCTAAAGATTAGCACTAAGGTTAGTATTTTTAGGGATTAAAATCTGCATAAAATGGGAACTTAATCCATTTATTTCTGGGAATGGAAACAATTTCTTCATATTTACGATAACATTTCCTGCTAAACTGGTATTCTGGAAGAAAAGTTAAATATTATTTTCAAAACTAAGTATTCAATAAACAGCAAGCATTTATTGAGCAGATTTCTCAAACCACTATGTGCCCTGTGAACACAGATCTCTCATTACATTTTTATATTTGAACTGCCAGAAACCTCTCTTGCTGTGGGATGCCATGGAATTATTTGGCTTTCACAATGGCAGGCATTAATGCAAGCTTGAACACTAAAATGAAGTAGCAATACTCAGTGTTAGGACCAGATCACCAGATGACGAAGAATATGTTCACGCTGTTTGTTAAATTTCATCATTCAGTGTAAATCCACATTTAAAATTCTGGTTTGAAATTCATGGTTTTTAGCAATTTGTAGCTCAGTGCTTAGAACTGCTCAGCAAATAATAACTGTTTTATTATTGTTGTTGCTATTTATTTTAAATTTTCTCATATTTATGATAGATAAATAGCAGAAACTATCTTTAGAATAAATTTTATTTTTATGAATAATCAGCTCCTAGATGCTTAATTTTTATAAAGAACTCATCAGAAAAGCATTTTTCTTTGTTGGCTGTTTTAATGTTGTTTTCCTTTTAATTTTATTCTAAAAAAGATAGAGTGTAAATAATAATAGTTTATATTTGCATCTTGATTTAGATTTTGTAAACATATCATATCTGTTTGGTATAACAGCCCAGAAAAGTATGTATTATTACCTCCATTTTAAAAATGAGTAAACTGAGGCAGTGATGAGTTAAGTGAACTGGTCATAGAGGTAGAGAATACCAGAGAATACTCATTTTAATCACTAAATCACTATACAGTGTCATATATCCAGTACCTTGCATTGTTCACCTGCATTTTTGATACTGGTGTGTTAAGAGACAATGAGTTAAGTAACTGTTCTTAACCCGAGATCTTGATGTCACCCCATTTATTAGCTCACTTTTAATGTTTGTTTGTTTGTGGTTTTTTTTTTTGGCTGCATTGGGTCTTCGTTGCTGTGTGCAGGCTTTCTCTAGCTGCGGCGAGTGGGGGCTACCCTTCATTGTGGTGCATGGGCTTCTCATTGCAGTGGCTTCTCTTGTTGCGGAGCACAGGCTCTAGGCTCGCGGGCTTCAGTAGTTGTGGCATGTAGGGTCAGTAGTTGTGGTATGCCGGCTGTAGGGTGCGTGGGCTTCAGTAGTTGTAGCTCGCAGGCTCTAGAGCGCAGGCTCAGTAGCTGTGGGCTTAGTTGCTTTGCGGCATGTGGGATCTTCCTGGACCGGGGATTGAACCTGTGTCCCCTGCATTGGCAGGTGGATTCTTAACCATTGTGCCACCAGGGAAGTCCCTAATGTTGGTTTTACCTTTTAATGAAATTTGGCATCTTCAGTCATAACTATTTTTAAATTTTAATTTTTAAAGGCTGTTTCCGTCGGGAGAAGAGAGGAAATCATTTCCAAAAACTCGAGAAAGTACCAGGAGAAGCTAAATGATTAATTACACATAAAGCTCATCAGGCATTTCATTTTGGCAAATGACTCTGAATTAGAAATCTTCCTTGCACTGGAGATAAGACCTTTGTGAGGCTTTCTGAACAAGGAAAAGGCATATTTTACTGGATGGTCAGGAGAGACAGAAATATAGGAAAAAGGGCCCCCTAGAATGAGTAGACCCAGAAATGCCCATAAAACGCTCAGTGAACAAACCAAGCTTTGCTAACAGATGTGCCCAGCCTGATCATCTGGCTGATGAAGGGCCATATAACAAGCAAGGATTGAGAATACAACTTTTAAACAAATTATCACTTAACTGAATGCACCATTTCTAAGAATGTACACTCCCCATCAAAGAGGAAGGGAGCATTTAGTCACACATGGGAGAACCGATGCCAGAAGGGAGATAAGAGTCTAGCAGAGGATAATATTGCGGTCTTAGGGTCAAAATGGAGTCATGAATCTGGATGAGTCACTGAGGGGCTGAATTCCTTCAGATATTATAGATGAGAGTAAGAGGAGGCTAAAGAGCAGAGAAAGCAGAAGACAAAGAGTGAGACCAGGAATCTGGACAAAAGGCGGTACAAGTTGTTAGGATCCGGGATGGCCACTGGAGGGCAGCAAAAGCATCACACATGTAACTCCCAAGCGTCCCTTAAAGAACCACAAATTTTTAAAGATATGAATCTGTCACAGAATTTGGACTCAAAACTGCTGGAGTCAACAAAATATTTCTTAATGACTCATGTAACTTAATCCAAAGGAACTTTTATATTCAATTTAAAGATTCAAAGAATAAGTAGGAGAAGTGATTCTGGTGAAAGGATTTTCTGAGTGCGGTAAAAACAGAAGATGCCTTCTTCCTTTCATTATTGTCTCTTTGTCTGCCATGATGGATAGAGAATTCTAAGACTAATAACTAAGAAATCAGGACAGATGCTATGGCCTTTCTTTGAAATGGTGGCAAGCAGGCAGCTAAAGGTATACTAACATCTTCAATAAGAACATAGGATGAATGAAAGTGTATCTAAGGAAATTGACAGTTGGTTGATGAAACTACTTAATTGCCTAATTAAGTAGTTAATTAAACTACTTAATTAAAATTATACCCGAGGGCTACAATGAAGCTCCCTTCAGAAGGATTCCTTACTCGTTCTTTGTACTCCCATGAGTTTTCAAAAATTGTATGGTGGAAAACACCTAGATTTTTATTTAAATCCCATTTCTCTTCAAAAAGGAAAATGAGAATTCATAACTGTAAATGATGATACCCTCCTACTATGTCATCTGAGTGGTCCCCAGAATAGACGTGTTGTTATGTTAGTGACCTGTGAATGGACTGGATTGCTTCAATTTAAGGACAACAAGCTCAACTTTGGAGGAAATAGGTGAATCTACCCTATGATGTTGGGAGGGTTACTGGAAAACTAACTAAAATGGAAAATACTTATTTTGTTCAGGGAATGTATTCCTCTCACTATTGTCTCTTGAGGCCTGAATTCCTTGCTTTTTCATTTTTATAAAATTCTGATAAAATATCAGAAACTAATAGGTATTAACCAGGAATTCCCTTCCTAGGAAATGATTCCCCAAAATAATCAGAGGTGCAAAAAGTAATTTATGTTCAATGATGTTTTAAGACATGAGTTCTTTATATTTGAGAAAATGAAAAAAACCCAATATTTTCATAACAATAATAAGCCTTTATTGAGTATTAAATTTGTTCCAGATCCTGTTTTTTTGTTTTGTTTTTGAGGTACGCGGGCCTCTCACTGCTGTGGCCTCTCCCATTGCGGAGCACAGGCTCCGGACGCGCAGGCTCAGCGGCCATGGTTCACGGGCCCAGCCGCTCCACGGCATGTGGGATCCTCCTGGACCAGGGCACGAACCCATGTCCCCTGCATCGGCAGGCGGACTCTCAACCACTGCGCCACCGGGGAAGTCCGCCAGATCCTGTTTTAAGCCTTCATATTGTTTCTCACAACAAGCTTAGAAGATCGGTGTTATTATTATAACTATTTTACATATGAGGAAATCAAGGCTACAAGAGGTTAATCAACTTGCCCAAGACCACACATCTAATGAAAAGGGGAGTTGAGATTTTTGCTCCAGAATCCATAGCTTTAACATTATGTTATATAGCTTCTTTCTCTATAATGAAATGATTAAATGCATTTTGGTACATCCTCATGGTAGAATATTTTCCAACCTTTAAACATCATGCTTTTGAAGAATAGTAATGCAAGATTAGAAACAATATGTTAAGTGAATAAGCCAGGATACCAAATTATACATGCAGTATGACCTCAGTTGTGTAAGATTCAAAGGAAATATTCCAAAATGTTAACATATTTCTGGATAGCAGATTGAAATTTTCTGGCATTTTCCAGTTCTTTATATGAACATACTTTGCTTCTATAATTATGAAGAAAGTTATTATATAGCAGGTGTATAGTGAAGACTTTACAATTTTATTTTGTAAGAAAATCTGGTATAATGAATTTGACAGTTGCTTAGGACTTTGTAGGCAAATTTGCATAGGCAGCCCAAACATTTGGTGGGAGGTGAAGAAGAATCTGACTCCTTCTATCAGTGATTCATAGTTACTGAAACTGTTGGGGAGAATTGTGGGGCTTTAATTAAGTAAAAATGAAATGTAATGGAGGTCTATAAAAGACAATCATCATGAGAGTAGAAAAGAGATGAAGTCAGTGTGGTGACTCCTGCCTGTTGTGGACCTTCACACAGGGACAGTGTGTCCCAGTTAGGATGCTTTTGACAATGAGTGGCACAATACCCAACTAAAATTGACTTAAGTAATAAGGGTACTTATTATCTCCCATAAGAAGAAGTCCAGAGGCAAAGTGGTTCCAGGTTTGGTTCAATAACCCAATGCAGTGATGAACTCCGGTACTTTCCTAGTTTTCCCCTCACCATCCTCAGTTTGTTGACAGTATCTCCCCTCACTGTCTCATGAGGGCTGCAGTAGTTCCAGGCATCACATGTAGACATAATAACATTCAACATATATGAAAAGTTGTTTTTCCTCTATGCATTTCTTCTTACTCTTGATATACTTCCCTTTCATCCTTATTGGTCAGGCATGCATACCAGCAAGAGAGTAGGGCAAGGGGAATGGCCGTTGTTAGGCAATGAATACTGTCTGCACAAGTGCTTCTGGGTGATGTAGTAAATAGTAGAACTTGACCTGGTCCTTTGGGTGGCACAGTTGTGTGTTCAAAGAGCTGCAACATTGTAAATTAGGAGTCCCAGGTAGATTTGGTGTGGAGTACCTGGGATGAACATAGCAATGAGTCAGGGTAAGGGTCGAGAATTGACCTCCTGGATGAGATAAAGCATTTCCAACACTTGTGGGTATCACTGGAGAGAAAGCCCAGGTGGGATTCAAGTGATTTAATAGGAATATTTAAAAGAAATGTGACCATACATCATGCTGATAAAATGGGATGTGGTGATTACTTTTTACAAAGTAGAAGGATAAAATTATCCAAGGTGATATGGTAAGATATAATGGTTTTTAAATAAGGTAATATAAAGAATAAATATAATACATAAATAAGACAATAAAAGCTGCAAGATAGAGGAAGAAAATAAACAATACCAGCAGGTACATGAGTAAGGAATAAAAGGAAATAACAGAAGAACAAAAAGATCAAAGATAGTGATATAACAAATTCAATTAGGTGAACATACTTAAAACAAGACGAAAAAAAGTAGAAGAAGCAGCATCAGAAATCTTGGGTTTGTATGACTTTAGTTTACAGCTCTTCAGGTTGTGATAGTTATAGAAGGCCAGCAAATATCTTAAATTTCTTGCATACTTCTAAAATGTAAGAGAGGGTGTCTCTATAGCCTTATGCTGAAGGTAGGTATCTCCCAACTTTTTCTTTTAACCTTGTGGTAAAGAAACTGCCAACTGGGCTTCCCTGGTGGCGCAGTGGTTGAGAATCTGCCTGCTAATGCAGGGGACACGGGTTCGAGCCCGGGTCTGGGAGGATCCCACATGCCGCAGAGCAACTAGGCCCGTGAGCCACAACTACTGAGCCTGCGCATCTGGAGCCTGTGCTCCGCAACAAGAGAGGCCGCGATAGTGAGAGTCCTGCGCACCGTGATGAAGAGTGGCCCCCACTTGCCACAACTAGAGAAAGCCCTCGCACAGAAACGAAGACCCAACACAGCAAAAATAAATAAATTAATAAACTCCTACGCCCAACATCTTAAAAAAAGAAAAAAAAAAAGCTGCCAACTAGCTTTGGGCCAGTTCCAACGGTTCTTCTTCCCAGCCCCAGTGGAGATGCAAAGCTTCTGCCTTATTCCTGCTCAGGCAGACCTACAAGTCCACATTTTGTTCTCCCTTTTAATGAAGGCATCATTTTCCAGAGAAAATGCATTACTGACTGAATCATGTGCAAATCACACCCACGCCTGGGGAATCCTAACTGTGTAGTCCTCAAAGGGCAGCTACCCAATTTGCAAGTGCAGCATCCAAAAATAAATCACGAGTAGGCATGATCCAAATTCCCAAATGATTTGGACTCTCTGCTCCCCATGTGCCTTCGGGGATACAGCAGCCCTCTGTAAACTCTACAGGCTTAAAACTCTGCCTTGGTAACTTTCATTTGTTCAGTCTCTCCTTATCAGCCTCCCACAAGAACTACTATCTCTACCTAGTAAAAGCTGATGGCCCTGCTGAGGCACTTCAACCCTTAGTCCTGAGCTAGGTAATGATGAATTATAGTTATCCCTGATAATAGATATTTTCTAAACTCTTAGCCTTGACATGTACTGAAACTTATAACTTTTTAGATAAGCATTAAGTGAAAGTATTATTTTTGTTACATGATATATTGTTCATTTTAAAAGATGGAAATACAGGTAAGTATGAAGAAAAATAAAAACATTTAAATGTTATTGCCTCAAGATAAATTCTGTTAACATCTTGTGATTGGCCCTTTGGGTTTTGTGTTTTTGTGTGTGGTTATACACTTTTATTCATTGTTTTAATGTTCAACAGATATTTATTGTGTGCAGGCCATGCCCTAGGAACCAGGTATTTTTCAGGGAATATAACACTGAAGAAAATAAGTCCCTCCTTTCGTGGCATTATGTTCTAGTATCTTTTTTTTTTTTTTTTTTTTTCAGTACGCAGGCCTCTCACTGTTGTGGCCTCTCCCGTTGCGGAGCACAGGCTCCGGACGCACAGGCTCAGTGGCCATGGCTCACGGGCTCAGCCGCTCCGCGGCATGTGGGATCCTCCCGTACCGGGGCATTAACCCGTGTCCCCTGCATCGGCAGGCGGACTGTCAACCACTGCGCCACCAGGGAAGCCCATGTTCTAGTATCTTTTACCAAAAAAAGAGATCATTCCACACCTGTAATTTAAAAGACTGCTTTTTATCAATTTTAAATGTACATTTATACAATTTTAAATATACATTATACAATTTTAAATATACAATTTTAAATATATATTTTCATGCTAAATATAGATATATGCAGTAATTTTAAATGACTAATAGTTTAGCATTTGAATGCTGCATACTTTTTTTCATAATTGTAAACAGATAGTTTCTATTGTTTTTTGCTGTTATTGTATAAACTGCTTTTTGAAGGAACTTTGTATAATAACACATAAATAAATGTGCACATGTATTCAATTATATCCATAAGGTACACTTCATACTCCAGTGTTTTGAGTCCTAGATCATAGACCTCTTTCTAAGTCAATATGTAGATCTGCTTTTTGAGTATCTTTATATTTCCTTGTATAGATAGTCCAATATTTAAAAGCAGGTCCCTACTGGTTGTTATTATGAACAGTAAAGCAATAAACATTCTTGTGCATGTACTTAGGCACATTTATAGAACATTAATTCCTTTAATTAGATTTTAAAATTGAAATGCATGCTTTGTTTAAAAATAAGTAGAGAAGTGTATTAAATGAAAAGTGTAAGTTCCATCCTATCCTTTCTTTCTACCCCCACTTCAACTCTTTGGAGGTAAATAGTACACATTCCCTGTGCATTTATTTCTCTTATGAATTTCCTCCGCAGATCCTACATGCACCACATGATGTTTTTGATCCATAGCATTCATGCTGTCTCTCCTTTGCAACCACACCCTGATTTTTAGGAGTCCCACTCTTCCACCACTAAATCTGCTCCAGCTACTCTGGCTTCCCTGTTGTTCCTCACACAGGTTAAAATGAATTAAAAATGTTCCAGGGCTTCCCTGGTAGTTCAGTGGTTGAGAGTCCGCCTGCCGATGCAGGGGACACGGGTTCGTGCCCCGGTACGGGAAGATCCCACATGCCGCGGAGCGGCTGGGCCCGTGAGCCATGGCCGCTGAGCCTGCGCGTCCGGAGCCTGTGCTCCGCAACGGGAGAGGCCACAACAGTGAGAGGCCCGCGTACCGAAAAAAAAAAAAATGTTCCAGCTTCAGGGCCTTTGCACTTGCCATTGCCTCTGCCTGGAAGGCTTATCCCTGGATTCTCGTAGCTCCCTCCCTTAATCCTTTAGGTCTTGGCCCAACTTTTATCTTCTCAGTGAGGTATTCCCTAATCACTCCATTTAAAATGGCAGCCACCAGTCCCATCTCCCTTCTTGGTTCTGCTCTCTTCCAGGGCACTCTCCGCCACCTGTCATTCTACATCTCAACCATTTGTTTATTATTTGAATCCCCCACTAGGATGTAAGCTCCATGAGAGCAGGAATTTTTGTCTGTTTTGTCCACTGTTATGTCCTCAGTGCTAGATCAGTTAACATATAATAAATAAGTGCTCAATTAATCTTTATTTAATAAATTAATGAACAGCAGTGAAGGGCACAAATAAGTTTGGAGCTTATTAGACACTAGTTTGAATCTCAGCTTATTAAGGTCACAATAGCTGCGTGATCTTGGACAATTTTTAAAATTTATCTAGGCTTGAGTTTCTTCATATGTAGAAGAGAGGAATTAAAAGTAATTGCTTTCAATGGAACAGGATAGAAAGCCCAGAGGTAAACTCATGCACATATGGTCACCTTATTTTTTGATAAAGGAGGCAAGAATATACAATGGAGAAAAGACTGCCTCTTCAGTAAGTGGTGCTGGGAAAACTGGACAGCTACATGTAAAAGAATGAAATTAGAACACTCCCTAACACCATACACAAAAATAAACTCAAAATGGATTAAAGACCTAAATGTAAGGCCAGACACTATAAAACTCTTAGAGGAAAACATAAGCAGAACACTCTATGACATAAATCACAGCAAGATCCTTTTTGAACCATCTCCTAGAGAAATGGAAATAAAAACAAAAATAAACAAATGGGACCTAATGAAACTTAAAAGCTTTTGCACAGCAAAATAAACCATAAACAAGACCAAAAGACAACCCTCAGAATGGGAGAAAATATTTGCCAGTGAAGCAACTGACAAAGGATTAATCTCCAGAATTTACAAGCAGCTCATGCAGCTCAGTATTAAAAAAACAAACAACCCAATCCAAATATGGGCAGAAGACCTAAATAGACATTTCTCCACAGAAGATATACAGACTTCCAACAAACACATGAAAGAATGCTCAACATCACTAACCATTAGAGAAATGCAAATCAAAACTACAATGAGGTATCACCTCACACGGGTCAGAATGGCCATCATCAAAAAATCTACAAACAATAAATGCTGGAGAGGGTGTGGAGAAAAGGGAACCCTCTTGCACAGTTGGTTGGAATGTAAATTGATACAACCACTATGGAGAACAGTATGGAAGTTCCTTAAAAAACTAAAAATAGAACTACCATACGACCCAGCAATCCCACTACTGGCCATATACCCTGAGAAAACCATAATTCAAAAAGAGTCATGTACCACAATGTTCATTGCAGCACTATTTACAATAGCCAGGACATGGAAGCAGCCTAAGTGTCCATCGACAGATGAATGGATAAAGAAGATGTGGCACATATATACAATGGAATATTACTCAGCCATAAAAAGAAACGAAATTGAGTTATTTGTAGTGAGGTGAATGGACCTAGAGATTGTCATACAGAGTGAAGTAAGTCAGAAAGAGAAAAATAAATACCGTATACTAACACATATATATGGAATCTAGAAA